>NW_024871323.1:2500-612500 GCF_019054845.1 Dipodomys spectabilis | reverse complement strand
CTTGGGCCAAAAAGGCTCAGGACGCGGTGCCCAGACCAAGTTTTACACGTACACATACTCACAAGTTAATGAAATGTAGCTTGATTACAGAAGTTCACGTTTCTTTTCCACTTGATGAAGCAATATATCAAGGGGACAAAAGGAAATCTGCCCATGTCTCCAGTCACCCAAAGACTACAACAACGAGCCAGTCGGGAGCCAGGCAGCACCCGAGGGCTGGGTCACTGGCAATAGTCCAATGCATGCACCTGCACGGTAGACTGAGGCAACGCTTCTCCAGCAATAGTCCAATGCATGCACCTACACAGTAGACTGAGGCAACCCCTTCTCCAGCAATAGTCCAATGCATGCACCTGCACGGGTAGACAGAGGCAACCCCTTCTCCAGCAACAGTCCAATACATGCATCTGCACAGAAGACTGAGGCAACCCTTCTCCAACAATAATCCAATGCATGCACCTGCACAGAAGACTAAGGCAACCCCTTCTCCAGCAACAGTCCAATGCATGCACCTGCACGGGTAGACTGAGGCAACCCTTCTCCAGCAACAGTCCAATGCATGCACCTGCACGGGTAGACTGAGGCAACCCCTTCTCCAGCAACAGTCCAATGCATGCACCTGCACGGGTAGACTGAGGCAACCCTTCTCCAGCAATGGTCCAATGCATGCACCTGCACGGTAGACTGAGGCAACCCTTCTCCAGCAATAGTCCAATGCATGCACCTGCACGGGTAGACTGAGGCAACCCTTCTCCAGCAATAGTCCAATGCATGCACCTGCACGGGTAGACTGAGGCAACCCCTTCTCCAGCAACAGTCCAATGCATGCACCTGCACGGGTAGACTGAGGCAATCCTTCTCCAGCAATAGTCCAATGCATGCACCTGCACGGGTAGACTGAGGCAACCCTTCTCCAGCAATAGTCCAATGCATGCACCTACACAGAAGACTGAGGCAACCCCTTCTCCAGCGGGGCACCGTGCACAAGTCTCTGGTGCCGTTGCTGTTTTATTTTTGGGGGGGTGGGTAGGGTAGGGTGGGGGGAGTACCACTTACTTAAATCACAAGCAATGCCTTCCTTATGAAATTACACAAGCACCCCAAAGTGCCCGCTGGCCCAGAAGACACAGACTCAAACAGTGGGTGCTGGGCATGTGCCAAGCTCAGGGACACCAAGACTTGCTCTTGTCTTCAGCTCAATGGTAGAGCAGATACAAACAAGAATAAGCGCTATTTGTCCCCAACATGCTGGACAGATGTAGAAGACGGGCAGAGGTGCAGAAAAGATGGCAGCTGCCAAAATAGGGAAACAAGGTAAAAAACCAGAGTCCTGATGGAGGAGTGCAGCAACCGAACCTGTATCGAGGTCCAACACGATGAGAGGCAGTAGAAACACAAGGTGGAGGTGGAGGGAAATCAAGTCAAGAGCACGGCGGGGCGTGGGCGCATGACTTATCGATAGGCTTTTGGAAGCAGACACAGAGCTCTCAGCACCTGCAACAGATTGCTGGGGCCATGCATAATAAACCCGCCCTTCATCCTACAAGGAGGCAGGGGGGCCAATGGCCAAAAGGCCCCCTGAAGCCCTACGGGAGTCACGCCTATCCACACACAGGCCAGACAGCTGTGCCGGCCTCTCCGCAGGGGCTTCCCGGAATAGACACTCCATGGCGTCTTGAAAACACCAACTGCTGGAGTGAGTCAGGCCAAATGTTGTTCGTTACTGTGGGACACACCCTGCAGCAGCCACTTCCAGCCAGGCCCTGGCCCCAGCACAAGTCCACCAGAGGGCGGGGCTCGAGGGGACAGCGGGCAGCTCTCCCAGAGGTGACTGGGCACTGGAGACACACGGCCAGCGCACGGCCACGCTCACCCGAGGGAGCCTGGCAGGTGAGAGATGGGGGTGGGCCCAGGGCGGCGGTCTGAAGCCCCGGAGGCTGCTCCTTGAGCTTTGTAGCCGGGGCTGGGAATGGAACCCAGGACCTCACACACTAGCAGAAGTACTCTTGCACACATCCACAGCCTTCACAGACAAGGAGAGCCCCGCTCTCACACCTGTAACCCAATCTAGCTGCTCAACAAGTCTTCAACTCAGCTCCTGACCACAGCATACCAAAGCATACACACTAACACCAGCACCTTCTTCCTCTCCTAACCAAACAGGCTAACGGATAATCCCATAACCACTAAGAGGTGGTAAAAGCCAAATGCTACCTCTGGCTCCTTGAGCTGACAGTTCTGATTACACAGTAAGCCCACTCCATTCTCCAATTCATCACACGCAGTTCTGACCAAATGCAATAAAAATTTTTAAAAAAATCAAAACCCCAAACTGCAAGTTCGCACACACTGTGCAGCTCAGCTGGCGAGCTGTCAATCACGCTTTGAATTGCCCCTCAGCCAGGCTCAGGCGGTTCACAGCTGTGAGCACCGCTGTTCAGAAGCCGAAGATCTAAGCATTATAGTTTGAAGCTGCAACTTTTCCTGCCTGTGCCTCGTAACTCCAACTAGCCACCCAAGACCCGGAGGTGGAGTATGGTTCAAGCAACAGAGCACCAACCTTGAGCACAGTAGCTATGGGACAGCATATAGGTCCACCCGGAGCACACCTACGCTGTTTGTCTTCATTTTTTTATAATGTGAATGGTGGCCAAGAAGTAAGGCGCCTGTGGCTCACTCCTGTAATCCTAGCTACCTTGTAGGCTGAGTTCTGAGGATCATGGTTCAAAGCCAGCCCAGGCAACAAAGGTCTTATCTGCAATGAACCACCAGAAAACTGGAAGTGGCACTGTGGCTCCAGTGGTAGAGCGCTCATCTTGAGCTGAAGAGCTGAGGGACAGTGCCCAGGCCCAGAGTTCAGGACCCATGACTGACCAAAAAAAAAAAAAAATGGAGGGAGAAAGAGAGAGAGAGAGAGAGAGAGAGAGAGAGAGAGAGAGAGAGACAGGACACAATGTGCTTACCTAAAGTGGCCACACAAAAACGCTGCGAGTTGATGACAATACGCTTCCTATCTTTACCACCAGTCAGGCTGTGCTACAGGAAAAATGAATCCAGATACAACATGAAATAAGACCTCATTTTGTTGCACTCAAGTTTTGGCTCAAGTGGCAGCCTGCCTGCCTTGCCAGCTGATACTGTGAGAAGTATTAGTATGAAAAGCAGTAGTTTTCATGGAAGTAGAGGTTCCAAGTGATGAGCACTCTGACTCTGGAGATTACATGATCTGAGTATTTTACAGCACTGATGTCAGCATCCTGTGCATTTTGCTCATTTCTTCACCCAGATTCCACGGGTTTACGGTATGTAAAGATAAAGATGGGTATTCTCTACAAAGACAATAGCAATCGCTAGTAAGAATCCAGACAAGATGTGCAGGAATTTTAAAGGTTTTCTAGACAAGAGATTTAAATCCCTGCAAGACCATTATCCCAGAACTACCCTCGGGGAAAATCTGAAATTACAAAGAATAGGCATGGTCTGTGAACAGGATGTCAGGCAGTGCTTAGACTAATTCCAACAACTACTGAAGTCAGCCTGGAAGAGAGCCATGACCAAAGCCACTGACCACTCTCGATCACTCCGTGAGACTGACTGAGCCTACAAAAACCACGTGGGGAGTTGTCCATCTCAGAGAGGACATATATAAGCCATGGAGAAGCAGCAAAGTGGACCGACTTCAGAGGACCTGACCTACAAGGCCACTGTGCACAAATCAAGAGCGGCCAGCTCCCAATGGAGGCAGCAGCCCAGCATCTGGCAGAAGCCCCACCGCAGTCTCATTCTCATATGCAACAGACACGACACCAAGGGGCCTTTCCTACACAAAGCAAAGGGATTCCTAAATACACAAAACCTGTGACTCGCGGTGAGAAGGTGACTTCGTGGCCTAGTATACATGAAGCCCTGGGTTCAAGTCCTCAGTACCACATGCACAGAAAGTGCTAAAAGTGGTGTGTGGCTCAAGTACTAGAGTGCTCGCCTTGAGAAGAGCTGCTCAGAGACAGCGCCCAGGCCCTGAGTTCAAGCCTCAAGACTGGCCAAAAGAAAAGAAACTGCAGAAACAAACTAAAAAGTCATTTAAGTGAAATGCTATTGGCCCAAGTCACTTGCTTGGGTAGTAGTATCCTCAACAAAAACAATTTCATTCCTAACCAAGGCTACATTCATAAACACTGGGCCAAATTCTCATGGCATACACTTGAGTGCTTCACACTTCAACCGAGCAGATTTAACAAGTTACCTGGTGTTCAATTAATAACTCACATTAGTGGGAAAGCAGGATAAAGGTCATTTTCTCAAATGCAAATGACAGGGCTGTGTGCAGGATCTTTTCTTACAAAGGGCTCAGCCCACACAGTCAGACACCTTCTGGGTCTTCCAGTTCAAGTGAAGCAAAAGAGATCTACCCCAAGCATTCAAACAAGTGTGTAGCAAACTGCTGGTTCATGTCAACACGTTTGGAAGAGACAAGACTCCCATGTGCCTTTCCCCATAGATCACGTGAGATATCCCTATCCACAAAAAACTTACATCCAAAAGTCTCGGGTGTCTACTTGAATGGAAGCCATTGATGCTGGTGGCATGACCACAAGTAGGCCTTCCGACGAGAAAGCTCTAGGGGTGGAGCAGGTGTAGGACAGATGGACTGCACACCTACCTCATCCAAAAGCAGGGGCTGCAGGCACAGCACTGCTAGCACTGGCACAGGGTTCATTCACGGCTGTCCTTAGTCCAACTGTTCTTCAACTGCTTCAGTTGGTGTGTGCTGTGCTTTCTTTCTAAAGATCCTATGAGTTTTCTTTAAAAAGTCTTTTGCAAGATGAGTGCTCGTGGCACGCCTGTATTCCTCGCTACTCAGGAGGCTGAGATCTGAGGACCGCAGTTCAAAGCCAGCCCAGGGAAGGAAAGTCTCTTATCTCCAATTAACCACCAGAAAACCAGAAGTGGTGCTGTGGCTCAAAGTGTTAAGACACTAGCCTTGTGTGAAAAATGTCAGGGACTGCCCTCAGGCCGAGTTCAAGCCCCATGACCAACCAAAAACAAAAACACAAAAACACGTTTTCTCAGGAATAGTACACCAGATTCCTTAAATGCTCAATGAGAAAATTTCTGCCAGCTTCACACCTACATCAGCGAAGAGTGTTCATTTCCTAAACAATTTGTGGGTGGGGATTTGGAAACTCCCAAAAAATTATTCTGTGGAATAAAGTAAGCTGGAATAGTAGTAGGCAATGACAACAATGACAAGTTTTACAGAGACAAAATCAACTTTTTTTTGTTGCTTACTCCATCATTTCATGACTAGGTCAGGTGATTTCACATCCATTCCTCAGGAAACTACAACATCCGTAAGAGACTCAATTTGTGACGCTGTTTCTCCCCTCCCCACAGCAACAGAACACTAAAATGCCCCGTAATTTGCTAGCTCATTGCTCTCCAAACACGCTGAGCAGGTCTACACGTAACTTCACTCCGCATCCACCTCAATACAGAAGGGCGTGCTATTGGTGTGACACAAAAACCCAGGCACAAAACCACACAGACACAAGAAGGCCGACGACACCCACTCAGGAAAGAATGCACCAAACACAGTCGCATTTATTTTCTTTTTTTTAAAGCAATGACAAAGACCCAGTTTACCAACTTATTTTTAACCTAAGCTTAACATTACATTATTTAAACAGTTGTCAAAACGTACTAAGTTGCCAGCATTCATGCACAACTAGAAAACATCCTTAATTTATAATAAACCAGAAATGTATTACCATTAATGTATTAAGTCTTTCATTACTGAAAATAAGAAACTGGAATTGTTTCTGTAGAAGATTCATCCTGGCAATGTCAACTTCACAGCAGGCTGAACTACGTGGCTCACATTTCAAACACAACGAAAGCAGGTCCATGCTGGTGTTAAGAGTACAATCTTGTCCTAGGGCTACGCAAGAGTCACGGGCCTCACCTTGCATTACGCTTAATAAAAAGCAAAGTGCATACAGAGATTACAACAATTTTAAAGACAAAAAAAAATGGTCCTATTGTATGGTCCCAACAATAAACTCAAAAGTCTATGACAAATAGAGGCTCCGATGAGCTGCTTATAAATACTTTAGATTAGGTACAGTTATACTGAAAGTCGAGTTCGTTTGAAATCTTCAAAAAAATGTTCCTGTTAATCCTCAAATGGTGCTTGTTATGGTTTAACACTCCTGTTAAATGCGTGCGCTGAGTTACTTGTTATCCAAGCGTAGCAGCTGCTCCTTACCATTTATTGTCAAGGACTTTAGCTGGCCGTCTTCTTCAACTTCTACTCTTTCCTGACCATTCTCAACAATTCTGCAAGACAGAATTCATTTGAAACCCTTTTTAAGCTGGAGTGTAGTGCAATGGTAGAATGACTGCCTAGGAAGGATGCCAAGGCTCTAACTTCCTCCCACACACAAAGAGGGAAGAAGGGAAGAAAGGAAGGGGAAGGAAGACCAGAAGAGAAGGAAGGGAAAAGAAACAGGAAAAGAAAAAGGTAGAGTTTTACCAGTAACAATCTTCCATTTCACCATTCCAACAGTACTGCAGAAAACTTTTTATCCTTAATTACCTATTAAACTATTGCTCAAAATAAGAATTTCTAATAAGTAAGCTGCTGCATAAATTAAAAAGCAAAGGCTTTAGTAATTTACAATTATACTTCAGCTCGAGGGCGCATAGAAGTTTTTTGCTATTATGCTGACTTCCTGAAAATACACAAAAGCCACTGTACTATACTCACCTCTTTGTAGTTATTTTCCTGCCGTTAACTATTTTAGTGGAAGTTGATATGGACTTGAAGTTGCCCATCCCACCACCGCCAAATGACGTGGAGGAGAAGGAGGAAGTGAGGCCTCCATGACCCAGTGACCCAAATGAAGTAAATCCTGCAGGGAAACAGAAGAGATCATCTTAAGATACCTGGTCAAGCATGACTGCACAAAGTATTTGTAACCTGTCTGTCGTGAATAAGCCACATAGGCACAGTACCTCAGGGGAATTGCAGGGGAGCCAAAGAATGGGTCGGTTACCTCTGGACGCTCACCTTTAAGCACAAAGACCAGCTGTTTGCACTGCAGGGCCTCACTGGCATTCCAACATGCCAAAGATACGCCCCGCCCTGGACCATCTAGTTGGCACTGGAGAGCATCTTTGTGTGGTACACCTACAGCAACTTCCCCATAGAAACATGCATCTAACTAACTGGCCTGTGCTTCAGTGACACCACAGGAAACAAAAGGCTGAGCTATTCAGAAATTTCAGAATACTGCAATTAATTACCTGCCCCCCGGAAAGCATAGACCTCAATTATGAAGCTATTACCCTGGATACACAAAACCTAAAGCAAAACCTCTCATAGATAGGGAGATTGGTTTGATAAAAGAGCCTAATTCTTTACTATTTCTGAAATGGTCACACTAAAACAACACATACTCCTGAACATTGTTTGACCTGTCTAGGATTGTGCTGCTTTAATAAAACGTGAGCCACACGTTTAATTTTATAGCCTCCCTAAAAAGTTAGAAACAGTACAATTTGTAACACACTGTGTTTCTTTCACAGTCCCAGTCCCTCTCCCTTTGGACTACTTGCCACACAAGACAGTGTGAGCCTGAGGCCCACGTGCTCTGGGAGGGGCCTCACTGTCTCTCTGCAGAGCAGGTGGGGCTGAACTCTCAATCCCGTGGCCTCTCCAGGGCTTTCATGTGTAGACCGCCACACATCTGTTACGTGCTAGTACTGCTGCGACACACATGGGACAGGGGTTTGTAAGACTTCCTGCTCTGACTTGGCTTGCTCGGCTGGCACTATACCACTTGAGTCACACTCCAGTCTGGCATCTCGCTGGCTAATCACAGATGGAATCTTGAGGACTTTTCTACCCTGGTTGGCTCTGAACTCTGATCCTCCAGATCCTCTGGTCCTAAGTAGCTAAGGATTACGGGCATGAAGCACCAGTGCCTTCCGAAGGTTTGGTCAGAGTCTTGGCACCTTTCCTGGCATGTGCTTGGCCTATTACATGGTCTTGAGCACGCCCATCTGCTGGAAAAGGACCAGTGTACTACTCCTTAACTAGACAAAAACAATCTGGCACAAGACTTAAGGGGAGACAATTGCCAACACCCCAATCATAGCCACCAAGGCTTAAAGTCAGTTACGCACCAATATGCCATGATATGTGCACATGTTAGTTTGCAGAGCAAGCTCAAACTTGCCTGTGAGAACCGCCCCTGGCTGAGAACTTCAGGGGCGCATACACCCAAGCTATGTGTGGACCTACGATCCAATTCCATACAACCAAGACACTAGGGGTGCCACTGAGTGCGTCCTTTTGTCTGACTCCAGAGGTGGGAAGCTCCTGCTAGCACAGATTTGGTGAGGCGCTAGCAAGTGGCTAACCAGAAAAATACTCCATCCCTCTTAACTAAAACTTTCATTACAACTGGGCGTCAGAGGCTCATGCCTATAATCTTCGCAACTCACAAGAATGAGAACTTTAAGCTCATGCATCAAAGGCCAGTGGGCATAAGAGCCCTTGACTCTGTCTCCCATTGGCCAGCAAAGACACAGGGTGGGGGGCAGGGCTCAAATGGTAGAGTGTCAACTGTAAGCAAACAAACCGAGAAAGCATGAAACAACTTAAAATTAGAGCCAAGTGCTGGCAGCCCCATAATCCTAGCTGCTCATCAAGCCCAAGATGCAGAGGATTGCAGTTCAAACCTGCCCAGAAAAAAATATGCGTGAGACTCCATCTCTAAAATAGCCAGCAAAAAGCAAGGCTAGAGATGTGGTCCAAAAGAAACTGACAA
Organism: Dipodomys spectabilis; assembly: GCF_019054845.1. NCBI lineage: Eukaryota > Metazoa > Chordata > Mammalia > Rodentia > Heteromyidae > Dipodomys > Dipodomys spectabilis. The sequence continues at coordinate 603,666 of NW_024871323.1, read as the reverse complement.
AGCCTAGTATCTCCTATCAATTTCATTTAATATATCATTACTTACTGTCTGAATTTCCTAAGGTATTTTTTGTTTTTGGTGCCAATCCGGGGCTTGAACTCAGGGACTGGGTACTGTCCCTGAGCTTTTTTTTTTTTTTTTTTTGGCTCAAGGTTAGCACCACTTAAGCCACAGCTCCATGTCTGTCATTTTGGTGGTTAATTGGAGATAAGAGTCTCACAGATAATCTGGGAACAGTAGGTCATGCATGTAATCCTAAACTACACAGGAGACTAAGAACTGAGGAACACAGTTCAAAGTCAGCCTGGGCAGGAACACCTATATCTCCAATTAAACAACAGAAGACCAAAGTGGCACTGTGGCTCCAAATAGTAGAGTGCTAGCCATCAGGCCCTGAGTTCAAGCTAAGGGACTGACAATGGGAGACAAAGGAAATTACCTTCCTGCTCAGGCTGGTTGTGATCCTCAAATCTCAGCTCAAGACTCCTGCGTAGTTAGGATTACGGACATGACCCACCAACACCTGGCTAGAGTGAAGTAAGCTACCATTCTTGGGGGAAATGGGAAGTCAGTACAGTAAATCACTCATTAATCACGGACCTAACATGTTCACAAAGCTCTTCTGACAAAAGGAATGCAGACACTTCAAACTATACCCACTCTAAGGGTGGTCCTGACATAAGCACCAATTTCTGTTTGAATGAAAAAGATCAAATCTAAGCTATTAAATACCTGCATCAAATGAAGGAAATCCCCCTCCAAATGATGGAAATCCACTGAAGGCAGAGAAAAAGGAGCCTGCACCTCGGTTTCTGCTTCCTCGAGGACCCCTTCGGTTCCCAAAAAAGTCATCAAATGGGTCTTCTAGAAACAAACAGAGATGGGTGCTATGAAAGTTTCATTCATATTTTTTTGCCTGGGAGAGGAAATCCGTGAGTGCCTCCTTCCATGTCATTTCCTTGGAAAACATCCAGCAAGACGTTAAAGTAACAGATCTAGACCCCTCACCGAGAACTGCAACACAAGCTGCACTGCTGACTAAGACTGATAAAACAGCATTACGTTATGCACGCACGCGTGCGCTCAGGGTCCGTGTCCACTGGAGGACCACCCGGTGTGCGGCTCCTGCAGCAACCCTCGGCCAATGCAGTCGTGTATGTAGGCATTCAAGTTGCTTCTCCAGAGCACGTTTAAACCACAACACGAATTTCTTTTCTTTTCTTTTGGGGGGGGGGGGGGGGGGGGGGAGTCCGGTTGTGGAGCCTGAACTCTGGACCTGGGCGCTGTCCCTCAGCTCTTCAGCTCAAGGCCAGCGCTCTACCACTTGAGCCACAGCGCCACTTCCGGCTTTTTTCTTTTTGCTTATGTGGTGCTGAGGAATCAAACCCAGGGCCCTCAGGCATGCAAGGCAAGCGCTCTACCACTGAGCCACCTTCCCAGCCCCTTCTTAATGTAAACAGAGGATACAGAGCAAAGCAGATGCGATCAGCTGGTCTACTTGACCAAGATGTCCAGGAAACCCTAATTTTCTAACTTTTGATTCCTTAAAAAAAAAACAAAAGAACAGTTGAAGTCAAATCTAAACAATAACTGATCAACATACATTGTACTTACAGAAGTGTTCATAGACAAAAGTAGGTATTACATTTTCCTTAAAACACCAAAATGCTTCTGAAAATTAAGATCAACAATGATTCAAAGAATTTACATTAAACATACCTTCATTTTAAAAAGATCAGCAGGGAGTTTTCTCTTTGTTGTGGTTATCTATCTAAAGCACTAACTAAAATCACACACAATACATACTAGGTTTTTAAAATTTTATCTGGGTCCTTTATAATTAGTGGTTGTTTTTTTTTTTTTTTTTTTTTTTTTCAGGAAAATGAGAAAACTGTTAAGGAATAAATGTAGAAATCATGCTTACATTGGGACATACAGGAGAAAAAAGAGCAGTCAGGACACAAGAACAACAAGTCCGTATATTACAGCAAGTCACTGCGCCAGAGGCAAGGCAAGATAGCAGCCGCGCCAGGGAACTGCTATGCCTGGATCCAGGAAGTGAGGACAGCCCACACAGCGCCGGCACAGCAGCAAAGCAGGAAGTGGCCGTGTAAACACAGCGCACACAGCGCGGGCACGACAAAGCAGCTGTGTGAGGAGCCAGAAAAGCCTGTGCTACCATATGGGAGCCTATGGGAACCAAGGGCTCAAGCCTCGGGCGGTGGGTCTGAGCGAGTCCCGGGAAGGCTGGGACTTGGAACAGAACAGAGGCAGGTCGCATGCCTGCCCTGAAGGAGAGGACCCTCTCTGGACAGGTTGCTCTGATTAAAGTGGAATCCAACATAACAGGCTTGAAAGACCAGCAGGGACAGAAGTAGCCGTTGGCAGCATGGTTCCAAGCGTGGCCGGAGCAGTCGCCTTCCAGCTCCATCCCATGCAAGGTGGGCAGATGGTGACAAGGGAACCCACACCTCGCTCCCTGAGCTGCTGGACAGGCCACCCTTAGGCCATTTACGAGCCACTTCAAAATGAAGACCATTTCCTACATCTAAGAAACTAGGAAAGGGCTGGGCTGTTGCTCAAGTGACACAGCCTTGCAATGACACCAAATATGGGGGGTGGGAGTGGTAATGAAAGAAGCCAGGTATAATAGCAAGTGTGTCTAATCCCAGCATCTGAGATCAAAAATCCTAAGCCAGGGCGGACTATGTCTCAAACCACACCAAAACCAAACCAAAAACAGAAACTGGTATATATTAAACATCTACCAAAATTAAGGATTACAACTGAAATTTACTTTGTAATAATTCTGTTGTAGGCTCAACTCTAAGCAAACAACAACGTATATAGTGTGTGTGTGTATATACACATATACGTTAGCATATATATATATGTGTGTTTTATACATATATATGTGTGTTTTATATATATATATATATATATATATATATATATTTTAGCCTTATACATTATCCGAAACAAAATTCTAATCAAATCATTCTTTTGTACACACTAAAATGTCACCCTGTAAAATGGAATTCAGCAGCTCAAGTCTGTAATCCTAACTACTCACGAGGCTGAGATCTGAGGATTCCAGTTCAAAGTCAGTCTGGACAGGAAAGTCTGTGAAACTCTTATTGTCAATAAACTACTCAGAAAAAGCCAGAGGTAGTGGCGCTGTGGCTCAAGTGGTAGAGCTGCTAGCATTGAACACCAAGAGGCTCAGAGACAGCACCCAGGCAAGCCCCATGACTGAGCAAGGGAGGGAGGGAAATTGTTTTATCCTATAATATCCCCTTTATCACTGCTATAAAAATTATTCTAGAGACCAGGCACTGATGTCTGATGCCAGTAACCCTAGCTACTCAGGAGGCTCAAGACTGAGGCTCAAAGTCAGCCCAAGCTAAATATATACCCAGTCAACCAATAAAAAGGTGGAATTGGAGCTGTGCGCTCAAATAGCAGACCAACCTCCCTGTGCCCCCCCACCCCCGCTCCCCCAAACAAGCCTTCAATCCTAGCTGGATACAGGTGGCTCAAACCTATAAGCCTGGCTATTTAGGAGGCTGAGATCTGAGAATCATGTGGTGCAAAAAGCCAACCCAGACAGGAAAGATCAGAAGATTTTCTAATCTCCAACTGACTACCAAAAAACTGCAAGCAGGACTAGGAAGGTAGCTCAGTGGTAGAGTACTTGCCTTGCATGCATGAGGTCCTTGGTTTGATTCCTCAGCACCACATACACAGAAAACGCTGGAAGTGGTGCTGGGAAGGTGGCTCAGTGGTAGAGCGCTTGCCTTGCATGCATGAGGCCCTGGGTTCGATTCCTCAGCACCACATAAGCAGGGAAAAAAAGCTGGAAGAGGGGCTATGGCTCAAGTGGTAGAGCGCTAGCCTTGAGCTGAAGAGCTAAGGGGAGTGCCCAGGCCCAGAGTTCAAACCCCAGGACTGGCAAAAGGGGGAAAAAAAAAAAAAAGCTGTAAGCAAAGCTGAGGCTCATGTAGTAGCGCACAGCCTTGAGCAAAAAAGCTCAGGGGCAGTGCCCACAACTGGCTGGGCTGGGCTGGGCTGGGCTGGGCTGGGGGGGCCACTCCTAGTAGTGCCATCTAGGAGCACAGGACTACACACACATCACGAAGGTGGCTCCCATTAGACTCATCTCCATCAGCCAGAGGCCAGCGTGCTGCCCACGTCTGCGGTCAGCGCAGCACTCACAGGCAGACCGAGACGAGGACGGGTCACAGAGACGCGAGAAGGCACAGAGCTGACTGGTTAACGTCCTGCCTTGCTCAAGCCGTGAGCCTAGGCGGGCCTGGCTGAAATAGCGCGGCTGTGGCACGGCAGCCACGGCCGGCCCAGCGCCAGCCCGTCTGGGAGATCACTCTCCAGCCCGATGGCTCCACGGGCAGCTGCCCAGAGGTGCTACCGCTCCCATCTGCCAAACCAGCGGTATGTGCCTATTCTATCTAGAAAGATCATTTCACAAGAACCATTAGGAGGCAAGTTCTGCAACAACACAGCTCCATCCTGAGATGTGGGTTCTATTCTCCAAAGAGATGTCAATTATTTAACTCACTCATCTCAACACCCCAGTCTCTATACTATCAAATGCTTCTTTACTGTGTGCGTGCCGGAACTGTGGCTTGACTTCATGGCCTGGTCACTGTCCTTGAGCTGGTGCTCAAGGCTGGTGCTCTACCACTTGAGCTCCAGATCCACTTCTGTCTTCTTAATGGTTATTTATAGATAAGAGTCTCACAGACTAGCCTACCAGAGCTGGCTTAGAACCTTGATCCTCAGATTTCAGCCTCCTGAGTAGCTAAGGGTTGATTACTGGTGTGAGTCACCAATACCCAGCTCAAATGCTTCTTTACAATTTAAGCCTGTAGGCCAGACACCAGTGGCTCACGCCTGTCATCCTAGCTACTCAGGAGGCTGCAATCTGAGTATCACGGTTCAAAGCCAGCCCTGGCAGGAAAGTCCGTAAAACTCCAATAAACCACCAGAAAACGGGAAGTGGTGCTGTGGCTCAAGCAGTAGATTGGTCGCCTTGAGCTGAAGAGTGCAAGGACAGCGCCCAGGCCCAGAGTTCAACCCCCACCACTGACCCTCCTCCCAAAAACTTAAGCCTGTAAGACAACAGTGGCTCACACCTGTCTTCACAGCCACTCAGGAAGCTAAGATCTAAGGGTCATGGTTGGAAGCCAGCCAGGGCAGGAAAATCCCTGAGACTCTTATTCCAGGTAAACACCAAAAAAAAAAGCCAAAGCTGAGCTGTGGCTCAAGGGGTAAAGCACTAGCCTCCAGCTTTTAAAAAAAACCTGAGGGCTGGGAAGGTGGCTCAGTGGTAGAGTGCTTCCCTTGCATGCATGAGGCCCTGGGTCCTCAGTACCACATAAGCAGAAAAAGCCAGAGGTAGTGCTGTGGCTCAAGTGGTAGAGCTCTAGCCTTGAGCTGAAGAGCTGAGAGACAGTGCCCAACCTCAGAGTTCAGGCCCATGACAAACCAAAAGAAAAAAGAAAAAAACCTAAGGGACAGTGCCCAGGCCCTGAGTTCAAACCCAGGGACCAACAACCACTCACTGCCCCCACTCTCCCCACTAAAAAGCTTGCTAGGAGGCTGGGAAGGTAGCTCAGTAGAGCGCTTGCCTTGCATGCCTGAGGCCCTGGGTTCAATTCCTCAGCACCACATAAGCAAAAAGAAAATAAAAGCCAAAGTGCTGTGGCTCAAGTGGTAGAGCGCTGGCCTTGAGCTGAAGGGCTGAGGGACAGCGTCCAGGCCCAGAGTTCAGGCCCTACGGCCGGACACCCCGCCTACCCCCCACCCCCGCCAAAAAAAAAAGCTTCCTAGTCTCTGATGAATACTAATCCTGATTCAGAGTATCAACAGACTACTAAAGTATGGAGAATCCATGTAAAGATTTCAAACTTAAGAGCTAAAACTCACACAAAATATACAAGTATACTACACACAGAAACAGAAACATGATCGTTAAAACCTATGGAAACACAGGAACAGAAGTACATACCCTCTTCAGTGTGGTCACAAACCGCTCACCGGACTACAAATGCGAAGCTACATGACTGCAGGGCCAACTGCTCCTCTCCTGTATCATATCAATTCCCCAGGCTCCAAGCCACCAGGACAGAAGAGGACAACAGAAGAACCACAGGGAACACCCCCTCTACACAGGTTCAAACACTACTAGTGCTTGGCATGGTAGGAGATACCTGTCTGCCCGCACTGAGTCACCGATGCCAGGAGCACCTGCATTTTGACCAGTGTAGCTGGGCAGTTTACTTGGCTGCAGCTGCCAGGAACACTGAGGTCACATCAAGCAGGGCGGGCCCAGTACCCCCGTCTCCCACCAATCCTGACTCCCAGAGCTAACGTGAATACATGTGCTTATTACAACTCGGGTTTTAACTGAAGTAGAATGTAAGACAGACGGCAGGGGGAGCCATCTGTGGCCGTGGCCACAGTGTCTGCTCCAGGTTTCGTGCAAGCCCTAGCAGACCGTGCGCCTCCTGGGGTATCCTCTCCCTGGACCACACCAGTGAAGAGGCCTGGTCTAAACAGAGCACTGGAGAAGTACTTCTTCCAGAAGCTGTCTCTCTTACAGAACCCTAGGTCTGGCTGGAGCACCATTAGGAAACCTATTCATGTCATTCAGTTCCAATGCCAGGAGACTTAGTTCTGTATGAGAAGCCCTGTAGACAAGAAGTCCTCGTTGCTGGACAACCTACTTCCAGGAGCGAGGATGACCGCAAGGCTCTTCTGCGGAGTCCTCTCCAGCCCCTGATCTATGAAGACATGTCTTCCTTCCCACAGAACCTGCTCACCTTCTCAGGAGGTGGACTGAAGAGCACCCAGAATGCAGCTGCTGAAGAGTTGAAGCGGTGACACTGACCAAGACATACTGCATTCATGAAACGCTTCGTTAACTGGCAGCTAAATGGTTAAAAAAAAAAACAAAAAAAGAATGCAGTGCTGGGCTGGGAAGGTGGCTCAGCGGTAGAGCACTTGCCTTGCACACATGAAGCCCTGGGCTAATTCCTCAGCACCACAGAAGCAGAAAAAGCTGGAAGTGGTGCTGTGGTTCAAGTGGTAGAACGCTAGCCTTACAGCGCCCAGGCCCCGAGTTCAGGCCCCACCACCGACGCAAACAAAAACAACAACAAAAAGAATGCAGTGATGTTCCCTGGATGTCCAGAAAGCTCTGCACTGCACAGTGACGCAGCTCTCTCACCGCTTCTCACGTGTCCACAGAAAAGGGTGACCACCGTGCAAAAAGCACCCACACAGAAACACTAGCTAAGGTACTGTCTTCCCTTTTGGGTGATTAAAAAAATACATAGGAAAGTCGACAGGAAAAGTGGTTGGAAACCTGATCTCAAAAGTACACGCAAGGGCTGGGAAGGTGGCTCAGTGGTAGAGCGCTTGCCTTGCATGCGTGAGGCCCTGGGTTCAATTCCTCAACACCCCACAAGCAGAAAAGGCTGGAAGTGGTGCTGTGGCTCATGTGGTAGAGCGCTAGCCTTGAGCTGAAGAGCTGAGGGACAGTGCCCAGGCCCAGAGTTCAGGCCCCATGACTGGCAAAAAAAAAAAAAAAAAAGTACATGCAAAACATTATCATGGTGCTAAATCATGCTTTAGGATTGGCCCACTGCAGATTCCCGTAGCAAGAAATGAAGTCCTCAGACTCATGTTTATCCTCTAACAGGAAGGTCAGAGGAAACCCTGCTTAGAATCCCTTGTACACAATGAAAAGCTGAAAACCACTTGGAATTATCCTGACAGTGAGCGTGGCTGCCAAGTTGAAATTCAGCATTTCCAGACCCCAGAGCAGGTATCACACCCGTGAGCATGGGCCTGGGCCTGCACAGAGCGGCGGGCCCACCTAACTTTGTGCATGCGCCTGTACGTCAAGACTGTGGCTTCAAATTAGGGCCTTGCTTTCTCCACTCAAGGCTGGTGGTTGTTCCATTACCTAAGCCACATCTTCACCTCCAGCTTTCTGATAAGATTTCCCTGCAGCCTCGGTGGTAGCTATGATCACAAACCTGAGCCACTGGCACTGGGCGCGACATGGTTTCTCGAATGTGCTCTAAGTCTTATTATTTGCTTTCTTTCACATTTCACGTGTGTCGGGAAGCAGGCTGGTGTAACTGGGAACTCTCACGAGGACATGGCCCACTGGGCCTGGCAGTGCAGGACACAGCTCAGACCCACATAAAGGACTGAACTAAGCTGTTCGCCCCTTCCATCTCCATATTTACATTTTGTGATTTCCAGTTTTACTTTACATGTAGTTTTAACGTTTTCCTGTTCTTTCTCTTGTCAGACTCTTAATGGTTTCTAAGACAGAAACCTAAGCCTCTGCTAGAATAAAAGTCTGTTAAGAGGTTTCACTGAGCCTGGCGCTGGTGGCTCACGCCTGTAATCCTAGCTACTCAAGAGGCTGGGATCTGAGGATCATGATTCAAAGCCAGCCTGGGCAGGAAACTCTGTGAGACTCTGATCTCCAATAAACCACTCAGAAAACAGGAAGTGGCGCCGTGGCTCTCATGGTGGAGCGCTCGCCTTGAGCTAAAGAGCTGAGGGACAGCGCCCAGGCCCTGAGTTCAAATCCCACGACTAACAAAAAAAAAAAAAAAAAAGGAGGTTTCACTGGCCCTGCAAGGACAGGCTGCATCCTCCTCCCAGGTGTGAGTGTCTGTCTGTCTGTGAACACCTGTGTGAGGCAACCTGAGGTCACTGGTGCGGACCCCCATCCAGCGGTCACCTGGTCACCACTGGCGGCTCCTGTGAAGACACAGGAAGCAAACCACCTGCAGCCCAGCCCGGTCTGTCTGAGGACTCCAACAGCTAGAGATGGCCAGGACAGATCCTTCCTTGCCCAGCCAGCATCCTGATCCTGGACTGGTCCGGACATGCAACACAGGAGAAGATGCTAAAGCATTCTGTGCAGGGCACTTGGTGGTGGAGCCCTAGAAGACGCGAGACCATACCACTTCAGGGCCTGAGGCTCTGCCTTCCGACAAGACAGACAGCACGCAGGCCAGCTCCCACCCCAGGCTCCCCCGGTGGCAAGCTTGGCAGCCAGGCTTATCTGACTGACTCAGGACAGGGCTAGGTACAGAAGAAACGTCTTTATTCTAGATAGGCAGTGGGCAAACTAAACTCAATCTCAAAGGAGACTGGGTGGGGCAGTTCCTTTCCGTTCATTGGTGAACAAGCAGCAGCTCCGGCTCAGCCCCACTGTGCTCCTCCTCGCTCAGCAGCTCCTCACACTCCTCCTCGCTCAGCTGCTCCTCCTCCAGGTCCCGGGGACTGGCTTCCTCCTCGCTGGATATGAGGTCCAGGTCCTCACTGGGAAATTCGCCCTGGACCCAGCTATAGCCTTCGCTCGGCTCCTCTTCACTACAGAGGTCCAGCTCCTCACTGGGTATCACATCCAGAACCTCACTGCTCTCTTCGCTTGGGGCGCCTTCTGTCCCCTCAAACCCGGGCAGGTCTAGGTCTTCACTACAGAGATCCAGCTCCTCACTGGGTATCACATCCAGAACCTCACTGCTCTCTTCGCCTGGGGCGCCTTCTCCCGACCCCTCAAACCCGGGCAGGTCTAGGTCTTCACTAGGCTCCAGCTCCTCACTGGCGACTTCCTCGAGCCCTGGGGAGCAAAACGACTGGCTCACGACGCTACACGTCTCCCCTCCACGCAGCACTCCTCCTCCCAACCGGGGCCCAGGCTCTCTCCACGGCTGGGCCGCTCCTCAGACTGACACTTCTGAAGTGTTAGAATGAAAAGGCTCCTTGCAAACAGTGCAAGTTTAGTTTTGGCTTTCCAAAATGCAAATGAAAATTGGTGGTGGGAGCCAGGCACCAGTGGCTCAGACTATAATCCTAGCTAACTAGGGACTGAAATATGAGGATCACGGTTCAAAGCCAGCCAGGAGGGAAAGCTCCTGAGACTTATCTCCAATTAACTGTCCCCAAAAAAACAGAAATGAAGCTGTGGCTGGAATGCTAGCCTTGGGCAAAAGGAGCTCAGGGACAGTCAGGGACAGGTGCTCAGGCCCAGAGTTCAGGACTGGGGGGGGGGGGGGGGGGGGGAACCCTCGTGCACAAAGTGTTTTATACCCAGGCAGTTCTAAATAATTCTGACCCTGACTCTAAAGGGATTAGGACTATTATCTGGGGGCGGGTGGCCTACACTTATAATCTTAGCTATTCAGAAGGCTACTGGTCAAGGTTCAAAGGCAGCCCAGGCAGACAAATCTAAGATTCATCTCCAATTAATTAGCAAAAAATTACAAGTGGACGTTTCGCTCAAGTAGCACAGCATTAGTTTTATAGAGAGATTTAAAAAAAGAGAAGGAGGGGCTGGGAAGGTGGCTCAGTGGTAGAGCGCTTGCCTTGCATGCCTGAGGCCCTGGGTTTGATTCCTTAGCACCACATAAGCAAAAAGAAAAAAGCCGAAGTAGCACTGTGGCTCAAGTGGTAGAGTGCTAGCCTTGAGCTGAAGAGCTGAGGGACAGCGCCCAGGCCCAGAGTTCAGGCCACACGACTGGACACCCCCCCCCCCCCCAAAAAAAAAAGGAGGAAGAAGAGGAAGAGGAGGGGGAGGAGGAGGAGGAGAAGGAGGGGGGAGGAAGAGGAGGAGGGGGGGGGAGGAGGAGGAGGAGGAGGAGGAGGCGGCGGCAGCCAGGTGCCAGTGGCTCACATCTGTAATTCTAGCTACTCAGGAGGCTGGGATTTGAGGATCATGGCTCAAGGCCAGCCGAGGCAGAAGTCCACGAGACTCTTATCTCCAATTAACCACCAGGAAAAATGGAAGTGACGCTGTGGCTGAAAGGGCAATAGCACTGGCCCTGAGCTGAAAAGCTCAGGGACAGCGCCCAGGCCCAGAGTTCAAGCCCCATGACTGACACACATACACACTCCAAACCACGTCCCAAGTTCAAGACCTCTCACTAGCCTCACCCTTCCCCCCCACTCAAAAAAGGACTATTATCAGGATTTTGTCTACTGTAGAGCACCAGTAATAGAATCCTGAGATGAAGAGATCACCCTAACTCAAACTATAACACCCCAATACATATCCAATAATAGTCTGATGGGTGTATTTGCATGTACCAACTAGATACATTCTTATTTCAGAGCTCCTTCCAAATCAGCCTCTGCTGCCTTCCCGGAGAGCTGGGGTTCTGCCGCTGCAAGCCCCCAGGGCACATGCTGAGGCATAACCTCACCTCAGGAAGGGGCTCTAGATCTTGACAAAGGCAAAGTACAGCTCAAACTTCTCTCACAATTGCTTTCATGTTGAGATGGAAGCCTAGCTATGTAGCCCAATCAAGCTTCAAGCTCACAACCCTCCTCCTCAGCTTCCTGAGCACCTGGAATTATGTGCATGTGACACTGAGTCCAGCTGTCTTTTGAACTATTCCTCTGAAAGCCAAAGTGGGGAGGGAGTGCTGGGGGGGGGGGGTGTCAGTCTTTTGAAAAATTAAGAGTGAAAATAACTTCCTCTAAGAAATGGACATGGTCCCAAGGTTGTGCTGCTAACCACCAGCCACGCCCCCAGCTAAGCCCGCCGGGCTCCGCCCTGTGCTGCACATACCACAGGGAGGCTGCATGGTCACTTCATACAGGTAGTAGCTGTGGAGCAGCTTCTTTTCCTGTGCGTAAATCCTTACAGCCTGAAAATGGAAGTCCCCTAGAACACCTACAAGAACGGATTGAATTAGTACCACACGGCACCGCGGGAAGGCTGGGCATGTCTGCTTTCTGTCTGAGCAGCCAACAGGACGAAGCACCACCAGAGCGGACTTTCCGTAAGCATGGGATCTCTGGAGCACAAGTAAAGTTTACTCATTCACAACTCTACCCTGTCCTTTGTACACTCTAGCCTTTGGTATAACTGTACAAACATTGTCTATAGGAAAACTGTTTCTGTTGGAGAACTTTGGTCCCTCAGATTCATTTTCCCAGGGAAACAAATTCTGGCTACATAATACATCACTGAAATGAACCGTTCATTTCCCACTTAGGTCTGGGGGATAGTGGCAGAGGTGGGACCAGAGTTCTACCATTCCCCGCCTTGCACCCCTTGGGAAGAGAAAGGGCAGTTGAGGCAGTTTACTATTTATTATCTACTCTAGATTGGCCATAAGCCCTCCATCCTCCTGTCCCAAAGTGCTAGAGTTCAATGACAAGCACACCACCACATTGACGTCTTCCTTCCTTTCAGGGGTTGGGCAGGGGTGGGCACCAGGACACTGAGGTCTGTCGCTCATGCTTTACTTTCCTGTTCAAGGTGGGCTCTCTACCAAACCTCTACGTCGGACTTTCTTTTTAGTTGTGTAGGATAAGGTTTAGGATGCCTGGGCTCTGGCTGCAGAGAGCAGCACACTTTATCGCGTGTATGCCAGAACTGAAGCTAAGAAGCCGGAGAAGCAGCTTTTTCCCAATTTGGCCGCCAAGGAACTCTATCAAATTGAAAAACTGGATGTAAAACCCAATGAAGCCCTGTCTCCAAACAACCCATGTGGGCTTACTAAAGCTGTGGGGCTGGGAAGGGGGCTCCGTGGTAGAGGGCTCGCCTCGAGTGCATGAGGCCCCTGGGTTCCATTCCTCAACACCACAAAAAGCCAGAAGTGGCGCTGTGGCTCAAGTGGTAGAGCGCTAGCCTTGAGCTGAAGAGCTGAGGGGACAGAACCCAGGCCCAGAGTTCAGGCCCCACGACTGACAAAAAAAATAATAAAATATTGCGAAGACAGAAAACATGAAAAGTGTTCGTTTTGGCCAGGTACCAGTGACTTGTGCCTAAGCCTAGCTACTCAGGCCACTTGAGATCTGAGGATCAACATTCAAAGCCAGCCTGGGCAGTAAAGCCCATGAGAGTTCCATCTCCAATTAACCACCAGAGAGCTAGAAGCAGAAGTGTGGCTCAAGAAGCAGAGCGCCAGCTTAGAGCCAAAATGCTAAGGGACAATAACCCAGGACCAAACAAAACCATTTTTTAATTGTTCATTTTCCCTGTATAAACGTGGTTCTGTTGGTGTACGTTATAAGCATCCATCACCAGCGGTGTGGGGAGGACACAAGAGGAGAGCGAATCCCCGACGCAGTGAAGACCGCTGCCTGTCCTCACCCGGGAGCCCTGGCCGTGCCTCACATGCTGTGCCCATGCCAACAGCACGTATGCCCACCTGTAGCTGTCCTCTCCGCCTGCTTTTCAGCTTTTTACACGTCCATGAACAAGGAGGCTGTCCTTCCCTCCCTCAACAAGGCTGCTCACAACCATGCTATACTGTAAGACTTGAAAAAAAAAATCTCAGAATGCACACATTCTGAGGTCAGATGAAAGAATACACCATGTACAGGACTGAAGACCTACTAGAGCCAGGGGAGAGCTCTCTACACACTCCTGACAGGCAGCTCAAATGCTCCCCTCTCTGTGAGACCCTTCTACTCCCTTTCTCTTCCCTCTCCCTCCTGGGAAATGCTGAAGCGGTCAAGCCTCTTCAACCAGGCTCCAGCAACAAAGGAGACAAACACAGGCCATGCTTTCCCCCTGGATATACAAGACAAAACCAGCAGTAGCAAACAACCTGTCCACCACCTTCCAGGCACCTTGGGCACATCAAAGAGTGCCAGCCATAAGAAGAAAACCTGACGAGTAGATGGCCAACCAGAGCCAGGACACCCGAGAGCACAGTTTCAGACACCAGGGCTGAGAGGAAAGAGATGAAGATGTTTTCCCATACTCTAACAGCTACTAAACCAACTTTGTCTTCTTAACTACTGACTACTTCTGCCTTGCCCAAAAAGAATCCTCTCCTCACAAACTGTGAAGCCAATCACTGTAACACAGTAAGGAAAGGAAAGCTGCATAGATGAAATGTCTTCTGAACAGATTCTAGGGTGCCTGGTTTTAACAAGACTCCAAAGCCAATTCATAAACTGGGGGGCAAGAGTGCATTTAGTGCATCACCTTTATAGTAACAGTGTCAAACTCTAAAGGGAGTGGGGTGAAAGCATATCTCAGAGGAAGGTCCATGGGTTCAACACACATAAATCAAAACACAAGAAAAAACACTTCCTAGACCCCTCACCAGTGTTCTGTCCTGTCTTCACCATGGCTGTCTAAGAGGAAATCAAGTTAATTAGCACCATATATGATAGAGACAATGCATTAATTTATCTGAAGGTTCTAATACTTGAGTCATAAATTCCAATACTTTAAAAGGGAGAGCATAAAAGGTTGGTCATTTCACTGCTGCTGAAACACAAAAGTTAGTACCAAGACACATGTTAAATAGAAAGGGCACCAGTAGCCCTCACCAGACCACAGAAACACCATATACCAAGTAGATGGCTGCCAGACAACTTAACTTACCAAAAAAGTCGAATGAAAATGGGTCCCTTCCACCAAAAAATTCCCTGAAGACATCATCTGGGTTCCGGAATGTAAAGCCGAACTCAAATGGACTGTCAAAATGACTTCCACCTACATAAACAAACACAGCTTTTAGTTGCTAAATTCTAATGTTTTTAGACATGTTACTTGTTTACAGAACATTATATACACATTGTGATCTAAAGAGAATTATCTCATCTTCCAGCAATTTCCTGGAATGCAAACTGGGCCCTAGACTGCTTGAAATTATGCCCAGAGCTAACCACACAGCACTGCTCACGCTGTGAGGTTACTCAACATCCAGCAAACCCTTTCCCAGTCTGCCATCACCATGTGTTATGTCAATTTTGTTGCTTGTTATGAAGATTCATGAAAACTCAAGACTGTTTGCTCAGACCACCTTTTAGGCACAAACTTGACCACACAGGGTGCTAACAGAACTGAGCACCTGTGATGACACTTCCTTCCATCAAGCATCACGGGGTAGCATCATACCCGAGGAGAATCATGGGAGCTTCACACTAGGGGGAGTCTGCGATCTAAACCCTAAGGACAAATTCCTTAATACAGGTGGACTGTTCACACAGTATGCCAGTACAGTACAGTCTGCACCTACAGAAGTATATTTACATACACTTTCTACTCTAAAAGTGTTTGTGGGTTTTTTTTTACATTTATTTTTTTGTTTAAGACAGTGGCTTTATACATAGGGCAGCCTGGCCTTGAAATTCTGCTTCTACCTCCTGAGTGCCAGCATTAAACATGTTTAAATCTTTGTGTGTTTCCAATTTCTTATTCCTACCCAATTCAGCCTACTTTTTATAGACTATATCAGTATTTACCATCTTCCAAAGACTTAGTAACGTACCATTAGATGACTAAACCTTTTGTCCCCAAAGAGAACACTAAACTCATTTACATACCTCCTCCTCCACCATTTAATCCTTCTTTGCCATATTTGTCATAGATGTCCCGTTTTTTAGCTTCAAATTTGAGGAGGGAAAAAAATCATAAGGAGTCAGTTCCTTTCAAATTCTTTAAAGTTAATCAGTATTTCACACACTGTAAACCAGATGTCAGCTTTTCAAGTTTTAAGAAGTTAGGTTCCTCTTAGACAGAAAAAGGGGCAGGTATAGATACCTCTCTCTCCAGAAAGACACTTTAGGTTAACAAGTACCATGAATTTTTAGCACTGACTTACTCCATTAGACAACTGATCTCACTACAGGGCCAGATCCTACGCACACACTGAACTCATATGCTCAAGTGGGAAGCTATCGCCATCACAGCAGTGAAGATGAAAGACAAGGACGACCATGCTGGCTGGGCGAGGCAAAAGCACATGGCGTTCAGGCCCACCACACTGTGAGGCAGGGGCGCTGTGAGGCAGGGGTGCTGTGCTGCCCTCCACCGCTGGCCCCGCCTCCTCCCCCCAGACAAGGACCGCCACAGCCACAGCAGGGCTCTGCAGGACCTGTGCCCTGGCAACATGATGGCTAGCCCCCAGAAATCTTCAGACACAGCCGTAACTGTAGGGGGCGCTGGTGGCCACACCTGTCATCCCAGCTACTCAGGAGGCCGAGATCTGAGGATCAAGGTTCAAAGCCAGCCTGGGCAACGAAGTCTAATTAATCAACAGAAAACTGGAAATGGTGCTGTGGCTCAAGTGGTAGAGCACTAGCCTTAAGCTGAAGAGCTGAGGGACAGCACCCACAAAAACAAAAAAACACGGTAACTGCAGAGTAACTGTGGCTCACCCATTTAACTACTCAGGAAGTTAAGATCTGAGGCTCACGGAAAAGCGCGCGCAAGCGCGCACACACACACACAGCTTTTCAGGAACAATATTTTATGTTTTTGTAAGTTTACAAGTTGCTGGTAAGCAAAGAAGCCTCTGAGATTGGGGGCATGTTCAATAATGCAAAGGGTCATGTGCTAATAATGGTGATGATGCGTTTTGCACTAGGGTCCTTCTAAAAACAGTCTTATAAAAATAGTGACCTAGGGCAGCAGTGGTAGAGCGCTTGCCTTGCCTTGCACGCATGAGGCCCTGGGTTCGATTCCTCAGCACCACATAAGCAGAAAAAAAAAAGCTGGAAGTGGCGCTGTGGCTCAAGTGGTAGAGCGCTAGCCTTAAGCTGAAGAGGGGCATCACCCAGGCCCAGAGTTCAGGCTCCACGACCGGACCCAAAAAAAAAAAAAAAAGTGAGCTACTCATTTCCTACTTGACCACATGGAGATGTACCTGGAATCATGTTCTCGCTTCCTGTGGTCAGTGAATCACTACTCAGTCCTTTAAATGCCTCTGCCGTGACTCACGAGAGGCCACCCAACTATCAGGGGTATTTTTCCAGGCTCTGGCACTGACCCCACCTCAGCCCATACAAGGTCTGGTCTTCATTATGAAGCCCCTGGCTGCACCTAGCCAACAAACCTTTACCTACTTCCAAAGCTAAGCCAATGGGCCTGACTTTCAATGACACGTAATTCCTGCTTTGTATGTAGCCCTGGGATGGGTGGGGGAAACATACAGATGTCTGATGTCCTGATCTTACCCGTGAATGGACCTGTTCCATTGAGACAGGACAGGTCAGAATGATGGGGCCCCCTCCAGCAGGAGCAGCGCCCACCACCACACGGTGAACCCAACAGCCCTTCCTCAGCTCACCCGGACTGCCCACCCAGTTCCAGTTTACCACACAGCCTGCCTGAGGGGCTCCTGAGACTCAAGAGGCTCAGTACCACTTACCATCTGACAACACCTCGTACGCCTCAGCTACCTGTTTGAATTTTCTCTCTGCTTCTTCTTTATTCTCAGGGTTTTTATCTGGATGCCACTTTAATGCCAGTTTCCGGTATCTTGAAAAAAATGAGGAATACTCATCATGTTCACAGTCTAGAAATCAACTAGGCTTTTAATACTAACACACACAAAATAACAGTTGCAGAAGTATAGCTGTGGCTTGGGCCTTAAGCAACTTAAGATTCAGTGCCCAGGCCCTGAGTTAAACCCCAATACCTGCACACAGAAAAGGAAAGCAGGGAGGGGAGAGTGAAAGGAGAGGAGGAAGTAAGGAGGGAGAGAGAGACAGGGAAAAAGGGAAGCACTGGAGGGGGGCCTGTGATACCAGCTACTCAGGAGGCTAAGGTCTAATGATCACGGTGCGAAGCCAGTCCTGGCAGGAACGTCAGTGAGACCCTTATGCCCAATAAACTACTAAAAAATAAATAAACAACAACAACAAAAAAAAAACTGAAGTGGAACTATGGCTCAAGTGGTAGAGTTATTTGTTTGCTAGCTTTGAACGAAAAGAAACTAGGGAAAGCACCCAAGCTCACAGTTCAAGCTCCAGGACTAGCATCACAAAAAAGAAAAAGAAAAAAAAGCTTCAGAGATGCCAACTAGTGAACTAGTACAGCTTTAGCTGAATAGCCTTCCTTTTCTTAAAAATGAAACAAGCCAAGCGCCAGCGGCTCACACTTGTGATCCTAGGTACTCAGGAGGCTGGGATCTGACGGTCACAGTTCAAAGCTAGGCCAGGCAGTGAAGACCTTAAGACTCTAATCCCCAATTAACCATCCCCAAACCAGATGTAGACCTGAAGCTAAATGGTACAGCCTTAAGCACTAAAGCTCAGGCCCTGAGTTCAAGCCCCAAGACACCACAAAAAAATAAGCAAATCAATCATATCTAAATATAGCTAACACAAGCTGATTTCTTTTTTTTTTTTTTTTTTTGGGGGGGGGTCTGGTCGTGGGGCCTGAACTCTGGGCCTGGGCACTGTCCCTCAGCTCTTCAGCTCGAGGCCAGCGCCCCACCACTGAGCCCCCTCCCCAGCCCTCCCTCCACTTCCTGAGCCAGCTTTGCTCAGATCAGTGTGGCCGAAGCCCGCCCCCCGCCCCAGACAGACAGACAGACAGACCGCCTCTGTTCTGCAGTCAACGCCGGGCCAGGACCAGGGCTGCCAGGGCGGAGATGTCAGCTCACAAGTGGAGTCCCGCCTACCCGTAAGCTATTATCTACCTGGGTTTTAGCCCAGAAACTAATATTCTCTAAGCAGAGAGAAAGAAAGGAAAGGAAAAAAGAATAGGCCGGGCGCCGGTGGCTCACGCCTGTCATCCTAGCTACTCAGGAGGCTGAGATCTGAGGATCACAGTTCAAAACCAGCCGAGGCAGGAAAGACCATGAGACTCATCTCCAATAAACCGCCAGGAAAAGTGGAAGTGGTGCTGTGGCACCATGTTTGCCTTGCTGAGTTCCTTTTGAGTTGATGTACGTATTTCTATGTGATACCCCAATATCCCGAGCTCTTTATAACACAACTACTCAGAAGGCTGAGATCTGAGGAACCTGGTTTAAAACCTGGGTAGCAAAGTTCAGAAGACTCATCTCCAACTAACCATCAAAAAGCTGGAAGTAGGGCTAGGAAGGTAGCTCAGTGGTAGAGCACTTGCCTTGCATGCTTGAGGCCCTGGGTTCGATTCCTCAGCACCACATAAGAAAAAAGCCGGAAGTGGTGCTGTGGCTCAAGTGGTAGAGTGCTAGCCTTGAGCTGAAGAGCTGAGGGACAGCGCCCAGGCCCAGAGTTCAGGCCCCACAACCAGACCCCCCCCCCCAAAAAAAACACCTGGAAGTAGATAGAGCTGTGGCATAGAGTGCCAGTCTTGAGTGTAAAAAGGAGCTAAGGGACAGCCCCCAAGCCTAGATTTCAAGGCCTGGTATCAGCACCAAATCAATAAACAAATATACACTCCGGGGCTGGGAAGGTGGCTCAGTGGTAGAACACTTGCCTTGCATGTATGAGGCTCTGAGTTCAATTCCTCAGCACCACATAAGCAAAAAGAAAAAAGCCGGAAGTGGCGCTGTGGCTCAAGTGGTAGAGCCCTAGCCTTGAGCTGAAGAGCTGAGGTACAGCGCCCAGGCCCAGAGTTCAGGCCCCACGACCGGACTCCCACCCCCCCCCAAAAAGTAAAGCTGAAAGTAAAGGTGTGGCCCAAATGGTAGAACGCTAGCCTTGAACAAAAGAAAGCTCAGGGAGAGCTGGGAATGTGTCTTAGTGGTAGAGTGCTTGCCTAACATGCATGAGGCCCTGGGTTCAATTCCTCAGTATCACATAAGTACAAAAAGCCAGAAGTGGTGTTATGGCTCAAGTGGTAGAGCGCTAACCTTGAGCAAAAAGCAGCTCAGGAACAGTGCCCAGGCCCTGAGCTCAAGCCCCAAAACTAGCAGAAAAATACATAAATAAAAGCTCAGGGACAGCATCCAGGTAGAGAGAGTTCAGGCCCCAGAACTGACACAATAGGAGAAAGGAGAAAACATCATTTTAGGGCTAAGGGTGTATCTCAGCAGTAGAGATGCTGCCTAGCATATGAGGTCTGGCTTAGACTCCTACAACTGCAAAAGAAAAAACAGAGGGGGAATAGCCATTTTAATAGCGAGCAAATATTCTATCACCCAATTACCTATGGACAACCGGGCAGATATATCCAGGAATAAAATACTTACGCCTTTTTGATATCCTCGGCCGAGGCATGCCTCTGCACCCCTAGAACTTCATAGTAATCCACCATGTTTTAACAGATTGCTGGAACAAGTCCTGCAATTGAAACGTCTGGTCAGTGACAAGAACGTGAAGGCTAGGTAGGTCACAGGTGGGAACTAGACAGGGAAAAGGTGCTTTGGCGCCCACCAGACGGAGCCACAGCTCCTGCCCGCCGCTCCTGCCATGCCTGACATCCTCTGAAGTATACATAGCCTCAACAACCACCTAAACAGGAGGTGATGCTCTCAGGCAGGCTAGGCAGCAAGAGCCCACAGCCAAGCTCCTCCCTCCTTCAGTATGTTCCTGTGCCAGGAACTGGGCAAGCCTGAAGCACTGTCCTGCTAAGCAGCGGCAGCTCTCCCTAACCACATGCAACTGTGCCTTTGCCGCAGGAAAAGCAGAGGGCCTTCCCTGGCTTACAGGTGATACAGCCCCCCTTACCCCCCTCCCCCCCGTCTTCAAAGGGCAGCGGGAGGAAAGCCACTGCACCTCCGCTAGGCACTGCACCACCTGCCTCACCACAGAACTGCACACTTGCTGACTCTTTCAAGATGGGAGTGTTCTGGGGCTGGGAAGGTGGCTCAGTGGTAGAGTGCTTGCCTTGCATGCATAAGGCCCTGGGTTCGATTCCTCAGTACCACGTAAGTAGAAAAAGCTAGAAGTGGAGCTATGGCACACGTGGTAGAGCACTAGTGTTGAGCTGAAGAGCTGAGGGTCAGCGCCCAGGCCCAGAGTTCAAGCCCCACAACCGACACACGCACACGGGCACACACACACACACAAGGGGAGCTTCCTGACAAAGTAGTGGCACTGATCAAGGCTCAAGTGGTAGAACAGTGGAGCAAAAAAAGCTCAGGGAGTCTCAAGACCAACACACACACACACACACACACACACACACACTCAGGGAGCCTCAAGACCAACACATACAACACACACACAGCTCAGGGAGCCAAGACCAATACACACACACAATAAGCTCAGGGAGCCTCAAGAGCAACACACACACACACACACACACACACACACACACACACACACACACACACAGCTCAGGGAGCCAAGACCAATACACACACACACACACACACACACACACACACAATAAGCTCAGGGAGCCTCAAGACCAACACACACACACACACACACACACACACACACACACACACACACACACACACACACACACACAAAGATAGAACAAGTTTACTGAAGACCTGTCCTGAGGAAAATGGCAACCTCTGTCTAAACCTCCATCTGAGGGCTCAGGTAGTAGCTGGGGAGTCTATGGGACACAAGGGATAAGAGTCCATGAGCAGGAAGTCTGGGCCAACAGGATCTCAACTCCTGAGACCAGTGTCTCCATTTCCTTTTCAGATAAACCAACTCACAAGAGGGTGAGAGGCACTAAAAGAGTAAGGTGGAAAGAGTGGACGTTAAAAGACCTGGGAAAAAATGGCAGGGGAGGTGAAGCAAAGCCAAGCAAAGTCCCCTATTCACATCGCCTTCTTCCCCAAAATAACCGACTGGACTAGGACTGCAACACCCCACAGTCAGCCCCTACTCTACCTCCCCGCAATGTGGGACAGTGGCTCTGGGGAGGCTTCCTGGGGTACAGCTGCAGAAGTTTGGAATGGGAGATTTTTTCTGTGAGGTGGGTGCCAGTTGAGGAAGGGTCTAAAGATTAGAGAGGGGCACTGGGCCTAAAGCTAGTTAACTGAAACCCAAGGAAAGGTTTCTCTCTACCCAAAGTATTAGGAAGCCAGGTGCTGGAGGCTACACCTATAATCCTAACTACTCAGGAGGCTGAGATCTGAGGATCACAGTTCAAAGCTAGCCTAGGCAGGAAACTCCATGAGACTCTTATCTCCAATAAACCACCAGAAAACTGTAAGTAGGGCTGTGGCTCAAGTGTTAGAGCAGGGCTGGGAAGGTGGCTCAGTGGTAGAGCGCTTGCCTTGCATGCCTGAGGCCCTGGGTTCGATTCCTCAGCACCACATAAACAAAAAGAAAAAAGCCGGAAGTGGCGCTGTGGCTCAAGTGGTAGAGCGCTAGCCTTGAGCTGAAGAGCTGAGGGACAGCGCCCAGGCCCAGAGTTCAGGCCCCACAACTGGACCCCAAAAAAAAAAAAAAAAAAAGTGGTAGAGCGCTAGCCTTGAGCTGATATGCTCAGGGACAGCGCCCAGGCCAGAGTTCAAGCCCCTTGGCCAACAACAACAACAACAACAAAAAAAGGTTTTACTTAGAAAGATTAAAATGTTCTCAAGATGGATCAAGTGGCAGCAGACGTACAACCATGAGAATGTATAATGCCCATTAACTGCACTCCACTTTACACGGCGTACATGTCACACCGGAAGAACCTGCATAGCACTGAGGGGATGGAACCCAGCTCTATCTCCAGCCACAAAACTTCGTATTCTGGTGGTAGCGGGTTTGGAACTTGGCCTAAATGCTTGCTACAGGCCTCCACTGAACCTCCCCCTTCCAGCACCTCCAAGAACTTTGAAACGTTCACATAAAATACTAAGGAAAAAAATTAATTATGGAATTGTAACCCATTTGTACAACTACTTAATGATAATTTAAAAAATTAACTAAGCAAGTTACACATAAGCAAATGAGCGTGCAACTAACCAAGGCTCCCTCCCTGGCAGTTAAAATGACGCAGTACCTCAGGATTCAAAGCACACCAGTCAGACCAGTTAGAATAGGAACCAATGCCAGACAGGCTGCACAGAGGCAGCGGTCCATTCCCGCACTACTCAAGAACACAGCCCCTATCTTCCAGGAACCAAAACCCCGACTACATCAGTGGCTGACCCATCAAAAGCATCCAAACAACAGCAGGAAAGGACCCTATCTCCTGGAGACACAGGACAGCAGCCCTTCAGATCTACTTCAACAGGCTGAGAACCACCCAGGGCACTAGTGGCAAGGGCTCCGAGACCAGCCCACTGCACTGCCCAACTGAGACGGCACAGGCTCTCACAGAACAAAGGCGGAGGCCTCAGGACCATACTCCACCCCAGTCACCACCTCTGAGCCACCCACAGGAGACCAGTCAGCATCTGCCCAATGACACCACCACGGAGACTCCTGTGCTTCCAATTCAAAGCAGATGTTTTGCACTTGCATTCTAAGGTGTGTCTATGAGCGTCGGTGGTAGCATGGCAGCAAGATGACACAGAGGGACGGTGAGCCAGGAGGAAGGGGCCTGGCAGGCAGTGGGAGCAGGTGACTCAGCCGCCATGACCCTGCAGAAGGTCCGCCAGGAGACTGCCCAGGGCAGTGGACGGACACACAACACCACGTGACAGGGCCTGGCACTTGGGCACCATGTGAAAGCCGGCATTGTCTTACTAAAGGAAGTTTATCTCACAAAGAAAACAATGGCGAATGGACAAACTAGAGCGTCAAACCCTTTGCCCCTAGACAAGTCCACTGTTAACACTTCTCCCACCTGACTCGGCCTCCATGGCCCCTCCCCCTCCCCCTCCCCACGCCAGCCTAACCTCACCATTTTAACATAAGGAAACATCAACTACCTTTCCCTCCTCCACTTGAGTAGCTCAGTGGCAAAGTACTTGCTTATCAAGTCCAAGGTCCTGGGTATGATCCCCAATACCAAAAAAGAAAAAGGCTAAAAGAAAGTCTTCCTTCTCACACCTCCCATAGGTGAACCCCAGTCCCACATGGAAAGTCCATCCTTTGGGCTCAGACATAAACAGAGGACAGGACTATGCAAATAGCCACGGGGGTAGCTAGCAAGCATCCCAAAACTTAACTCTTAATGCTCCGGTGCGGAGACCTGCTGGCCTTCCCCTAGGAAGGCTTCCAAGCTGCTTGACTACAGGTAGTGCGCTCACCCTCACCAACATCACTACACACACACACACACACACACACACACACACACACACACACACACACACACACACACACACACACACACACACACACACACACACACACACACACAGTCCTGCCTACAATACCTTAAGCATACCCATTCTTTTAGCTTCAACTCTACCATGGCTCTTTCCCCAACTACAGGTGTCTCCGTCTCCTCAATGTATGTGATCCGTGACACACTACAGAAGTCAACACACAAACGTGCGAACCACCATGACAGACGGGGCTCGTAGCATACGCCTTTTGCTGAGGAACTTCTCCTGTTCTGCCCAACCACCTGACCCAGCTCAAAGGTGAGCCGGTCCTACAAGAGCCCGTGATGCATGCTGAGAGCATGAAGTCTACAGCAGACAGTGGTGAAGGGCGTCCTCACCAAGCCCATCAGATGAAGAACTCTTAGCAGTGGATCTCTGGAAAGACAATTAACTTGGCTTACTCAAGAAGTGAAGTAAACGCCTTTTCTTTTGGAAAAGCAACTTTCCAATTTAGTCCCGAGTCCAATCTCCAATACAGGAAAGAGAAGCGAAGGACAGAAAGGAATGGGGAGAAGGGAGGAAAATCACCCAGTAACTACCTGCTAATTACAAAGCAACAAAAAGTCTATCCACAGCAGATGACCTCACACTCTGAGGAAGGGCGAGGAGAAGGTGCAGAGGGTGGATGAGCTCAGGGCTGACTACACATAAGCTGATCTGCAGAGACACCACTCCCTTCAGTCAGATGGGTCACCACACCTGCAGAGCTCACCTCATCCTCCTAAACAAAGAGAGACTTACTTCTTTCTAGTAACCTACCATAAAATACAGGTTGACAGCGAGATAGAGCCTGTGTTCAATTACTGGCAGCTTAACTGAAGAGGTCTTTTATAAGCTTTCAGTTTGGTAATGACTTAAGTCAAATCTTGCTTGGGAAATCTGTTGTGCTTAATGCTGGGACTTGATCCCTACTAGTAAGCCTTTCCCATTCATACCAAAGAACCAGTACAAAAAGATTGCGAATCTTCAAACAGGACCTAACGACCTGGAATGTAAGCTGGAGATTGCAGGTAGGAACCTGCAATCCTAACTATTCAGAAAAGAGGCTGAGATCTGAGATTACCCCTATGAAGCCAGCCTAGGACAGGAAAGTTCAAGGGGGGCCTGGAGGGGGAAGCACACATGTACCAGTCAGGGGGCTTCAATTCAAGGCCTGGGCACTGTCCTTGAGCTTTTTTGCTCAAGGCTAGTGCTCTACCACTTGAGTTATAGATCCACATACAATTTTGTGGATTTTTTTTTTGGGGGGGGGGGGGACTTTAAATGTAGATACATTCTCTTGGATTTGTCTGCCCCAGCTGGCTTCAAACCTCAATCCTAGCCAGAAGCTGCCCAGGCTAGCTTTGAACTGCGATCCTCAGATTTCAGCCTCCTGAGTAGCTAGGATGACAGGTGTGAGCCACCAGTGCCAGTTTGGTGACTCTTATCTCCAATAAACCACCAGAAAACTGGAAGTGGTGCTGTGGCTCCAGTTAGAGCAATAGCCTTGAGATGAAGAGCTGGGGGACAGCGCCCAGGCCCAGAGTTCAAGACCCAGGACAAAAAAAGAAAAAAGAAAAGAGGGCTAGGAAGGTGGCTCAGTGGTAGAGCGCTTGCCTTGCATGCATGAGGCCCTGGGTTCGATTCCTCAGCACCACATAAGCAGAAAAAAGCTGGAAGTGACACAGTGGCTCAAGTGGTAGGGTGCTAGCCTTGAGCTGAAGAGCTGAGGGGCAGTGCCCAGGCCTAGAGTTCAGACCCCACGACTGGCAAAAAAAAAAAAAAAAAAAAAAGGAAGAAAAAGAAAAACAGTTGGAAGAGGAGCTGTAGCTCAAGTGGCACAGCATCAGCTTTGAGCAAAGAAGAGATATAGCCCAGGCCCTGAGTTCAAATCCAAGTACTGGCATAAAAAATAAAAAGGCAGGGCACTGGTAGCTCATACCCATAAATCCTAGCTACTCAGGAGGCAGAGATCTGAGGATCAAGGTTTTAAGTCAACCTGGCAGGTAAAAGCTGGAAGTGGAGCTGTGGCTCAAGTGGCAGAGTGCTAATCTTGAGCACTAAAGCTGAGACAGCACCCAAATCCACGACTCAAGACCCAGGAACATACAATAGGTAGGTGGGTAGGTGGGTAGGTAGGAAGGTAGGAGGGAGGACAGGCAGACTAGCAGGGTGGCAGGCAGACCAGCAGACCCACAGACCAGATGCCAGCAAGTATACGTTACTAGGCCTCTACAACTAACTCAAATAGAGGCTTAAATAGCTTTGTTATCAGAGTAACAATTTTAGAAACACTATTTACAGGCCACTTTCTCCTCTTAAAATGGTAAGAAAAAAAGTCAAGCCCACTGGATGCTTTTTGATCCTAGCTACTCAGGAGGCTGAGATCTAAGGATCAAAGTTTAAAGCCAGCCTGGATAGGGAAGTCAGTGAGATGCTTATCTACAAAAATCAAAGAAGAGCTGAGGCTCAAAGTGGTAGAGTGCTAGCCTTGAGAGACAGTGCTTAGGCCCTGAGTTCAAGCCTCATCGAAAGAAAGAAAAGGAAAAGAAAAGAAAAGAGAAAGAGAGAGGGGGAAGGGAGGGAAAGGAAAGGAAAGGAAAGGAAAGGAGGGGAAAGGGGAAAGGGAAAGGCAAGGCAGTCAAGTTCCACTGTGGTGGACACGAAGGATTTTTTTGTGTTGTTTTCTTGGGTGGGGGGCAGTCATGGGGCTTAAACTCAGGACCTGGGCAAGCACTCTACCATTAAGCCACACTCCCAGCCCCAGGAGGGATTCTACACTTGAAGTTTGACTGGCTAGCTGGGAGCCTGTAACCCTAGCTACTCAGGAGGCAGATCTGAGGATCACAGTTCCAGGCTGGCCCCAGGAGTAAAGTCATGAGACTCATCTACAATTCACCGCTGCAACCCTGAAAGCAGAGCCGTGGGTCAGGTGACAGGATGCTATGGCCTTGAGCGGAAAAGACCAGGAGCAGCACCCGGCCTCAAGATCAAGCCCCAGGACTGGCACAGCTGCACACCAAAAAAAAGTTTCAACTGGTTACTTTATCAGAAAACATTTCAAGGACTAGAGGTGTGCCAGGCATGAGCACCAAAAAAAAAAAAAAAAATCAGAAAAGTATATAGGCTCTGAGTTCAAGCTCCACTACAAGCATAAAACAGCACTGTATCCATAAATGAACATGCTAAACTGTAAGTCCCTTGCACAATCATTTGAAACTTAAAACACAAAAATACAAAGCTTAGTACAATTCCTCTTGGGACCTGCCATTCCTATTTTACAGTCAGATAACCGGGAGGCCTGAACACAGCTCAGGAACAGAGCCTGCCATGTCGAGGAAGGAAGGGGAATGGAGCGGGGTGAAACTGTTCAGAGTGCCCGTGTATAGTTGTATGTAGTGTCACAAATGAAACCCCTCCTATTGCTACAGGGCTCTATGCATTTACACACGATCAACTGAAGGAGGGCACTAAAGGCTACCTCCCCTGAAAGGCTAAAATGCTACGTATCAAATGAGTTCTGGGAAATGCAAGTGTTCTTTTGTTGTGCTGGTGGGGATTTTTTGTTGATTTCTTATTCTTGGGGGAGGGGGTGGGGGACACAAAAATGAGGGAAGAAAGGTGAACAAATTCGGCCACGGTATTCAATACATACTATGTAAAAAGTGAACTATGAAACTTATGAGCAAGAACATGAGGGCAACTAGGAGAAGGGGTGACACTGTCCAAGAAAAACTTGTGAGTCATGGAATTGTAACCCGTCTGCACAACTTTTTTTTTTTTTTGCCAGACGTGGGGCCTGACCTCTGGGCCTGGGCGCTGTCCCTCAGCTCTTCAGCTCAAGGCTAGCGCTCTACCACTTGAGCCACAGCGCCACTTCCCGCTTTTTTCTTTTTGCTTATGTGGTGCTGAGGAATCAAACCCAGGGCCTCATGCATGCAAGGCGAGCACTCTACCACTGAGCCACCTTCCCAGCCCCCCTCTGTACAACTTAGTAACAATAAAATGATACATGTTAAAGATTTTAAAAAAAGGGAAGAAGTTGAACATTTAGCAAACCACCAAAAGGCATGTAGAAAATACCTCATCCAACAGAACATTACTACAGAACTGGGCACTGGTGTGGCTCATGCCTGCAATCCTAGCTACTCAAGAGGCCAAGATCTGAGGACCATGGTTCAAAGGCAGCCCAAGCAGAAGTGCTGTGAGATTCATCTCTTATTAACCACCTAAAAGCTGGAAGTGAAGCTGTGGCTCAAAGTGGTAGAGTAATAGTCGAGCAAAAAAAAGCTCAGGGCCCAAGCCTGGAGTATCAAGTTCCTCAATGAAGTAGGGGGTGGGAGGGGTGGACACCTACACAAACTAGAAGCCCGCCTTCCATCCAGCCACCATTTCCCTGCCACCCACCAGAAGCCCAAGCACCTACCCATTTGTGATCATTAGGAAGTCCTCAGCTTCGCACTGTGGCTCACGCCTGTAATCCTAGCCACTAAGGAGGCTGAGATCTAAGGATCACAGTTTGAATCCGGCCCAGGCAGTAAAGTCTGTGATACTTTTTTGGCTGGTGGTGGGGCCTGAACTCGGGCCTGGGCTCCGTCACCCAGCTCAAGGCGAGCATTCTACCACCGGAACCACAGTGCCATGCAGGCAGGAGCCACCAGCACCTCGCTACCTGATACTCTTACCTCCAATTTGCCACCAAAATGCCATCAAATAGAGAGCTGTGTGCTATCCTTGAGCACACATCTCATGTACAGTGCCCAGGCCCCAGGACAGAACAAAAAGAAAAGAGCCCTCCGACTGTCACAAGTCCCCTTGGAGACAACAAGGCCTCCAAGTAAGGTCTTCCTTGAGCTAGATAGGTGAGACAGAACAAGCCCCCCAAAAATGGTACCAAAACTAGATGAAACACAGCTGAGCACTGGCTGGGCTCACACCCAGCTACTCAGGAGGCTGAGATCTGAGGGCTGCAATTCAAACCCAGCCTGGGCAGGAAACACTCATTTCCAACAAACCACCCACAAACAACTCCAAGTAGAGGTGTAGTTCAAGTGGTAGGGTGTCAACCTTGAGTGGACAGAGGCAAGGGACAGAGCCCAGGCCAGTCCAAACCCCAGGACTGGCACAAAACAAACCAACAAACAAATAAATCCAGGCGGAGTCCAAGCCCCAGGACTGGCACAAAACAAACCAACAAACAAATCCCTGCCCGATATAATCTGCTTTCCCTGCATTCCTGCATTCAGCAACTCTGTGGACACCGACAACACAGAGCCAAGTCTCCTTTCTAAAGTACGAAGGTTACAGGTCAATGAACAACTCGACATCATTCTCTTGCTACAAACATCTAACACATTAAAAAAGTCATAGCTCGTATCTGAGTCCTGACTGTGTCAAGCAATAGCCTGACAATTCTCCAGCCCTTTCATCCAAACCCAACAACCCTACAGAAGAAGCAGACACGGGGCTGGGAAGGGGGCTCAGTGGTAGGGCGCTCGCCTCCTATGCATAAGGCCCTGGGTTCCATCCATTCCTCAGCACCACATAAGCCAAAAAAACCAGAAGTGGCGCTGTGGCTCAAGTGGTAGAGCGCTAGTCTTGAGCTGAAGAGCTGAGGGACAGTGCCCAGGCCCAGAGTTCAGGCCCCACGACCAGAACCCCCCCCCCCAAAAAAAAAAACAGAAGTGGTGCTGGCTCAAGTGGTAGAGCACTAACCTTGAGCACAGAGGCTCAGGGACAGTGCCCAGGCCCAGAGTTCAGGCCCCTCGACCAACAACAACAAAGCAGACAGGATGACTCCTCCGCCCTTCACGTCCTAGCTGGGACGGCTGAGGCTGGGTAGCAGGGACCAAGGAGTCTTCATCAAACCCAAGTTCCCTCAGCCACCCTGAGCTGCTGTCTGGGCCTCAGGGCAACACCTTTATGTACACTACAGGAATTTTTCAATCACAGAATGCAAAGTAGTTAATGTGCTTTGTGTCTATCAGTAGAAATATTTTTAATGACAAAAAGATAGTAGGTTAAGAGTACAGACCACCATCCCGGAGGCTTGGTTCAACCACACACCTGTTATAGACCAACGCCAACCCGTATTATCATCAATTGCAGGCTTTCCAGTCCTCGGACGCCAAGCCCTCCCTCCCCTCCCCGAGTGACACTCCACCCGCCCCACCTGCTTCCTATGAACTTTTGCCTACATCCTTTGCCCACTTTCCCACTCTTAATTTGTTTTTGAGCCGGGTGCCTCTAACTCGCACAGGTAATCCTAACTACACAGAAAGCTGAGACCTTGATCCTCACAGTTTGAAGCAACCTGAGCAGAAAGTCCCTGAAAGTCCATCTCCAGTTACTTAGCAAAATCCCAGCTGTAAGTTGGCTCTAGCCGTGAGCAAGCAAGCGGAACAAGCCAACCACCACCCCAATGCTGGAACATCTCTTAATGTTTCCATTCCATTCTTTCAACCAGAATGCCCACCTAGCAGAAGACACTAAATAGGGGTTAGGTTGATGGTGCCACTGAAACAGCAGTGAAAACCCTCAACTGCTCCCAGACAAGGAGAAAACAGGCAGCCAACAATGTGCTGAAAGTGTAAGAAAACTAGTGTAAAATCAGAAATAAAAATAGAAATTAGTCAGGCCAAATTAGCAAAATACTAATTTTTAAGTCACTCATGGGCTTTTATCAAGGACTGGGCGCTGTCCCTGAGCTTTTTTTTTTTTTTGGTCCAGTCATGGGGCCTGAAGTCTGGGCCTGGGCACCGTCCCTCAGCTCTTCAGCTCAAGGCTAGCGCTCTACCACTTGAGCCACAGCGCCACTTCCGGCTTTTTTTCTTTTTGCTTATGTGGTGCTGAGGAATCGAACCCAGGGCCTCATGCATGCAAGGCAAGCGCTCTACCACTGAGCCACCTTCCCAGCCCCTCCCTGAGCTATTTTTGCTCAAGGCTAGAGCTCTACCACTTGAGCCACAGCACCACTTCTGGCTTTTTCTGGTGGGTAACTGGAGATGATAGTCTCTTGGACTTTCCTGCTCAAGCTGGCTTTGGACCGTGCACAATCTTCAGATCTCTGCCTCGTGAGTAGTTAGAATTACAGGCTTGAGTCACTTGCACCCAGAGAAAATGTTATTTTATGCCAAATATATGTGAGGTACTATAAAGGGAATGAGTTTCATCCTATTTGACCCTAGACCTACCAAGGAAAGTCCTGTGCTCAAGGCCTCGTAACTAGACGCCTGTACCATGATCCAAACCACCATGAAAGACAGAAAAAAGCTCCCAAGCCACTTTCACTTTATTGAAGTTCTATTTAGTCCTGCCAATCCTAGAAATAACCTTTTAGGTGAAGGAAAAACTACTAGAAAGATCTGTTCTTGCAATTCAACTGACTACTAAAGACCTCAGTGTATAAATTATTTACAGTCTCCCATTTCCAACCCTCACAAGTAGGGCCTGCTCATCCACTTTCATTGTTTTGGAACTAAGGTATTTAACATGGGCATTGAACACGTTGCATACACAGGTGCTACGTCAGGGAGAAGGCTGGTAATTCAAATACCCAAATATCTATTTCTCTACCACGTTAGTGTATTCTCCTTAACTCCAAAGGTGGCTCAAGTGGTAGGGCACTCACCTTGGGCTCAAGAGCTGAGGGACAGTGCCCAGGACCAGAGTTCAAGTCCCCACAACCGACAAAAAAAAGTTTTTGGAGTCAAAGTACTTTTCAGGTAGGTTAACACAAAGGGAATGTGTGATTCTGCATGTCCACCCCACAGTCAGGGATACCTTATGTGTATTAATAACTGATAAAAATATCCAATTCTTTTTTTTTTTTTTTGGTCGTGGCCTTGGCACTGTCCCTCAGCTCTTCAGCTCAGGCGAGCGCTCTACCACTTGAGCTATAGTGCCACTTCTGGCTTTTTCTGCTCATGTGGTGCTGAGGAATCGAACCCAGGGCCTCATGCATGCACTCTACCACTGAGCCACCTTCCCAGCCCAAATGTCCAATTTTACTAGCTAGCTTATCCAAGCACTGTAAGTGCGCCTCCAGGCCTCCCCACCACTCCATCCCCACAGGACTGTTCCTGCTGTGCTGTTCTCATGACCGCTACTTTGCTTCTCAATGACATGGGTTTTTGTCTGTCCTCCTGCGTTAGCCTCCCTTCAAATACTAGCATGCCTCTAAGAAGCCCAGCTCATTCATTACCCTCATTTTCTTTTCTAAGGTTCTCTTCTATTCACAAAAGGAAACTACAGCATTCAATCTTGCCACTCAGATTTCACTTCTTTATGAGCCCAAAGGTAGCAGCATTCCACCACTAGATGGTGTCCTAGATGAATTAACACAGAATTATCACTTCTAAGCAAAGTGGAAGAAAAAAAAATGTTTGATCACATGACAGCAAGTAGCAAGCCAGATTGTAATCACTCAACTGGCATCTAAGAATGCTACAGTCCAGGCCCACTCACCTAGCTAATCTAATCAAGAGGCTTCCTTATCTACAATTACTCAGCAAAACACAACAAAAGTGTGGCCAAGTGATAGAACTCTAGCCTTAATTAAGGAAAAAGAAAAAAAGCTCAGGGACAGAACCAGCCCCAAGTTCAAGCCCCAGGACAGTATTAAAAAAATGTGCATCTTTAGAAAAACATTAACCAATATGAGTGACCTCTCAACAAACAGGGCTGGTGCATACTCATGCACTGACATTCAGGTGGACAGTGACTGGCAACAGTTGAGGTTTCCTCTTTATTAAAATGGCAAAGCATGGGGCTGGGAAGGTAGCTCAGTGGTAGAGTGCTTGCCTTGCATGCATGAGGCCCTGGGTTCAATTCCTCAGCACCACATAAGCAGAAAGAGCCAGAAGTGGCGCTGTGGCTGAAGTGGTGGAGCGCTAGCCTTGAGCTGAAGGATAGTGCCCAGACCCAGAGTTCAGGCCCATGACTGAAAAAAAAAAAAAAGGTAACTAAAACTGCAAAGCATGCAAATGGACCAACCCATCACAAAACTGTTTTATGGTCTTGTTCTGGGGTCTGAACTCTAGGCCTTGTGCTGTCCCTTAGCTTTTGTGCTCAAGGCTAGCCCCTCTACCTGAACCCCCTTTCTCCTTTTTTGGTGGTTAAGTGGAGATAAGATTCTCCCGGACTTTCCTGCCAAGATTGGTTTTAAACCCCAATCCTCAGGTCTCAGTGAGTAGCTAGGATTACAAGAGTAAACCACACACCCACGAAACTGGATTGTTTATCTTTTTGTCAGTCGGTGAGGCCTGAACTCTGGGCCTGGGCACTGTTCAGCTCTTCAGCTCAAGGCTCTGCTCTACCACTTGAGCCACAGCGCCACTTCTGGCTTTTTCTGCTTATGTGGTGCTGGGGAATCGAACCCAGGGCCTCATGCATGCAAGACAAGCACTCTACCACTGAGCCACCTTCCCAGCCTGAAGATGAGTTTTTAAGTGGAGCTATGGCTCAAAATGGTAGAGTGCTAGCCTTGAGTGAAAGAGCTCAGGGACAGTGCCCCTCCCTGATTTCAAGCCCCACCCATCCCCCCAAAAACCTGGGTTTTTAATTTGCTAGATTGAAAGCCATGAACAGTGGTTATGAGAACAATGGGATATTTGCTTGAAACTGTTAAAGATAGAGAAACAGGGAAAACAGCTTTACCAGTTAATATAAGGGGATGAACCAATGTCTCCATCCACCTAGAATACAACCCCAGCACCCACAAAGCTGAGGGAAGAACAGAAGGAAACCAACCTGGCCTGTTCTCAGGAAGAGTGGGGGAGAAGAGGAGGCTTCTTAAAAAGTAAGAGTTTGCAAAAATCACAATCAGAATTATTCGACAACTACTGTATCTAACAGGTCAGTGCAGAACAAAATAAGTTCTAAAATAAGCTTTGAAGACAATGCTCAAACCCATCAAATTTCTTTGAAGGCTCTCAGTATTCTTCATTCCCATCACTCATCTCCCTCAACCCCACAAAACACCGAGTTATCACACAGGAGACTGAGGCAGGAAGAGCAGAGCTTGACGCTCTCTGGGATTACATAGGGACATCACCAGAATTCCCACCCCCAGCTACCGTGCTTCAACTCACGGCCTGGGCCCTGTCCCTGAGCTTTCTAACATTCTTAGCCACAGCTCTACTTCCAGTTTTCTGGTGGTTCACTGGAGATAGAGTCTCAGGGACCTGCCTGGGCTGGCTTTGAACTGCAATCCTGAAATCCGTCTCTGAGTATCTAGAATTACAAGCATGCATCACCAGAGCTGGCTTAAGTTTTTTTTTTTGTTTTGTTTTGTTTTTGCCAGTACTGGGACTTGAACTCAGACCTTAAGGTCTATCCCTGAGCTTCATTTTGCTCTACCGCTTGAGCCACAACACCACTTCTGGCTTTTTTGGTGTAGTCTGTTGTAGATAAGAGTCTCTTGAGGCTTTCCTGCCATAGCTGACCTTGAACTGTGATCCTCAGATTACAGAGGTGAACCACTGGCACCCAGATTTTTTTTTTTTTTTTTTGCCAGTCCTGGAGCTTGAACTCAGGTACTGGGCCCTGAGCTTCTTTTGCTCAACACTAGTACGCAGCCACTTGAGCCATAGTGCCACTTCTTTTCTGTTTATGTGGTGCTGAGGAATCGAACCCAGGGCCTCAAGCATGCAGGGCAAGCAATCTACCACTGAGCCAGCCCCCGGCTATGTTTTTAACTAAAAAAAATTTTAGGGTTGGGAATGTAGCCTAGCAGTAGAATGCTTACCTAGCATACATGAGGTCCTGGGTTCAATTCCTCCGTACCACATAAGATGTGGCACCGTGACTCAAGTGGCAGAGCACTAACCTTAATCTGAAGAGCTGAGGGATAGAGCCCAGGCCGAGTTCAAGCCCACAAGACAGACAGAGACAGAGACAGAGGCAGAGGCAGAGAGGCAGGCAGGCAGGCAGGCAGGCAGGCAGGCAGACAAACACAGACAAACACACACACACACACACACACACACACACACACACACACACAGAACTTGGGGGGGGCAAAGCAGTGGAGCACACTGGACATGGATCAAAGTGAACTATGCAACTCATGGGTGGAGATGGGAGGGAGAGAATGGGGGAGAGAAGAGATGGCACTGTAGGAAAGTAAATGTAAGCTGGGCACTGGTGGCTCCGGCCTGTCATCCTAGCTACTCAGGAGGCTGAGATCTGAGGATCGCATTTCAAAACCAGCCTGGGCAGGAAAGTCGAGACTCTTACCTCAGATTAACCAGCAGAAAACCGGAAGTGGCGCTGTGGCTCAAGTGGTAGCATGATAACCTTGAGCTGAGGGACAGCGCCCAGGCCAGGAGTCCAAGCCCCATGATGGCCAAAAAAATTAAAAAAAAAAAAAGGAAATGTACTTATTACCTGATGTATGTAAATGTAACCCTTCTGTCTAACACCTCTATAAGAAAACTTAAAAAACAAAAAGGAAAAAAAAAAAAAAAAAAAAACAACAGCCAGATGCTGGGGTTCATGCCTGTCATATGAATGGTAGAACCCGAAGATCACAGTTCAAAGCCAACCCAGGCAGAAAGGTCTGGAATATTCCCAATTAACCACCAAAAAGCCAAAAGTAGAGCTGTGGTTCAAGTGACAGGGTGCTAGGCCTGAGCCAAAAAAGCTCAGAGACAGTTCAAGGCTCAGTACTGGCACACATTATTACTATTATCATCGAAGCTGGTGACTTCTGGCTCACACCTGTAATCCTACAGGAGGCTGAGATACAGAGAATCTCTGGTTCAAATATAGCCTGGATTAAAAAAAAAAGTCCAGGGCTGGGAAGGTGGCTCAGTGTAGAGCGCTTGCCTTGTATGCCTGAGGCCCTGGGTTCGATTCCTCAACACTACATAAGCAAAAAAGAAAAAAGCTGGAAGTGGTGCTGTGGCTCAAGTGGTAGAGCGCTAGCCTTGAGCTGAAGAGCGGAGGGACAGCGCCCAGGCTCAAAGTTCAGGCCCCACGACCGGATGCCCCCCCCCAAAAAATTAAAATAAATAAAGCCCATTGAGATGTCTCAATAATCATCAAAAAGCAGAGTTGGAGGCAGATGAGGCCCTGAGCTAAAACTCCAATGCCTCCAAAAAAGTAAAATTTAAGCGCATCATTCTCCCACTTCCAATTAAACCATC
Organism: Dipodomys spectabilis; assembly: GCF_019054845.1. Lineage (NCBI taxonomy): Eukaryota > Metazoa > Chordata > Mammalia > Rodentia > Heteromyidae > Dipodomys > Dipodomys spectabilis. The sequence continues at coordinate 567,620 of NW_024871323.1, read as the reverse complement.
CACATCTACAAGGGCTACACCGAAGGCAGCTCCCCGAATTTCACCTTCTACATAGTCCAAAAAGCCTGCATAGCCTAAGTGTAAATGGAACTCACCGTTTTATGAGAGCAAAGACATGTAAAAGGCATCCCTAACCAAAGGGAGCTAAAGTTTCTTGGTGCTGAAACAAACACAGCCTAGAGGAGCAACACCAAGGGGAGAGAGATTTCTCATGACTTTCACACGCTGGGAAATTCGCAATCAGAGAAAACGAGGTAAACCTGAAGAGCCGGTAGAGCCCACGCTGAGGCGACAACCGAGCCACTTGGCTAGTTTCTTTCTTTTCTTCTCCCCTCTTGCTCTAACTTTTCCAGAAAACTGGTGGTCTTGAAACGGTTGGGCTGCAGCTCGGGCGTGAGCGCTTCTCCAGCACTGGATCCGAGCTTAGGCCATGCAGCCCTGGCACCGCCAATCCACGGCACAAACGGAAACTGGAAACCACCGAGGACGCCCCGCGCCCCGGCTCCCCGCGCCCAGCGGCCCCGCGCCCAGGCGCCCCGGCTCCCCGCGCCCAGGAGCCCCGGCTCCCCGCGCCCAGGAGCCCCGGCTCCCCGCGCCCAGGCGCCCCGGCTCCCCGCGCCCAGGAGCCCCGCGCCCAGGCGCCCCGGCTCCCCGCGCCCAGGAGCCCCGGCTCCCCGCGCCCAGCCGCCCCGCGCCCAGGCGCCCCGACTCCCCGCGCTCAGCCTCCCCGCTCCCCGCGCCCAGCCGCCCCGGCTCCCCGCGGCCGGCCCGAGGGCACACTTCGTTACGTAAACCGGGTTACATAAACCCGGCAACACAGTCGTCAAGGGAAACCCCACGCCGCCTCCCGGCCATGGAGTCCACGCCACCGACCAAAACTTCCAGCAGTCCCTGGGCGGTTCTAGAACCTGTTCAGGGCCACGGCCCCGGTCCCGTCAGCAGCTCGGGCCTCCCTTGCACAAGGGTCCGAGCCCGAGCCGTCTGTGTTCACTGCGCGGGCTGCGGGATCGGCCGCGCCGGCCTCGCCGCCCGCCGGCCTCACAGTCCCGGCCTCGCCGCCCCCCGGCCTCCGAACTAGCTCGCCGCTCCCCGGCCTCGCCGCCCGCCGGCCTCACAGTCCCGGCCTCGCCGCCCCCCGGCCTCACAGTCCCGGCCTCGCCGCCCGCCGGCCTCGCCGCCCCCCGGCCTCACAGTCCCGGCCTCGCCGCCCCCCGGCCTCACAGTCCCGGCCTCGCCGCCCGCCGGCCTCGCCGCCCCCCGGCCTCACAGTCCCGGCCTCGCCGTCCCCGGCCTCACAGTCCCGGCCTCGCCGCCCGCCGGCCTCGCCGCCCGCCGGCCTCGCCGTCCCCGGCCTCACAGTCCCGGCCTCGCCGTCCCCGGCCTCGCCGCCCCCCGGCCTCCGAACTCGCTCGCCGCCCCCCGGCCTCGCCGTCCCCGGCCGCGCCGCGCCGCCCCCCGCGCGGGTCCGGCCCAACCGCCGCCGCCGGCCGGGGGGAGGGGGCCGGGCCCGACCCCGACGGCGGCTCCGAGGACGGGCGGAAATAAGAGCCGCGGGTCCGGCAGGAGGCCGGCACTGTCCCGGTCCGGCCGGCGCCCCCCGCCGGCCAGGCCTCCCCCGGGCGCCCGGGCCGCGGCCCGGCGCGACCCCAGGCAGCGCACGCCGTGGCCGGCGCCGGGTCGGGTCGCGCCTGACGCCGGCGGCCCCGCGCAGCGCCCGGCCCGCCCCGGCCCCCGGCGGCCCCTCACCGAGGACGCGGACGGCCGGCGAGAAGAAGGGGGGAGGCGGCCGATCTCCTCGCGGCTCCGGCTCGGCGGCGCTGGCGGCGGCGGTGGCGGCGGCTCCTCGCGCTTTCCTTTCTCTCCTTTTCTCCAACAACAAACAGGAAGTGCGTCACGCGGCGGCGGCGCGATGACGTCGACTTCCGCCCGGACGTGACGCCGCGCATGCGCCGCCGTGGCTGCCCGCGCCGCGGGCCGGGTTCGGCGGCGCCCGACTCCCGCTCTCCGGAAGCGCCCGGGAGGCGCGGCCGCGGGCTCCGGGGTTCCGGGGGCGCCGGGCCCGTCACGGGTCCTCCGCCGGTCCGGCCCGCCGCCCCGCTGCGAGCGGCCCCCGGAGCCGGTCGCGGCCCGCCGGCCCGCGCCTTGGCGTGGAGCCCGGCCCGGCGAGGAAGCGCACGCCCAAAGTCCGCCGGCGGGGCCGGAGCCGAGCCGCCGCGCGGGAGCCGGCCCAAGGACGTCCCGCCCTTCGCCGTCACCTCGCCGTTCCTAGGAGACGCGGGGCCGCGGCGGGGGCGGCGGGACGGGGGCCCGGCGCTGCGCACGGCGGCCGCCCGCCCGGGCCTCGCAGCGCCACCCGCCCGGGCCGCCCGGGAAGGCCGGCCGCAGCCGGCGGGGGACGGGCCCGCGGCCCCGCGGACAGGCCGGCCCCGCGGGCCCCCGGCCCCCGCCGGCCCCGGCCCCCCCCCCCCGCCGGCCCCGGCCCCCCCCCCCCGCCGGCCCCGGCCCCCCCCCCCCCCACCGGCCCCGGCCCCTCGGCCTCCCGCCGGCCCCGGCCCCCGCCGGCCCCGGCCCCTCGGCCTCCCGCCGGCCCCGGCCCCTCGGCCTCCCGCCGGCCCCGGCCCCCCCCCCCCGCCGGCCCCTCGGCCTCCCGCTGGCCCCGGCCCCCCCCCCCCCGCCGGCCCCTCGGCCTCCCGCTGGCCCCGGCCCCCCCCCCCCGCCGGCCCCGGCCCCTCGGCCTCCCGCCGGCCCCGGCCCCCGCCGGCCCCGGCTCCCCCCCCCCCCCCCCCCGGCCCCGGCCCCTCGGCCCCCCGCCGGCCCCGGCTTCCCCCCTCCCCCCCCGCCTGCCCTGGCCCCCGCCGGCCCCGGCCCCTCGGCCCCCCCGCCGGCCCCGGCCCCCCGCCGGCCCCCCGCCAGCCCCCCCCCCCCCCGCTTGCCCCGGCCCCTCGGCCCCCCCGCCTGCCCCGGCCCCTCGGCCCCCCGCCGGCCCCGGCCCCCTGGCCCCCGCCGGCCCCGGCCCCGCGGGCCCCCGCCAGCCCCGGCTCCCCGCCAGCCCCGGCCCCCGCGCCTGCCCCAACCTCCCCTGGGCCAGCACCGCCTGGACTGACTAGGACTTGATGCCCTAACAGGCCTACCACTCTGCTGGGTCAGGGAGTTCCCAGAACCGAGTCCTTAGATGATAAGACTTAGTGTGACCTTGCCTTAACGACTTCAGTGCTTTTGTGTGAGTCTTCCAATCCGGCCTTACAAGAAAAGCAATTGCAAAATTACCTCAATCTTAATCTCTGTTAAAATCAGAGTAAAGCGAGCCTGAGCAGACCAGTCCTGAAGACTCCAATTAATCACTAAAAGTAATCCAATTACTACTTGTTCAAGAAGTAGAGCACCAGCCTTAAAACAAAGAAAGAAATATAGACTTGGAGCCCCGCGCTAGTGGCTCATGCCTGTCATCCTAGCTACTCAGGAGGCTGAAATCTGAGGATCACGGTTCAAAGCCAGCCCAGGCAGAAAAGTCCATGAAACTCTTATCTCCAATAAACCACTCGAAAACGGAAGTGGCGCTTTGGCTCAAGTGGTAGTGCGCTGGCCTTGAGCTGAAGAGCTGAGGGACAGTGCCCATGCCCAGAGTTCAAGCCCCACAACCGACAAAAAAAAAATCCAGACTTGGGGCTGGGAAGGTGGCTCAGTGGTAGAGCACTTGCCTTGCCTACATGAGGCCCTGGGTTCGATTCCTAAGCACCACATAAGCAGAAAAAGCCAGAAGTGGCTCTTTGGTTCAAGTGGTAGAGCGCTTAAGCCTCAAGCTGAAGAGCTGAGAGACAGCGCCCAGGCTCAGAGTTCAGGCCCCTTGACTGACAAAACAAACAAATCTGGACTCCAGGCTCACACCTGTAATCCTAGCAATTCTGGATGTGAGATCTGACCAACACAGTTCAAAGCCAACCCGGGCAGTAAAGTCTGTGAGACTGATCTGTAATTAACCACAGAAAAACAAAGTGGTAGAGTGCTAGCCTTGCACTGAAGAGCTGAGGGGCAGCACCTAGGCCCAGAGTTCAAGCCCCACAACAACAACAAAAAAAAGAGAAATCCAGCCTCTTCTGCTCAGTATGAAAGTTGTTTGTTTGTTTTGGGGGGGGTCTGTGGGTCATGGGCCTGGGCCCATGACTGGGCCTGGGCACTGCCCCTCAGCTCTTCAGCTCAAGGCTAGAGCTCTACACTTGAACCACAGTGCCACTTCTGCTTTTTCTGCTTATGTGGTGCTGAGGAATTGAACCCAGGGCCTCATGCATGCCTACCACTGAGCCACCTTCCCAGCCCCTATGAAAGTCTATTTTATTGAATAAAATGAAGAGCTGAGGGACAGTGCCCAGGCTCAGAGTTCAGGCCTCATGACACACACACACACAAAGTTGCCCAATTCTAGAATCAAAAATAATATCGAACTTTTTATTTTTTTTTTTTTGCCAGTCCTGGGTCTTGAACTCTGAGCATGGGCACTGTCTCTGAGTGAGCTCCTTTTGCTCAAGGCTACAGCTCTACCACAGTGCCACTTCCAGCTTTTTCTGTGATTAATTGGCGATGAGTCTCACTGACTTCCCTGCCCAGGCTGGCTTTGAACCACAATCCTCAGATTTCAGCCTTCTTAGTATCTAGAATTACAGGTATGAGCTACCAGTGCCCAGCTACTAATTTTTTTTTTTTTTTTTTGGTCGGTCGTGGGGCTTGAACTCTGGGCCTGGGCACTGTCCCTCAGCTCTTCAGCTCAAGGCAAGCACTCTACCACTTGAGCTACAGCACCACTTCCAGTTTTCTGCTGGTTTATTGGAGATTGGAGTCTCATGGTCTCTCCTGCCCTGCCCGGGCTGGCTTTGAACTGCGATCCTCAGATCTCAGCCTCCTGAGTAGCTAGGATTACAGGCGTGAGCCACCAGCACCCAGCCCAGCTACTAATTTTTTTAAATGGTAGCCAATGAAACATTTTCCTCAGGGGTGGGGGGAAATAAATGTGTGTGTGCGTGTGTGTGTGTTTAAACTACCAGGGATGGCAGTGCACTCCAGACCTAGGATAGTACGATCTGGAGTGTGGTTTTTGTTGCTGGTTTGGTTTGGTTTGGGCCCTTGTGGAGCAAGGTCTCACAGTGTCATGGATCCACCCTCTTGTCTCAGCACCATGAGTGCTAGGGTTATAAACTACTACACAGTGTCCACCAAAGCATTTACATTTTCTGTACTGGAGACCCAGCCCAGAGTGCTGTGAATGCCAAGTGAGTGGTTTACCACTGAGATTAGAAAAAGAAAGTCTGACTCAATTCTTTTTTCCTTTTTTTTTTCTGATATTAGAGTTTCAACTCAAGACCATGCTTGCTCAACTTTCTTGCTTGGCTAGCACTCTACTACTTAAGCTATGCCTCTAGCCCAGTATTTTGCTAGTTATTTTGGAGATGAAGTCTCATGGACTTCTTCTGCCTAGATTGGTTTCAGTCCTCTGGACCGCAGCCTCCTGAGTACCTAGGATTACAGAAGTGAACCACAGACACTGAGCTTCAATTCTTTATTTTCTCTAAATTAGATTATAGTCAAAAGGAAACAACACAATATTTGGATTTACCGTGGGATGTGTCTTTCATAACAAAAACCTAGCATAATCTGAGCAAAGACTGGAATTTCATTCAGATACACTCCAGCTTGACAAGTCACTTGTAACTATCTGCAGCAGGTTGGTGGAGCTTTGTTTCCATTCTGGTATGTTGACAGTGCTATCATGTGACATTACACATTCAGGAAAGTCTCTAAAGGCATTGTGAGCTAATCTTGAAGTGGGGACACATGAATTTTAAATAGCAAGTGGCAGGATAGCCACAAATAGCTTCTCTTCACCATCTAAAAAATTAGAGTATGTGTGAAAACATTTATGTACACATGAACATCTTCCGCTGCGATGAGCTGCATCTTGAGACACACCAGTCCAAAAGCAAGAATCCACAGTACAACTGGCATGAACCACTGAGCATGCAGTAGGGTCAGGGTGTCTTAAGCAGTTCTGGGAGAAGCAGAGCTCCATTCAAGAAGATTGAGAGGGTTGGGAATGTGGCTTAGTGGCAGAGTGCTTGCTTAGCATGCATGAAGCCCTGGGTTCAGTTCCTCAGTACCACATAAACAGAAAAAGCTGAAAGTGGTGCTGTGGCTCAAGTGGTAGAGTGCTAGCCTTGAGCACAAAGAGACAGGCTCAGGGACAGCGCCCAGGCCCAGAGTCAAGCCCCAGGACTAGCACACAAAGTTTCTCCCAAGCCCCTAGCAGAGCTCTTCGAATGCCAGCTCAGAGGAAGAATACCTCAGAGGAAGAATACCAGAGAGACTTCAGAGATGAAGAAACAAGAGTTGGATAGAAGAAGAGGCAAAAGGCACAGAATGGGCGCTGCATGAAGGAGCAGAGCTCTTCAAAAGTGGCAGAAGAGGGCAAGTGCACACGTGTACACACACACACACACACACACACACGCTCAAGCAATACACCAGCACACAGGCATGCACACAACCCTCAAGAGGAAGAACTCAGGCAAAAGTCTCCAGGGAAATTGATCTTTGGTCCAACAGTTAACACTGATAAAAAGTTGCAAGTCAATGAATACTGAGGGAAGAAACAAGATAAAAGTTTGCAGATGACTGTACATCCTTCCTTTGAAATACAATCTAGGCTGAAGAATAGAAGCAGGAGCCAGGGGCTGCAGGGTGGCTCACCTCTGTAAGGCTAGCTACTCAGGAGGCTAAGATCTGCAGAGTGGTTTGAAACCAGCCTGGACAGGACAGTCAATTAACCACCAGAAAACCAGAAGTGAAGGCTGGGAAGGTGGCTCAGTGGTGGAGCGCTTGCCTTGCATGCATGAGGCCCTGGGTTCGTTTCCTCAGTACCACAGAAGTAGAAAAAGCCGGAAGTGGAGCTGTGGCTCAAGTGGTAGAGCGCTAGCCTTGAGCTGAAGAGCTGAGGGACAGTGCCCAGGCCCAGAGTTCAGGCTCCGCGGCCAACAAAAACAACAACAACAACAACAACAAAAAACCCTAGAAGTAATTCTGTGGAAGAGCACTAGCCTTGAGCCAAAGTTCAGGGACAGTGGACAGGCTCAACGTTCAAGCCCCACCACTTCTGGTTTTCTGAGTGGTTTATTGGAGATAAGAGTCGCACAGACTTTCCTGCCTGGCATTGGCTCTGAACAGAGATTCTCAAATCTCAGCCTCCTGAGTAGCTAGGATTACAGGCCTGAGCAACCATGCCAGGCCCGTGAGACTCTACTCTTCAATAAACCACCACCAGAAAACCAGAAGTGGAGCTTTGGCTCAAGTGGTAGAGCCCTGGCCTTGACTGAAAAGCTGAGGGACAGCGCCCTGGCTGAGTTCAGGCCCCACGACCAATAAAAAAGAAAGGAAAGGGGTGGAAGAGGCCTAGGCCACAGCATGCCACCCAAGGAGGAGGCGAGCTTTGATCAGACAGCCAGCCAACGTTGCAGTGCACAGCTGCAGGCCTGAAAAAGCCTGTGCCCTGCACTGCGCCCTTGCATCCTGATGGCAACAGGGGCAGAGAAGCCCCCAGACCACCTCCCTGATCTCAGGCCCCCCGTCCCTCCTGAGAAAGCCTGTGCCCTGCACCGCGCTGCGCCCTTGCATCCTGATGGCAACAGGGACAGAGAAGCCCCAGACCACCTCCCTGATCTCAGGCCCAGAGCTGCACAGGACTGTGATGTGCTGCTCTCTGTAATCAGCCATCAGAACCCCTCATATTTCTCCTTGTCTAAGTTTGGAATCTGAGAAGTTCTCCTTTCTAATGAGCTTTTAGCCATATGTCCAAGATCAAAATCAAACCTGCAGACATCGGGCAAGGTGGTTAAGATGGCACCCACACACACTCCCCCACACACCACACATCCCACCCACACACCACACACCCCCCTGCCATACACACCCATCTCCACAGCCACCAGCAGGTGCAGGAGCTGCCATACACACCCATCTCCACACACACTCCCCCACACACCACACATCCCACCCACACACCACACACCCCATACACACCCATCTCCACAGCCACCAGCAGGTGCAGGAGCTGCCATACACACCCATCTCCACACACACTCCCCCACACACCACACATCCCACCCACACACCACACACCCCATACACACCCATCTCCACAGCCACCAGCAGGTGCAGGAGCTGCCATACACACCCATCTCCACACACACTCCCCCACACACCACACATCCCACCCACACACCACACACCCCACACACACCCATCTGCACAGCCACCAGCAGGTGCAGGAGCTGTGCCTCCAGGCAGGTGGAGCTTGTGTGAGAGTACAGCACACGTGCGTCCATATTTGTACGTGAGTGTGTGTGTGTGTCACACTGCAGGTCACCACCTCAGCTGCTGTTATTATTACTAGTTTACGTCGGAACAACAAATTCTAATTCAAAATAGACCCTCTAGCCGGGGGGCCAGAGCTCCTGCCTATAATCCTAGCCAGCCCTGGCAGAAAAGTCTGGGCTGAAACTCCATTTCCAAAATAACCCGCAAAAAGCCAGGCTGACAGTACAGCCTGAGCAAGCAAGCTGACCACGTGCAAGGCTCTGAGCTCAAACCCAGGCACCAGAGAGGGGAACACGTCTGACAGGCTCTCTCTGCATTTATGATGGGAGGCGTCACCAGAGGCAGGCAATGTGCAGCCCTAGGAAACACCCAGCCCACCCCCCCTCACCCCCACGGAACACCCAGCCCCCCCCCCACGGAACACGGTAGGTAATCTCCCCCCGCCAGCAGTGGGTTACCAGGTCTGCTATTTTATGGGACCACGGTTCAATTATCCAACCAGTCAGCCTGCAGAAAGCGTGAAAGGAAACCACTGAGGGCCGGGAAGGTGGCCCAGTGGTAGAGGGCTTGCCTAGTGTGCACAAAGCCCTGGGTTCCATTCCTCAGCACCACATACACAGAAAAAGCCAGAAATCGTGGTGTGGCTCAAGTGGTAGAGTGCTAGCCTTGAACAAAAGAATCTCAGAGACAGTGCCCAGGCCCTGAGTTCAAGCCCAGGACTGGCAAAAAGAAAAAAGAAAAGCGGGGGGGGGGGGGGGGGGGGGGGAGGAAACCACTGAAACCAGCAATGTAAATCCTCCCCCTCCACCCACCACCTGATCCAGCTCCCACTGCTCTCCCTCTTCACTGAATCAGGGAAAGGAGGGCACACTGGGCTGAGGGGCAGGAGGTGAAGGTCGTGTAGAGGTCTGACTAGCAAGCACGGATCCTGAGTTCAATCCCAGCCTGAGAGAGAGATGGACAGACAGACAGCGAGGGACAGAGAGCACAGATACCATACCTGTAAGCATTTTATCCTGTGGCGCTAAGAGAAAGGAAATTTCCCTCCAAGGAGATCAGTGCTGTTTTTCCTGTTAGGCAACACTTGGGGAGGTTGCTTGGCGCACTCTGCACCGGACCCCACTGCCCAGAGCCAGCCGGGATGGAATTCCTCCTACTAAATGCCATAAAATCAAACCAGAACTTCAGAGAAACAAATCCCATAACAACCAGGGACTCCACGCCACCTGTCAGGCCACGCTCCCCTCCGCGTCCACGCTCGGAAGCCCTGGAGGTGTCTGGTGTGAACCAGTGAGCTGTCTCCACCGTTCCCACCACCGCCACAGCCTGCGGCGCTTGCCCTGCTGTATAGAACGGGCATCCTCACGCGCGAATCCCAGCAAAGACAAGGCCGTCTGCAGAGCGGCTTGCTCCACACTCCTTTGACTGTGATGACTTCCCCCAAGACAAGCAGGTGTGTGACACACGTGTGCCCCGCTGGTCTCAGCCTCCCCTGGTGAGGTGAGCACAGCAGCTGACCCTGGAGGGCAGGGTGCAAAGGAAACGAGGTGAAGGAGATCACAGGGCCCTGGGGAGTACCCTAATCCACTCCCTGCCTCCCTGGGGACCTGGGCTCTGCAGACCAGCCGGGGATGGGAAGCTGCGGGCAATCTCAGTACTCAAACCCGCCTCCTACCCCACGAACCATCTGCTTCCTGTCTGCTGAAGCCGCATTTGCAACAGGTGAAGGGAGAGAGAAGCGCAGCAGCTCAGCCTCCACTGTGTGTCTGCCGTAAGCCCCGCTCTGCGCAGCAGCAGCCCAGCCTCCACTGTGTGTCTGCCGTAAGCCCCGCTCTGCGCAGCCAGTCAGCCACTGTGGACGGCAGGACGGCAGGACAGGGGAGGGCCACGGGATGCGACAGTCAGCCCGGTGAGGAGGCTGAGCCGGGCCAGGGCATCCCCGGGGGACCAGAATGCTCCTAGCAAGTGAGGACAGGGGAACCAGCCCTGGCTTTTGCTGGTTATGAAGCAGGGTAACTTAAGGAAACTGAGGCCTGGTGAAGGCTACTCAGAAATACGGTATTTAGAAACATAGTAGTGCCATTTTGTTTCAAAGAAAGTCAACAGGATGCTTTCATTCCTGAGGGATGCATTTCTCACCCAAGGATTAACAGCCACACGACAGGATGCCCCAACACGCAGACAGTAGGGCACCTCTTTGTTTGTTTGATGGCAGGATGCATTCTTACCTGGAAACTCAGAGAATAACACCAGGTGTGGTTAGAGCAAAGACAAAGCATCTAGCTTTGCATAACTCTAAAGCCAAGACCCCCCTTTACCCTATAAATACCCCAACAACCCAAGGAACTTTGAGTCTCTCTTGAGGGTCTCCTAGTATGTGAATTTGTCTATCTCTTTGGGTCTGTCTCTCTGCGTGTTTGTGCCCTGCCCTTCTGTTTGTCTGCTTTGCTTTTTTGTCTATCTGTCTGCTTGCCAGCTTGTTTACTTACTCAATAAAGCTCTGCCAAGTCTTTTTTTTTTTCCGGTTGCAGGGTCTGAACTCTGGGCCTGGGCGCTGTCCCTCAGCTCTTCGGCTCAAGGTTAGTGCTCTACCACTTGAGCCACAGCGCCACTTCTGGCTTTTTCAGCTTATGTGGTACTGAGGAATCGAACCCAGGGCCTTATGCACGCAATGCAAGCACTCTACCACTGAGCCACCTTCTCAGCCCTGCCAAAGCTTCTTACTGTGGTGACTTGTCCAGAAATTCTTATTCTGCAGCCAAGGTCAAGGACGCTAAGTGGAGGGTTTCTATATTTAAGGGCGTTAACCCAGAAGCCTCCCCCCGCAGGGCTTAGCGTGCTCTTCCCCTAGGCAACACTAGGCCGGAGTAGTAAAGCAGAACAAGATCGGCCCCTCCCCCCTTTCCCTGAGAGAGCCCCCAGTAGGGCGAGCAGTGACCACAGAAGGCCGCAAGATCCCCACCCCGCCCCCAAAGCCCGGGAGGTTCTAAAAGGTCACCAGAGACAATGGCCGGCTCTTCTCACTTCCTCTCGCCTGCTGAGACGGGGTGTTGCCCGTCCCCTTTCTGGGCTAAACCTTGCCTTAGTCCTTCCTACCTGGAGGTCTGCGTGCTTTCCGGCTGAGTCCAATTTACTCTAACAAAGGGGCCAAACCTGACCTTGGTGCAGTGACAGCTGCTTTTGAACTAGGGTCTGCTGGTAGGCCTACACTGCCAGTGGTCCAGCTCCTTGCTGAGCGGGAGCTCACTAACCTTTCTGCCGAGACACTGGGGTAGACTGAGCTCCCAGCCTCCTGTGCCCCTGTCGGAGCTGTTCTCTACTGTGGTCCCTTTGCAATCGCCTTGGCCTCCAGGAAAGAGAAGAGACTCAAGCGGCAAAGCGTCTGGGTAGGCCTGCCTAGGAAAGGACCAGCCTGTCTGCACGTGGACGTTGGCTCCCCTTTGCTTTCCAAACAGGATTTCTTGCTCTTCTCCAGAACTCACACCCCAACCTGCCCAGCACCTGCTTTACCCAGGTGAGCAGCACACCTCTCAGACCCGGCATCCCCAGGGGCCCCACTCCCCCTACCCCCTCTACCTGACTCCAACCCTCTCCAATAGACCTTCCACCTCCAGCCTCCACCCTCTCCCGCAGACCCTGCACTCGGGACTAGCCTGCAGTTTGCTCTTTTCTGCCTGAACCACATGGTAGTCTCCTTTTGACAAAACTTACTTTTTTTTTTGGTCCGGTCGTGGGGCTTGAACTCTGGGTCTGGGTGTCCCTCAGCTCTTCAGCTCAAGGCTAGCGCTCTACCACTTGAGTCATAGCACCACTTCTGGGTTTCTTCTTTTTTTTTTTTTGCTTATGTGGTGCTGAGGAATGGAACCCAGGGCCTCAAGCATGCAAGGCAAGCGCTCTACCACTGAGCCACCTTCCCAGCCCTAAAACTTACACTTCTTAAAGAAGCCAGAAGCTGGGCCTGAGCAGTTCGGGCCTGCAATCCCAGTGCTCAGGAGGCTGCAGTCTGAGGGTCTCCATTAGCAGCAAGCCAAAGAAGACAAATCCAAAGGACTTGGATCTCCAGTTAACTGAAGTGGAGGTAGGGCTCCAGTGGCCAGCTTGGGGGGCGGGGGGGGGGGGGGGTGGAGGCGGGGGACTAAGAAATAGTGTGGGGCCCTAAATTCAAGTCCCACTACCAGCACAAAAAGAAAGATTGGGAGACCGTGGCTGGGCAGTTTGTTCCCATTTCAATGGTGAAGTGAGAACAATTCTCCAGATCTCCTCCAAGGACAGCCTGAGCTCACGGTCAACTGCGACACACACCCAAAAACAAACAAAAATGGAAGCTGGAAATGGCGCTGTGGCTCAAGTAGTAGAGCACTGGCATTGAGCTGAAGAGCTGAGGGACAGCACCTAGGCCAGAGTTCAGACCCCATGACTGACAAAAAAAACAAACGGGGACACACCTGTGTCCATCCAACTCTGCAGGACCCCATTTCTCCCTACCTAGCCTGAAGCCAGTGTCTCAGCCCACAGACAGCAGAAGCAGCCCTGCAGTGCTACACTCCCGTGGACAGAATAAACCTCTCCACCCTGTAACCTTTAAGTGGCACAGGGCGGGGGGTGGGGCCAGACCTAACTTGGAGACTCCAGGACTTGAGCCTGGGGTCTGAAGGCCCCGTCTCTCAGCCCTCCCCGTCCTCTTTCATTACCACGTGTGAGGCTTATTACGTAGGTAGCCCACGAAAACACCACAGCTTTTCAGACAGAAGTTTATTGACCGAACTGCAGCCCACGCTGGGCATGGCTGAAAAGGAAGGGGCGGCCCACCCCTGGGCCAGGACGCATCTACGCTGGGGACAGCAAGAGGTGTGGCCGCACTGGATCCGGATGTGACCCCAGGGTTTGGGACCCTGGAAGGTCAGCTGGGAGGCCTGTGACCAGAGGTGGCCCAGGGTGTGACCTAGCTAGGGGAGGTGGCTGGTCTGCCGGTTACCTCGGTAACAGGTACTGGGTGGAGACTTAGCCCTGAGGGAGGGAGGTGTCCTCGGGCCTGCGTGGGCCAGGCCACCATCCACTCAGTACTTGAGAAGAGGTTTCAATTGGGTTATGAGTTTGCTGTGTCTCCCCAGATCCCCTCCAGCGGCCGTTAGCCCAGTGAGCTCCCTTCCCACAGCGTAGTGCACGCCTTCCCCTTCCCCGGCTCAGCAGCTCCCTTCCTAGGCAGCACCAGGCCCCTGTAGTAAAGGCAGTAAAGAATCTGCCTCCAGCCCCTCTACCTTGGGATGGCACTCCTCTGGGGCAGCTGCCACCATAGAAGGCAGCAGGAGTCCCTGAGAGTGGCCTTCAGGCCTGGGCAGCTGCAGGACCCTTATCTGCTACTCGGACACCAGCCAGCCATCCTAGTCTGCCATGATGAAGCCCCTGGCCCGCACGTCCACACCAGGGTCTCTGCTTTCTAGACCCTTCCAGCCCCTCCTAGGTTATATAGGTCACCTCAGACGTGGCCGGTGCTTCTCATTCCTCTCTTGGGGAAAGGGGTCTTGCAATAAGGCTTTCTTTGTTCTCTGTACTGGAGGTCTGCGTGGTTTTCTGGCAAAGTCTAATATACTCTAACAGCCCCCCCCCCCCCCGCCCCCCGCCCCACCAGCCTCGGTCCTCTAGATCTCAGCCTCTCAAGTAGCCAGTGTTCCTGGTACAAGGTAAAGTGAATTTAAAAGAAGAGAAAGTCCAAAGTCAGGAAGTTTATCAGGAAAGCCAGGAATCTCCAGAGTAGTTTCAGATCTTATCTGAGCACTGGCTTTGGGGGAGGCAGGAGACGCTGAAGCTCACAGATAGGCCCTGGGAAGTTTCTTTATTGGTTGGAGAATGTTCAATCAGATAGGAGGCTATTGAAGGACCTAAAGTGCAGGTGATGTCTGGGCTGGTAACATTCCACCCCCTCCCCTCCCCCCCAATCCAGCTCGCCAAGTTCCATGGGTGCAGGGAGGAGGAGGAAGCTGCTGGAAGAGGAAGTCCAGGGCTGGGGCAGGGGGAACCCCAGTTGGGATTTCGGGCAAGAGCAGGGTGGGGCTGGCAGGAGGCCACACGCTTGGTCTGCATTCTTTTGTGTGTGTGTGTGTGTGTGTGTGTGTCGGTCATGGGGTTTGAACTCTGGGCCTTGGCGCTGTCCCTGTACTCTTCAGGTCAAGGCAAGCGCTCTACCACTTGAGCCACAGCACCACTTCCAGTTTTCTAGTGGTTTATTGGAGATAGGAGTCTCACGGTCTTTCCTGCCCGGGCTGGCTTTGAACCATGATCCTCAGATCTCAGCCTCGAGAGTAGCTAGGATGACAGGCTTGAGCCAGCAGCGCTTGGCTTGGTCTGCATTCTTTGTGTGTGTTGTCAGGAAAGATCAGAAGGAAAGGAAGAAGGCAGAGACCTCAACAGATGAGGTCAGGAACACTGTAAGGTCCGCACAGGGACACCTCCCTCCCTCTTGGCTAAGTTTCTACCCAGTATCTGTTACCTAGGTAAATGGCTGACCTGGAAGCAGTCACCTTCTCCTGCTAGGTCACATCCTGGGCCACTTCTGATCACTCGCCTCCCATCTGACCTTAGGAGGGTCTCAGACCCCGAGGTCACATCCACATCCACTGTGGCCACACCTCTTCCTGTCCCTGGCCACACCTTTCCCCCACCTGGCCACACCTCTTCCTGTCCCTGGCCACACCTTTCCCCCACCTGGCCACGCCTCTTCCCGTCCCTGGCCCAGGGGCTGGTCACCTCTCTTTCCCCCCTCCCTTGCCTTTTCAGCCATGACTCTCCACCATGCGTGGTGGGGGCAGCAGTTCAGTAAATAAACTTCTTTTCCTGCCTGATTAGCATGTGGCGTTCTCCTCATCGGCTAACCTATTTCATATCCCTTACAATCACCACTGAGGAGGGGCCTCTGGGCAGCGGGGAGCAGGTGGGAGACAGATGGGAGGGGAGGCAGAGTGGGGTCCTGGTTTAAGATCAGTCAGACAAAGAAGTCAGATCAGGCAGCGGAGACAAAAGTTTCCCCCGAGAGCCAGGCTTACATTTGGACAGGTGAGGCTTCTGAGAATTGCTCCAAGGAAGGACTTCCAAGAAGGTGTGTGTGTGTGTGCACACATGATTGTGTGTGCATGTATGTACTAGGGATTGAACCTCAGGCTCAGTATTGGCTCCACTCTGAGCCTTATATCCAGGCTCAGCCCCCAGAATCCACGCAAATCTCAAGAAACATTTTTTGGGGGGGTCCGGTCGTGAGGCCTGAACTCTGGGCCTGGGCGCTGTCCCTCAGCTCTTCAGCTCAAGGCGAGCACTCTACCACTTGAGCCACAGCGCCACTTCTGGCTTTTTTGCTTATGTGGTGCTGGGGAATCAAACCCAGGGCCTCAGGCATGCAAGGCAAGCGCTCTACCACTGAGCCACCTTCCCAGCCCTCAAGAAACATTCTTGAAAAGTATTATAAGGTATCTCACAAAAAGGGGAGTCTCAGCAGGGCGCCGGTGGCTCACACTTGTCATCCTAACTATTCAGGAGGCTGAGATCTGAGGATTGTGTGCGGTTCAAAGCCAGCCTGGGCAGGAAAGTCCCCGTGAAACTCTTATCTCCAGTAAACCTATCAGGAAACTGGAAGTGGTGCTGTGGCTCAAGTGGTAGAGCGCTCACCTGGAGCTGAAGAGCTGAGGGACAGCGCCCAGGCCCACAGTTCAAGCCCTGGAACTGGCACCCATTTTAAAAAGTGCGGAGGAGGCCGGGCACTCCGGCTGTTACGTGGAGTCTGTCACCCCCCCCCACTACCCCCCCCCCCCCCCCCCCGCACTCTCCACCGCGCCCTTGGCCGTCGTCAGCTCCGGGAGCAGCTGAGACTCTGCCTGGCTGCCCTGGCGCATCTGACCTGCGGTTCGGGGAAACCACAGGCCCAAGGAGCAGACCTGCTGGAACAGACAGGAATTGTGACGCGGGCAGCCCGGGAGGGAGGCGGACGCAGGGACCGTCCCCGTGTCCCTAACCCTCCCCTTGTCCCTAACCCGGTACTTTTCCCTAGAGGGAAGCGGTGGGAACTGGAGTCTGGAGCGAGGCTGTGGTGGCTCATCCAGGGAGGGGGAGTCACAAGGGTTCCATTGTTTGCCGGCCGCGGTGAGGGCTGGTGAGGGCTGGTGAGGGCTGGTGAGGGCTGGTGAGGGCTGGTGGCTGCCGCGGCGGCTGCAAAGGCCTCAGGTGACAGCAGCTTCCACTCACCGGAGCTGCTGGAAGCCAGGGGCACTGGGCTGCTGGCCGAGGGGTGAGGGCAGGACCTCCCGCCGCGCCCCTCCCCAGCCCCACCGTCCTCCCTCCCCTTCCAGCCTATTAAATACCCCACGATCCAGTCAGGTGCACCGGCTGCGGTGGGGAGGACGCGGCTGGGGGTCGGGCCTGGCTCTCCCTGCTCCCCGGTGGGGCCAGCTGGGAGCACCCCACACTCCCAAGCCAGTGAGGCAGGCACGGTGAGCCCGAAGGCCTGGTTTCCCGGCCCGGGCGGACTGGGCAGGCGGGTGCAGCACAAGGCCCGCAGGCCTGTGCGCCTCCTGCCCCAGAGACGCAGCCAGGCTTTGTGGCCCAGCCCATGGGCGGCCAACGCCGGGTTCCTGGCACCGTGGGTCTCTGCCCTGGAAGCTGGCACAGACCCGGCTCACCACACGGTGCGCACCGCCTCAGGACCAGGCAGCGGCCGGTGCACACAGTACGGGGGACAACACAGCTCCCTCCGGCCTCCTCGAGCCAGGATTTGGGTAACAGTGACCAAGTGGCTGCAGGGGGGGTTGTTAGGACTTGAGCCCCCGCCCTCCCCCCCCCCCCGCCACCGTGGGTGAAAACATGAGCCCTTCCCCCCCCCCCCCCCACACACACCATGGGTGAAACCAGAGGAACCATAAACGGTGAAAAGAGCTATCATGCTAGTAGCGGGCGCCGGTGGCTCACGCCTGTAATCCTAGCTGCTCAGAAGGTTGTGGTCTGAGGGTCATAGTTCAAAAACATCCTGGGCAAGAAAGTCCTCAAGACTCTTATCTCCAATTAACCACTCAAAACTCGGAAGTGGTGCTGTAGCTCTATAATGGTAGAGCGCTGGCCTTGATAAAAGCACTCAGGGACAGCACCTAAGCCCTGAGTTCAAGCCCCATGACCCACACACAGAAAAATGTTGCTAGTAGCAGCCAGATGATCATGCCTAAATCCTAGCTACTCAGGAGGCTGAGAACTGAGGATCATGGTTCAAGGCCCACCTGGGTAGAAAAGTCCATGAGATTCTTATCTCCAATTAACCAGCAAAAATGCAAAAGTAGAGCTGTGGCTCAAGTGGTAGAGCACCAGCCTTGTGCAAAAGCCAAGCCTACAGTTCAAGCCTCTGTACTAGAACACATAAATAAAAAAGTAAAGCTGCCTGTGGCTGCCTTTCTGAATAAATGGACACTAATTCATCTGCCTGTGCTCCAGTAACAGTCCAGCTGACCACCTGGTGGAGGTGTGCTGGGCAGAGGCACCCGACCCTGAGACGAGAAAGACAAACTCATCCTCCTCACAGCATGCACGCAGCCCCCGCGCGGCCCCCTCCCCGGCAGAAAGAGGCACCTGCAGCCTTAATTCTTTTTCTTTTCTTTTTTTAAACCATCCTGGGACTTGAACTCTGGGCCCTGCCCCTGAGCTCCTTTTGCTCAGGGGAGCACTCTACCACTTGTGCCACAGCTCCACTTCTGGCTTTTTCAGTGATTAATTGGAGATAGGAGTCTCACGGACTTTCCTGCCCAGGGTTCCATCCCAGCTACACACACACACACACACACACACACACACACACGCACACGCACGCACGCACGCACGCACGTGCGCGCGCACGCTTACACACACACGTGAATTTAATTTAACAACATGAGAACCTTTTTTTGGGGAGGGGGGTCTGGTCGTGGGGCTTGAACTCTGGGCCTGGGCGCTGTCCCTCAGCTCTTCAGCTCAAGGCTAGCGCTCTACCACTTGAGCCACAGCGCCACTTCCGGCTTTTTTTTGCTTATGTGGTGCTGAGGAATCGAACCCAGGGCCTCAGGCATGCAAGGCAAGCGCTCTACCACTGAGCCACCTTCCCAGCCCACAGTTGTTTCTTGTTTTTTGCCAGTCCTAAGGCTTGAACTCAGGACCTGAGTACTATCCTTGAACTTCTTTTGCTCAAGGTTAGTGCTCTACCACTTGAGACACAGCCCCATTTATGGGTTTTTCCTTTTTCTTTGTCACTTGTGGGGCTTGAATTCTGGGCTTGGGTGCCATTCCTCAGCTCTTCAGCTCAAGGCAAGTGCTCTACCACTTGAGCCACAGCGCCACATCTGGTTTTTTGGTGGTTCATAGATTATCCTACACAGGCTGGCTTTGAACCACCATCCTCAGATCTCAGCCTCCTGAGCTAGGATTACAGGCGTGAACCACTGCGGCGCCTGGCTTTCTTACAGCTTTTCCTATTTATGTGGTTCTAAGGAATTGAACACAGGCTACGGACATGGATGCAAGACAAGCACTCTGCCACTAAGCCTCATTCCCAGCCCCAGGACACCGAATCTTTCTTAAAGGTTAAAAATTTTAAGAGCCAGAAGTAGAGCTGTGGGTGGTAGAGTGCTTAAGCTGAGCTGAAGAGCTGCGGGACAGCGCCCAGGCCCAGAGTTCAGGCCCCACGGCTGAAAAAAAGCAAAAACCAAAAAACCAAAACTTAAAAAAAATTCATTCAGGGCTGGGAAGTTGGCTCAGTGGTAGAGCACTTGCCTTGCATGCTTGAGGCCCTGGGTTCGATTCCTCAGCACCACGTAAGCAAAAAGAAAAAAGCCAGAAGTGGGGCTGTGGCTCAAGTGGTAGAGCGCTAGCCTTGAGCTGAAGAGCTGAGGGACAGCGCCCAGGCCCAGAGTTCAAACCCCACGACCGGACCCCCAAAAAAAAGACCAAAAAAAAAAAAAAAATTCATTCAGAGCAGTTTGGAGGCATTTTCAGGCTGCTGCTGCCACCTGCTGGCGTGCGGGAGGCTGGCGTGGGGGGGGCTGGCGTGCGGGGGGGGGGCTGGCGTGGGGGGGGGCTGGCGTGCAGGGGGGGGCTGGCGTGCGGGGGGGGGCTGGCGTGCGGGGGGGGGGCTGGCGTGCGGGGGGGGGGGCTGGCGTGCGGGGGGGGCTGGCGTGGGGGGCGGCTGGCGTGGGGGGGGCTGGCGTGCGGGAGGGGGGGACTGGCGTGCGGGGGGATGGCGTGCGGGGGGCTGGCGTGCGGGGGGGGCTGGCGTGGGGGGGGCTGGCGTGGGGGGGCTGGCGTGGGGGGGGCTGGCGTGGGGGGGGGCTGGCGTGCGGGAGGCTGGCGTGGGGGGGGCTGGCGTGCGGGGGGCTGGCGTGGGGGGGGCTGGCGTGGGGGGGGGCTGGCGTGCGGGGGGCTGGCGTGGGGGCGGGCTGGTGTGGGGGGGGCTGGCGTGGGGCGGGGCTGGCGTGGGGGGGGCTGGCGTGGGGGGGCTGGCGTGGGGGGGGGCTGGCGTGGGGGGGCTGGCGTGGGGGGAGGCTGGCGTGGGGGGAGGCTGGCGTGGGGGGGCTGGCGTGGGGGGGGCTGGCGTGTGGGGGGGCCGGTGTGGGGCTGGCGTGGGGGGGGCTGGCATGGGGGGGGCCGGTGTGGGGCTGGCGTGGGGGGGGCTGGCGTGGGGGAGGGCGAGGCTGTGGTCTTGGTCCCCGGGGTTGCGGAGGTGGGGGGTGGGGGGTGCAGCCTGTGCCCTTGCCACCAGTGTGACCCTGTGATGCCTGGGTCTTGTCCAGCCTTGGCCTTGTGCTGTGGCGAACATCTTCCGCTCCCGTTGACCATTTCCTACCACACATGTCACAAAGGCGACCAACCCTGGCCTTGGACAGCACAGCATGATGCCAGCTCCACAGCTGGGCGTGGCTGGCTGGGCCTCCAGAGCCATCAGCACTGCGCCTGTCATCCTAGAGACTCAAGGAGGCTGAGAGCTGAGGATCGAGGTTCAAAGCCAGCTTGGGCAGGAAGGTCTGTGAGACTTTTTTTTTTTGGTCCAGTCGTGGGGCCTGAACTCTGGGCCTGGGCGCTGTCCCTCAGCTCTTCAGCTCAAGGCTAGCGCTCTACCACTTGAGCCACAGCGCCACTTCCGGCTTTTTTCTTTTTGTTTATGTGGTGCTGAGGAATCGAACCCAGGGCCTCAGGCATGCAAGGCAAGCGCTCTACCACTGAGCCACCTTCCCAGCCCCAAGACTTTTTTTTTTGTCTGGTGTGGGGCTTGAACTCTGGGTCTGGGCGCTGTGCCTCAGCTCTTTGGCTCAAGGCAAAGTGGCCACAGTGCCACTTTTGGTTTTCTGAGTGGTTTATTGGAGATAAGAGTCTCACAGACTTTCCTGCCCGGGCTGGCTTTGAACCTCAATCCTCAGATCTCAGCCTCCTGAGTAGCTAGGATTACAGGCTTGAGCCACTGGTGCCTGGCTCACAGTGCTTTTGCAAAGTGTATTTACAAGATTGCACAATAACCCTCAACACTACCTAAATTCCAGAACAGCCTCACCAAATGTCCCCAAAGCCGGTAACCGTGCGCCCGGCTGGCCCAGGCCTGGCTCCTTCTGCACGGTCATGTAGCAGCATCGACGTCTGTCCTGCGCACCCCAGCTGGGAGCCCAGAGCCTTGTGGGGTCCTTACCATGCTTCCTCGTTACAGGCCATGTGCTGTGGGCACATGCACCACGCCGCTGGCTCCTGTTCCCAGGGCACACGTCCGTGCTGTGAGCACACACACACACGCACCACGCTGCTGGCTCCTGCTCCAGGGCACACATGCACCACGCTGCTGGCTCCTGTTCCTAGGGCACATGTCTGTGCTGTGAGCACACACGCACACGCACCACGCTGCTGGCTCCTGCTCCAGGGCACATGTCCGTGCCGTGGGCACACACACCATACCGCTGGCTCCTGCTCCAGGGCACACATTCGTGCTGTGGGCACACACACCACGCGGCTGGCTCCTGCTCCAGGGCACACGTCCAGGCTCCGTCTCCTGGCTGGGAAGGACGGACGCCTCTGTGGGCACACTTCTGTGGGCTGCATGCAGGGGCGCTGTGTGGAGGGCTGCTGGCCAGAAGGCTGCTCTGCGTTGGCAGTGCAGTGAGCTGCTCTGACCTTCCACTGTGCAGCACTGTCCAGAAGGGACACACAGGATGCTGCTGACCCTGGGAACAGATAGAAAATGTCACCATGGGCACTGGTTGCCATCCAGATAGGGAACGGCGGGCAGCCCTGGAGCTGCGCAGGCCAGGCTGCAGATCCTCACCCGACCTGGTAGGGGGCGCCCACTCCCCAGCCAGACGTGGAGGATTCCCAGTGGGTCAGGGGTATGTTTTGTCATTGTGGCCGCCCTACTGTGTGCTAGGTATCATAGTAGGTTCTGGATACTCAGCAACGTTCACTTCTCCCCAGGACTGACATCTCCCCAACAAAGCTTACAGTAGAAAGAGGGCAAACACCTGGCAAACCGCAGGGTCTCCCTAGGGGAACTGGTTATGCAGATGCAGATGAGCGAAGAGGGAGGTTTGGGGGCACAGCAGCTGTGGGCTGTTTGATTTGAGGTACGAGTCTAGCTGTGAAGCCCAGGCTGACCTTGAACTTCTGCACCCAAGAGATCTTCCCCCTCACAGCCTCTTGAGCAGCTGGGACCACAGGCACAAGAGTCATCCTAGAGTGGCGTTTTTGAGTGCCAGTGATAGGGCTTGAACCAACTGCCTGGTGCTGTCTCTGAGCTTTTTGTCCAAGGCTAGTTAGGAGGCCCATTTGAGTCAGAGCTCTACTTCAGCCCTTTTGTGGTTAAATGGAGTTAAGTATTTCAGACTTTGCTGCTTGAGCTGGCTTTGAACTGCAACGCTATCTCAGTGACGATGGCTGCTTCCCTCTGCACCGGAGACAGTGCAGACTCCTTTCCTCCAACCCCAGGAGCCTGCAGCATCCCCTCCCCTCCCGCCTTCATGTGGGCAGGGGTGGGGAGGGCACGTGCCCGGGCCGAGGCCGGCTCACAGGCCTGCTTTGCTTAGCTTCTCTCCCCCTTTCCTGGCCGCTTTCTGCAGAACAAAACCCAAATCTAGGTTCTCAGAAATGCCAGAAAAGCACTCTACCATTGAGCTACAAAACCAGCCGTTTCTAATTTCTGATCAGAAGTGAAGAGCTTTTGTCATTGGGAGACTTGGAGGCTATACCAGGCGTACCAACTGGGCCACTCTGGGGCTGTTTTCTGGCTTAGCCCGGCCTGCCCAGGAGAGACAGAGGAAGGCCGCGCGGCGTGGAACAAGCTCACATACCTGGGATTCCCAGGACAACGGGGGTGGCGGGGGCTCTCATCTGGCCGGGCCCCAGCGAGCCTGGCTGCGGGCAGTGCCCTGGCTGTGGGCAGTGCGTCAGGCGCCCGGCCGTGGGGCTGGGGGGGGGGGGGGCAGTGCGTCAGGCGCCCGGCCGCGGGGCGGGGGGGGGGGCAGTGCGTCAGGCGCCCGGCCGCGGGGCGGGGGGCATCGGCGGGGGCTCCTGTGGCACAGGCCTCCTCAGGCAGCTTCTCCCACTCAGCACCCGAGACCGGAGGCCCGCCAGGCGCTCCCCGCGGCGCCGCCCTGTGTGGGGTTGGGTCCCACACAGTGGAAACACGCAACGTGGTGTGGCCCACAGTGTTCCTCTCAGATTGCTCATTTCTCTCTTTGTTATCAGTCATGGGGCCTGAACTCTGGGCCTGGGCGCTGTCCCTCAGCTCTTCAGCTCAAGGCTAGCGCTCTACCACCTGAGCCACAGCACCACTTCCGGCTTTTTCTGCTTATGTGGTGCTGAGGACTGGAACCCAGGGCCTCATGCATGCAAGGCAAGCGCTCTACCACTGTGCCAACTTCCCAGCCCCTCTTCATTTCACTTTGAAGCACAGCCTATCAATCCAAGCTCACCACCATCTCCTCAGGTTTCTGAGCAGGGTTATCAGCAGCGCCACACCTGGGCTGACGTGGCCGGCGCGGTGGGCCTGCGCGGGAGAACTGTGTGGACTGTGGGGAAGGGAAGCCCCCGGCTGGGGTGCACTGTGGCTGCCCAGCAGCAGCTCTGCAAGCCCCAGAGCACTGGAGAGCTTCCGTCTCCGAGCAGTGACGGCCGTGAGGACTGAGCACCAGCCCGCCACCAAAACAAGCACGACTGAGAAAGGCAAGGGTGGGCTGGGAAGCTGGCTCAGAGGTAGAGCGCTTGCCTCGCATGCATGAGGCCCTGATTCAATTCCTCAGCAACACTTAGGCAGAAAAAGCCTGAAGTGGCGCTATGGCTCAAGTGGTAGTGCGCTCGCCTTGAGCTGAAGGGCTGAGGGACAGCGCCCAGGCCCGGAGCAGGGAGACGTCTCCACAGGGAGGTCTGGGCACTGTCGGCTGACGGGGAATGCCAAGACCAGGCGCCGGCTGCGCCAGGCCGGGGCCGCAGGGTGGCTGTGTGGCGGTGCTCTACTACGGAATAAACCGCCAGACCGACCTGGGCCACGTCGTCTTTGGGGAAAGTTTAATACAAGCATTCAGCCATTAGCACACACACCTAAGTAAAGAAGCTAGGAGAGCGGAGGGGAAGAACAAGCAAGGATAATTCCAAGTTTGTCTTTTGTGTCTCACACTCCATTTAAAAACCACTTGTAAGATACAGAAACAGGGCTGGGGAGGCAGCTCAGTGGAAGACACAAAAACAAACCTACGAAGACTTAGAACATTCAATGTAATCAACCCCAAAGAGAAAAGAAAACCCAAGAAATGCCATCTCCGTATATGAATGCTACAAATAGCATTTAAACACTTAATTTATTACTCAAATTAAGAAATTATACATTTTGTTTTGATAATGGTCATTATCTTCAAAGTGTCATTCAGTTTTCCCACATTTAAAAGTGTATTGCTAGCTGCGGTCCGCCAGCTCCGTGAGCCCAGCGGGGCTGGAGTTGCGCGCTTCTCGGCGCTGCCACGCCAGGCCTCGACGGCTGCGCCTGCACCTGCGTGCGGCTCGCCCTGCGCAACGCCGCTGGCTGGCGGAGGACGCGGTCCCTGGCAAGCGCTCCCAGGCTCCGATAAAGTGCCGACATGAGACCCACCCGGATCTTCTCTGACACGTGCTGGGGAAGCCCGCATGTGCCAAGCAGCAGCAGAGGGTGCCGAGCTGGACGGTGCCCAGGACGCCCAGGCTGGCGGCGGCGGGGCGGGGCCGGGGGTCGCGGAGAGACGCAGCCCACCACTTTGGTTCAAACGGCTTTAATAGAAGCTGCAGTTCCCACGCTCCTCACCCGCCCCTTGGTGCAGGCGACACACCGGCCTGGGGAGCGTGCTCCTCCTCCTCCTCGACAGCTCTCCAAGCCCAAAGCAGACAGCAACAGCAGAGAACTCACCGCACAGCCACACACCAACCGCCCGACTGACCGCACGGCGCGGGTCAGGGGTAACCACGAGCATGCGAGTCCCGCCTGGGGGAGAATGGCTTGAAAAGCACAAATAAAATAAAAATAATACTATTTTTTCTATTTTCCAAACCTAACCACTTTGGGAAAAGGCAGCAGGAAATAATGCCTTTAGTTGTGACAATTAGGCTTGTAAACACTCAACCACACGGAAGCGGTGAAGCGGTGGCCGCGGCTCCGCCCCGCAGCCCCCTCTCCCTCTCTGCAGACCACGGGGTCTGCGGGGCCCAGGCCCGGCGGCAGCTCAGGACACATGCTGAAGGTCGGCAAGGCCAAAGTGTCATCTTTGGTTCATTTCACTGAGTTGCCTCTAGTCTAAAATCTGTGCTCTTCTTGGCAAAATTATGAAGCCACATGGCACATAACAATGGAGATTTCAAGTTATCTGAAAAGCAATGTCCAACTAGTTCAGTGGCCATGTTGTAATAAAAAGGATCTAAAAATGGAGGGGAGAAATGCCAGAGGGAGACGCAGGAGAGCACAGCCTGGCCTGGGCACCCCACTCCAGGGTCTGGCAGTGCTGGCTGCGGGGGTCAGCCCAGGCTCGCTCCAGCTCAGCCAGGCCCGGCCCGGCCTGGCCCAACCAGCTCAGCTTAGCTCGAAGCCGGCAGCACACTCGATGGCGTAGAGCAGCTTGCTTCGCAGAAGGGACGCGTCGTGGAACTCCGGGAGCTTGAGCAGGTTCATGCAGGTGCTGGCTGTAGGGAGCCGCTCCAGGTCCGAGCCTCCGTTGTGAATGCAGAAGGCAGGGTACAGCTCCTGCAAGACAGGGCGCAGGGCGCGGTTACTGACTGGCGTCAAGTTCACCACACCGGCCTCTCCCTGCACCATGAGGCCGCCACACTCGGGCTGTGGCAAGGCACTGACTTCAGTCCATGCCAACCAGTACTGTCCATGATTAGGGGCTTGGAAGGGTTTTGTATCTTTTTTTTGTCGGTCGTGGGGCTTGAAACTCTGGTCCTGGGCGCTGTCCCTCAGCTCTTCAGCTCAAGCCGAGCGCTCTACCACTTGAGATACAGCGCCACTTCCGGTTTTCTGGTGGTTTATTGGAGATAGGAGTCTCACGATCTCTCCTGCCCGGGCTGGCTTTGAACCGCGATCCTCAGATCTCAGCCTCCAGAGTAGCTAGGATTACAGGCGTGAGCCACCAGCGCCCGGCAGGTTTTGTATCTTATACTCAAGAAACTGACATGAAAGCTGGGCACTGGTGGCTCACACCTGTAATCTTAGCTGAGATTTAAGGAGGCTGAGTTCTGAGGATCTCTGTTCAGAACACACAGGGCAGAAAAGTCCATGAGACTCTTAAAAAGTCCGAAATAGCCCTGTGGCTCAACGTGGTAGAGCACTAGCTTCGAGCACAAAAGCTCAGGGACAGCACCCAAGCCATGAGTTCAAGACCCGGTGGTATCTTCTGCGGGCATAAACGTGCCCTTTTCATCTGAAAACAAACAGCTTTCGTCTGTGTGGTGGTGCAGGACCGCTCCACTGCTCAGGACGCAGGGGTGGGAGGTCAAAGCTGAGGCCAGCCCGGGCAGCTCTAAGACTCTGGCTCAAAACGGAACCACGCACATCAGATGCAGGAGGAGGAGGAGGCGATGTTGACCAAGATGCACGGCACTCACAGCCTCACCCCTGTACCCTTCGGTACTACTGCAGAGGGGAGGGTGCAGAAATGGAGGGACAGAGGGTGAGCAAAGGCAGCAGTGGGACTCACTAGACACCATGTTGAGAATGAACTCTACACCTCACTGTGGACCGGTGAGGGAAGGAGTGACACTTATTATGAAACTAACCCCTCTTGTCCATCCCCTTTATGTTACCAACAAAAATGCATAGAATAGCTGGGTGCTGGTGGCTCACACCTATAATTGTAGCAACTCAGGAGGCTGAGATCAAGGTTCAAAGCCAGCTTGAGCAAGAAAGTCCATGAGACTTTTTTTTTTGGTCGGTCACGAGGCCTGAACTCTGGGTCTGGGCGCTGTCCCTCAGCTCTTCAGCTCAAGGCAAGCGTTCTACCACTTGAGCCACAGCGCCACTTCCGGTTTTTTGGTGGTTTATTGGAGATCGGAGTCTCATGGTCTCTCCTGCCCGGGCTGGCTTTGAACCGCGATCCTCATATCTCAGCCTCCTGAGTAGCTAGGATTACAGGCGTGAGCCACCAGCGCCCAGCACCACTTCCAGCTTTATCTGCTGATGTGGTGCTGAGGAATTGAACCCAGGGCCTCATGCATGCAAGGCAAGTGCTCTACCACTGAGCCACCTTCCCAGCCCTCCATGAGACTCTTTTTTCTTTTCATTTTCTTTTATTTTATGTTTTTTCCATGAGACTCTTATCTCCAATAAACTACCAGAAATCCGGAAGTGCCACTAAGAGTGCTTGCGCTGAGCTGAAGAGCTGAGGGACAGCGCCAGGCCTAGAGTTAAAGCCCTACAACCCCCCCCCAAAACAAACAAAAATGCATAAATGGAAAACAAAAACAACCAATCAAAGGGCCGTGGGTGTGGCTCATTTAGCTTGCAAGTGCAAAGTCCCCCAAATTAACCAACGAACAGAAAAACTTCCTAAGCCTGAGCTTGTCACTCTCACCTGTAATCCTAGCCACTCAGGGGGACCACAGTGCAAAGCCAGACCAGGCGGAAAAGTACTTGAGACTCTTTATCTCCAAGAAATTACCCAAGAGGCAGAAGTAGAGCAGTAGCCTTGAGCAAAAAAAGCTTAGAGACAGCACTAAGACCTGAGTTCGAGCCCCTGACAGCATGAACACACAAAAAAAGTTACAAAATTCATCTAGGTACTCACAGGGCTGAGATCTGAGTATTATGGTTTGAAGCCAGCTGGGCAGACAAATCCAAACGCTCCTATCTCCAATTAGCCAGCCAAAAATCAGAAGTGGAGGTGTGCTTAAACAGTGCACTGCCAGCCTTGAATGAAAAAGCAAAACCCAGGAGCGCAGGACTGAGCACAGCCCTAGGGCTGGACACTCAGTTATGTGTTTGCATCTCAATGCATGCTCACACGCATAAACCACAGATAACACAGTTAAGACTTCTTATTTTCCGACTGTCTTTGTTAAATATAAGACACACATGTGGTGGGCCAGGGGCACGTTTCCCCAGGACCATGCAGGAGGCCCAAGTTCAAACCCCAATACGGGCAGGAAGCATGCTCTTTTGAGGGAGAGAAAGGCTCTGACTGCGGGGAGGCCTGCCAAGCCGCTGAGCCACCCCAACGCTTGAGAAGGTTTGTTTAGTGAAACTCCACTTTTTTTTTAATAATGCTAATTGAATTTCCTACTTAAAAATCTTTAAAGTGAGATGAAGTTCTTCACTGAAATCTGAGTCACAGGCACCATTTCGTGCATAATTAAATATAGAACGGGAACCTGCATTAATTCAGAAGGAGAAAAACCATCCATTTATTTATTGCATGGCCTGATGGAATTGAACAATTCTCCATGGCACTTTTTTGGTCTGTAACAATCACGTTCATTAAACATGTTAACCTGTAATCTGCGTCGTACGCTGTGCTTCTGCAGCCAAGCACTGCAGCTGCGTACTGCCTCACCTGCTCTGCCCTCTGCAGCACTGCAGCTGGGGGGGGGAGACGAGAGGAGGAGAGGAGGGGGAGAGAGAGAAGAGAGGAGGGGGGAGAGGAGAGGAGAGAGAGAAGAAGGGGAGAGGAGAGGAAAGGAGAGGAGAGGAGCCACACACTGGGCCAGGAGCCACTGTCACTACCAACAGGGCCAAGCTTCAAAGTCTTTCTGCTTTAAAGAACCATGCCTCCTGGGCTGGGAAGGTGGCTCAGTGGTAGAGCGTTTGCCTTGCATGTGTGAGGCCCTCGGTTCCATTCCTCAGTACCACATAAGCAGAAAAAGTTGCAAGTGGGGCTGAGACTCAGGTGGTAGAGCACTGGTGTGCAGATGAAGAGCTGGGGGACAGCGCCAGGCCGAGTTCAAACCCCATAATCGGCAAAAAAAAAGAACCACACCTCCCATCTTGCCTTCCCTTGCTTTTCTTCCTTTCTATTTTATTTATTTCCAAATTATCGGGCTGGGAAGGTGGCTCAGTGGTAGAGGGCTTGCTCTGCATGCATGAGGCCCTGGGTTCAATTCCTCAGCACCACATAAGCAGAAAAAGTCAGAAGTGGTTCTGTGGCTCAAGTGGTAGAGCCCTAGCCATGAGCTGAAGAGCTGAGGGACAGCGCCAGGCCCAGAGTTCAAGCCCCAAAACTGAAACACACACACACACACACACACACACACACACACACACACGCACACACCTTAGGGACAGCACCCAGGCCCAGAGTTCAAGCCCCAAAACCGAAACACACACACACACACACAACCCCCCCCCCCCCCCCCCGGGACAGCACTCAAGTACAGAGTTCAAACCCCAAAACCGAAACACACCCACACCCACAGCTTTGCTTTTGCTCCCTCTTAGTCCCCCCTGCCCCCCCCCCCCCCCGGCTGAGGACCGAACCCAGGGCCTTGTGCACGCCAGGCGGGAGCCCTTCCGCTGGCTAAACCCCCAGGCCCCCTCTTAGTTTTTCTATTTTACTCCTGGGGCTTGAAATTAGGCCTGGGCATTAACCCTTAGCTTTTCCACTCAAGAATGGTGCTTTTACCACTTGGGCCACAGCTCTGTTTCCAGCTTTTGGGTGGTTAATTAAAGATGAGTGGTTCATGGCCTTCCTTGCCAGGGTTGGCTTTGAACTGTGATCCTCGGATCTCAGCCTCCTGAGTTGCTAGGATGACAGGTGTGAGCCACTGGCACCTGGCTGTAATTTCAGTAATTCCAACGCATCTGTAGATGAATACAATCATCTGCACAAACCAGTTTTGGAACATTTCTACATCCTCCAAAAGCTACAGAAGCAGGCTGGGAAGGTGGTTCAGTGGTCGAGTGCTTGCCTCGCATGTATGAGACCCTGGGCTCGATTCCTCAGCACCATATATGCAGAAAAAGCCACAAGTGGCACTGTGGCTCAAGTGGTAGAGCACTAGCCTTGAGCTGAAGAGCTCAGGGACAGCATCAGGGCCAGAGTTCAAGCCCCAGAACTGGCCAAAAAAAACCCCCAAAAAACAAAAAACTCAAACCAAACCAAAAAAGCTACAGACTCGCTCTTCTGCACTTCAGACACGTTAGACCGAGTGGTGTCTCCCTTCTTCCACTGGTGCCATGGTTCTTTGCTGGTGCTTGCTGTGCTGTGTGTGGAAGTCCATCATCGGCTGTCACCTGTCTGGCCTGGCTCCAGCCTGGGGCCCTGAGAAGAATGCAGCTCCCCACAGGCAGGTGGGTGCCGGGGGCAGGAGTGACCTGCCCCAGCACACTCTCGATGGCAGGGCGGGGTGTGTGTGTGTGTGTGGGGGGGCTAATTCCCAGGAGAACTTGCTGTACCCGTGGCACCGTCAAGGGCTGCACCCAGGGAAGGCAGGGGCGCTCCATACAACGGCAGGGGACGGGTGGTGGCAAGTCAGCATGCTCCAGAGCATGGAGGGCAGGCGACCATCTTACTGCCCAAATCATGGTCAGAGCTGCAGACACCCAGAAGGTCCACTTCTAACCTGCCAGGGGCAGCGGAGCTGCTGCTCACACCGTAAACTAAGAGGTGGAGAGCATCCACCTGCCACCAATGAAAGTGAAAGGACAAACCACAGATTAGGAGAAAACAGCATACATAATGGTCCTAGGGCTTGAGCTCAGGGCCTGGGAACTGTTAGCTTTATAGCTCAAGGCTGGTGATTTACCGCTTTTTGGTGGTTAACTAGACATGACAGTATCACAGACTTTCCTGCCTAGGCTGGCTTTGAACCTCGACCTCAGATCTCAGGCTCCTGTAATCCTAGGTAGGATTATAAGTCTGAGCCTCCAGCACCTGACCATTTAAGATAAATCTAAAGCAAAGGTTAAGAAGCAACTTCACTCAGAACTGTAAATGTTTCATAGATAAAGTAATGTAAGTAATACAAAAGGCTTTTCCAATTCAGTATTATTCTGTATCATACCACCCACCACTGTGTACTCAAGTATGGAGACTTCATTTAATCTTATTTCTTTTTATTTATTTATTTTTGGGTCCGGTCGTGGGGCCTGAACTCTGGGCCTGGGCACTGTCCCCTCAGCTCTTCAGCTCAAGTCTAGTGCACTACTACTTGAGCCACAGCGCCACTTCCGGCTTTTTTCTTTTTGCTTATGTGGTGCTGAGGAATCGAACCCAGGGCCTCATGCATGCAAGGCAAGTGCTCTACCACTGAGCCACCTTCCCAGCCCTTAATCTTATTTCATAACTAAGAAATATTATTCCTCAAGCAATTATAATTGTACACCAAGCTATATGAGATCAGCATTAATTTCGAGAAGCAACAAAATAAGGTTATGTCACAGAACATAATAGAGACAATTAGAATAACAATTTACTTCTGCTCATATACACCAGACCAACATTTGCAGACTGAGATTTCTTCAGTTCATAAGTAAAAGCATGGTGGATTCAGGAGACCAGACTCTATCCCAACACAGGTGTGTTCAACCACATGCCTGGGTCAGTGCTGTGGCACACAGCAAACCCAAGGAGAGATACAGGTACCAACTACCAAGCACGACTGAGCTTGGTAGGAAGCAAACTGCATCAAAGCTATGTACCTTAAATCCCAAGAGAGGCGGTCTAGAGCAGCTGGTCACAAACTTGAGCAGTTTGCGCTTTTCTTCATCAGTGAAGCCTTCTACAACTCTCCAAAAGATTTTAATGACGGGATGATCGGCAGAATAGCCTCCTAGGACAAAATGCACAAACTGCATTACAAACAATATCGAAGAGGATTCTCTGAAAAGCACCAGGCCCCAAACTCGGGGAACGACTCCCACGTTTCCCCTTACCTGTCACAGGAGGGGGGAGCTCTAGAGCTATCTCCCCAGCTCCACCCTTATTTGGAGATGAGGGTTCTCAGGTCTCTCCTGCCCTTGCTAGTTTTGAAGGTTTTTTTGGTCAGTTGTGGGTCTTGAACTCTGGGCCTGGGCGCTGTCCCTGACTGAGCTCTTCAGCTCAAGGCTAGTGCTCTACCACTTAAGCCACAGCACCACTTCTGCTATTGATGATAAGAATCTCACAGTCTTTCCTGCCTGGGCTGGCTTTGACCCCCAATCCTCAGATCTCAGCCTCCTGAGTAGCTAGGATGACAGGTAAGAGCCCCGATGCCCGGCTACTTTGCAAAGAAGGCATGGAGAGTCAGAAGGGGGTGCTGGCAGGTCCTTCACAAAGTCTGAGTTCTTTTTCTCTGTGTGTGCTGGTCCTGAGGCTCAAACTCATGACTTGGGCGCTGTCCCTGGGCTTTTGTGCTCAAAGCTAGTGCTTCTATTACTTTAAGCCACGGCACCATTTCCAGCCTCATGAACTTTCCTGCCCAGGCTGGCCTTGTGCCACGATGATCCTCAGCTCTCGCCTCTGGAGTAGCCAGCTAGATGAGCGTGTGCCCCCTGAGCCTGGCCAGAAGCACCCCAAAGTCACCATCCCCAAGCAGACACTGAGGTGTCCGCACACATGACCGTACGGCTGGAGAAGGGAAGACACCGGGACTTTTATTTTAATAGAGCCAGGAATTTGGCCAACGAGATCTTGGTATCTATGTTAATTTATCACCTCTCCTTCTGATAATAAAGTGCAGAGCATGGCCAACAACCAGGCCTGCATGTGACTAGACCGTTATTCTAAAATGTACTATCTGCTACTTATAGCTTTTAATTTCTTTAAATGCTCCCTAAAACTAAAATAATAGCTATATATTGTTCCCTCATTGTTAATACACTGTAGAAATAACATCAATAAAATATCTGAAGTGCACTAATTGGAGGCGAAATGACTATGATAATATCTTAAGTAAGCCTATTTACGGGAATAGCTAAGATCATTAAAGGTGTAAGCCTTCAGTGCAAATTGGGTCATGCAAATAATCAGGTCCATTTCTTGGCAAAGTAAAGGTCAGACTGATTCCATTTCCTCAAACTTAAGACTTTAGTATGGGGACTTGAGTGTGACGTTAGGTATTGTTTGCCTGTATATATAAAGATTTGAGTTCAATTCTAAAACAGTTCAAAACACCAATTCAGGGTTGTAATTCACAATGATCAGCATAACCAGTTTCCTATGTGTACGTGTGCACCCTGGTACTGGGGCTTGAATTCAAGGACTGGTCAGCTCTACTAGCTTCACTTCTAGCTCTAATAGCAGTCAACTGGAGGTAAGGGTCTCACAGACTTTCTTGCCCAGGCTGGCTTTGAACTGCAATCCTCAGATCTCAGGCTCCTGATTTCCGAGGATTAAGGTGTGAGCCACCAGTGCCCCACCTCACTTGGCTATTTTGTTCAAGGGCTGGCACTTTTTTTTTTTTTTTTGGTCGGTCGTAGGGCTTGAACTCTGGGCTTGGGCGCTGTCCCTGTGCTCTTCAGCTCAAGGCTAGCACTCTACCGCGTGAGCCACAGCACCACTTTGGGCTTTCTAGTGGTTTATTGGAGATAGGAGTCTCACAGACTTTCCTGCCCGGCTGGCTTTGAACCGTGATCCTCAGATCTCAGCCTCCTGAGTAGCTAGGATGACAGGCGTGAGCCACCGGCGCCCGGCTGGCTGGCACTCTTTCATTGAGTTCCAACCCCTAGCATATGCTCCATTCTTTGGAGAACTAGTCAGATCCTCTTCCAGAACAGTTGAGCTATTTTATATTGCACATTCTATTCAACACCTTCTATTTTCTGATTTTTCTTTAGTAATGGCTATCCTAATGAGTGTGAGGTAAGTTCTAATAGTGGGTTTTTTGGGTGCTGATCTTGGGTGCTGTCCCAGAGTTGTTTTTTCCTCAAGGCTAGTGCTCTGCTACTTGAGCCACAGATCCACTTTGGCTTTCTGGTGGTTAACTAGAGTGAAGAGTCTCATGGGCTTTCCTGCCCAAGCTGGTTTTGAACCGTGATCTGTATATCTCAGCCTCCTGAGTAACTAGGATTACAGGCGTGAGCCACTGGCACCCAGTTATCCCTCTCTTTTTTGGGGGAGGCTTGGATTCAGGGCCTCTGTACTGTCCCTTAGAGCTTTTTCTACTCAAAGCTGACTGATGCTCTACCACTTGAGAAACAGCTCTACTTCCAGTATTTTGGTGGCTTTCCTGTTGGGGCTGGCTTTAACTGTGATCATTAGATCTCAGTCTCCTGAGCATCTTGGATTTCAGGTATGTGCCAGCCACTGGCTCTAGGCTGTGATTTCACGAACTCTTCTGGGAAGGCTAGTGATCTATCAAGTCATACTGGTCTGTGTGGGAGCTGGGGTGTAAAGACCAACACTCAGTTAACTCCACATTCAACTATATAGATACCTCTATACTTCCACCAGAGAAGCTCGAGTCTCTACTGCCTGCTAATGTCTCCACAGACTGGCTCACACTGGAAACTGACTTCCTTCTTATCTACAGCCAGTTTAGGGTGGGCTTAATTTGAAACGAAATGGCTTACTGGCCACTAAAGATACTTAAAAATGTCCTTTTAAGTATTTTGCCCCTATTTCTAATGCAAGAGTCTTTCTTTTTGTTTGTTTTGTTTTTTGTTGTTGTCGGTCGTGGGGCCTGATCTCTGGGCCTGGGCGCTGTCCTTTAGCTCTTCAGCTTAAGGCTAGCGCTCTACCACTTGAGCCACAGCGCCACTTCTGGCTTTTTCTGCTTATATGGTGCTGAGGAATGGAACCCAGGGCCTCATGCAGGCAAGGCAAGCACTTTACCACGGAGCCACCTTCCCAGCCCCATAGCAAGAGTTTTCATAGACCTAAATACAAATTCATCATTATGTATGCTGTTTTCTCCTAATCTGTGGTTTGTCCTTTCACTTTCCTCCTGGTGGTCTATCCATGTTGACCAGGCTGGACTCCCAACTCACAAGCCTCCTGATGGCTGGAATGACAGACAGGTGTTGCCAAACCCGGCTGCCTACCTGCCTATTGAGATAAGGTCTCACTACACTATACAGCACAGGCTGGCCTTGAACTTGTGATTTTACTACCTTTGTCTCCAAGTTCTGGGATTATAAATATATATCAATGCTTCCAGCCCAGAATACTTAAAATTATTTTAAAACTGGTAGAGAACAAGGGAAAGGTGATGGCTCAAAGTGGCAGAGCGCTCGCCTTGAGCCAAAGTACTCAGGGACAGTACCCAGGCCGAGTTCAAGCCCCACTACAGACCAAAAACAGAACTCTGGGCCTGGGCTCTGTCCCTGCACTCTTCAGCTGAAGGCTAGCACTCTACCGCTTGAGCCACAGCGCCACTTCCGGCTTTCTAGTGGTTTATTGGAGATAGGAGTATCACGGACTTTCCTGCCCGAGCTGGCTTTGAACCATGATCCTCAGATCTCAGGCTCCTGAGTAGCTAGGATTACAGGCGTGAGCCACCGGCGCCCGGCAGTAACAAATTAAAAAAAAAAATATTATTTATGGGCTGGGAAGGTGGCTCAGTGATAGAGCGCTTGCCTTGCATGCATGAGGCCCTGGGTTCAATTCCTCAGCATCACATAAGCAAAAAGAAAAAAGCCAGAAGTGGCGCTGTGGCTCAAGTGGTAGAGCGCTAGCCTTGAGCTGAAGAGCTGAGGGACAGCGCCCAGGTCCAGAGTTCAAGCCCCACGACTGGACCCCCCCCCCCCCAAAAAGTTTATTTTTGGTCGGTTGTGGGGTTTGAACTTTGACCCTGGTAACTGTCCCTCAGCTCTTCAGCTCAAGGCTGACTTTATTGGAGAAAAGAGGAAACCTTCCAGGACACAGAGAATAGTGGCTTCAAGCAGGCATCCATGAATCCATGCATTCATGTATCTACTTACCTGTCTGTCTGTCTGTCCGTCCGTCCGTCCGTCCGTCCATCCATCCACACACCCATGCATCACTGCTTTTGCCTCCTCTAGAATTCTGGTTCGTTTTTTTTTTGTTGGTTGTGGAACTTGAACTCTGGGCCTGGGCGCTGTCCCTCAGCTCTTCAGCTCAAGGCAAGCGCTTTACAACTTGAGCCACAGCGCCATTTCTGGTTTTCTGGTGGTTAATTGGACTTTCCTGCCCAGGGTGGCTTTGAACCATGATCCACAGATCTCAGCTTCCTGAGTAGCTAGGATTACAGGCGTGAGCCACTGGCACCCGGCTTGCATTCTGGTTCTTAAGCAACATTAATTACACACATAAAGATTCCACTAGAAGCTGATTTGGAGACCTGACTGCCTATAACATCTCAGGAATCATATTCAGTTAGGCTATGACATACCTGAATAGTTGGTGAAGGATTTTAGGTCCTCTAGACTTATAGGAACTTGTGCACCAGAAATTAATACCTAAAAAATAAAGTTGTAAAATGGGAGGCAGGTTTTATTTTAAAGGAAGCTTTCCATTTCCTGAAACAATGTATCCCCAATGGTCAGGAGAGAGTGTACCTGAATTTCCTGCTGATCAAACATCCGGAGCCACTCCAGGCTGACGACGTTGGCCAAGCCCTGTCGGAAAGCCAGGCAGTGTGGGCGGATCTGCTTGTTCAGCCGGTAGTCAGCTACTAGGTGGATGTACGCAATGCGATTGGCACCCGTGACAGGAATATCCTTCCCACCAAGCTTTAGCTCAACTACCTTAGAGGATGAAGCACAGGACAACCAAAGGTCCAGAGTATGATAATAGGAAACAAAGAAACTAATACAAAACAGTACAACCAGGATACAACACTGCAGGTTCAAAGATGACTCCCAAGGCAGGCACTCCGAGTTTACACTGTAAACTCAACTTCTCAAGAAAACTGGAAGATCACAGTTGGAAGCAAGCGAAAGTCCTTGAGACTGTGTCTCCAACTAAATTAATAAAAAGCCAGTTGAAGGTGTGGCTCAAGGGGCAAAGCACCAGTAATAAGCAAACAATGAAGAATGCATGGCACTGAGTTCAAGTAGCAAAAAAACAACACACCACCCAACAATAGCAAATTTATTAAAAAGAAACTTTTTTCTTTGTGCCAGTACTATTTCTGGGCACAGTCCCTTAGCTTTTACTGCTCAAGGCTGGTGCTTTACCATTTAGGCTATACCTTACTTCTGGCTTTGTGCTGGTCACTTAAAGAGTCTCATGGACTTTCCAGCTTGGGCTGGTTTTGAACCACAACCTCAGATCACCGCCTCCTAAGTAACTATGATCACAGATATGAACCACTGGCACATGGAAAAGACAATACTCTAAACAAATGAGCTTAAGCCAGGAGAGAATAAAGACTTCACTCTGGAGAAAATGTAACTGAAAGCGTTGAGGCTGTGGAAAAACAGTAACTCAGTTACTGTATGGCTCAGACTTTTTTTTGTCATCAGTTGTCGGGCCTGAACTCATGGCCTGGACACTGTCCCTGAGCTCTTTTGCTCAAAGCTAGCACTCTACCATTATGAGCCGCAGTGCCACTTTCCTGTTTTCTGGTGGTTAGCTGGAGATAAGAGTCTCATGGACTTTCCTGCCCGGGCTGGCTTTGGATGGTGACCCTCAGATCTCAGCTACGATTACAGGTGTGAGCCACCAGTGCCTGGCTCCTCACACTTCTACTTCTTTTTTTATTTAAAAAAAAAATAAATTTTTTTTTGGTCCGGTCATGGGGTTTGAACTCTGGGCCTGGGTGCTGTCCCTCAGCTCTTCAGCTCAAGGCTAGCGCTCTACCACTTGAGCCACAGCGCCACTTCCAGCTTTTTTCTTTTCGCTTATGTGGTGCTGAGGAATCGAACCCAGGGCCTCATGCATGCAAGGCAAGCGCTCTACCACTGAGCCACCTTCCCAGCCCCTCACACTTCTATTTCTATAGAGACAGCAGACGGTGGAGCTCACCTGTAATTCCATTAACTTGGGTGTTAGAGAAAGGGAGGATTAGAATTCAAGGCTTGCCTGAGCAAAAAGGTATGAGACCCTACCTCAAAACCAAAGCTGGGCAGTTGGGAAGAAAGGCAGGAACATCTCAAGGTCAAGGCTAGATTGGACTATACAGTAAGACCTTATCTCAAAAATAACCAAACGAGAGAAAGCAGGACACAACCACACTTAGAACCTGTAAGTGTACAGAGGGTTGGGAAACACAAGGAGCGCAGCAGTGCCAGCGTGCACCAGAGACATCAAGAACTAGATTGTAGTTTTCACAAGTGTTTTTGGTTCTGTCTCCCTCCCTCTATTCCTGACCCAGGTGCAGTCCATGAACCTTTTTGCTTAGGAATACAGCTCCCCTTCTGACTCTGTGTGTGTTTAACTGGAAATCAGAGGCTCAAGGACTTTCCTGCCTAGGTTGGCTTTGAATTGATCCTCCAATCTCAGTCTCCTGAATGGCTTCACCTTTTTAATGATAATTTGGTCTTCTTTACTAATTTACGCTTTTAAATTTTGGAACCATCTAATCTAACAATGGGCTTTCAAACAATTGTCTCTGGGCTGAGTACAGACAGTTCATCACCTTAATTCCTCTGCCAGCACTCGGGGACAGTCCATCTGTTACTAGGTCTCCTGAGGCTAGCTATTAGACTTCCATACATAAAAACAACATCCGTCCTTTAAGTGGATTAAGGCAGGTAATAAATGATGGCGTGCTGGTGTGACTTGGAAGGCACAGGACCAGTGAAGTTTTCAGTTTACGGAATTCTGAAAGCTCCAATTACCTTGGCTAATCAGAAACAATGAATATTTCTAATAACTTTAAAACGGTTGGATTAAAAAAAATTTTTTTTGGTGGGGAGGGGACTGGTCTTGTACTCAGTGCCTGGACCCTAGCCCTCAGGTTTATTCCTTTAGGCTAGAGCTCTACCACTTGAGCCCTAACTGTAGTTGCAGGATTTTGGTGGTTAATTAAGAGATAAATGTTTCATGGCCTTTCCTGCTGGGGCTGGCTTTGGCTTTGAACCTGATCAGTCTCCTGAGTAGCTAGGATTACAGGTGTGAGCCACTGTTAATTTAAAATCCTACTTTTAATTTGAAATCCTAGCTGAGTGCAGGTAGCTCAGGCCTGTAATCCTAGCTATTCAGGAGGCTGGTGGCTTGAAGCCTGCTGGGAAGTGCTACACATTAAAACTGCTGTGACCTGCTCTAGAATGCTATTCCGCTTTCTAGCATCCCTCCAGGAGGTACAGGGCACCAGCAGCACACAGCACTGTCTACAGGACAACGACGTTTGCCTTCCAGTCCCACTTCAACTTACGGCTAGTTTTACACTTCCGACAACACACTGAACCAAACACAACCAAGCTGCAACTAAGTTAAACTCAGCCCCGCCTCTCTCAGTCCTGATTCATGACACTGTTGTCAGTTCAAATAACACTGCTCAAGCAGTGTTGATATTCCTTACTCCAACCTAGGATTTAATCCAAGCCTATTTCTGTAATAGGTGAGTTTAAAGGCTGAGAAACAGACTGAAAACTCACGTTCTAAAAGAGGATCATTTTAAAGCCATAACCAGAAGATTTAGACATCTGCATATTCAAATGTGTGTGTGTGTACACGCGCATGCGTGTGTATTCTTGGCTGGGGGTGGGGGAGTGTGGGTTTGATGGAGATGGACATCCGGGACTTGTGCACAGAAAACACATGACAGTGCACTGAGCAACACTCACAGCCACAGCCCTCTGTGCTTCAGAGCCTACGGTCTAACCAGAGAGGCTGTGCCCTGTGCCGATGCCACCCCAGAGACAGCAGGGCAGGGGATGCAGACCTTGAGTACTGTGTGCATGCACACATACAGAGCACAGTGCTGAACCAGATCTGTGCAACGGGAGACTCAGAGCAACACTCAGGTTACTGCCTCAGTTCTACCAGTATTGGCAGGACTGTCCTCTCTTGGAGTGGGGGGATGGGGGGGGAAGAGGAGGAGGAGGAAGGAGGAAGTATTGGGAAAACGGGGGCCTCCTGCCTTGCTGGTGGGATTGAAAATGAGGCAGTCAGGTGCAAACAGCAATTTCTGAAGTGAAATTGGGTAATGGCCACGTAACTGTGCAGCTGGAGGCAGTGAGACATCCCACGTGTCCAGCCTCTGTATTTCTCAGGGCTTTGCAAGTGGTAGGCCTTTTAACCACAGAGTAAGCTGACAGGACGCTGTGCAGGGGTGCTGAGGAGGTCTAGGATAGAAATGTCATATTCTACATTTAGCTGTGGCGATGGCTCATAGCTCTATCAGCTGTATTATATATTCTTGCATACTAAAAGCACCGATCTTTACACTCAGAGCAGGTACGCTTTGTGGCGTGTGAATTCAATTGCAATAAAGCTGCTATTAAGAAAATTAGGGCTGGGAAGGTGGCTCAGTGGTAGAGTGCTTGCCTTGCATGCATGAGGCCCTGGGTTCGATTCCTCAGCACCACATAAGCAGAAAAAGCTGGAAGTGGTGCTGTGGCTCAAGTGGTGGAGTGCTAGCCTTGAGCTGAAGAGCTGAGGGACAGCGCCCAGGCCCAGAGTTCAGGCCCCACGACCAACACACACCCACCCACATCCACCCACACCCAGCAAATTAGGTTGGAGACAGGTTGTGGTGGTTCACCCCTGTAATCCCAGCACTTGGGAGGCAGTCAAGATTGAGTTTGATGCCAGCCTGGGTTACATATAGATATCTCTTCTCAAAAAAGAAAAGTTTGAAACTCCAATAGAGTTGTGCAAAACAAAAAGAAAGAAAAAGAAAAGAACAGAAATCCTCACAGGCAGCGGGAGGGCCCAGAAGGCACGGGACAAGGAGGAGGGCTGGTTAGCAGGCTCCCGTCAGGGTGGGAGGGGCCAGGCGGGTGGGTGGGAGGCTGGAGGAGGCGGGGCTCCGGCGGAGGAGGGGAGGGCAGGCGGCAGGCACAGGCTCAGGGCTGGTGAGGACGGGAGTGGGCGCAAGCCTGGGGTCTGGGACTCACCTGGGCCTCCCCCAGGTCGTTGTTCACCACAGTGAAGTTCAGCCCCAGCTCTTCCACATCCTCCTCGTAGCTCTTGAGAAACAGAAGGTTCCTGTACACCTCGGGGTCCAAGGAGGCCAGGTGATGGATGTCCACGTCGGCACTGGTCCCCAGCAGCTTGGACAGGAAAAAGCCTGCGAAGGGCAGCTCCACGAGCATGTTTTCATAAAGCGCCTTTAAACAGAGAGCGGACAGGGGTTAGCACGCGCAAGCTTCCTTCTGCTTCCTGCAGACAGACACCGGGGCTTGCCACAGCCAGGCTGCCCATGCCTTCTGCATGCAGACAGCCCTGTGGCAGCCGGGGACAGGCCACAGGATGTGAACGCAAGATGGGCCCTTTCAGGCGGCAACAGAGACCAGCAAGTGTCTTCCTTAAATGTTTTAAGCTTGCAAGTGTTCTGGGCTGTTGTACCGAGTCATCACGAATGGCAGACTCATTGCAACACAAAGGTACGGAGGGACAGGGCTGCCTCTGAAGGCTAAAATAAAGGGCTCTTCACCAGCCTTTCCAGCACTAGGGTTCGGTCATTCTTGTTCTTAGCTTCAGCTTCATTACTCTACTGTGAATCTGCTTTGTGCGGCTTCTCTCCTCTCCCTCACAAGCAGTCTGGTCACTGGATTTTGGAATCCTTCCTCCAAATCTGTAAGGATTTCATTTCCCAGTGACAGTTGTATTCACTCTTGGGTATGCTGGGGCCTCGACACGGGCCAGGCCATCTTTCCCAGTTACCAGCTCTGCAGTGACAGCGTGTGCAATACACATGAGCTTTACATGTTAGGAAATGCTTCTTCTCAGCACTTGGAAGGCTGAGGCTGGAGGGTCTTTTCTTTTTGGTGCCAGTTCCGGAGCTTGAACTCGGGGCCTGGATGATGTCCCTAAACTTTTGTGTGATCTACCACTTGATCTTGTGATCTACTATTTGAACTACAGCTCCACGTCCAACTTTTTGGTGGCTAATGGGAGAGAACACTCTCAAGGAGCTTCCAGCCCAGGCTGGCTTCAGACCTCGATCCTCAGATTTCATCCTTCTGAGTAGCTAGAATGACAGGGGTGTGCCTTTGGCACCCAGCTGTCCCTTAAATTTTTTTTGGGGGGGGGGGGGGCCGGTCGTGGGGCTTGAACTCTGGGCCTAGGTGGTGTCCCTCAGCTCTTCAGCAGAAGGCTAGCTCTCTACTACTTGAGCCACAGTGCCACTTCCGGCTTTTTGCTTTTGGTTTATGTGGTGCTGAAGAATTGAACCCCGGGCCTCATGCATACAAGGCAAGTGCTCTACCACTGAGCCACCTTCCCAGCCCCCTTAAAATTTTCAAGGTTGCCACTCTACCACCTGAGCCACAGCTCTACTTCCAGCTTTTTTTTGGGTGGTGGTTACTTAGAGTCTCATGGACTTCTCCCAAGCTGGCTTCCGATTTTGATCTTCAGATCTCAGCCTCGACTAGCTAGGATCACAGGGGTGAGCCACGGGTACCTGCATTACTTCAAGTTACTTTTTCCTTGCTATCCAAGCATTCGGATGCATGATGACCTAACAATGCCACACCCACTCACACTTCCTGTAACCTGCAGTGACAGGCCACAGAGGTCACCCTCTCACTTGGCAGTCCTGGGCCAGGGCTGTGGAGGTCGGGCCTCGGGCCTCCCTCCCTCACAGAAGGCCCTAGGCCCTCAGGCAAACCCTGCTGCACGGCCTGGCATCAGTATCAGACCTTTACATGACTGGGCATGAGCAGGTTCCTGTTACATAGGGTATGTAAGAACTCCCACCCCTGCTGGTGGTCAAAGGACAGGGTGCGAGCACCCTGCTTGGTCGGCGAGAACCCCCTTTTCCAGAAGAGGGGAGGGGCCTCTTTCTCACGTTAGAGATGGAGAACTGGGACTGCTGCCCAGGATTGTGGAAAATCAACCACAGAGGCAGAGACAGACAAAAAGAGAGCCCCCCGCCCACGCCCGGCCCACCCCCACGCCCGGCCCAGCGGCCGCGGCCCACCTTCTAAGTGCTGCACTGAGCCAGGCTGTGGGAGCGCGGCCCAGGCACTGCCAGGTCCCTCTGCCCCACAGTTTAGCATGACACACGCCACGTCCAGACACAATCCAAACATCATCTCCAGGGTGGTTAGGATTCTCTTCCCACTGGAAACCTACTACCAGACCACATCATACACACCAGGGCAAGACCGGACTGTCCAGGCACACAGGTCTGGGTAAACTGAGGCAGGGGAGTTGAAAAGCTAGAGCAAGCTGGACGGGCCTGCACCAGGTCTACGCTGCTCTGGGGCACGGATCCATCTCCCAACTTCTACTGGCCGGCTGTACCTGATCTCACTGCCATCCATCTATACACCCCGCCAACGCGGCCTCCGATCCCCTGGTCTCGCCCTCTGTAAATGACAGGAGGACGCTAGAAAACAGCCGGTAATACAGTCTCCCAAATAAACACCAAATAAACTGGTGTCTTGTTCACTTGCAGTAGTCCCAAGGCAGCACAGACAGCATTCTCTCTGGACCGTGGCAGCCTCAGCCAGAAGGCTCAGTACTGTGTCCTTGCGCTTTATTTGTGATGTGAAGACCAATGATTTCTTAATTAATCTGAAAGAATGGCATTCAAGAACTTCTTAAAGAAGCTGGGCGCTGGTGGCTCACGCCTGTAATCCTAGCTACTCAGGAGGCTGAGATCTGAGGATCGCGGTTCAAAGCCAGCCCGGGCAGGAGAGACCGTGAGACTCCTATCTCCAATAAACCACCAGAAAACCGGAAGTGGCGCTGTAGCTCAAGTGGTAGAGCGCTCGCCTTGAGCTGAAGAGCTGAGGGACAGCGCCCAGGCCCAGAGTTCAAGCCCCACAACCGACAAAAAAAAAAAAAAAAGAACTTCTTAAAGAGAAACTGGGTAAGATAATGACAACTAGCACTTAGTATCTGCTGATAATGTAAATAAAGACTTGTTCCAACAAGCCACAATTTGCTTAAGTTAGGAATGGTTAATACTATTAGCCTGGAGCACTTATGGGCACCATCACTTCCAAGTGAATGATGAGCTCCAAGCCTGGTAGAACACTCTGCATCCAGCTACTTGATTGATCCCAGGTGTTCATCTGCACCGTGACTTTAAACGTAAGCTGGAGGTGTAAATCACTGGTGTTCAATACGTAAGGTCATTGTTTGCCATTTCCGCATTAGTAACAATAATCCAGAGAAATTCCTTAAATGTATCAGAGCCACCTGAATTTTAAACAGAAATCCCACTGTGACTCATAAAATGTAAATGCATAGGTATAATTTTTTACATAAGGCAGGTTTAAACCTTTGGAGTGTTTAATATACAAGCACTAATAAATGATAGCACTAAAAACTATGATTGCATCAGCTAAATGGATTATAAATTAAATTTCCATAATGTATGCGACCGAGATACAAATGTAAGCATAAATCAAGGTATTTTCTAAACAGGTTAATTATACAACTTCAAAATGGCCTATTTTTTATGCAAAATAATCCACTTAGCATTTTTCCAGCCACTTGTGCTACACTTGTTCCTTCAAGCTTATCAATAACTACCTGTCAGGAAAAAAATAGCACTAGGTATATGGAAAAATCCTGTAACGTATTTTTCAACTGTCTGTCCTTTATGAGTGTTTATGGCTAGAAATTGTGCCAAAATGATTTGAAATAAAAAGGATTAATTATGGTAGAAGCCTTTTAATATAAGTAAGTGCAGTTGCAATGTAATTAATGCAAATTGTGGCTCTATCAGGAGAATAAATGTGAGCCACACTACAGACCACTTCTGTTTGCTGCCAAGTAACTTCAGTAATTTACTACATTAAGAATCAATAAAAAAAATAATGCTTTTCAAATGCATCTCTATCAATCTTCAGGAAGTTCTAAAGTGAACATTTATAACTTAATCTAAAAACTATATGAGACGATGTCTTGCTTGAAAGCCATCCTAATTGAGCAAGCAGATAATAACTTTAATTATTTCTAATCATTCAAACTACACTGCTTAAAACAAACAAACAAACAAACAAACAAAAAAACCAAAGGGAAATGTCAGATAAGGAGGT
Organism: Dipodomys spectabilis; assembly: GCF_019054845.1. Classification (NCBI taxonomy): domain Eukaryota; kingdom Metazoa; phylum Chordata; class Mammalia; order Rodentia; family Heteromyidae; genus Dipodomys; species Dipodomys spectabilis. The sequence goes on along the minus strand of NW_024871323.1, from coordinate 522,796 downwards.
GTGTGTACTGAGAGAAGCAGGCTGTGCAGTGCGGCTGAGACCCGTAATGGAAGCCAACAGTCCCTGACCTCGCCCTGCAGACATCACCTTGCTCTGCTTAGCAGGTCTTTACACAGATGTCCACATATTTATTGAGTGTCGTTTGATACACTCACCCATTTATCTGCAAAGAGCATCGTTCTTTCTCTTCCCAATTATGCTGCATGACTATGGATGTCATCAACATCCCTGTCACCCTGACATCACTACTCCTGTCATCAACATCCCTGTCACCCTGACATCACTACGCCTGTCATCAACATCCCTGTCACCCTGACATCACTACGCCTGTCATCAACATCCCTGTCACCCTGACATCACTACTCCTGTCATCAACATCCCTGCCATCCTGACATCACTACGCCTGTCATCAACATCCCTGTCACCCTGACATCACTACGCCTGTCATCAACATCCCTGTCACCCTGACATCACTACTCCTGTCATCAACATCCCTGTCACCCTGACATCACTACACCTGTCATCAACATCCCTGTCACCCTGACATCACTACTCCTGTCATCAACATCCCTGCGATCCTGACATCACTACGCCTGTCATCAACATCCCTGTCACCCTGACATGACTACGCCTGTCATCAAGATCCCTGTCACCCTGACATCACTACACCTGTCATCAACATCCCTGTCACCCTGACATCACTACACCTGTCATCAACATCCCTGTCACCCTGACATCACTACACCTGTCATCAACATCCCTGTCACCCTGACATCACTACACCTGTCATCAACATCCCTGTCACCCTGACATCACTACACCTGTCATCAACATCCCTGTCACCCTGACATCACTACGCCTGTCATCAACATCCCTGTCACCCTGACATCACTACACCTGTCATCAACATCCCTGTCACCCTGACATCACTACGCCTGTCATCAACATCCCTGTCACCCTGACATCACTACGCCTGTCATCAACATCCCTGTCACCCTGACATCACTACTCCTGTCATCAACATCCCTGTCACCCTGACATCACTACGCCTGTCATCAACATCCCTGTCACCCTGACATCACTACACCTGTCATCAACATCCCTGCCACCCTGACATCACTACGCCTGTCATCAACATCCCTGTCACCCTGACATCACTACACCTGTCATCAACATCCCTGCCACCCTGACATCACGCCTGTCATCAACATCCCTGTCACCCTGACATCACTACACCTGTCATCAACATCCCTGTCACCCTGACATCACTACGCCTGTCATCAACATCCCTGTCACCCTGACATCACTACGCCTGTCATCAACATCCCTGTCACCCTGACATCACTACACCTGTCATCAACATCCCTGCGATCCTGACATCACTACGCCTGTCATCAACATCCCTGTCACCCTGACATCACTACGCCTGTCATCAACATCCCTGTCACCCTGACATCACTACACCTGTCATCAACATCCCTGTCACCCTGACATCACTACACCTGTCATCAACATCCCTGTCACCCTGACATCACTACACCTGTCATCAACATCCCTGCCACCCTGACATCACTACAGCTTGGGCACTGTCCTTGCCTTCTTCAGCTCAAGGTGAGCGCTCTACCGCTTGAGCCACAGCACCACTTCCAGTTTTCAAGTGGTTTATTGGAGATAAGAGTTTCACGGACTTTCCTGCTCAGGCTGGCTTTGAACCGTGATTCTCAGATCTCAGCTTCCTGAGTAGCTACGATTACAGGTGTGAGCCACCAGTGCCCAGCAGAGAGACTTATTATTTCTGAGGTTTATTAATGTTGAAGGGTGTCCCTGGGCCTGTTTCTTTAAAACAGCAGCCTTCAAGTAGGTCCAGGGAGAGAGTGCATCCAACACCCACAATGGCATAGAAACGGGAATATGGTCTCCACCTAACACTGACTCTTTCATTCTCCTCTCCACTGCTTTAGTTCTTAAAAGTGCAAATGCATAACATAGTAGTTAGAAAGCACTTTTTGAATGTCTTGGAGTAGCTTAAGTTACAAGAACTCTAAGGCATGAAACACAGGTGAATTCTCAATAGACCTGTTCCTTTTTTTCTGTTGGTTGTGGGGCCTGAACTCTGAGCACTGTCCCTCAGCTCTTCAGCTCAATGCCAGCGCTCTACCACTTGAGCCACGGCACCACTTCTGGCTTTTTCTGCTTCTGTGGTGCTGAGGAATCGAACCCAAGCCTCATGTATGCAAGGCAAGCACTCTACCACTGAGCCACCTTCCCAGCCTCAGACCTGTTACTTTTATGGTGCAATTGAAACCACTTCTGGTTTTATGGTTTCTCAAGAAATGAAATGAATCAACACAAAACCTTGACCTCAGTTGGTAAGAAGGGTGTTCGCACATTTGCAAATACTGCTGGCTAGCTGGGCCACATCTATAATCCGAGCTACTTAGGAGACGAAATTTGAAGAGGGAAGTTTGAAGCAAGCTCTGGATAGAAAGTCCTTAAGACTCCTATCTCGAACTACCCACCAAGTGGAGCTGTGAGATTCAAGTGCCAGCCTTGAATGAAAAAGCTAAGGGACACTGCTCAGGCCCTGAGATCAAACCTAGTACAGTGAACAAGAGGGAGGGAGAGGGAGGGAGAGAAGGGGAAGAGGGAGAAAAGGAAGGAGAGAAGAAGAGAGGAAAGGAGAGGGAGAGAGTGGGAGAGGGAGGGAGTGGGAGAGAAATTGGGGGAGAAGGGGAGAGGGGTAAGAGGAGAGAGGGGGAAAAGAACAAACTAAAGAAATAAATGGAATCAAGTCCAGTTCTCAGAAGAAATAAAATTCAAATAATTTGCAAACTGATTATCTTTGAATTCCCTGCTTCCAGAAGAAGAGATGGTCAACAGGACCAGATTCTTAAGGAAGTGGCCACTGCCGAGGCAGGGCACTCAGAAGAACCACAATTACCCCTAGAGACTGCCCACCCTCGAGACCTTGGGTCAGCCACCAGCCGGAGTCCATGATGAGCAGCAAGGAGGACACCAGGAGGAGACCCAGAAGGTGACCAGCATCACCTCCATCTCTGCAGGGTTAAAGCCTTCACAGGACGGAGTGAGCGTATTCCGAAGGCACAAATAAATTCTCCCGACTTTCATAAGGGTTGGGGATCAGCTGAGTGCCTCCTTTTATGAGATGTTCAAAGCACACTGAAGTCTAGTGAAATGCACAACTAGAGACCATGCTGACGTTACACAGACTCCTAAAGATTTCAAATAACTGTCCAAGAGATTACCAAATAACCTGATTAATGGGAATTCTGGTCCAATCAGATCAATATCCTGAAGCATGAAAAAAGGTCCTTTCAAATGAAATTCAGATATGACGGAAGACTTGCTTCAATAAATATTCTGAACTTAATTGGCTTAAGTGGACTAGGTGCTTCCATGTGTAAAACCACCCAACATGCCATGACCGCATCCTGGGCTGTTTATCCAGCCCTGTCTGGGGCCTGATTTACAGGCGATAAAGTGTCACTGTGACCCGTTCCACGGGTAGGAGCCATCTGCTAATGGAGCTCTTAGCTGGGAGGCGAGCAGTGCCGTGAGGCTCTCCGCCTCCACAGGAGGCCCTCTTGCTCTTCATCACAGTAAACAATCACTAACATGTGCATTAAAGAAAATTTAAATACATTATGACCCAATAAATACCATCATCAATCTGTATACAGTTTTCTTCTCTTAAAGATTTAAGGCCCACACACCTCAGTATTAGTGCCATACTATTACATTTATTTAGACAAAGGCAATTTTTAGCATGTTGGTACAGAGCTAACCGTATATAATCAGAGGATAATAATGTATGTTTTAGCTACTAGTACTCCCTTAGGAATTTCCACACAGAAAACTCTGAGGAGGATCTTAAATATGGGGAGCTAAATTAACTAACATGCTGCAATGACTTGTTTTTAGGAACGTGAAACTAGTTAATACATTGGCTCTGGAGATGGAGCCCAGAAGTTCACACCACCAGCCAAGCACTCTATCACTAAGCGACAGCACCAGTCCTTGGCTTTTTTTTCTTTGTTGTTGGTCGTGGGGCTTGAACTCTGGGCCTGGGCGCTGTCCCTCAGTTCTTCAGCTCAAGGTGAGTACTTGAGCCACAGTGCCGCTTCTGGCTTTTCCTGTGTAATGTGGTATTGAGAAATTGAACCCAGGGCCTCATGCATACAAGGCAAGCACTTTACCACTGAGCCACCTTCCCAGCCCCAATCCCTGGCTTTTGAGACAGGGTCTTGCTATACAGTTCAGGCTGGCATTGAACTTACGACTCTCCTGCCTCAGCAGAGTGCTCTACTTGGCTGGAGTGCAGGGAATAGAAGTGCACCACTGTACTTTCATTTAAGACAAAACTATTATTGCACTGGATGAGAAAATTTAGGCTTAGAGTACATTTCAGGTTAGTGTGGCCAAAATAAAGGCTTATCTTTACTTGTATTCATTATTTTATTATCATTAATTCTAAAGGCCCTTGGGGCTTGTATTTGATTCAAAGAACAAAAGTGTCCTTTTCCTTTTTGTTAGTGTAGTACTGGTGGGCTTGAATTCTGTGTCTCATGCTCTCACGCAGTTATTTTGCTTAGGGCTGAAGCTCTACCACTTGCACCACATCTCCAGTTCTGGCTTTTTGCTGGTTCATTGGAGATAGGAATCTCTCAGATCTCCTGGGCTGGCTTTGAACCTTAATCCTCAGATCTCAGCCTCCTGAGTAACTAAGATTTATAGGCATGAGCCACTGGTGCCTGGCAAGATGTTGTAACGATTTCATGAACTGAGGCTTCCAAGTTGACCTTCCAGAGGAGGCTAAAGCAGGCTGTAATAACGTGTCCACCAAGCAGCTGCCACCTGACACACGGGCCACAGCCAGTGCTGTCCCTGACCAGAGAGGAGGTCCACTATGGTTTGCCGGTGGTCTTCTGGCGGTTCCTGTGGTGGGGACTTGGGGAAGGACCACCTGCATGCCTGGCCTTTCTTGCTGGCCTCCGGCGCATGCTCCCACCACGATTCCTTCTGCCACGAAGTCTTCATAGGAGCCAGTCAATGCTGGTGCTGTGTCCTTGAACCACTAAACATACTGATCTTACAAAGTATCTACAAAAGTACGCGTTGGGGCTGGGAAGGTGGTTCAGTGGTAGAGTGCTTGCCTCGTATGCACGAGGCCCTGGGTTTGATTCCTCAGCACCACATACACACAGAAAGCCAGAAGTGGTACTGTGGCTCAAGTGGTAGGGCGCTTGCCTTGAGCTGAAGAGCTGAGGGACAGCGCCCAGGCCCAGAGTTCAAGCCCCACAACTGACCAAGAAGAGAAAAGAAGAGGAAAGAAAAGAAAAGAGAAGAGAAAGTTGGGCACTAGTGGCTCATGCCTGTAACCCTAGCTACTCAGGAGGCTGAGATCTGAGGATCGCAGTTCAAAGCCAGCCTGGGCAGGAAAGACTGTGAGACTCCTATCTCCAATAAACCACCAGAAAACCGGAAGTAGTGCTGTAGCTCAAGTGGTAGAGCACTCGCCTTGAGCTGAATACCTGAGGGACAGCGCCCAGGCCCAGAGTTCAAGCCCTACGACTGACCAAAACAAACAAACAAAAAAAAAAGAATAGAAGAGAGAAGAAAAGGCCATATACCATATGATTCTATGATACTATAATGGCTGGAAGAGGCCAACTTGCAGAATGCACTGAGGTGCCCGCACCGGCTGAGTGGACTATCGGTGGGCAGTAGAGCTCTAGAGACAGAGTCCACGGAGGTGTTGGTGCCGGCTGGGGGAGGTGCGGGGGATGGTGGTTCCTCAGGAGTTGTGAGAAGATGTTCCTAACAAGCCAGACGCTGCTGGGCCTACTGGACAGGCCTGACCCCGTCTGCCCTCAGCTACACCTCACTCAAGAGACCACACCTCAACTTTTGTACTTGGGACCCCTTCAGGGAAGCCCGCTCACCTCACCTAGAAATGCAGTACTAGGAATGACCGTCCTAGTCACGCGCTCACTAAACTGGATTTGCACAACCTGTGGCTGCACCCAGCTTCTCTGCCTTTTCTTTTTGAAACAGCCTCACTATGTGGATCAGTATGGATCAAACTCGGGGTCTCTCCTGCTCCAACGACCCTTCCCCTCCCCAACTCCAGCCCGGGGCCTGGGCTTGAGCTCAGGGCCTGGGTGCTGTCCCTGAGCTTTTTCAGCTCTAGGGCAATGCTTTACCCCCCGAGTCACACAAACACTCGTCAATACTCTTATCTCCCCTGAACCACCAAGGAGGCAAGGTGGCCAGGCCCCAGTGGCTCATCCCCGCAAAGCCTAGCAACTCAGAAGGCTGAGCTGAGGCTCGCAATTCGAACCCAGCCCAGGCAGGGAAGTTCCTGCCAGTCTACTATCTCCAATTAACCTGAAAAACCAGAAGTGCTGCCATGACTTAAGTGATACAGCGCTAGCTTTGAACACAAAGAAGAGGTCCTGGGACATGCCCAGCCCAGTTCAAGCCCCACAGACCAACAAACAAAACAACAACCACAACAACAAAAGTCAGAAGTAGAGCTGTGGCTCAAGTGGTAGAACACTAGCCTTGAGCAAAAAACTCTCAGTGACAGCACCCAGGCCCTGACTTTAAGTCCCATCCAGGACTGGCACAAAGTAAAAGGCATTTCCAGGTTATTGAAAACACCCTAATGAATTTCACCAAATATGAAATACATTTACTGAAGATTCATGGATAGCACTGCTCAGTAGTCAGAACACTGTGTGTAGTACACAACCGCTCACTAGTCGGTACGTTGTGTGCACTACACAACCGCTCACTAGTCGGTACGTTGTGTGCACTATACAACCGCTCACTAGTCGGTACGTTGTGTGCACTACACAACCGCTCACTAGTCGGTACGTTGTGTGCACTACACAACCGCTCACTAGTTGGTACATTGTGTGTACTACACAACTGCTCACTAGTCAGTACATTGTATGTACTACGCAACTGCTCCCTAGTCAGTACGCTGTGTGCACTACACAACCGCTCACTAGTCCGTACGTTGTGTGCACTACACAACCGCTCACTAGTTGGTACGTTGTGTGCACTACACAACCGTTCACTAGTCGGTACGTTGTGTGCACTATACAACCGCTCACTAGTCAGTACGTTGTGTGCACTACACAACTGCTCACTAGTCAGTACGTTGTGTGCACTATACAATGATGCTTTATGCATCAAGTTCCATTTTTCTTCTACATGTCAAGAAACATTTCCCCAGATGAAAACAAGCTAGGGCATATGTCTGAAAGCGAGACTCGCTCCTAGGAGCAGCAGTGCTGGGTGCGGTGAGCCTCCTGCACTCTGCACTGAGTCACCTTTAACAGGACTCTGACTCTGACCAAGGGCTCAGGGTTAAAGCGTTCCCATGAGCACTGGGAATCAGAGCCTGGTGCTGGGAACCCTTGGATATATTCTCAGAGCTGGCCCCACCCCATGAGAGCAGCTCAGGTGATTCTGCCCTCTCTGAAGACACTTTACAGGTAGCTCATTTTACTGGAGTAACTGCCAGCTACATCCTGGAAATAGCAATGTAAACTGTTTCACTTAAAATGCAACAAAATAAAGTTTAGCTACATATATAAAATTGGATGCAAAAGTTTTCTATGAAAACATTAGTAACTACTACTTTTCATCATTAAGAGTTGCATGACTCCCTGGAGGGAGTCCAGTGAGCTAAGTATAGTAGGGCCAAAGTGCCCTTGTTTTGCTCTAGATTTGACTCAAGAGGAGCACTACATCTCTCAAGTTTCCATTTGTTAAACAGCTAACTCTTCCCCTTTCATTCTGTGAAGGCTAGTCCAGTCTGTACGGATGATGGGTGGCAGGTGTTGTGTAGTCTGTACGGATGATGGGTGGTAGGTGTTGTGTAGTCTGTATGGATGATGGATGGTAGGTGTTGTGTAGTCTGTACGGATGATGGGTGGTAGGTGTTGTGTAGTCTGTACGGATGATGGGTGGTAGGTGTTGTGTAGTCTGTATGGATGATGGGTGGTAGGTGTTGTGTAGTCTGTACGGATGATGGGTGGTAGGTGTTGTGTAGTCTGTACGGATGATGGGTGGTAGGTGTTGTCCAGTCTGTATGGCTGATGGGTGGTAGGTGTTGTGTAGTCTGTACGGATGATGGGTGGTAGGTGTTGTGTAGTCTGTACGGATGATGGGTGGTAGGTGTTGTCCAGTCTGTATGGCTGATGGGTGGTAGGTGTTGTGTAGTCTGTATGGATGATGGGTGGTAGGTGTTGTGTAGTCTGTATGGATGATGGGTGGTAGGTGTTGTGTAGTCTGTACGGATGATGGGTGGTAGGTGTTGTCCAGTCTGTATGGCTGATGGGTGGTAGGTGTTGTGTAGTCTGTATGGATGATGGGTGGTAGGTGTTGTGTAGTGTGTATGGATGATGGGTGGTAGGTGTTGTGTAGTCTGTATGGATGATGGGTGGTAGGTGTTGTGTAGTCTGTACGGATGATGGGTGGTAGGTGTTGTGTAGTCTGTACGGATGATGGGTGGTAGGTGTTGTGTAGTCTGTACGGATGATGGGTGGTAGGTGTTGTGTAGTCTGTACGGATGATGGGTGGTAGGTGTTGTCCAGTCTGTATGGATGATGGGTGGTAGGTGTTGTGTAGTCTGCACGGATGATGGGTGGTAGGTGTTGTGTAGTCTGTACGGATGATGGGTGGTAGGTGTTGTGTAATGTGTATGGATGATGGGTGGTAGGTGTTGTGTAGTCTGTACGGATGATGGGTGGCAGGTGTTGTGTAGTGTGTATGGATGATGGGTGGTAGGTGTTGTGTAGTCTGTACGGATGATGGGTGGTAGGTGTTGTGTAGTGTGTATGGATGATGGGTGGTAGGTGTTGTGTAGTCTGTACGGATGATGGGTGGTAGGTGTTGTGTAGTCTGTACGGATGATGGGTGGTAGGTGTTGTGTAGTGTGTATGGATGATGGGTGGTAGGTGTTGTCCAGTCTGCATGGATGATGGGTGGTAGGTGTTGTGTAGTGTGTATGGATGATGGGTGGTAGGTGTTGTGTAGTGTGTATGGATGATGGGTGGTAGGTGTTGTGTAGTCTGTATGGATGATGGGTGGTAGGTGTTGTGCAGTCTGTATGGATGATGGGTGGTAGGTGTTGTCCAGTCTGTATGGATGATGGGTGGTAGGTGTTGTGTAGTGTGTATGGATGATGGGTGGTAGGTGTTGTCCAGTCTGCACCACTAGGTTATCAAGTATAGCACACTGGCAGCTAGGGCATCAGCAGCAGACCATCAGTCAAAGGGTTTAGAGCACACACAAACCTTGCAGAGCAAGTGTGGTCTTCTACTGAGAGCACATTCAACAATTCTGGCAAAGCAGCTAGCTGAGAGAAGGTGAAGAGGTCAGTTCACAGGCTACACATCTGTGCCAGCAGGAAGCACTGCGAGCCTGCTATCAACAGAATCTTACAATGCTTCCTAAGTTTCCTGAACGACACCAATTATTTTCAATTACTGCACATGAGATATAAAATGACGAAATGTAACTTCTATGTAAATTAATACTAAAATAGTAACAACTGTGAATAAAACTCATCAATGAAATTTAGAACAAAACTATACAGAAGCACCGAGTGACATCTTTTGTGATGTGTTTTTATATAAAGATCGTGTTACCTTTCCGAGCATCCTGCCTAAGAAGTAGTAATGTCTGGCAAAAGAATCTCCCACAAGCATCTGGGCAGCTGGGTTCGGGTACAGAAGCCCTTCATTAGTGGTCTTAAAGAATCCCTGGTTGGGGTTAAATCCGGATTTTAGTAGTTCATTTAAAAACTCTCGAAAAATACCCCCACCATCGATGCCAGCTTCATCCAAGCCATGGGCGTTGAGCAAGTGCACACGGATCCGCTTTTTCAAATCTGGTTCTGTTAAGGAAAAGGGAAGGGTGTTAAACAGTCAAAAAAGCAGTGAGAGCAAGGGTGATACAGGAAGCACCAGCGGAGGTCAGACAGCAGAGTGCTGACGTGTATGACTCAGCAGAGCCATGATATTAAAGGGACAATGCCATGGCATCCACATAAATACAAATAAGCAAACATAGTCCAAAACCAGAAGCTTGTGTACATCAAAGTGCCCATTTCAGCTTGCTAGCAAACAATAAAAACAACCTCTCTGGAGTCTGCAGGAAAAGGTTTGCAATAGTAGGGAGCCCAAGGCTTTGGCGTGCTAGACAAGCGCCCTTCCTTCATCTGAGCCGCGCTCCCAAGCCCTTCGCTTCTTCACTTGCTCTTGGCTAACTTTATCCAGGTTGGCCTTGAATGTTGAGACCCCAGGCCGGCGCCCCTAGAGTAACTAGGCTACAGGAATGCAGCATCACACCCAGCACCAAATCTCTTTCTGTTGACTTCTCCAGACGGGCACCGTGTGAGCAGCATTTAGGAGAAAGTTAAAGTGTGTCATCTACTGCATGACAGAGGAGACTGAAATGCCTGTAGAGGAGGGGAATAAAACTAGGGACATGAGAAGATACTAGAGCAGCTGTTATCATCAGGAACACTGCCAAAGGTGACACTACAGAGCCCAGAATGAGGAGAGCCATGTGACCCGACACCAGGGACCATAGCCCCTGTGGGAGTCAGGCAAACACCTATACCTTCGGGGCTACAGCTACTGTATCATGCCCAGCTAGAACATATGCTGGGGATTGTATGTTACTGAAATCTCTTAACAGGCCCAGGCTAAAAATCACACTCATCTGCAGGACAAAACTGAGCAAAACTAACACTCCAACAGCTGCAAACATGAACCACCCCCAGCTGACACATCATTTTTTTTTGTCGATTATGGGGCTTGAACTCTGGGCCTGGGTGCTGTCCCTAAGCTCTTCAGCTCAAGGCACAGTACCACTTCCAGTTTTCTGGTGGTTAACTGGAGATAATAGTTTCTCACTAGCCAGGTGCCGGCGGCTCACGCCTGTAATCCTAGCTACTCAGGAGGCTGAGATCTGAGGATCGCGGTTCAAAGCCAGCCCTGCCTGGAAAGGTCTGCGAAACCCTTATCTCCAATAAACCACCAGAAAACCTGAAGTGGTGCTGTAGCTCAAGTGGTAGAGTGCTAGCCTTGAGCTGAAGAGCTGAGGGACAGAGCCCAGGTCCAGAGTTCAAGCCCCATGAGCTACTGGTGCTCAGTTTGAGGTACTATTCTTAAACATACTTTTTCAAAGTTGGAATCATAATCAAGATAAAGAACATCCTTTCACTGACAGTCCCATCTCAATTTTGGTTCATATAATTACAAAACATGTTCAAACTAAGTTCCAGATAAACTTCCAAAAAGAAATCTCGCCAGCTAACCAGAAACAAAAACACTAAAATGTATTTGCTCCAGCCATGAATGGCTCATGGCTGTAATCCTAGCTACTCAAGAGATTGAGATCTGAGGATCATGGCATGAATCCAGTCTGGGTAAGAAAGTCCAGGGGATTTTTATAGAATACCAGCCTTAAGCCAAAGACGCTCAGGGACAGTGACTACAGCCCAAGTTGGCCTGAGTTAAAACTCTAGTACTGGCACAAAACAGTGAAAAGAGAACATATTTTCACATTTATATCAAGCTGTCACCTGAACATCTAATCTGTTTTGTTTTGTTTTTGTTGGTCGTGGGCCTGAACTCTGGGCCTGGGCGCTGTCCCTCAGCTCTTCAGCTCAAGGCTAGCGCTCTACCACTTGAGCCACAGCACCTCTTCTGGCCTTTTCTGCTTATATAAAGCTGAGGAATTGAACCCACGGCCTCATGCATGCAAAGCAAACACTCTACTGAGCCACCTTCCCAGCCCCTGAACATCTAATCTTAATGGACAGCCTTGAACTCGGGGCTTTGTGTTTGGAAGGCAAGCACTTTAGCACATGAGCCATACCTCCAGCTCCAAATATCTTTTTTTTTTTTTTTTTGGTGCCAGTCCAGGGGTTTGAACTCAAGGTGTAGGCACTGTCTCTGAGCTTCTTTTTCTTCTTCTTTTTTTTTTTGGTCAGTCATGGGGCTTGAACTCTGGGCCTGGTGCTGTCACTGAGCTCTTCAGCTCAAGGCTAGTGCTCTACCACTTGAGCCACAACACTACTTCTGGTTTTCTGGTGTTTTATTGGAGGTAAGAGTCTCACAGACTTAGGCAAGTCTGGTTTTCAACCATGATCCTCAGATCTCAGCCTTGTTAGTAGCTAGGATTACAGGCGTGAGCCACCAGTGCGGGGCATGAGCTTCTTCTGCTTAAAGCTAGTGCTGTACTTGAGCCAGAGCTCCACTTTGCTATTTTTGGTAGTTTACCAGAGGTAAGAGTTTCATGAACTTTCCTACCCCAGTTGGCTTTGAACATTGATCCTTAGATCTCAGCCTCTTCAGTAGCTAAGATTGTAGGTGTGAGCCACTGGCATCTGGCTTCTGAATATCTAATTTTAAGAACGAATACAAGAAGTTACTTGATATATATATTACTTCAAAAACTGCCAGATAGTAACAATGATATGTTTTTTTTGTTTTTTGTTTTGGCCAGACCTGGGGCTTGAACTCTGGGCCTGGGCAGTCCCGGAGCTTCTTTTGCTTTTTCTCTTGCCGGAAATCTAGGCTTATAGGTATCTTGACACCACTTGTTTCTAAGGATAAATTAGAAATGTCCAGCAGGACACTGGTGGCTCCCACCTACAATCCTAGCTACTCAGGAGACTGAGATCTGAGGATGGCAGTTAGAAGCCAGTTTGGGCAGAAGAGTCTGTGAGACTCTTATCTCTAACCAGCAAGAAACCAGAAGTAGAGGTATGGCTCAAGTTGTAGAGCACCAGCCCTGAGCGAAGAAAAAGCCAAGCAAGAGTCTGCGCACACGCATGCACACATACACACCAAAAACCACCAACACCCCAACAAAACAAAACCAAAAACCAAAATCAGTGTCACCACCACAAAAATGTCATTTCAAAGGGCCAAGGATGCAATTCAATGGTAAAACATCTGTATGTATGTGGAAGGCTCTGCATTAGACCCCTAGTATTTCAAAAACAAACAAGCAGAGGACTTTGTTGATGATTCTCTCCTAAAATAATTTTCCAGCCTCCCCTGCCATATATACCTCTATAAAGAGCAGTACACATACCATTTTCTGGGGACAGTTTGTCATAAGCATCCTCATAAATATAGTTCCTTCTTATTGTGACATTTATTCCATCTAGAAATGGACCATCTCCTTGAACTTCTTGCTTATCTGCATAAATTAACCTTTGAAAGATCTGACAAGGGAAGTTACAAGGTTATTATAAACAACAAACTTGTTATAGACACAAGCAATCCAAAGAACTGGGGGTAGAGGGTGGGGTGCTAGAACTGGCGCTTAAACGCAGGACCTGGGCACTATCCCTGAGCTTCTATTGCTCAAGGTTACTGCTTGAGCCAAAGCTTCATTGCTGCTTTTTTGGTGGTTAACTGGAGGTAAGTGTCACATGGACTTTCCTGTTTAGATTGGCTTCGAACTACAATCTTCAGGTATCGGCGTCTTGAGTAGCTAGGGTTACAGGTATCTGGCTTCAGTAAATAAAATTTAATAGTCATGGTATCAAATGTTGGCTGTTTTCTTCCATTTTGTAACAGATTCTGAAAATCAATTGCTTTATTTAGTCTATATTCATTACAAATCTTTCATAAAAATTCAGGAGGAACTGCTCTTGGGGCTGGGAAGGTGGCTCAGTGGTAGAGCGCTTGCCTTGTATGCCTGAGGCCCTGGGTTCAATTCCTCAGCATCACATAAGCAAAAAGAAAAAAGCCGGAAGTGGCGCTGTAGCTCAAGTGGTAGAGCCTTGCCTACCCTTGAGCTGAAGAGCTGAGGGACAAGTGCCCAGGCCCAGAGTTCAGGCCCCACGACCGGACCAAAAAAAAAAACCAAAAACCGCTCATTGTAAAAGTCCTATTACAAGACCTAGTGGGAATACTTCCATAATGACATAATTCACAGGTTATTGATTGTGAAAATCAAGCATAGGGAACTCGAAGTAGTTGCTATTTGTAGTTTTTGAAGAAAAAATGCCAACAGTTTCTAAAGCAAATGCCCAGGAGTGAGGAGGCCTAACCAATACTTCTTGAAACCAACACCAAAAATTCTTAGAAAAATTCCTAGAAAAAAACTACATATAGTTAAGTGGTTGCAAATAGAACACATTAGATTATGTTTGGGAACAGATACAAACAAATTCTGGTATGTGGGTGAAAATCACCAGGCAGGGAGGTACAGTATCTGCTCATTTTTATTTTGTATAAAGTAGTGTTCATGATATGCCACTTCCACTCGAATGAATGGAACATACCTTTACAAAAAGTGGCATTCTCAGTAACAAATTCATGATCAGAAATCTGTTCATCTAACAGGCCATTCAGCCAGCTGTAACTAAGGGAAACCTTTCCGTTTGTGCCATGAGGTACCTGCTGTGTTTCACCAACTACTGAACGCTGTTACAACCTAGTGAGAACACAGATTAGACACCATCAGGGGTCTGCTGGCTGGTGTTTTGAGGGGGGTGGTGTGTGTGGTTTGAACTCAGGGCCTCACACTTGCTAGGCAGGCCCAGGGTCTCGGATTTATGCAAGGCTGACGGGAACTGCAAGCCTACTTAGACGCTTAGTTTAGCTGAGATGACAAGTATGTGAATCACTCTGTATTTACTGGTGGAATGGGGTTGCTCACACTTTTTGCCAGGACCCTCCTGAGGACTGCCTCCCACTAAGCCAGGACTACAGGAAGAACCCTCCATACCCAGTCTGGGGCATTAGTTGTTTACATAAGGTGATCACTGACGTACCTTCACTCGCTCCTCAAAAGGAACCACGAAAGGCAGTTCTGTCAGAATGGCGAGCTGCCGTTCCTCAGACACGGACAGGGGCGGGGACTCCAGGCCCACTGCAGTGTTAGAAGCTCATTAGTCCACGCGCACTGTCAGACAGGCCCCAGCAGTCTAACGCAGCTATCTACCCCCAGCGCCCCAGACCCAACCGAAACCTTTTTCAGTCTTCCTGGTCATGTGAGCAGTACCACAACAGCAAGGGCAGGACAGCAGGCCATTTTTTTGTGGGTGATGAGACTAGCTCATGGGGCCAATTTGGGTAGTATTCCAAGACCAAACCCTGCGGAAGCGCAGGCTCAAAGGTGCAGAAGCTACAGTGTGTAGAGGCGCTCCCGGAAGCCGCCGGGAGGTAAGGTGGGCTCACCCTCCAGAGCAGACTGCAGCGGGCCGATCCTGCCCATCCGCCGGAACCTCCAAACGTGCCTGGAAGCAGGGACGTAGAGCTGGGTGACCTGAGGGGACCAAACTGGTGTCAGGACTTCCTTTGGACCCACAAGGACCCTGGCTGGGCTTCCTCTACTGCGAGACAGGCTGGGCCTTGCTTCTGTTTTGATGAACTGGCCCTCTCTGCCCTATCTAGTCTGCACTTGCTTGCTTCTCCTATGCCGATTCTCTCTCTTTTTTTTTTTTTTGGGTCTGGTCGTGGGGCCTGAACTCTGGGCCTGGGTGCTGTCCCTCAGCTCTTCAGCTCAAGGCTAGCGCTCTACCACTTGAACCACAGCACTACTTCCGGCTTTTTTTCTTTTTGCGTATGTGGCGCTGAGGAATGGAACCCAGGGCCTCATGCATGCAAGGCAAGCGCTCTACCACTGAGCCACCTTCCCAGCCCATGCTGATTCGATTTTTAAACTGAATTGATAACTTTTATTTTTCCTTATTTTGCCAGGCCTAGGTCTTGAACTCAGGGCCTGGGCGCTTTCCCTGAGCTTCTTTTGCTCAAGGCTAGCACTCTACCACTTGAGCCACAGTGCCACTTCCAGCTTTTTCTGTGTATGTGGTGCTGAGGAATCAAACCCAGGGCTTCATGCATGCGAAGCCACATTCCCAGCCCAATGACTGTTTTATTCAAGAATAAACAGTATCAGGGCATAGCAAACAGTCATAATAATACAATGGCTTTACAAAACAAACCATACTGAGAGCATCCTTATAAATGGCATAACTATGGGAACTATGTCACTGATGCTCTTCTGTGGTGAGCTTTCTTTCTTCTTTTTTCTTTCAGTAATGGGGCTTGAACTCTGGGCATGGACACTGTCCTTGAGCTCTTCAGCTCAAGGCGAGTGCTCTATCACTTGAGCCACAGTGCCACTTCCAGTTTTCTGGTGGTTAATTGGAGTAAGAGTCTCACAGACTTTCCTGCCAAGGCTGGCTTTGAACCATGATCCTCAGATCCCAGCCTGCTGAGTAGCTAGGATTACAGGCGTGAGCTACCAGTGCATGGTTTCTGTGGTGAACTTTCTAGAGTAAGGATGAACTGGGGATGATTTCTATCTGGCACCAGCCCTCATTTCCTGGGGACTAGCTTAAGTTCAGGTCAGCAACCCACTGTGAGGGCCTCAGACCTCACTCAAGTACACAGACTGAGATGGGCCATAGCTACAACACATCTGTAACCGAAAGAAAAGCACAGAATCCACTCTGAATGGCTGTGACAGGGGTTCACTACAAGTTCACTGCTTTTTTCTAAAGTAATGAGGTACAAAATGAGTAATAACTCAAACAATTTCAAGGGATGTACTCTCCTGAAAGTCGAGAGCTGAAAAACCATTCTGAATGAAGCACACCACAAGGGTCGTTTAGCAGTACCTTATCTGCTTTAATATCCTCTTGCTCTGACAGCCAGTGGTTCGGAGGACAGAAGCTTCTCCTTGTGTCTCTGGACTTCAGCATTTTCACCAGGTTGGTGATAACCTGCAGAGAAGGGCGGGTGTATATCACAGAAGCACTGTGCACAGAAGCTGGAGCACCACTCAGACGCCTCAAGGAAACAGGCCTCAAAGTCTGTTGGCTGAAATTTCAATGCTCCTCTAAGGAAAGGGTTTGGGCTTCGACCGTGTTAAGTCTGATGCCAAATTTCAGTAGAATTCAAAGTCACACAAGCAGGATTTTCTTTATAGGTTCTATATTGTCTTAAGTTTGTTTCAAACAGCTATATTACTTGATTAAAACAACTAAAAATGAAAAAAGAAAAAAGGGCTCAAGCGTTCCCAAACCAGGGTAGGTAAGAGACCTTCACAGCAAGGCACCACCAGCTTATCCCCGCTACGTAGGAAACTGAGATATGAGGACTAAGGTTCAAAACCAGCCTAGGTAGGAAAGTCCATGACACTGTTATCTTTAATTAACTACCAAAAAAGCTAGAAGTTGAGCTGTGGCTCAAGTGATAGAGAGCTAGCCTTGGGCAAAGGGACAGTTTCCAAGGGATGAGTTCAGGCCCCAGGAGCAGCACACACACAAAATGAGCACTCCCTGCCTTCCGCAACCACAAGTGTGCGGCAAGAACAAAATAATTACCTGCCAACAAAGAAAGGAAAGTGAACTCCAGCACACACACATAATGGTCTTTATTACCTGTAGAGGAGATGGTGGTCAAGTTTTGAAATATTTAAAACTTAGAATTAGCTCATCTGAGGTTAAAATGCCACTGTGACATTTTTTTCTAATTTTTATTTTTATGGCCAGAGCTAGGGCTTGAACCCAGGGCCTCAGCACTGTCCCTGGGCAGATTCTTTTGCTCACGGCTAGCACTCTACTACTTGAGCCACAGTACCACTTCTGGCCCTTTCTGTTTAAGTGGTACCTAATATACTTAGTTCTTGAGAATTAGCTTTAAGTTTCCAAAGACTGGATCTTAGAATAGTACAGACATGTTCTGTTTAGGGAAAAACCTCACTGAAATGTCATGGCTTCTGTCCATTTTCACAGTAAATAGATATTTAAATCAGACAATTAGGAAGTGGTGCTGTGGCTCAAGTGGTAGAGGGCTAGCCTTGAGCTGAAGAGCTCAAGGACAGCACCCAGGCACAGAGTTGCCAAGCCCCACAACCAAAAATCAGTCAATCAATCAATCATTCAGATAATTAGCCACTGTGTTGAAATGTGACCTGTTCACAGAGCCACACTGTTAACAAAGGCTATGTTTTCTAGGAACTGTTAGGTTTCTTGCTTGTTGTATTACTCCACAGAATCTGACCATCTGTGTGAGACTACCACCCAGGAGACAAAGCCTTGCCACAGATATTGAACCCGACCACGGTCGCAGACAAGAGGCACTCTGCCCAATTACAGGAAGTGAAGCGTCCCCACCCCAATGCTACTCCTTTACCCTCCTGTATGTAAGTGTTCTTTGTGTGGAGTCTTGTACGGAATAAGCAGCCCCTTGAAGAATTAACTGTGATGTTCTGTGCTTCTACTCAATTCTATGCTTCTAACAGTTTTGTTGTTGTGTTGTGTTTTTTGTTGGGGGAAGGGGTAGAAGGTAATACTGGGGTTTGAATTCAGCACTCTGAATACTAGGTAGGTAGACTTCTCTACCAGTTGAACTTCACTTCCATGTTAACTCTGTGTGTATGTGTGGGGGGGGGGGGGGGGAGGGGGGAGGGAGATTCTGGGGCTTGACTCAAGATTTGGGTGCTGTCCCTAAGCTTTTTGTTCAAGGCTGGTGTTCTACCATTGAGCATAGCTCCACGTGTAGCTTTTTTGATGGCTAATTTGCAATGAGAATCTCAGACTTTCCTCCCAGGGATGGCTATAAACCTTGATCCTCAGATTTCAGCCTCCTGAGTAGCTAGGATTACAGGTATGATCCACTGGCACCCAGCTTTGATAAAATTTACCAAAGATAAAGTTAGTATCTATATTCAGAACTAGCCATCCACTCACCAGTTTAAAATTATGATTTCAGCTGTTCATGTTCTCATAATCTTTTTTTTTTTTTTGTTGGTCAGTTGTGGGGCTTGAACTTGGGCCTGGGCACTGTCCCTCAGCCCTCCAGCTTAAGCTAGTGCTCTACCACTTGAGCCACAGCACCACTTCCAGTTTTCCGGTGGTTAATTGGAAGTAAGAGTCTCACAGCCTTTCCTGCCCGGGCTGCCTTTGAACCGTGATCCTCAGATCTCAGCCTCCTGAGTAGCTAGGATGACAGGTGGCAGCCACGGGCATCCAATGTTCTCATAATCTTTTTTTTTTCCTTGTCGGTCATGGGGCCTGAACTCTGGGCCTGGGTGCTGTCCCTCAGCTCTTCAGCTCAAGGCAAGCGCTCTACCACTTGAGCCACAGCGCCACTTCCAGTTTTCTGGTAGTTTATTGGAGATAAGAGTCTCAAGAACTTTCCTATCTTGGCTGGCTTTGAACCACAATGCTCAGATGTCAGCCTCCTGAGTAGCTGCGATTACAGGCGTGAGTCACCAGTGCCTGGCTAGTATATATAATTTTTAAAGCTTATCTACACAGACATTCCATTTTCATATATTTGTAGTGTGGGTAAGTTTTGTTTTTTTTGGTAGTACTAGTATTTGAACTTGGACCTTGAGCTTGCTAGGCAGGTATTCTACTACTAAGTTTTGACACTGAAAGTGAATCTGAGAAAAATAAACATGTTTACTTTTCACTTCACAAAATGAACCCAGTCAAACTTTCATTATTAAATTTTGTGTTTTCCTTTACATAATGAAGAAAAATGCTAAAGCATCTTAGTTGTACACAAAGCACCTGAGTTGAATTCTAAAGTATGGTCTTTGACATTTCAAAGCAAAACAAAACTACTTGGAATTGGTTTAGGGCAAAGGGGGAAAGTATCTTCCCCACAGGTCTTACAAAGCCTGTGAAGTAATCTGGTCTGGTCCCACCAAGGCAAATGCAAAGCACAGCTGAAATTCAATAAAACTAGTACTTTTCATAGAACATAAGCAGTACCACTAACACAATGTGCTATTAATGGCCTTTGGAAGGAAGAAAGTTGGTTAAACCCCAAGTTTAGGAGATAGGCTTGTCCTGTTTATTTAGCAAATGAAAATATGGAGTCTGGTCAGATAAGCTGGAACTTCATATAAATTGCAAAACTAAAAACACATAATTATGCTTCACATGATAACCATGAAAACAAGAACCAGTAGGAAATCACGCAAGCAAGTGAAAAGGCACCCGGCTTTTTTTTTCTTTTTCGCTGTATTAATTTTCTTTCTTTCTTTTCTGTTTATGTGGTACCAGGAATCGAACCCAGGGTCACATACGCATGCTAGGCAAGTCATGAATTCCCAAGCCTACTTATATTTTTTTAAAGTTATGGTTTTCTAGAATTCAAGATTTGATATTTATCTGAAATTATATGGAAAGCTTATAGATATGATATCAAAATACGCAAGTATTGAAGCTTTTCAATGTTTAATTTCACAGTAACTTAAAAGTCGATACAAAGTAGTAGAGCACTCGAGCAAAAAAGCCCAGGGACAGTGCTCAGGGATAGTGCTCACTCCAGGACTGGTACTAAACAAGTAATAAACACACATACACACACACACCTGGGTCATTCATGGGTCTTTAAGGTAGGGAATGTGATAAGTACATGAGGGAAGAATACTTTTTGTCGGTCATGGGGCTTGAACTCTGGGCTTGGGTGCTGTCCCTCTGCTCTTCAGCTCAAGGCGTGCGCTCTACTGCTTGAGCCACAGTGGCACTTCTAGTTTTCTAGTGGTTTATTGGAGATAAGAGTCTCAGGGACTTTCCTGCCCGGGCTGGCTTTGAACTGTGATCCTCAGATCTCAGCCTCCTGAGTAGCTAGGATGGGAGGCATGAGCCGCCGGCGCCCGGCTGGGAGAATGCTTTTAAACATTTGACTTTTAGTCTTGTACTGGAGGTTCACACCAGTAATTTGAGCTATTCAGGAGGCTGATGTCTGAAGACATGGTCTGGAGCCAGCCTGGGCAGGAAAAGTCCATGAGCCCCTATTTCCATTTTTTTTTCCTGGTCATGAGTCTTGAACTCAGGGCCTAAGCACTGTCCCTAAGCTCCTTTTGCTCAGGGCTAGCACTCTACCAAATTGAGCCACAGTGTCACTCCTGTTTTTTTCTGTGATTAATTGGAGGTTAAGAGTTTCATGAACTTTTCTGCTCAGGGTTCAATTGAGATCTTCACATTAGCCTCCCGAGTAGGTAGGATTACAGGCATGAGCTACTGGCTCCCAGTTTATCATATCTTAATAATTATAAAAGAAAGGATACTCACCTCTGCCAAAAACAAAACAAAACCCCATTAAAAAAAAACAAAACAAGAAACAACCAAAAGACATCCAGGCAAACAGACAAGCAAAAAGCCCAACCCAGGAAAGGCTGAGTGAAACACGGGTACAGTGCTTTGCACCTCCTGGTTTTAAGGTTGAAGTCTTCCCTTAGTAGTGTCAGGGGCAGAAGCTGGGGTCTCACACATGGCAGGTATCCAACACTGTGCAACACCCTGTCCTTGTGTCAAAACTGGGTCTTGCCAAGGGTCCTGAACCCCGAGTACTGGGATTATAGGCATGGTAACGGCACCCAGCAAGGGTTTGTTTTCCCTCCTCACAAGAAAAATACAAATCAACCCTAAAGAAAGGAAGAATGGCATAGGAGAGTTCTCGCACTGTGGTGACTGGACAGGCAGGCAAGAGAGCACATGCCTGTGAGCTAGCTCCTACTAAATCTGGGCCTGTATACAAAGACATCTCAAAGCAGGACTTGCCGTCGCCTCACAGAGCAAAAGCAATTATAGATACAAATTACATTTCAGGGAGAGTTTATAAACTTGATAAATGCATAAACTGTTTTAGCCGTGTCCATGAAGGACTCAGAAACTGACCTCAATTCCTACGGTGACAAAGAAAGATGACTCCATCCACTTACAATTCTATGTTCTATGACCAGCCAACAGAGCCTCTCACAAATGAGTTCAGCAGAGCCACCGCTGACTGAAAATGAAAGTAGTCGGTACTGAAGGAGTCAGGCCTCATCACCTGCAACTCTGTCAAAGTCAACTGGAGGCAGGAAACCACTGGCAAAATGCTTTCACCTTTTTTGGTCGGTTCTATCTTGATTGCTTCAACTCACACTTGGCACTGTAATATACAAAGCTGCTCATAAATTTTATTTTGGCCAGGTGCCGGTGGCTCACACCTGTAATCCTAGCTACTCAGGAGGTGGCTGAGATCTGAGGATCACGGTTCAAAGCCAGCCTGGACAAGGAAAGTCCGTGAGACTCTATTTCCAATAAACCACTAGAAAACTGGAAGTGGCGCTGTAGCTCAAGTGGTAGAGTGCTAGCCTTGAGCTGAAGAGCTGAGGGACAGCACCCAGGCCTGAGTTCAAGCCCCACAACAACAACAAAAAATAAATAATTTTATTTTGCAGTTCCTAGAGGAGGGATATGGCTGTCCTCCTCCATAAATAGGGACCACATGGGTTTCCACCATCTTGGGACAGAAGAAGCAATACAACACTGTCTGGGTGGATGAAGGAGCACTCTTACAAGGGGCCACTATGGAGTAAGCCAGTAGCATTTCCCAAATAAACATCATGTTTTTTCTTAAAGGAAATTCTGCTAACAGCTCATCCTCAATTATGCTTTGGTTTTTATTATTTCTAGGATTCAACTCAATGGTATGTATAAAATAGTTTGGGATGGGGTTATGTCTCAAACCACAGGAATCCTTTAAAAAGGTCTATTTTAAGTTCAAAGGTCTTTATACAAAATATGATTTCAAACCTAAACCAATCAATCTTAAACAAAATGAATAGACTGTCAGAGCTGGAGATGTGGCTGAGTGGCACAGCATTTGCTTGACATGCACAAGGACCAAGGTTCAATCCCTAAGACCACAAAAAAAAAAGGTGTAATATGGTGTGTGTTGTGTTTTGTGCTGGTCCTGGGGCTTGAACTCGAGGCCTGAGCATTGTCCCTGAGCTTTTTTGCTCAAGGCTAGCTAGGCTAGCAGCTAGGCCCCTTAAGCCCAGCTCTATGTACAGCTTTTGTGGTGGCTAAGTGGAGTTGAAGTTGAGGTTCTTATGGACTTTGCTGTCTTGGCTGGCTTCGAATTATTGGGGTCTAGCTGTGTGTGTATGTGTGTGTTACCTAATTCTTTTTTTTTTTTTTTTTGGTCAGTTGTGGTGCCTGAACTCTGGGCCTGGACACTGTCCCTCAGCTCTTCAGCTCAAGGCTAGAGCTCTACCACTTGAGCCCTGCACCACTTCCGGCCTTTTCTGCTTATGTGGTGCTGAGGAATCGAACCCAGGGCCTCATGCATGCAAGGCAAGTGCTCTACCACGGAGCCAACTTCCCAGCCCCCATTTTACCTAATTCTTTTTTTTTTTTTTTGGTTGGTCGTGGGGCCTGAACTCTGGGCCTGGGCGCTGTCCCTCAGCTCTTCAGCTCAAGGCCAGCGCTCTACCACTTGAGCTACAGCCACTTCCGGTTTTCTGGTGGTTTATTGGAGATAGGAGTCTCATGGTCTTTCCTGCCCAGGCTGGCTTTGAACTGCGATCCTCAGATCTCAGCCTCCTGAGTAGCTAGGATTAAAGGCGTGAGCCACCAGCGCCCGGCCATTTTACCTAATTCTTAACGCCTTCATTGATTAATAGTGCAGTGAGTCACCCCGGCACACATGAAAGCAGCTTACTATACAAGGGCTACTCCCCTTCTTTTCATTTTTTGAAGCAGGAATGCTACGTAGCTCAAACTGGCCTTGTCTCAGCATTCCCAATGCTGGGGTTAGAGGTGTCTCACTCCTCTTAGCACCACAGAATTTTCATTTCACATGTAAGCAAAACAAAACTGGACCAGTATGGAAATTACCTTATGCAGTATTACCAATGCAGATATTTTTAATGTCCTAAAGACAAACAAGCCTGTCACAGAAAATTATGCAACTCTAGGGGGCTTAAAGACAACTCTGCAGTCTGTTAGCATATATTTATGAGGAAGCATTGCTAGCATAAACCTCAGAATTTAATTCATTACAAAAAGAAAACATGTTCCCATAATCAAGTCATCTGCCCTGCCCCCTCTCTCCCCGCTCTCAGTCCCGTCCCCCCCCCCCCCCTAGTTATGATGGTTTGAACTTAGGCTTGGGCACTGGATTTGAACCATAATCCTTGGATCTCAGCCTCCTGAGAAGGTAGGATTACACGTGTGAGCCACAGGCTCCAGCTCATAATCAAGTCTTTTTTGTTGTTGTTGCTGTCAAGTCCTGGGCCTGGGCGTTGTCCCTCAGCTCTTTAGTTCAAAACTACAGCTCTACCACTTAAGCCCCAGTGCCACTTCCAGTTTTCTAGTGGTTTATTGGAGATAAGAGTCTCACAGACTTTCCTTGCCCAGGATGGCTTTGAACCCTGATCCTCAGATCTCAGCCTCCTGAGTAGCTAGGATTACAGGCGTGAGCCACTGGTGCCTGGCTCATAATCAGGTCTTAATAGGTGTGATGGCTTCTTTTTCTTTTATTTTTGTGTGCTGGTCCTGGGACTTGAACTCAGGGCCTGGGTGCTGTCCCTGTGCTTCTGTTACTCAAGGCTATGTGACTTTTATTCACAGCTCCACTTCTAGCTTTTTCTGAGTAGTTTATTGGAGATTAAGAGTCTCACAACCTTTCCAACCTGGGCAGGCTTCTAACCACGTTCCTCAGATCTCAGCTTCCTGTGTAGCTAGGATGACAGGTGTGAGCCACCAGCAATGGGCTTGATAGTGTATTTTTAACTTAGAAAAACTGCACAATTGTCAATCTTGAAGAAAGCAAATACTAAGGACTCAACATATGACTTTAAAGTTTACTTAGGATTACAAAGATAGGTAATTAAAATAAATTGTGCAAACATGTATTACATTAATCTGCACAAATTATGAATTCAATGGTGCATTAGTCCTGTATTCACACAATCAAAACATTATCAGTTACTTTCACTGCTGCTAATGCTCATGCTCCTAAGTGAAATGTGTTGTAAAATCAGGCAGAATGGGCTGGAGAGAGACTCTGGTGGACTTGTAGAATGAATAAGCATTCCTTAATTAGCCCATCAGGTTAAGTGCAAGCATTAATGGGCCTTTCCTAAAGTCTGGCTTGACATCTTTTTCCAAACATGGCCAAGAAGAAAGTTCCATTAGCAATATTAATACAAGCTTAGTTGATCATTTTCATTCAATTAGCTTCTTTCAATTAAATAGATAGCTTGACAAAAGCAGTGATAAAAGACCTGAAGGGACAGCTGATGACTTGCACTCAACATCAGTGTGCGCAAGGTCACGGTGCTAAACGGACTGTAAATCTAGCATTCAATTTGGAAAATGCATTTCTCCTGCTCCCACTCCGCTAATGAGCAATTTTAGCTGACTAGATATGTTTTCATGGGAAGTCAAGCACCCTTTTCCTTCTCTCTCTCTCCAAACCTCAATAGTTATATTCTCAGTGGCATTTTACTGCCATGGTTACTCTTAACCTCTCTCTGCATGGCCAAAAATAAACAAATTTAGAATAATTTATATACAACCTATTATTAAAAAATTACCATCCTACCTTTGTTAATCTGCTTTTTAAAGGGTTCAAAAAATCTGTAATGTAATTTTTAGTGAAAAATATTAAACATGAGTGAGGTAGACTGTTTCCATGGATGGAAACAGAACAATGAAATCTACTGGAACAGTTTTAGGAAGGGGTAGAGGAAGGGAGAGAGACTTCTAGGAGAAAGACTGATTGGAATACATGTGTACAACTGTCACAATGACCCCCACCGGCCACCAAATAGTTAATGTATACTTGCTGGGCACTGGTAGCTCATGCTCATAATCCTACTTACTCAGAAGTCTCATCTGAGGATCCCAGTTTAAAGCCACTCTGCACATAAAGTCAGTGAAACTTCTCTCCAATTACAGTAACTATCAAAAAGCCAAAGTGGGGCTGTGGCTCAAGGACTGGAGCACCAGCCTTTAGTAAAAAGGCTAAAGGACAGTGCCCTGACTTCAAGCTCCGGGACTGGTGCGTGTGCGCGCATGCACGTGCGCGTGCACACACACACACACACACACACACACACACACACTTATTTAAAAGAAAATTATTTATGCTTCACCTACAATACTTTACAGAAAGTGGTTGGGGCAATTTATAAAGGATACATAAAAAAAAGTTAAAAACAGGGCTTTTAAAACCAAACAATTCTGAACAATGCAATGCAGGCATGGTACTCAGTATACACTCCATGGAAAACAAACTAAGTTGGTCATGGAGCTTGAACTCTGAGCCTGGGTGCTGTCCCTCAGCTCTTCAGCTCAAGCCTACTAGCACTCTACCACTTGAGCCTCAGCGCCACTTCCGGTTTTCTGAGTGGTTTATTGGAGATAAGAGTCTCACAGACTTTCCTGCTTGGGCTGGCTTTGAACCGCGATCCTCAGATCTCAGCCTCCTGAGTAGCAAGGATGACAGGCGGGGAAAGCTGGAGGAAAGCGAAGGGGCGGCTCGGTCACCTCCGGTCAGGAGGTGGAACTGACCCCTCCCTCTGTGCAGCACCTTCACACCAACAATAAAAACAGGGAATGCGAAAACAAAGACGCTTTTCTGAAAAGTTTTACAACTTAAAAACAATGTCTGAAATGAATCTATACACACTGGACCTTGAACTCAGGGCCTTGCAATCTTGCTTTGACTTTTTTGTTTGTTAACCTTTTATGCTGGTACTAGTACTTGACCTCAGGGCCTCATGTTTTTGCTTGGATTTTTCTAGTAAGGGCTGACTCTCTGCCACTTGAGCCACACCTCCACTTTGGACTTTTCACTGGTTAGAGATAGGAATTTCACAGCCTCTTTGTCTGGGCTGGCTTTGAATCTTCCCTGATCTTAGCCTTCTTAGTAGCTAAGGTTACAGCTATGAGCCACTGGAGCCTGGCTCAAACCTTATTGATTCACATGAAATGAATCAAATGTAACTGAAACCCCTCTGTATATCACCTTTATAATAACAATTCTAAAAAAGAGAAAAATGAATCAAGCCCAAACAAGTCAGCACCCCTGCCCCAACCACACCTGCTTACCTTGAAGAGCTGGACCCAGCGCTTCTGCTCCCTCTGTATGCACTGCTGCATCTCAGAGCTGGTGCTCACCCCGACGCTCTGAAAGGCCACCAGGTACTCCTCACGCACCTCGGGCTTCGTCTCAGGATAGGCCAGCTTGATGATGCCCAGACAGGCGTCGCGCAGACAGCGGGACAGCAGGACAAGCTCCTCCAGAGAGAAAGGCATCATGGATGACCGTCTCTGGCCTACAGCTGGAGACGCGAAAAAGCTGGAGTGAAAAGATGTACAACTTCCCGCCATCTATGGAAACCCACAGGCCCCGTGGGCAGCAGCAAATGACCGCCTAGGTCTCACCTTCGATGGGGTCACCGAAGAACTCATTGTCATGGATAGAAATCAGCGAGTGGCTGAACAGGGAGCTGAAGAGGTAAAAGAGGGGGATGATCCGCCCAGAATCTTCGAAAGACATGGGGGAGCCCCTGGAGATCACCTGCAGCAACGGCACCATGGACCTTGAGGAGGGAAACAAGAAAAAACACAAAGGGTTATTTTAATAAGATCAGTTTTAGTTTGGGAAGTGATAAAAGAAACAATGCCAGAAATTTTTAGTGAAAATAAAACAACTCTGCCAGTTATGAATGAAAAAGCTAAGCAAGACCACAACGCCCCAGGTTCAAGCCCTCGCATCAGCACACAAAAAACAAGTCAACGCATTCTAGCTCTCTGAAAAGATGGGTAACTAACCAACCTGCTTACTATTTGTGTTCCTTAACTGCACGAGGTGAACGCAAAGTAATCATTTCAACCTTAACAACAGAAAGTGGAACTGGGGAGATGGGCCAGAAACGTATGGAGGACTGTGTAGCCACTCTCCTGCGATCAACAAGGACTCCAGTGTCCTGCTGCAAACAGTCCAAGCTAGTTATGGGAAATAAAACCCAGCATCTACTGAAACGTGAATGATTCATTAAAACCCAGGGAAGCTGGCTGTGTCACTTACAATCAGTGGGACCGCAGACAGGGCTTGCCCTGTGTGCCCCGCCTCGAGGACGACCAGGAGCACACCCCCAGCTAAAGAAGCTCCGAATAAAATTTGTCACTTTCAGAAAATGCCACATTTCATCTTAAACTTATTCCCAATGATCGTGTAATGCAACATATATTAGGAATTAATACATTGTTCAAGTTTCTGGAAGGAGTTTAACAAACTAGACAGAACTCAAATTTCCAACTGCCTTTGAAGAAATGTTTTCCAAATTCGTATCTCCTCACAAAGCAGTGTTATTAATTTAATGCAATCAACAGCATCATCTTTCTTTCACACCTCATGCCTCCATCTCCTCTCCGCAGACGAATGCCATGCACAGATGAGCGATGGTCAGGAGGCTCAGCAGCACCTCTGTTGCTAAGCTGGGGTAAACAGTGACTTCCTGCCCTAACCATCACCAACCTCTTTACCTCAAGTAAACGTGCTGATCATAAAACCAAGGCAGGCATCCACAGGAGGCAGTAAAGGACAACAAAACCCAGAGTGTGATGGAACACACTCAAGACCAAACCTTTTCTCCTTTTGTAGAGGCGACGGCAGTCTAGTTGTCTCTATCTCTGCTCTGCCGCTCGGTACTGATTCAAGGAAAATGACCCAACCTTTCTGAGTTTCACCAGCTTCCGCGGTACTTGTTAAAAGCTCCCTTCACTTACTTAAGTTTCACTGAGATTAAATAGAATCATGGCAGTCATCCTATCCATAAAAGAACAGTCCCATCCATCATTAAGCTTTCCCAGGCACGGTGAGATGCAGCTAGAACCCCAGTGCTCGGGGGCTGAAGCCCAACAGCAACTGTGAGGCCAGCCTGGCCACACAGTAGTGAGATCCTGTCCCCCAAACCCAAACCAAATGACCAGGATTTAAAAAGCCCATTTCCTTTCAGATAAAGTTCATACTCTTAATTATGTGTGCATACAAGTTAACTGCAAAATGAGGCAGTAATTTCTTTGGCCAACAGGGAAACAATTATTCTAACATGTCACAATAAGCCTATGTAGTACTTAAAAAACTCCATAGAAGGTTTTACATTAGTTGCGACTTTCCATACACTTGGCTCAACGTGGAATCGGCGTGACACATACCCTGTGATCATCTGCGTTGTCATGGAAGAGATGAGAAACCAAAGGTGCCTCAGAAACCTGGCATTGAAGGCTAAGCTGTAGAGGAGCCTGGAAAGAAACGGGGACACACAGGTAAGCCAGTGGCCATTTAACACACGTCTTAAAACCAACACAACAACGAATGCCGTGAAGACAACACACACTCTTAAAACAGTGTCACTTGTATTACAAAGAGCACGTGTAGTACAGCCTTCAACAGATGCTGGAGGCTCTGAGACCGCTCCACACAGGGTGTGCTGGTGCTTTTCCCCACAAGCTGAGCATGCTCTCTCCTGGCAGCATATCGTATCAAAACACTACTCAAAAGTAACACTTTTGAGGCAAGCAACAACACTCAACATCTAAGATCCTCAAGACGCATTTTATGTCAGTTCCCTTAAACACAAAAATGTCAAAATAAGCAGGGCGCCAGTGGCTCACACCTGTCATCCTAGCTACTCAGGAGGCTGAGATCTGAGGATCGCGGTTCAAAGCCAGCCCAGGCAGGAAAGGTCCATGAGATTCTTATCTCCAAAAAGCCACTAGAAAACCAGAAGTGGTACTGTGGCTCAAGTGGTTAAGCACTCACCTTGAGCTGAAGAGCACAGGGACAGTGCCCAGGCTCAGAGTTCAAGACCCACGACCCCAAAAAAAAAAAAAAGTCAAAATATAAAAAAAACATTGCCTACATTCTCAGCTATTCAGGAAACAGGAGGGTTATAGTTTGAGATCTGGGTAAAAATGTTAGCAAGACAGTAACACACACACACACACAGGTCCCATGTGGCACATACACCTATGTTCCCAGCTGCTGGCTACACACACACACACACACACACACACACACACACACACACACACAGGTCCCATGTGGCACATACACCTATGTTCCCAGCTGCTGGCTGGACTGTGGTTTGAGGCCAGTAAGGACAAAAAGCTGAAAAATAGCTGAAATTTGGTTTTCATATAAGAGAGTGAAAGCAGGGAGCAGCAGAGGAGAGGTCTTCCGGGCCCCCGCAGGAAGGAAGTGCGGGTGTAGAGCACGTATCTGTGCAAGGCAGCACACTTGAGGGCTTGATCCAAGCTCTCCTCAGTACCATCCAGAGCTCCCAGGCTGATTCTGACAGGCACCCCCTTTCCCTTGGGAATTCGAGTGGTAATGACCCCACTTGGTCACGGGGTGTGCTCGTGACAGCCATTGTAATAAATCTGCAATACTTCGGAGGTTGAGGCGAAGGTACCAAATGTTGACTCAGAGACTTGTGTTTAACCTCCGTCAGCTCTTTATGCTTTTTCCCACTGAGTCTCACTTTTGTGCATGGGCAAGAATCCTTACTAAATAGAAAAAAAATGTGTACTGTTGAAACTGGTGCTGTATTAGAAAATAATACATACCTGAGATATTAAAATGCTTAACTAATAGAAACTAAGTTTATGTATCGGTATCTATAAGTGTTTTTCTAAAACTAGACATGGTGATTTATGCATATAATCCCAGTGCTCAGGAGGCTGGGGTAGGAGGATTGGGAGTTTAAGGCCAGACTCGGACCACTGTGGTGCTCTGCCTCAAACAAACAAATAAAAAAAACCCAACACACCTTTTTTCCTTGCTTTTGTGTGTTTTTATTTGCTGAGAACTATATCCAGCATCCACAGGCAAATAGAGTAAGAGAAGATATGGGGTAAGAGCACCTCTGCAAGTAGTGTGCTAGCCTAGCATACCCTAGGCCCTATATTCAATCTGAATCCCCGGGGAAAGAATCCATACATTTTTCATGAAAAAATTCTAGCCGGAGCCAGGCACCAGTGGCTCACATCGGTCATCCTAGCGACTCAGGAGGCTGAGATCTGAGGATCACAGTTCAAAGCCAGCCTGGGCAGCTTATCGAAGCACCACACAACTGCAGCCAGGCTCCATTCAATAGCACACGACACGAGGCAGATGACCTGGGAGCCTCCTTAGCTCCAGACCTCCCAAGAGAGGGATGGCACTGACGCCTTGGTTTATAATGGAACGGATTAGGGCTTATGTGCTCAAATAGTGAGCACATTTTTCTGAAGAAATAGTACAACGGTGTGTGGCTGGGGATGGAACTCAGGCCTCTCACATGCCAGGCAAGCACACTAAACATACCCCTAACCTAAGAAAAACATAAAGGCCAAATCTAGATCTCCAAGTCCAAAAGTAAGAAAAAGTGACAACTTAAAAAAAAAAAAAGCAGGGCTGAGAAGGTGACTCAGTGGTAGAGTGCTGAACCCCTGGGTTCGATTCCTCAGCACCACATACACAGAAAAAGCTGAAAGTGGTAGGGCGCTGGCCTTGAGCTGAAGAGCTGAGGGACAGCGCCCAGGTCCAGAGTTCAGACCCATGACCGACCAAAAAAACAAAAAACAGAGGGCTGGGAAGGCGGCTCAGTGGTAGAGCGCTGGCCTTGAGCTGAAGAGCTGAGGGACAGCGCCCAGGCCCAGAGTTCAGGCCCCACGACCGACCAAAAAACAAAAAACAGAGGGCTGGGAAGGTGGCTCAGTGGTAGAGCGCTTGCCTTGAGCTGAAGAGCTGAGGGACAGCGCCCAGGCCCAGAGTTCAGGCCCCACGACCAACCAAAAAAAAAAAAAAACAGAGAGGGCTGGGAAGGTGGCTCAGTGGTAGAGCGCTTGCCTTGCATGCATGAGGCCCTGGGTTTGATTCCTCAGCACCACATAAGCAAAAAGAAAAAAGCCAGAAGTGGTGCTGGGGCTCAAGTGGTAGTGCGCTAGCCTTGAGCTGAAGAGCTGAGGGACAGTGCCCAGGCCCAGAGTTCAGGCCCCACGACCAACCAAAAAAAAAAAACAGAGGGCTGGGAAGGTGGCTCAGTGGTAGAGCGCTTGCCTTGAGCTGAAGAGCTGAGGGACAGCGCCCAGGCCCAGAGTTCAGGCCCCACGACCGACCAAAAAACAAAAAACAGAGGGCTGGGAAGGTGGCTCAGTGGTAGAGCGCTAGCCTTGAGCTGAAGAGCTGAGGGACAGCGCCCAGGCCCAGAGTTCAGGCCCCACGACCGACCAAAAAACAAAAAACAGAGGGCTGGGAAGGTGGCTCAGTGGTAGAGCGCTAGCCTTGAGCTGAAGAGCTGAGGGACAGCGCCCAGGCCCAGAGTTCAGGCCCCACGGCCAACCAAAAAAAAAAAAAAACAGAGGGCTGGGAAGGTGGCTCAGTGGTAGAGCGCTTGCCTTGCATGCATGAGGCCCTGGGTTTGATTCCTCAGCACCACATAAGCAAAAAGAAAAAAGCCAGAAGTGGTGCTGGGGCTCAAGTGGTAGAGCGCTAGCCTTGAGCTGAAGAGCTGAGGGACAGCGCCCAGGCCCAGAGTTCAGGCCCCAGGATTGGACCCCCTCCCCCCCCCCCCCCAAAAAAAAGAGAGGAAAAAAAAGTGACAACTTAAAATTTTTGTTCATTAAACCAGGTGCCAGTTGCCCATGTAATTGTAACCCCTCTGTACAGTATGTTCACAATAAAAAAAACAAAAAACAAAAAAACAACAACCAGGTGCCAGTGGCTCACGCCTATAATCATAGCTACTCAGGAGGCTGAGATCTGAGGATCTCAGTTCAAAGCCAGCCCGGGCAGGAAAGACCATGAGACTTTTATGTCCAATAAACCACTCAGAAAACCAGAAATGGTGCTGTGGCTCAAGTGGTAAGAGCACTAGCCTTGAGCTCAAGAGCTGAGGAACAGAGCCCAGGCCCAGAGTTCAAGCCCCATGACTGACAAAAATAAATAAATAGTTCATTTCCTTAATCCAAACATCACAGGAAAGGCACGGTGAAAAGACTGCTCCCCACACCTACCATATCCACAGGAGCTTCCCACACACCTCCTTTACCCTTGCCTTAAAAAAAACACCAAACTAGGTAACTTCTGACAATCAATGCTAAACAGAAATTAAAACTGAAGAGCCAAAAATGTGAACATAAAAAAGGGAATGGCTGAGCATTTCAGGAATGAATCTTGGCAGAGTTAACACAATTTACCAGCTTGAAAATAAACTGAGGGGGCTGGGAAGGTGGCTCAGTGGTAGAGCGCTTGCCTTGCAACCCTGAGTTCCTGGGTTTGATTCCTCAGCACCACATAAGCAAAAAGAAAAAAGCAGGAAGTGGCGCTGTGGCTCAAGTGGTAGAGCGCTAGCCTTGAGCTGAAGAGCTGAGGGATAGCGCCCAGGCCCAGAGTTCAGGCCCCACGACCGGACTAAAAAAAAAAAAAAAAGAAAAGACAAGAAAAGAAACTGAGGTAAGAATACAACAACACTCTACATAATGTCTTAAAAGCTGTGAAAACCACTCTCCACTTTCAAACCTATTTAAATCATAAAGTCCCTCCAGTAGTTCTTTTGGTGGATACAGGAGCCATACTCATAAAAATAGAGCTACATGGAGAATCCTTTATCTTTTAAGCACCTTTAGGAATCACTCATCAGTAAACCCTCAGCCAGGGCACTGGTGCATTTCTGTCCGGCAATCTCCACCCTCGGCACAGTGCACACAGCCAGAAAGCAGGCATCACACATCCGGGCTCAGCTGCAGAGCCTAGGCCTCACAGCCAGCTGTCTCACATCTGCCTATGGAGAGCTGGCAGCCAAATGGGGCTACCAGCAGCCACCACCACACACTCATGAGCAACAACCACCCAGGGGCCCGGAGCAGCTGGGGACACTGTGTTTACAAGGCAGCGTCAGCTGGTAGTGCATTCCTTACTCTTCCAGTCCACGTGAAACTGCAGGACCCATCAACCATGTGCAGTCTGACTCTGTACCACCAGGCCCTTGTTCCAGAATTCCTATTTTATGGTTCACACAGTGTTTAATTAAATGTTTTCCTATTAAATGTTCAAGAAACCACTGCAGTATACTCCAAACAGAAGGAAAGAAAATAGTTCAGGATCATTGTCATAATGATCTAATCCCAAATCTGCCATACTGGAAAGCTAGCACATTTTCTTGTTTCATCCCAAGGAGAAGTTTATTTCAAAGTTTTCAAAAACAAAAATTTGCCAACTAAGGGCTAGGAATGTGGCTCAGTGGTAGAGCGCTTGCCTAGCATGCATGAAGTCCTGGGTTTGATTCCTCAGTACCACAGAAACAGAAAAAGCCACAACTGGCGCTGTGGCTCAAGTGATAGAGCACTAACCTTGAGTACAAAGAGGCTCAGGGACAGCACCCAGGCCTTGAGTTCAAGCCCCAGGATTAGGGAAAAAAAACTGCCAACTAGAGTTACTTTCCACACATGGGTGGCTGGATCCAAGACTGCATATGAAGTACAACGTCCCATTCTGCTGCACAACAAAAATGTAAGAGCACTGCAATGGATAGCATAAAAGGCCGAGGGCAAAATTCAGAACCTTTTATGTGAAAAGCTCTTAAAGAAACTAGGAATAGGGGGAATTCACCCGAAAATTAATATAGGCTACATATATAGTCAACAACAGCCTCCCCCCCGCTCTTCAACATGCTAGAATCCCAGCCGCGGCACTCAAGAGAAATAAGGGGGTTCAAACAGGAAAGAAAAGGCCAAATTATCCTTATCTGCGGATTATAAATAAATCGTACACTCAACAGACGCTTCTACATACGATAAATACCTAAAGAAATGAAGCAAATATATATAGAAAGAGAAAGAGAGCAAAGAAAGGGCTGACATTGTCCAAGAAATGTACTA
The DNA here is from genome assembly GCF_019054845.1 of Dipodomys spectabilis. Classification (NCBI taxonomy): domain Eukaryota; kingdom Metazoa; phylum Chordata; class Mammalia; order Rodentia; family Heteromyidae; genus Dipodomys; species Dipodomys spectabilis. Next base: position 488,052 of record NW_024871323.1, on the reverse strand, counting down.
ATTACCTGGCTTATGTACTTCCCATAACAACTAAAAATATAATAATAATAATAAAATTGCAAGCCAGATGCCAGTTGCTCATGTTTATAATCCTGGCTACTCAGGAAGACTGAGATCTGAGAATCACGGTTCAAAGCCAGCCTGGCAGACTAGGCAGGAACGTCTGTGAGACTCTTATCTCCAAGTAACCACCAGAAAACCAGAAGTGACGCTGTGGCTCAAGTAATAGAGCGCTTGCCTTGAGCTGAAGAGCTCAGGAACAGTGCCCAGGCCCAGAGTTCAAGCCCCATGACCAAAAAAATAAATAAAGTTCAAAGCCAGCCCAGACAGGAAAGTCTGTGAGACTCTTATCTCCAATTAAACACCAGAAAACCAAAAGTGGTGCTGTGATTCAAAGAGGTAGAGTGCTAGCCTTCAGCCAAGGAGCTCAGGGGAAATGCCCAGGCATTGAGCTCAAGCCCCATGACCAACAATAGATAGACAAATAGACAGCAAAAAAAAAAACAAAAACAAAAAAACAAACTTACAGCAGGGTATCATTAGCTTTTCTATACACCCATAACGAACAGGCTGAGAATGAAATCCGGAAAACAATTCCGTTCACAATGGTCTCAAAAACAATGAGGTCCGTAGGCATGAATTTAACCAAGGAAGTGAAAGACCTCTATTTTGAAAACGACAAGACTCGAGGAATCCTTTGCAGACACTGTGGAGATTGTCACCATGAAATCCCCCCTTTCCTGTGTACCCAACGCATGCCGATTGTTAAAAAGGGCGTAGTAGTATCTTACACGCTCATACGCAAGGTATCACGGAAAAGGAAATGAACTTCATTTGCTAACACGTTGACTCTAACAGCATTAGCGGTCCAGAAAAGCGTTCTTCTCAAAGATAACAAATGAAGTACATCAATCTCAGACTCTCAGTGTGCGGTGCAGAGCGGGGAAGAGCCCGTGCTGTCTGTGCCGTGGAGAGGGAGGAGACCTGCCTGACTTTGGGCACCACCATGCGGTGCTGCACCATCAGCGTGTGGCAGATGGAGGCCATCCTGGTGAAGACTTCCTCACTGGCCGAGTCCCTCCACACTAGGTTCAACAGGGTGTTGGTCTGCTGCTTTGTGTCCAGCTTCTTCAGACACTCCTCAGTTATGTATGGGGTCGAGACCCTGCCGTCCTCCTAAAACACACCAGAAAACTAGTCTGAGCAAACAGTGCTCTATTACAATCCTCCTGTACTCAACAAGCATGGCTACTACAGGGCTTACGTAAGGGTTATTCACATCCCAGCAGCTCCAGCAGAGCCTGTCCTAACACGTCCACCAGGTGCCCTCCCAGGTGCCCATCAAGCTGCAAAGAAAGCCGTGTGCACGGCTGCCCAGTACAACCCACCCTTTCACCTCAATGGAAAGGACTATTGATCACTTCTGTAATTCTAGCTACTCAGGAGGCTGAGATCTGAGGATTCCAGTTTGAAGCTAGCCTAGGCGGACAAATCCAAGAGACTCCTATCTCTACTTAACCACCAAAAGACCAGAAGTGAAGCTCAAGAAGGATGACAGCCTTGAACGAAAAAGCCAAGCCAGTGCAGACACGGAGTTCAAACTCCAGTACCAGCGCACACAGGTGCGCACACAAAAAGACCCCTGACAGTTAGCAACCTCTGATAACCATGCCTCAAGTCATTCCAAATAATTGAAAAAGGTCAACAACAGTATCTCTTTAGCAAAACACATAAATTGATGTGTACATAACTGCAAGGGCTCTTTAAATTCCTTGAGGTATGCAGTAAACTCATAACATTAAGAAATGAGGAGCTGAGCAGAAGCACCTGCCAAACATGTGCAAGGCCGTGGGTTCAATCCCAGCACTGCAGAGAAAAAACAGAAAAAAGGGAGGTGTACTTAAGGATAATTTGAGGATGTATTTCGAAGTAAATTTTAACCTTCAGCTTCTGTAAAAGTAGAAGAAACTGCGGGGGAAGCCTGTAATCCAGCTACCAAGGAGGTAGCCATCCGCAAGGTCAGAGATTGAGGATGGCCCCCCAAAAAAAGTCAGTGAGGCCCCTCTCATCTCACAAAAAGCTAAGTGTGGTGGGTCATACCTGTAATCCCAGCTATGCAGGAGACATAGGTGGGAGCATTGTGGTCCAAGGCTGGCCCCAGGCCTATCTGAAAAATATTGACAGAAAAAAAGGACTAGGGTCTGGCTTAAGTGGTAGAGCACTTGCTTCATGTGAGATGCAGTGTAAACTATAGCACCATCAAAGAGAGAGGGAGGGGGAGGGAGGGAGGGAGGGAAAGGGAAAGAAGAGGGAGGGAAAGGGAAAGGGGAGGGAGGGAAAGGAAAAGGGAGGAAGAGGAAGGAAAAGGGAGGGAAAAAAAGTAGCAATTACTCATTTCAACAGGCTAGGTTAAGAAGGCACTTAATTGTCTGGGCTAATAATTTCATTATAATGAAATCAGTATGCAGTATGACCCAATTCTACATAAAAAACAAAGCTAGGCATCTCCACATTCATACTACAGTGTCAAGAAAGGTGCAGAAGAATACAGTCCACTGCAGAGAGGAGGACGGGGTGTGCGGCAGGGGCTCGGGGCCTGGCCAAGCCAGGACGGAGCATGGACAGGCCGCCTCTGCATCTCTGCTTACAGGGCTGGTGCGGTGGTCCGCCTCCTCCTGTTCATCCTCAGAGTCGCTGGACGAGTCCCGGTGGCTGGCACCAGTGGGTGAGGCGGGGAGCTGGGAGAGGAAGGTCTGGAGAACACGCAGGTACACCAGCAGGCCGTCTTCCGAGAGCACCCCTTTGGGAGACAACCAGCAGGACACAGTTAGGGAGAGGCTACCTTAGAGGTGGAAGCCAGGTCTCATGTTCTTTATCTGTTCACACGTGTGAGCAGAGGACACTGCCTGTCAGTGTGACCGTGGTGTTCCGCGCTGCACTTGGTCTTCGCCTGGAATACCTCTAAGCCTTAGAACATCCTGAAAGCAGGGGTCTCAAGACTATTCTTGACATGCCCACCAGGGTTCTTGCTAGAGGTGACTGGCTGCTACCCAAAAACGTCCAGGACGAGCAGGCTTCAACTTTGAGCACACTCTGCAGTCTTTGAGGAAGGGAGGAAAAGAAGCCCCAAAGGCCCTGAGTGGCTGAGCACCAGAGAGGTGCGTGGGCCCCAGGCTCTCCCTGAATCCCGAGGCATCTCACACCTGGCTGCAGGAGCCACGGCCTCCGGAACAAACCGGTAAACCTAAGTGTTTCTGTGAATCACCGTGGTGAACCACAGAGCCCAACACAGAGGCTGTGTGAACTCCAACGTTTGGTACTTGGGTCAGATAAGCACAGGTAACAATCTATGCAGCCAGCACCTAAGTCTCACGCCTTGTGAGATCTGACCCTTCCCAGAAAGCCAGTCTAAGCACTAAGCAAAGACACGCAGTGGTACCCACTGCTGAACTGCTGCAAGTGGGAAAAAACCGCCCTGGTCAGAGGTGGTAGTGCAGAGTAGGCAAACAACCTGGCTGCCCCTAGAGCTCACGTCTGCACATGCTAAAACAGCCTCCAGGAAGAGGAAACTATGGAAGAGGCACACTGCACATATCCCGTTGCATCAGAAGAGGACTCCGTTTCAATCTGCTAGCTTGCTCACTGTATCCTAAAACCTGGGCCTTTGGCAGCCTTCCTCGCTGCTTGCCTGCAGCCTCCCAAATCAGACCTTCAGCAAAGACACCCTCCCACAGGCACCCCGCAGCCCACCAGCCACGTCAGGCCTCCTCTGGGCTCCTCTGCTCAGGCTACCTATGTAGGAGTATAGACAAATTCTATCTTGAGGTTCGTACCCAAATAATTTTCGCCAACTGTTAAGACAAAATAGAAAAGCCATGGTGCGCCACTGCTCCTTTTTGAATATCTACTCTCCAGTAACAGTGCACTCAGAAAGGGCTCATAGGGGAAAACAGTGTGTACATCTGCTAACGCCGGAATGACAAAATGGAAAATCTGATCTGTGAAAGGTGCTGTCAGAAACTCTTCCGTGAAGGCGGAGAAAACTTGCTGCCTGGAAAACAAAGGTTAAAAAAGAATTAAAACATATCATGCAGCGGGGCACTGGTGGCTCACGCCTGTCATCCCAGCTGCTCAGGAGGCTCAGGGTGCAGACAGCTGGGGCAAGAAAGCTCCACCAGACTCTTTTCTCCAATTAACTACTCAGAAAAAGCTGGAAGAGCGCTGTGGCTCAAGTAGTAGAGGGCTAGCCTTCAGCAAAAGAAGCTCAGGGACAGTGTTTAGGCCCTGAGTTCAAACCCCAGGACTGCATTCCACCGTCCCCCGCCTCCCCCCCAATGCTTCTAAGTAGATCATCTACATCCATAAATTAAAGGTTTTGCCATTTAACATATACTATAGCAACTAGAAACAAGTTTAATGTGCTCTCAATTTAGTCTGATGATTAAATCTCAGTTTTATCTTTTTCTAGAAGACAGTTATACCAAATTGGTGGATCTTGACAATCAACAAAAAATAATAAAAGCACGTCATTAGAATTACAAATTCAGATTTTCCTATGAAGAAGCCACCTAATGAGGTGCAAATCTGAGGCTGGCCAGTCCCCCCTCACCCACCTCGTGCCTTCTGGACAGGAGTTGTACGTAAAGTGCAGTGGTTTGAGGACATTCTCCAGCAATGTTTTTGCGATAGGAACTCGAGATAAATCAGAATATTCAACACTTGATGGAAGCTTGCTGTTAATTAACAAGTAGAGAGACCTATAATATCCTAAAAGGAAGAAGAAAATGCCTTTTAAGTTTTTACAGCTTTTTCTTACTCTTTTAAACAAGCCTATCCTCCCCAGTCAATTTAAGTTTTTTTACAATCTTCTTTAGGTCCAACTTTGGGTGGGTTCTTCTCTAAGGAAAGCTGGATGCTAAAAACTAAGGATCTGCCAGGCGTTGGCAGCCCACGCCTGCCATCCTAGCTACTCAGGAGGCTGAGATTTGAGGATCGCAGTTCAAAGCCAGCCAGGGTAGGAAAGTATAATAAAAACCGGAAGTGGCGCTGAGGCTCAAGTGGTAGAGTGCTTGCCTTGAGCTGAAGGACAGTACCCAGGCCCAGGGTTCCAGCCCCATGACCGACCAAAAAAAAAAAAAAAAGAAAGAAAGAACTAGTGACACATAAACCAGTCACGGGGCCTGAATTCTGTCCCTCAGCTCTTCAGCTCAAGGCTAGCGCCCTACCACGTGAGCTACAGGGCTACTTCTGGCTTTTTCTGCTTATGTGGTGCTGAGGAATGGAACCCAGGGCCTCATGCATGCAAGGCAAGCACTCTACCACTGAGCCACCTTCCCAACCGCCAGAATCTTTCAAAAAGATCATTATCAGCTGGATACCCATGTCTATAATCCTAGCTACTTGGGCAGAGCTCTGAGAATTGTTATTCAAAGCTAGCCAAGCAAGAAAAGCTCGTGAGACTTTGCTCTCCAATTAACCAGTAAAAAAAGCCAGAGGTGAATTGTAGCCCAGGTGGTTTGAGTAACAGAGCTCAGGGACAGTGGCCAGGTCAAGTTCAAACCTCAGGACTGGTGTGTGTGCACCTGAGCCCACATGGGTACACATACCCCCGTACAGTAATTCCTTCTATCACACCCAGTGAGCAAGTGTCTATTCCAGCTAGTAACTGAACAGCATGAGGGCCACACACTGCCCTGAACCTCACAAGCCAGGGAGCAAGTGTCTATTCCAGCTAGTAACTGAACAAGCATGAGGCCCACACACGGTGCCCTGAACCTCTCTAGGCACCAAGCTCAATCCGTGCCAAGAGCTTCTTGAGCATCACACTGAGCTCCTGGGTCCACACTCTGACATCCCTCACACACTCAGCTCTCGCCTCACAAGTCTTCGCCCTGCCCAGTGGCCACCGCCAGCCCTGTGTCCCCACACAATGGATGAAGTCTCATGTCTTGTTCTGAGTGTGGTCTGTCATCAGAGGGAACAACATGTGGAAACCACATCCTGGGTGTTATGGAAATTACTGATTTAAAAGTGACCCGTGGAAAGCAGTCTGGAGGGTCCTCAGAAAGCTAAAGATTGACCTCCCTTACAACCCAGTCATGCCACTTCTAGGCATCTACCCTGAACAACAGGAACCAATATACAAGGACACGTGCACCTCCATGTTTATTGCAGCACTGTTAACAATAGCTAGGATATGGAAACAACCCAGATGCCCCACCACAGATGAATGGATCCAAAAATTGTGGTACCTATACACAATGGAATATTATGCAGCCTTTAGAAATGACAAAATAATGGCATTTGCAGGGAAATGGATGGAGCTAGAAGGAATCATGTTGAGCGAGGTAAGCCAAGAGCAAAGAGACAAACGGTACATGGTCTCCCTGATAAGTGGATGTTAAATCCAAAATATTAGGTGATATGACAAAACTAACAGGACTTAAGAAACAAAGAACTTCCACTCATCTGGTCGAACCACTACTAAATAACCCCATGCTGCTGATCACATGTATGATGTATATGTGTACGCTGTTATATGTTATAAACTGTGATAGACAATTTGCTCCAGGAAAGTTAGAATGAGTTTGTGACTTTAAATGAGCATCACTATCCCACAATACTGTGAAATTTGGGAAATTATGTAATCACTTAACCACAATTAAAAAAAAAAAAGCAAACCACCAGAAAACTAGAAGTGGCGCTATGGCTCAAGTGGTAGAGCATGAGCCTTGGGCTGAATTGCTCAGGGACAGCTCCCAGGCCTAGAGCTCAAGCCCCACAACTGACAAAAAAAGAGAGAGATTTTTCATGTGATTGTTTCTAACATATTTATAAGATTATGTCTTTGTTGCTTTGTAACATGGTATAACCCCTGCTTTCACTGTATTTGATGTTGGTATATGTGGAGGGGAAGGGAAAAAACAAATTGTTAAAACAGGGATACAGGGGACCCATTGCAACAATGAGATGTACAAGTCATTATGTCAAAAAACGAACTTTACAACTTTGGTGGGGGGATGGGGGGAGGATGGGAAGGGATGGGAAGGGGAAACAAAGGAGAAGGCTACAATGCTTGATAAGAAATGTACTCCTTATCTTGTCCATGTAATTGTAACCCCTCTGAACAGTATTTTCACAATAAAAAAATATATTTAAAAAAAAAAAAGTGACCAGTAGCTGGGAAGGTGGCTAGTGGTGGAGGGCTTGCCTAGCATGCACAAAGCCCTGGGTTCCAATCCTCAGTACCATATGAACAAAAAGTTGGAAGTGGCTGAGTGCTAGCCTTGAGCAGAAGAGCTCAAGGACAGTGCCCAGGACTGGACAAAGGGTGGGCGGAGGGAAGTAAACTTCCCTAAACATCTGGTGGGATTTTTGGATATATAGCAAACCCACGACCCAAATCACATTTCTCTTAGGAATATTTGCTCAGTTTGATATAACAGTAAGAATGACATCCAGACTCTCTAGACAGCACAATCCAGGATTATTATTATTATTTTTTGTCGGTCATGGGGCTTGAACTCTGGGCCTGGGTGCTGTCCCTCAGTGTTTCAGCTAAAGGCTAGCGACCTACCACTTGAGCCACAGTGGCACTTCTGGTTTTCTAGTGGTTTACTGGAGATAAATGTCTCACAGACTTTCCTGCCTGGGCCAGCTTTGAACCGCAATCCTCAGATCTCAGCCTCCTGAGTAGCTAGGATGACAGGCGTGAGCCACTGGCGCCCCGAGCCTGGAGTATTTTGATAATAATCCTACAAAGCCATGCACTTGAGCTATTACTCAACCACTGAAGCCCAGGGCTACATTAATAGAACGACTTTCACAGAACTGCTTTAGGCCAGCCAGGGCTCACAACAAAACCCCAAAACTTAAAGTTCAAGTCCTGTTCTTAGATAAAAAGAAAGAAAATGTAGCCAAGCACTGTTGGCTCAAACCTACAACTCTAGTTACTCAGGAGACTGAGATCTGAGGATCATGGTTCAAAGTCAGCACAAGCAAGAAAAGTCCTTAAGCCTTTAACTATCTTGTTTACTATAAAGAGGAAGTGGAGCTACGGTTCCAGGGGTGGAGCGCTGGCCTTGAGGGAAAAAGCTCCAGGAGGAGAACTCCAGGCCCTAAGCATGAAGAAAAGAAAGAATATAGATGAGTCACGCCAGGAGCTTTGGATACCTAGAAACCTAGAATGTCCTAAGTTACTGATAAAAGCCTAAGAAATTTTTTGTTTAGTCCTAGACTAACTGAAACTAAGAATTGTCACTTTGGCTTGGATTTTAATAAATCTAACCACGTGGCTACAAGTGACTCCTTGTTTGAATTGGTGTCTTGTGTATAACAACATTAAGATTAACCATCTGATGAGAAATTTACTTTTCCTGTTTGCTTTTAGAAACAAGTACTGTATTAGGAAGATAACTTTTTAAAAACTATGTGTTTTTTGAAGTATGTCTGAAAATAAAAATGCTTGAAAATCCCTTATTATAGTTCATATTGTTATTTCACGTTGTGTGCTATGATTCTTTATTTTTCTTTTTTTTCTTTTTTTTTTTTTTTGGGGGGGGGGTCCGATCGTGGGGCCTGAACTCTGGGCCTGGGCGCTGTCCCTCAGCTCTTCAGCTCAAGGCTAGCGCTCTACCACTTGAGCCACAGCGCCACTTTCGGCTTTTTTTCTTTTTGCTTATGTGGTGCTGGGGAATTGAACCCAGGGCCTCAGGCATGCAAGGCAAGCACTCTACCACTGAGCCACCTTCCCAGCCCAGAGTCTTTATTTTTCTTTGTCAGTGGTGTGCTTTGATTGTTTTTAAGACTCAGTGGAGAGTAGCATTCTGCGGCTGGAGGCATGGCTCAAGTGGCAGAGCATCTGCCTGTAGTAATCTCAAACCCTACAGCTGCCTCCCTCAGCCAAAGAGGGCACGCCAAGCCTCAGGTGAGGAACCCAAAGGCCTGACCCCACTGACCTTCAAAACACTACTTATCAAAACAAACACAAAAGGCTCCGTTGGCTCCCGCCTATAATCCTCACTACTCAGGAGGCTGAGGTCTGTGAATTGAGGTTTACAGCCAGCCTGCCAGGAAAATCCTTGAGACTCTTGTTTCTAATAAAAACTACTCAGAAAAAGCAAGTGGTGCTGTTGCTCAAGTGGTAGAGAGCTCCCCCACTCTCTTTCTCTCTGAAGTACTGGGTTTGAACCTGGAGCTCACGCTTATTCATCAGGCATTCTATACTCCTCTTCCCCTTTGTTGTCGGTCGCGGGCCTTGAACTCAGGGCCTGGGCGCTGTCCCTGAGCTCTTTTGCTGAAGGCTAGCGCTCTACCACTTTAAGCCACAGCGCCACTTCCGGTTTTCTTGTCGTAAATTGGAGATAGTCTCACGGACTTTCCTGCCCAGGCTGGCCTTGAACTGCCATCCTCAGATCTCAGCCTCCTGAGTAGCTAGGACTGCAGGGTGAGCCACCAGCGCCAGCCTCCCTTTTTCTTTTTTTCAGAATGCCATGTTTTTTGGCCTGGGCTGGGACTACAGGCATAAAGAGCATGCCACATTTTTGTTCAGATGGAATCTTACTTTTTGCATGGCTAGCCTTGATAGGATCCTCCCCATATCAGCCTCCAGCCTGGGATTACCTGTGAGCTAGTGTCCAGCCGGTCATTAGAGGTCTTAAAATTAAATGTGGGGGCTGGGAAGGTGGCTCAGTGGTAGAGCGCTTGCCTTGCATGCATGAGGCCCTGGGTTCGATTCCCCAGCATCACATAAGCAAAAAGAAAAAAAAAAGCCGGAAGTGGCGCTATGGCTCAAGTGGTAGAGCGCTAGCCTTGAGCTGAAGAGCTGAGGGACAGCGCCCAGGCCCAGAGTTCAGGCCCCACGACTGGTCCCCCCCCCCCGCCCCCCCCCCAAAAGCAATCCTCCACTCAAGTGCCTGGAGCGAGCTGTCAGCACAAGTCCACCATCCTCCTTGGCAAGCTAAGAGACCCTAATGTTCATAGAGCCGACCCATTTCCACAGCTGCAGAGCAACGGAGCTCCTGACTGCAGTGAGACTCACAGGACACACTTGCTTCTGCTCCGAAGGCCTCGGTGTGCTGATCAGAGCAGCTGCTCCAGCAGCACAGGCCCCACCCCTGCCATGATGATGCCCACCTAGCTGCCCCACCCCCGCTTACCACTGTGAACCATGTAGTGCAAAATCTGTTCGATCACTGACACCACATCGCTAGTATCTTGCAAAACAGGCAGGTAAGTATTCTCAGATGAAAACACCTCAAGCATTCTCATTGGAAGGGCAACATTCAAACTGTCATCATTGCAGTTTTGCAGCAGCCTGTAAAAATGAAAAGTCCATACTTACTGCATATCTAAAGTTATCAGAATTCCCCAATTCCTCCTAGTCACCGAGCCCAGCATCTCAGCTATTCTGGTTTTTAATGCCAAGTTTCTCTGACAACAGGCACAACTCAAAGGCCAAGGGATCAAATATGTCCTCTAGACTTAAGAGTGTTTACCATGTCAAAACAGACGGAACACAGCCTTCCACCTAGAGCAGAGACTCGCTCCTGCCAGCAGAGGCTCTGCTATCACTAGTTTAGTCTTTTGTGTTACAGAGGATCATTCAATACCTTTTTTTTGTAGTGGTAATGAAGCTAGGGGAGGGGGAGGGGGAGAGGGAGAGGGAGAGAGGGAGAGAGAGAGAGAGAGAAAGAGAGAGAGAGAGAGAGAGAGAGAGAGAGAGAGAGAATGAGAATGTTGGGGCTTGAACTCTTTTGTGTTACAGAGGATCATTCAAAACCTTTTTTTTGTTCTGGTAATGAAGCTAGAACTCAGGGCCTAGGGCTGTCCCTGAACTTTTTTGCTCAAGGCCAGCATTCTATCACTGGAAGAACAGTTCCAGTTGTGTGTGTGTGTGTGTGTGTGTGTGTGTGTGTGTGTGTGTGTGTGTGTGTGTGTGTGTGTGTGTGTGTGTGTGTGTGTGTGTATAGAACAGTTCCAGTGCTAGGTGTGCGTGTGTATGTGTGCCTGAACTCTGGGCCTGGGTGCCGTCCCTCAGTTCTTCAGCTCCAGGCAAGTGCTCTACCACTTGAGCCACAGCACCACTTCCAGTTTTCTAGTGGTTTATTAGAGATAAGAGTCTCACAGCCTTACCAGCCCCAGCAGGCTTTGAACAGGCATCTGGCATCCTCACATCTCAACCTCCTGATTAGGCAGGATTACAGGCGTGGGCCACCACCCCTGGCAGTTCCTGCTTTTTATTGATAAACTGGAGATAAGAGTCTTACAGACTTTCCTGCCTGACTAGCTTCGAACTTCAATCCTTAGATGTCAGCTTCTGGAACAGCTAGGATCACAGGAGTGAGCCACTAGTGAGTATCTTCTCTTAACTGTAACCATACGACTGTTACCAGAATGCTCTGCACCCAACCAGTGGCCATACCCTTGCAACTGACAGACCGTACCAGCCACCCAAGGTGTAAGCATAAGCACATGCCCCTCCCTCGCCCTAGGGCTCCTGCCCTGGCACGGTGAGGAAGCTTCACAGGTACCACACCCCCAAGCCCCCACAGCCCCTACACTGTTGGACCGGTGTCTTCAGTGTGGAAGAGCCATGCATGCGGGGATAGCTACACAAAACCATCACATTCCTAAGAAACATAATGACTCCCTGCTACTCCCCACCTGACACCTGGTAATGAAGTTTTAGACATTTAGCCTTCTAGTAGGCCTGCAGGTATGGTCTATTTCCTTGGTTACAGGTCGTAAATGTTAAGTGTGCAACAGTCACCCAAGTGTTTTCCTTTTCAAAACTAAGTGCCTGTATATGCTGCCCAATTTTGTTTTTGTTTTGTACTAGTTCTGGGTCTTGAACTCAGAGCCTGAGTGCTGTCCCTGAGCTTCTTTTACTCAAGGATACGCTCCACCACTTGAGCCACAGTGCCATTTCCAGCTTTTTCTGAGTGGTTTATTGGAGTTAAGAGTGTCTCCCAAGCTTTCCCGCCTGAGCTGGCTTTGAACCACAATCCTCAGATCTGACTTCCGAGTGGCTAGGATCACAGGCGAGAGCCAGCGGCGCCTGGCATGTTGCCCCATTTTTAACTGGGTTGTTAGCCCCTTTACCTTGCTTTGCCATCTCTCGGGGCACATCCTACCCTCTTCCTTCTGATCTGGCATGTCTTCCTCCCCAGCCGCCGAGGCCCCTCCTCAGGCCTGCTGTGAGCAGTTCTACCCCACTGCCTTCAACTGCTCTGCCCTCCTGGGCACCAGCTCTCAACTCTCCATGCTATCTCCCTGCTGGTCCCTGAAAGCAGCAGCCTCACCCCTACGCCAAGGGGCCAGAGGGCTGCTCAGGGGAGCCTCCAGAGGCCTAGGCCAGGTCCACCTCAGTGCTACAGACAGAGTGGTGTGTCTGGATGTAGTAAGCTGAGTGGAGCCTAGGGTTCCCACCCAGTACTATTACACAAGCTATTACTGCTCCTCAGAAACCAAAGGCTTCTGCCTAGAAGAGCATACAGCTGTCACGAGGCAAACCTTCATTTGAATAGATCGTAGTGTTTCATTGGAACAATATGATAAATAAACCTTTCACCTAGGTTCCGGAGCCCTAGCCAGCTTACTCCACTCTAGGCATCTGTGCTGACTACACTCCTGGGCCGTCAGCTCTGCCAGGGCCTGTCCTGTCCTGTCCTCCTTTCTGTACATGTCTTCCGTGGTGAAGAGAAAGGTCCCTAGGGACCCAGCTTCTGTTGTCTTCCCTCTAGCTTGCTCAGCCCTTCCAGTTTTAGGTCCTTCGAGTCTCTAAGACTACATTACTCCAGCGTTCAAACTGAGAACTCGCGTGCACACAGGCCTGGCCTCTCCGAGCTCCCAGCCGCGGCCTCACTTCCTGTCCGGCTCTGCCTGGCCTCGTCCCTAACTGGCCCGACTCTGCTCTCCCTTCTTCACGGTCATGTCCAGTACACAAGACAGGATGGGTCCACTGACACTTGAACTGGAGGTGTGGGGAGGGCACTTTTAGATGGGGAATTAAGACATCAAATGTACTGTGTGAGCTAGGTACTACTGGCTACTCAGGAGGCTGAGATCTGAAGCCACCTGGGCGAGAAAGTCTGTGAGAGTCTTATCCCCAATTAACCACAAAAAAGCCAGAAGTGGAGCTGTGGCAGGTGCTAGCTGAACACAAAAGCTCAAAGTTCAAGGCATAGAACACACTGTGAAGAAAACGGGGAAATCTGAAAATGGGCTGAAACTTCAATCAAGCCCACCTCCATCCCAGGGACTGCCAATCTGCTCACTAGCTTCCGGGTGTTAGTGAATACCACTTTTTATTTGCAAATGCCTGTACTGAGACCTGAACTCAGGACTTCCTCTCTCACTCAGCTTTTCCTGCTCATAGCTGGAGCGCTACCACGTGAGCCACACCTCTAGTCCTGGATTTTTGAGGACTTGTCTTCCGAGGCCTGCTCCAAACCATGACCCTCAGACCTCACCACCTGAGTGGCTGGGACTGTAAGCATGCCAGCTTCGAGCACTCTCAGAGGCCACCCACTCTCTGGCTGGAGCACGTCTTTGAGAGGTGGACACAGAAGTACCTGGGGAGTGATGTCAAACGTGGAAGGGCAGTGTCAGCGATGTGGGGAACTGCCAACTCTCTTCTGTGGTACTTAAGCCTGTCATACTAAAAATTGACAGGATGGGGAAGAAAACTCAGGCTGTAGTACTGTACTCCAAACTCTATTTTTGCCTTGTTCCCTTCAGAATAAAGCTGAATCCTCTAAAGGGTGCATGGTGACTCCCACTACCCTCCAGGCAGGCTCTGACCCCAGACGGAGCCAGCGCACCAAACCGTTTGTGTCGTTCCTGCCCACATCACCACCTCATAAGACTGCCCGCCACATTTAAAAAAGTCAACCACAGGTGGGCACCGGCAGCTCACGCCTATAATCCTAGCTACTCAGGAGGCTGAGATCTAAGGATCATGGTTCAAAGCCAGCTTAGGCAGGAGACTTTATCTCCAATTAATCACTGAAAACCAGAAGTGGTACTGTGGCTCAAGTGGTAGATCACTCACCTTGAGCTGAAGAACCGAGAGACAGTGCCCAGGCCCAAAGGTCAAGCCCTAAGACCAACGACAAAAAAAAAAAAAAAAAAAAAAAAAGGCAACCACAGCCAGGTACCAGTGGCTCACCTCTGCAATCCTAGCTACTCAGAAGGCTGAGATTTGAGGGTTGCAATTTGAAGCAAACTCATGTAGGAAGACTCTTCCTCCAATTAATCACCAGCAAAGCTGGACGTGGAGCTGTGGCTCACGTGGTCACCTTGACTGAAAAATCTCTGGAACAGCAACAGTGCCCCAGGGTGAGTTCAAGCCTCCCTCCACCCCGACCTCTCCACAGTCAGCCTTCTCCCAAATCTTGTATCTCCCTTTCCTCCTTTTTCATCTCCCAAACATGAATTCTGCCGGCACCAGAGATGACCAGCACATTCCATAAGCCGCGCAAACTCACCTGCAGCAGAGGTTCATCAACCTCTTTATCTGAAATAAGCATGTCAGCCTTTCTGATCCATCCAACTGCTTGACATACAGAGAGCTATGTTTAATCAAGTTCTGATACAGCCATATCTGGAACAGCAAAACAAAAAATACAACTTTGAACCCATTGCTAGTTTACAGAATACTAAAGAATCCAAAGTGGACTCTTACATGCAAGCCTAATCAAAATCTGCTAAGAAAGTTCCTGAGGGGCTGGGAGTGTGGCTCAGAGGTAGAGTGCTCGCCTAGCATGCATGAAGCCCTGGGTTCCATTCCTCAGTATCACATAAACACAAAAAGCCAGAAATGGTGCTGTGGTTCAAGTGATAGAGAGCAAAAAGCAACTTAGAGAATGTCTGCCCTGAGTTCAAGCCCCAACACTGGCAAAAATTTAAAAAAAAAAAGAGAGAGAGAGAGAGAAAGTTCCTAGAACAAGATTTTCTTAGCATTACTTTCCCCCATCTTAATAACCTTACCATTAGTTACTAAAATAGAGTACTAAAACAAAGCTTCATAAAGCTTGAAGCAATAAGTTCACCTGCAAAAAAATCAGCAATATATAATACGTAGATTTCTTCCTTCCGTACATGTGTGGACTATACACACATCTCTAGCATCTTTCTGTGTTTTCATTTCTAACCCCTTGCATGTTTTTTACTCTTGTTTTGATGCCAGTCCTGGTGCTTGAACTCAGGGCCCTGGGCACATTTTCTTGAGCTTTTGTGCTCAAGGTTAGCACTCTACTGCTTGAACCATGGCCCCATTTTGGCTTTTTGGTGCTTAAGTGGAAATAAGGCTTTTCTGCTGGGCTGGCTTAGAACTGCAATCCTCGGATCTGAGGCTCCTCCCTACACCTTTGATAAGAAAGGTATTCATGTGGCTCCGCTACCCTCAACACAAGGAAGGATCAAGTAGATGGACGGGTTGGCCAAGGGCTCTTCTCCCCAGATGACTAGCAGGTGAGTTTTGTAAGATCTCTTGTATTCAAGAGGCCTAACTTTATGTAGTATGGATGTGTCTGCCAAAAAAGGATCTGAAAACTCAAAACAAGGACTCTCTTCTGCTTTTTCTATTTTATAAAACAGACGGGTATTGTTTTAAAATTTTGTGAGACCCATTTCCAGTAAGATGGGAATATAAGATATCCTCGTTCCTACAGATAGTTACAAATGTGCTATACACATCCGTAACTTGCCTGTGTACACCATCTTTTTGAGATGTCTGAAGTGACCTGTATTTTCTTGGAACCAACATGAAATGAATACATGTATGAAACATTGTGCATCTTCAAGTCTATACTATTTATTAACAAATGAGGAAGATGCACAATGATAATACACCACAAAAAGCCAAAGGACAGGGCTGGGACGTAGCTCAGTGGCAAAGCACTCACCTAGAAAGTACAGTGTCCTGATCCAATCCCCAAAATAAAAAAAAATGAAAAAAAAAAAAAAAAAAAAAAAGCTAAAGACAAACTCTTGGAATCGGACCCTACTAGATTTTATAATCACGACAGTGCACTATTAGCATCCAAAAAGTTACAGCCATTAAACCTGTGCTTTGCTTCACTTTTTGCTGTTGCCCAGTGGAAGGAGTTGCAAGGACAGAGCCACGCCCTGCCAACGCTCCTCCACTCCTCCTCCTATCACTGAGCTGCACTCCCCGTCCCCCAGCCACTCTCACCCTGCCTCAATGCCCAACTGAAGATGTGCACGTATCAAAGACACAAAGAATGAAATCAACAACAGGGAGATGCCAGGAAAGGAGAGTGTGAAACTGAAGAAAAGCTAAGGCTTCCCAGGATAATGGCAGGCCTGCAAGAACACACAAGCGGGGACAGACAGCACTGGACAGCATGGACAGGTACACTGAGAATGGAGACAGGGCTGCTGGAAGAAACCATGCATTAAAAATGAGGCAGTCGGGCTGGGAAGGTGGCTCAGTGGTAGAGCGCTTGCCACGCATGCCTGAGGCCCTGCAGCACCACATAAGCAAAAAGAAAAAAGCTGGAAGTGGCGCTGTGGCTCAAGTGGTAGAGCGCTAGCCTTGAGCTGAAGAGCTGAGGGACAGCGCCCAGGCCCAGAGTTCAGGCCCCACGACTGGACCCAAAAAAAAAAAAAAAAATGAAGCAGTCATCAATAATTGGTGTTGGGAAAACTGGACATCCGTATGTAGAAAACTAAAATTGGATCCCTGTTTGTCACCTTGTACCAATATCTACTCAAAATGGAGATTTCAGGCCTGAAACTCTGAAAGTACTACAAGAAAGTACAAGAACCATTAGAAGTTATCGGCATAGGCAGGAACCTTCTTAAGAGCATCCCAGGGGCACAACAAATGAGAGCTGACAAATGAAACCACATCAAACTAAAGTTTCTGCAGAGCAAAGGACACAGTTACTAAACTAGAAAGATAGCAACAGTAGAGGAGAAGATCATTACCAACTATATCTGACAGAATACACAAGGAGCTCAAGAAACTCTCCACACACACCCCAAAATCAATAATCCAATCAAGAAATGGGCAAAGGAGTAAATAAAGACTTCTCAGAAGAAAAAGAAAGAATGGTAAATAAACACATAAAGAAGTGCTCAATATCTCTGGCCAAAAAGGAAATGCAAATTAAAACAACACTGAGATGCCGCCTTACCCACTTAAAATGGCCATTATCAAGAAAACTAACAATAACATGTTGGCGAAGAGGTGGCCACCGTTGATGGGAATGTGAGCTAGTCTAACCACTGTGGAGAGCAGTCTGGGGATTCCTAAACATAGAATTTCCCTATGATCCAGCCATACCACTGCTGGGCACCCAGATCATCACAAGCCAGGATACCATAAAGACATTTGCGTGTCTAGGCTCAGTACTACACTACTCACAACAGCTAGGCACAAATGTTCTACAATAGATGAGTGGATCCAAAAAAGGGGTACCTGTACACAGTGGAAGTCTACACAGCCATTAGAAAGAATCTATCATTTGCAGGGAGATGGGTGGACCTAGAACACATTGTGTTAAGCCATCCCAGAGAGACAAATGGACCAAGTTTTCTCCCACACGTGGAAGCCAGATCTAAAATACAACTAAGCATGATGACATACCCAGGGCTCTAAGCATTGATACACAAACAGAACTAAAGGAGGTACACACAGGAGAGGCATCCAAAGGCCTAACTCCTCTCAACAGCTCAAGTACTATTTATCAAAGCAGGAAATAGAGATCTGCCTTGGGGGTGGGAAAAGGAAGAGCACAAGAATGAAGGAAGGAAAGGGGAGCAGATACAGTCATTGTATTTAAAGTACACTATGCAACCTGTGGGTGGGGATGGAGAAACTAAACTCATAACCTGACTTTGGAATTATAACCCCTTAATAATAACCATTTAGCTGCGTGCCGGTGGCTCACACCTGTAATCCTAGCCAACTCAGGAGGCTGATATCTGAGGATTGTGGTTTGAAGTCCCTGTGAGACTCTTATCTCCAATTAACCACTGGAAGTAGCATTGTGGCTCAAAGTGGTAGAGTGCTGCTACCCTTGAGCAAGAGAGCTCAGGGGCAGTGCCCAGGCCGAGTTCAAGACCATAACTCCCCAAAATAATAGATAAATAAAAAGTAAAAAAGTGAGGCAAGGATTGACTCCAGAAAAATGAAAGGCAAACTACATGTGAAAGAAATAAGAGCAACAGATCTGTACTTAAAATAATCACAAGAAAACAAAGGCTGCATGTGAGAGCGCATGGTCCCATGTGATTATTTTTACACAGGGTATCTTTGAAGAACCATCAAGGGTCACATGATGGCTGCTTCTGAGTGGGAACCTGACCGTAGGCAGGGGACTTCTTGGCATGACTACTCCTGCATTTTTTTTTTTTGGGGGGGGGGGGGGGGTCCGGTTATGGGGCCTGAACTCTGAGCCTGGGCGCTGTCCCTCAGCTCTTCAGCTCAAGGCTAGTGCTCTACCACTTGAGCCACAGCGCCATTTCTGGTTTTCTTATGTGGTGCTGAGGAATCGAACCCAGGGCATCAGGCATACAAGGCAAGCGCTCTACCACTGAGCCACCTTCCCAGCCCTCCTGCATTTGTTAGCCAACTGAATAGAGTTCATTTTTCTTTCTTTTCTTCTGTGCCAGTACTGTAAGGACTTGAGCTCAAGGTCTCATGCTCCAAGGCTGGCACTTGAGCCACAACACCTCTACTTCTAGCTTTCTGCTGGTTAATCAAAGACATGGAACTCTTGCATTTCATTTGTCTGCCTAAGCTGGCTTTGAACCGCGGTTATCGTATCATATCGTATCGTATCGTTTAGTGTCCTGAGTGGCTAGGATGATGACGGATGTGAGCCACCAGCCTCCAGCTACTTTTCTTAAATGAATCTACTTAAAATTTAAAACGCTGTACTTAAAATTTCAGAATTTGCATGTGAACACTTTTGCTTTTTAGGTGCCTAAGGCCTAGAGCCAAAGTACACATTTACCTCCAAACTTTTCACTGCCATTTTCTGAAGTAAGTCTAAACTCCAATTTAGAAATCAGATTCAAGTCTAGCCCTTGTACACTGAGATGGGTGCTTCAAAGACACCACAGCACCGGCATGCTTCTGCTCTTGGACAAAAAAACCTTTCAATCGCAATGTTAGAAGGCACGAAGACAGACAGCTTGCTGTTGTGCCTTTCTAATTCTTTTTCTTCTGAATTTCAAACAGGAAACCTAGAAAGAGCTGTCCATGGGCCAAACTGAGGGGAAATGAATTGGCTATGCTTCTAGATCAGCTCCAGTTTCAGAAAGCCCTTCCCAAATCCCAGTCTAGCAGGGCTTAGCTGTAGGACTGGACAGCAGAAAAGCGGCCCTCTGTCCTCTGCGTAGCACATACTGTGCGGCAGACTATTCTACTGGGCATGGCTTGTAGCCAGGAAGATTTCCTCTCTACCCTTTTTGTCTATCCAAAAATATATCTACAAATATGTAATTCATCTAACAATTACACAGTAGTCTCATAATATTTCCTGGAAAAAAAAGGATAACAAGCTTCTGTTTTCAGGGAAAAGGTGTAAACTCAGCCTCTGGCTGGCTCTGCT
The DNA here is from genome assembly GCF_019054845.1 of Dipodomys spectabilis. Taxonomy (NCBI): domain Eukaryota; kingdom Metazoa; phylum Chordata; class Mammalia; order Rodentia; family Heteromyidae; genus Dipodomys; species Dipodomys spectabilis. Next base: position 468,463 of record NW_024871323.1, on the reverse strand, counting down.
GGCTTGCTCCGCTGGTACCCCACCCGTCCATCTCTTTTGTGCCAGTTGTTTTGGATAGGGAGTCTAATGGGCTTTTCTACTTAGGCTGGCATTGAAAGTATCTGGAGAGTACCCAGCGTTGTAGGTGGGAGACACCAGTGCCCAGCTTACAAACTACATGTTAAAAAGAATTATTACCGGGCTGGGAAGGTGGTTCAGTGGTAGGGTGCTTGGCTAGCATGCATGAAGCCCTGGGTTCGATTCCTCAGTACCATATACACAGAAAAGGCCGAAGTGGTACTGTGGCTCAAGAGGCAGAGCACTAGCCCTGAACAAAAGAAGCTCAGGGATAGTGCTCAGGCCCCAAGTTCAAGCCTCAAGACTGGCAAAATATATATATATATATATAATTATTATTATCAAGCCAGGCACCAGTAGCCCAGGCTTGTAATCCTAGCAACTCAAGAGGTTGAAATCTCAGTTCAAAGCAAGCCTGGACAGAAAAGTCTAAGAGACGGCATCTCCAATTAATAACAAAACTGTTGACTGGAGGTGAGGCTCAGCTATTAGAGCTAGCAAGAGCTCTGTGTTCAAGTTTACTGTGTGTCTGCCACCACTAATGGTCCTGGCTGCTCCACTAAGATAAAAGCCTATGAAATTTGTAGAGAAATATGTGTCAGATGTTAAGAGACCCACTGCTTGGAGAATGATCCTGAAGTAACATTTAGATGAAGTTCTCAGCCATCTAAAAGCTGTGGAGGCTGCTTGCAGAAGAACGTGGTGCTGGCTGACTGCAGACTGCCAAGTGCACAAGGGAAGGATTCGACCACACACTTTAGCTTTTTTTTTGGTGGGTTGTAGGACTTGAACTCAGGGCTTGGGTGTTGTCCCTGAGCCTCTCTGTGCTCAAGGCTAGAGCTCTACCACTTGAGCCACTTCTGATCTTTGAGTGATTAACTGGAGATAGGAGTCTCACAGGGACTTTTCTGCCCAGGCTGGCTTTGAACTGCGATCCTCAGATCTCAGCCTGCTGAGAAGCTAGGATGACAGGCATAAGCCACAGGCGCCAGCTCACTTAAGCTTTTTGTGTGCTAGTACTGTGGCCTGAACTCAAGAGATTTGCACTCTTGCCTGGGTATCTTGCTCACAATGAGCCCTCCACCAGTCTACTTGTCCAGACTTCGCTGGTTAACTGGACTTATGATCACTCAGACTTTTCTACCTGGTCTGGCTTCCAAGTGAGATCCTTCCCATCTTGGCCTCCTACAGGTGTATCAGCAGGAGCCACCTGCAGCACTTGGCCTGCACTCTTTTTATAAACAGTTGGAATTTTTCATAATAAAGAAAATGAAGGCTGGGAAGGTGGCTCAGTGGTAGAGTGCTTGCCTTGCATGCATGAAGCCCTGGGTTCGATTCCTCAGCACCACATAAACAGAAAAAGCTGGAAGTAGCTTCTGTGGCTCAAGTGGTAGAGTATAAGCCTTGAGCAAAAGAAGCTCAGGGACAGCAACAGCGCCCAGGTCCCGAGTTCAAGCCCCAGGACAAAAAAAAAAAGAAAAAGAAGAAAGAAAAAGGAAAAAGAAAAAGAAAACCTCACTTTTAAGATGAAAGAAAACACACCAGCCCAGAGGTGGCCTATTGCAGCTGGCTGAGGAAAAGGAAATGCTCACAAACACTTAAAGGGAGGGGCCACTCAGCTTCTTCTTCTTGTTTTTAAATTTTATTGTCAAGGTGATGTACAGAGGGGCTACAGTCTAACTTGTTACCCCTCCCCCTCATTTCTCTCCCTCGTTCCCCTCCCCCCAGCGTCTTCTAACAACAGAAAGCAAGTAAAATCTGAGTGAGCACTCACCAGGCGCTTTGAGTCTTCACTCTGTTTATAAAAGAACAGAAGCTGCCGTACCAGGAAGGTAAGGTTTGGAGCACTTGCAATGGAGGTGCCGCGAGCCTGGGCTGCGCTGGCACAGCGGTCAAACGCACTTCTCTGAATGGAGTACTGCAAGCAAAGGGAGGGACACGTAAATGTGTAATTCGGACACAGTGACAGGTCTAAATAAACCTCAGCAAACCTTATTCGTGCTGGGGAACAAGATCTTAACACTCACTAAGCAGCACCTTTTACCCTTCTTGCTATCCATCAGCTGTGGTCTGGCCTGTGTTTATATCTCATAATTTTGTGGCCACAGCGCCACTTCCGGGTTTTTTTCTTTTTTGCTTATGTGGTGCTGAGGAATTGAACCCAGGGCCTCTGGCATGCAAGGCAAGTGCTCTACCACTGAGCCACCTTCCCAGCCTTCATTTTCTTTATTATGGAAAATTCCAGCCCCATCTCACGATTTTAAAATCACCTAAAAACTCATCTGTGTGTAAACCTTAATGTAAATATAAATTACTTACCAGGGAAAACTTTCACTAAACAGGTATACAAAATATAAGAAAAACAGATGCCATTTATAAGAACACTACCATAGGGGCTGGGAAGGTGGCTCAGTGGTAGAGCGCTTGCCTTGCATGCCTGAGGCCCTGGGTTCAATTCCTCAGCACCACATAAGCAAAAAGAAAAAAGCCGGAAGTGGCGCTGTGGCTCAAGTGGTAGAGCGCTAGCCTTGAGCTGAAGAGCTGAGGGACAGCGCCCAGGCCCAGAGTTCAGGCCCCACAAAAAAAAAAAAAAAAAAGAACACTACCATATTTAAAATGGGTTGACTTTCTAGTTCTTTCTTAGTTTTAAAGATAAACTATGATTGTCCAAAAAAAGAAATGTACTCTTTACCTGACTTATGTAACTAACTGCATCCCCTCTGTATTTCATTTGTATAATAAAAATAAGAAAACTTTAGAACTGTATTAAACACAGCTATTTAAAAAAAAGATAAAATGATGTTATTTGCTGGAAAACTGATGCAATTGGAGGATATCACATTGAGCAAGACAAGCCTCCAAAACAAAATATTCTATGTTTTCACTCATATGTGGAAGCTAGACCTAAAAGATATGCATATTCATAGACATGTACACACACACATCTACTGCAAATGTGTGGAAATATAACAGTGAAATACACACTCATAATTAATGTAAACTAATAAAAAACAAACTTACTTGCTGTTTTCTGTCTCTGTAGCCTCGAATGAATGACTGGATAATTATTGCATTTTTCAATCTTCGCCTTTCCTCCTGAATAATGGAGTAAGGAGGAAAGCAGTTAATTGGTCCGAATTAGTGAAGATGATTTTCAGCTAGTCAGGTTTTAAAAAATCCTAGCTATAGAATTCAGACCATAAAATTCATTCAATAAAGCATGCCATCCACTGAATCTATTTTCAGTACATTCCAAGTCATGTACCAGCATCACAATTTAGTTTCAGGATTTCTTCATCATCGCCCACCTGTCCAAACCCTGTGCCAACCAGTACCCTACTTGCCACCATTAATCTAATTCTTGTGCAATAGATGTTCCTGTTCTGTGCATGTGCCCAGAGGGGTAAGCAAAAAAAAGCAGTCAGTATATTCAATGTACATTATGTAAAAACTGAACTACGTAACTTGAAGATAAGGAGGGGAGGGGAAAAAAATGGAACAATAAAAGGAATGACACTGATCATGAAGCATTGTACTCATAACCTGACTTATGGAATTGTACAACTGCTTAATAAGAGGAAGGGAGTGAAGGGAGGGAAGAAGAAAGGAAGAAGGAAAGGAAGGAAGGATAGGAAGGAAGGAAGGAAGGAAGGAAGGAAGGAAGGAAGGAAGGAAGGAAGGAAAGAAGGAAGGAAGGATAGGAAGGAAGGAAGGAAAGAAGGAAGGAAGGAAGGAAGGAAGGAAGGAAGGAAGGAAGGAAGGAAGGAAGGAAGGAAGGGAGGGAGGGAGGGAGGGAGGGAGGGAGGGAGGGAGGAAGGAAGGGAGGGAGGAAGGAAGGGAGGGAGGGAGGGAGGGAGGGAGGGAGGGAGGAAGGAAGGAAGGAAGGAAGGAAGGGAGGAAGGAAGGCAGGAAGGAAGGGAGGGAGGAAGGGAGGAAGGAAGGAAGGGAGGGAGGAAGGGAGGGAGGAAGGAAGGGAGGAAGGAAGGGAGGAAGGAAGGAGCCTGAGAGGCATGGGGCGCAGGGCCAGGGCCAGACATGTTTTCAGAGTGAGTTGCGAGGAGGGAGAGCAGGGCAGAGCACTACTGGAAGGGTAGTGAGAATGGCCAAGAATGCTCCAAAAACAGATGCGGAACATTAGCAAGTACAAGGCCCCTGGTTTGCAGTGGCTCTTCACTGAGGGCCACTTTTCCATACAGGAGACAGTGATGAGCGCTGCCATTTTGGTTTGCCCGGTAGAAGTACTGCCAGCATCTAGGGATGAGGCCAGGTGTCCTCCAGGCAAGGACAGCCCCCGGCCACAGTGGACCTTCAGGGTCCATGCGTCCACCATGATGAGGGAGCCAAGTTTTGACCCTGCTGCAGCTCCTTCAGTCAGGAATGCTCTTCAAAGGGCATCTGCTCACCCTCCATGAGTCCACAGAGCCCTTCTCAAAGGCTGCTCCCAGCAGAGCCGCCGTGCTGCCACAGCTTAGAGCTACCTCACTAACGCACCCACCTCAGAGCAGGACTCTGGTCTGCCCAACACAGGTAAAGCTCTCAAAAAGCTGCTAAATCCAAGAGTGAGTTGTTAGAATAACAAAGCATTAACTCTTATCTAGAAAAGCAGACCCTAAGAAGTTCTCTTCATTCTCAGTTGTGGTGACAAGCGTGTAACACCTTGCTTGATAAAATGTGAACACTATACTAGATTATCTAGAAACCTTATTAGAAAGAAACACAACCAAGAACCATAATCTTCTGTAACCTGGACTGAGCCCTTCAAGCCTATCTTTTCTTGGAGGGTTACAGAATTAACACTGAGCACATCTGGAAATGTTGCAAAACCCATGTGTGCACAATTATGTTACAAATGTTGCAAACTCTAACTGCATGCACATATACTTGGTGTCACATCCAGAAATGTTGCAGAAGCTAGAAAGTACATACACACAGATACAATGTCACCAGCAATATGTGAAGGTACACATAGATAGAGCAAAGCCAAGACTTCTTTTTCTGCAGTAGTGGGTCTTGAACCCAGGGCCTCCTGGCTAGCACTCTACTGTATGAACATGTCTCCACTTCTGGCTTTATTTTATTTTTGGGAGGGGGAGAGATAAAGAGTTAAGGATTGCCCCCTCCTACATAGTTCAAACTGAAACTCAGATCTCATGAACGGGTAGGTTTATAGGTGTGAGACACCAGCGCCCAGCTGAAATGTAAATGATCATTTATCACGATTATCACAAAGCTGTTGTTACCTCTCTTTTCCGTCTTTCTTCCTGAGTACGATGTAAAAGAGAAGCCTTTTCTTCCTAAATGCAAAAAAAGAAAAAAAAAATGTAAGGAAGGCTGTAATACTAAACTTGAAAACACTCCCACCGAAGTTTATAGAATGTTCTGGCTCCCAAATGATTCTGCAGACCCTCCAATCAAACTCTGCACCAGACAAGATATCCCAGGCTGGGAGTGCTCCAGGTCTAACTTACAGCACTCAGAAGCTCTCTAAGCACACCTGCTGATGGGGAATTGCACGCGTGCGCGCGCACACACGCACACACGCACACACACACACACGTGAGCACAGGGAAAACTGGGATCTGACCAATCATCAATGCAATGAACACGCCACAGTTCTACAAACCACCACCCTGAAGGGTGGGCCGGCACACGCGTGCTCTCTGGCTCCCACAGCTGCCCAAGGGGAATTTTAATGAAAGGAAACCCATGGCTTGTAGTAAATGAAGAAAATGTTCACTATAAGCAAAATTTTTGAATAACATACTTTGTAGAAAGAAATGAATAAAGGGAAATTTTTGAAACAAATAAAGGAAAAATACTAAAAGACACACCTCTTCTCCCCAAACTGGTCCAACCTTTAGTACAGACTTCTAATTTGTGTGTGTGTGTGTGTGTGTGTGTGCGCGCGCACGTGCGCGTGCACAATACCAGTCCTGGGGCTTGAATTCAAGGCATGAGCACTGTTATTGAGCTTTCCTTTTGGCTCAAGACTAGCACTCTACCCCTTGAGCCACAGCACCATTCTGGCTTTGTTTATTTGGTACTGAGGAATCAAACTCAGGGCTTCATGCATGCTAGGCAAGTACTCTACCGCTAAGCCATACTCCCAGCCCCAGACTTCTTTTTTTGTAAATTTAAGAGTCCAAGATGCTGCATACACCGATCATAGCTAGATGCGCAGTGCATATTCGTAATCGCAGAACTCTTGCTGAGGCAGGAGGTTCATGAGCTCCAGGTCCGCCTGGAGATAGATGTGAGAATCCATCTCCAAAAGGAATAGTATCATTTTTAAGCTATACCTGAGCCCACTGGCAGTTAGACCCATTTCATAGACACACCAGCAGGGTGCTGGTGGCTCACCTGTAATCCTAGCTACTCTGGAGGCTGAGATCTGAGGATCGTGGTTTGAAGCCAGCCCAAAGCCTGTGAACCACTTATCCCTAATTAACCACCCAAACAAGCCAGAAGTGGAAGTACAGCTCAAGTAGTAGCTCAAGAACAGTGCCCAAGTCCTAGATTCAAGCCCCAGGACCAGTACAAAACAAAAGGACAATGAAAGAGAATTAGCCAATTTATAATTACACACTGACATGTAAACCAAGCAAAATATGAGCAAAAGCTTATTAGTGAACATGAAGAGCCAAAGAAAATCATCCACTGTAGCATAACCAAAGCCAACTTGTTTCACAATGAAAGATTCCTCATTATTTACTAAATATTGCTCTTTAAATTGGCTTTTTAAATAGTTCAAAGAAAAGCTACAAAAATAATGTGTTCCCGGGGCTGGGAAGGTAGCTCAGTGATAGAGCGCTTGCCTTGCATGCCTGAGGCCCTGGGTTCGATTCCTCAGCACTACATAAGCAAAAAGAAAAAAGCCAGAAGTGGTGCTGTGGCTCAAGTGCTAGGGCACTAGCCTTGAGCTGAAGAGCTGAGGGACAGCACCCAGGCACAGAGTTCAGGCCCCACAACCGGACCAAAAAAAAAATAATAATAATGTGTTCCCTAATCCTGTACAAGTCTTTCTTTCCCTCCATAACTAGATACAATTATCAGCAGCATTAGTAAATGCACCACCCACTTTATTAGAAACTCAGCCTGCATGAGTTCTAGAATTCCACATAGTAAGACACAGTCTTAGATACTACTGCCTCATCTTCTTCCATCTCTTAGTAGTTTGAACTCAGGGATTTTTGCTTGCTTGGCTGGTACTCTATCACTTGAGCAATACCACCAGCCTAGCTTTTTGCCAGTTAATTGGAGATACAATTTTGTGGACTTTTCTGCCTGGGCTGGCTTCAAATGACCGTCTTCTGTATTTCAGCTTCTTAAGTAGCCAAGGTTACAGGTGTGAGTCCCTGGTGCTTGGCCTTTCTGCTCTAACAGTGTTTCCCTCTAACTTTCGTGTCATGGGAGTGTCCCTCAACTTGGATTTTTCCACATTCTTTCATGATTATGATCACACAGTAACAGTACTATATTTGAACCCACAGCATTTATATCTAACTCCATGGCTTCATACACAAGTACGTAAACAACTGAATAAGTAAGGGGAAAATCTCCTGGCTGAACCCAGTTAATATATAAATACAGGAGAGGGAAAAGGCCAGAACCACCCACAGCCATAGCACTAAATGTTGTAGATGAGATCCTGTGAAGTATACTAAAACTGGTGGGCAACACTTCAAGGAGAATCAGGATTTACCTGGCCTCAAAGTATCACCCTCAAGGTATTTTTCAGCTACCAAGAGAAAGTAAATTCACAGAGGAGAAACCTGCAGTCACCAACCAAGCCATCAGTGCAACCTTCCCACAAACACAACCAACAGGTCAGGAGGCACCCGACACAGTACAGAGGAGGCAGGAGACCATTTTGGTACTCTTGCCAAAGATGCCTTTTAATGTAAATGTATGTATTTCAAGGGGAAGCTTCTATATTTGTGAAGGCTGGTCATAAACAAACACTCTATTACATTTGAAATTAAAATACTGAATTACAAGACACTTATTGGTAAATACCCTATCTGAACGTAGGTTCCTCAAGGCTTAGGTTATGAAGATGACATCAAGACCTGCATCTTTTCCCCGTCATGGGGCTTGAACTCTGAGCCTGGGTGCTGTCCTTGAGCTCTTCAGCTCAAGGCTAATGCTCTACCACTTTGAGCCACAGAGCTACTTCTGGTTTTCTGATGGTTTATCAGAGATAAGAGCTTCACAGACTTTCCTACTCAAGCTGGCTCTGTACCGCAGTCCTCAGATCTCAGCTTCCCAAGTAGCAAGCCCTGCCTTTCTTAAGCTTCCCATCAGCCAACAGAGAGCCTAACTGGTGTTTACAGCAGGACCGGGGAGCAGTGCTAGTAGCCGCAGGAGGGTCTGGGCAGCCCCAGGCCTCTGCTCAGGAGCCCTGCAGGCAGCTTCTTTGGCCGGTGTCCTTTCTGCAGTGGCGTGCGCGCAAGGAGGCAAGGGGCGGACGTTCCTCTTGCCTCCACTGCCAGCTGGTTTAGGAAAACTCTCACAGGCCCGTCTGGTAAGCCCGCACTTTCCATGTGTTCGCAATTCTTTCCCCAGGTAGAGGTGTGTCTCATGGTGAAAGGCTGCCCATGCCCAACCCCTGGACACAGGCTTTCGCGGCCTGAGGGAGAAGGGGACTGGCTCACACAGCCAGCCACTCGCTGGGTTGTGCTTGCTTCTCACAAGGGCAGAGGCAACAGCCTAGCTTCCCTGTGCACACAGGACTGCCAGACTGCTTTTGTACCCGAGGAGGAGACTGGCCTGCGCCAAGCTTCCAGAGCTCGGACACGGATGCAATCTCCGCAGCAAACCCACACGAGACCGCTGCCTGCCCAGCCCGTCCCACTGGCTGTGAAGTCAGCCACACATTTTAAAGGACTTCCTCTCACTTACCGCTACGGACGAGGTTACCCAGCTCACGGCCATAAACCCAAAGCACGAGTGGATTCAGCAATCAGTTCCGGAGAACAGACCCACTGTTCTCCCGGGACAACAGCTGCTCCACCCATTTGACCCTACATCTATAAATAAATGGACCATGAGCAAAGTCATTAGTCCACCACTTTGTTTGAGGGTCACTGATCATCACCAGCAGTGGTCCCCATTTGGCCACACAGCAGCCTCAGCTCAGACATGGGCTCTGGCGTCTGCTTCGCCCCTTCTGTGGCTGGGCAGGCTCTCTTGGCTGCTTGCTCCCGGGGTTTAACCTCAGCTCTTCCTTAGGTGGGATGCATAGATAGCTTAATCCTAGAATTTAGGGGCACAAAGGGACAGGCTGACTCTATCAGTCTGTGAAAAAACAAACTTAGGGGGTGGGGGTGGCTCACCCCTAAGTGGAAATAGAGCTGGGAAGGTGGCTCAGTGGTAGAGTGCTTGCCTCACATGCATGAGGCCCTGGGTTCCATTCCTCAGCACCACATAAGCAGAAAAAGCCAGAAGTGGTGCTGTTCAAGACCCATGACCGACGAAAAAAAAAGAAAAGAAATTCAGTCCACAGAACCCATACCAGCAATACAGAATAGAATATAACACACTACAGACCTATTAGCAAACTTTGGTTACTGAATTCTTTAAAACGTCAGTGTGGAAGAAAACTTTCCCAAGAAGAATGCAATTATTTTAGAGCAGTAAATTTGACTAAAAATTCAAATATCCTACACAGAAAAATAATACAACCAAAGACAAGAGACAAAGCAGGAACAAATATAACACAATAAAAATGATTATTCATAGAGCTGGGAAGGTGGCTTAGTGGTAGAGCGCTTGCCTTGCATGCCTGAGGCCCTGGGTTTGATTCCTCAGCACCACATAAGCAAAAAGAAAAAAGCCAGAAGTGGCGCCATGGCTCAAGTGGTAGAGTGCTAGCCTTGAGCTGAAGAGCTGAGGGACAGCCCCCAGGCCAAGAGTTCAAGCCCCATGACCGACCCCCCCCAAAAAAATTATTTATAAGACAATAATATGAAAAGATAAAGAATAAAAGCAAAAGATATAAATAGTGCACAGGAGTATCAACCCAAGAACTTCAAATTAACTGGGCACTTGGTGGCTCACACTTGTAATCCTAGCTACTAAGGAGGCTGAGATCTGAGGATCTCAGTTCAAAGCCAGCCCACGCAGGAAAGTCTGGGAGACTCATCTCCAGTTACCCACCAGAAAACTGGAAGTGGCACTGTGGCTCAAATGGTGGAGCACTCATTGAGCTGAAGAGCACAGGAACAGTGTCCAGTCCCAGAGTTCAAGCCCCATGGTTGACCAAAAAAAAAAAAGTCAACTTTACTCATTTTAAGATGCAGGGCTGGGAAGGAGGCTCAGTGGTAGAGTGCTTGCCTAGCATGCATGGGACACAGGGTTTGTTTCCTCAGTACCACATAAAAAAATTGTTTTAAAGAAGAGAATGCATTAAGAACATTGAAATAAGGCCTTTACCTTATTTCTCGGATTTGGCAAACGTGAAAAGACAGCAATGTTCAGGAAGGGCACAGAACTGCCACTACCTTCACACACCAACGTAACCTCCTCTAGGTAGTTTGGAAATACCCATGAGTTCAAAGTGTGAGCTGCCTCTGACCTAACAGATTCATTCCAGGAATCTAACCCACAGATAACAACATATTTGAATTAGGCACAGCAGGGCTCAATATGCCCTGACCTATGTGTTTTTTTTGTTTTTTGGGTCTGGTCGTGGGGCCTGAACTCTGGGTCTGGGTGCCGTCCCTCAGCTCTTCAGCTCAAGGCTAGCGCTCTACCACTTGAGCCACAGCGCCACTTCCGGTTTTTTTCTTTTTGCTTATGCGGTGCTGAGGAATCGAACCCAGGGCCTCAGGCATGCAAGGCAAGCGCTCTACCACTGAGCCACCTTCCCAGCCCCTGACCTATGTTTTAAACAAGGAAAATACACATAATTATACTCCCAGAATACAACTCTGAGCACCTATGTAAAATCCAAACCAAAATCTGCATATTAACTATTAAGAATTGGAGCCTAGGCCAGGAGCCAGTGGCTCACATTTGTAACCCTAGCTACACAGGAGGCTGAGATCTGAGAATCATGGTTCAAAGCTAGCCTGGGCAGGAAAGTCCATGAGACTCTTAGCTCCAATAAACCACCAGAAACCTGGAAGTGGCGCTGTAGCTCAATTGGTAGAGCGCTTGCTTAGAGCTGAGGGACAGCTCCAGGCCCAGAGTTCAAGCCCCATGACCAACAACACCAAAAAAGAATTGGAGTTTATGCGCCAGGTGTCCAGGGCTTATGCTTGTTATCTTAGCTACAAGAGAATAAAATGTGGAGGACTGAGGTTCAAAACCAGCTCAGCTCAAGTGGCAGAATGCCAGCCAGGAGCAAACAAGTCAAGCAAAAATTTGAGGTTGAATTCAAGGGGTGGAGGTGGGGAACCTGTGTGGCAGCTCTAGGTTATCAGTTTTAATTTATTTTACTCATATTTGAAGATATCCTGTACTTTTAAAATTCTGCAGGTCTAGAAGAGTTAGGGATTCTGAGTAGCAGTTATAGCCATTTCACAAAAGCACACTGTGTTTTCAGGGATTGAACTCTCCCAAAGCCTCTTCCCTTCATGCTAATCTCTCCCAGAGTCCCCAGCTGAGACACCCACCATCCCTCAAGGGTAAACACTAGCTGGGGGCTAAGTGCTCACCTGTAACCCTAGCTACCCAAGAGACTGAGACCATGAAACTCATCTCCAGCTAACCATTCAAGAAACAGGAGCAGTGGCTCAAAGTGGTAGAGGGCTAGGCCTTGAGCAAAAGAGCAAGGACAGCTCCCAGGCCTGAGTTCAAGCCTCAAATCGAGAGAAAAAAGAAAACAGAAAAAAAGAAAACTGTAAACATCAATAAATGGCAGCAGTCTATTTGCTCTGCAAGCATTAGAAGCTATCTTATCTTTTCCAAAGATTAAAGATAGCCAAATTCCAATCCCACAAATACCATTTTCACAGATAGTTTTATTTATTTTATATATATATATATTTTTTTTTTTTGCCAGTCCTGGGGCTGGAACTCAGCGTCTGGGCGCTGTCCCTGAGCTTTTGCTCAAGGCTAGCACTCTACCACTGGAGCCACAGTGCCACTCATGGCCTTTTCTGTGTATGCGGTGCTAAGGCATTGAACCCAGGGCTTCGTGCATGCTAGGCGAGCACTCTACCACTGAGCCACATTCCCAGCACTCTTGAGACTCTCATCTCCAATTAACTACCAGAAGCAGAGCTGTGACTCAAGTGGTAGAGCCCTGAGCACAAAAGCTGAGCGACAACACCTAGGCCCAGAGTTCTAGCCCCAAGATGGTGGTATACACATACACACACACACACATACACACACACAAATAATAATATACTCAAATTCTCTCTCCTAGTCGCCTGATTTTATGTCCCCTCTGGGCATGGGGCAGGCTTGACTTCCAACTCCTACCACGCTGTGGGACACACTCATGTCCAGGCCCTGTGGGCCAGGCCTCTCTCCCAGACTAGCTCCCTGACACCACTTTGCCCTGGTCTGGGTTTGAGTCTGTGGGATCCCTCCCTGTCCCAAGCGGCATGTGCTCTCCTCAAGGAACAAAGTCTACTGACAGCCCAACATCTGCACTCCACCAGCCAAGCGCTCATCCCACAGCCCCACTCCCTCAAGTCCTCTCCACCTCACAGACCAGAATCCAATCCTCCTCAGATTCAAAAGCACAGATGGGGCTCCACAGCCCCCTCTGCAGAGTGACTCTCCAACACCCAAACCAAGGTCAAAAGAAGTCAACTGCAGCCACCACCCCCTGGGAAGGGAACACACAGGACAGTCGAGAGGAGACTTGTCTCAAGACACTTTCCTACTGACAGACAACCTGGTGTCTGGATTCAGACCTTTGCGTTCTCGAAGATAACATCCTTTCTCTCATAAACATGGGGGTTTTGTTTGTTTTGTGCCTGTTTTAGCTAGCTTCGTGAACTTTTGTCAACCCTGGAAGATTTTCCTCTGGGTAATTGCTGCCAATTGAACTACACACTGCCATGCATATGCACCCTAACATCAGAAATGCTGAGAAAACCCAGCACATCTGAACCAACTGAGTCCAGCAGCTCCTTACTCCCCAGTGCCCAGCCTCCCGTCAGCCTGGCTGACCCATCCTTCAGAACACGGGCCAACCCAGCCCCAAGGGAATCAGGAGCTAGCCATTAGTTTATGGATACTTAACTGCTCACAGTGGAAGTCTTAATACTCTGACAAAATTATAAACAAGCCTTGACTTTTCCTATAGAGCTTTTACAAATAAACACTAAAAATATTCACTGAATTTGAAAAACAAAAAAATAGACATGTGTTACTGGAATTCTAGAGAAAAAGCCCTGGACTGGAAACATGGTCCCAGTATGCTCAATGCAATGATGACTAACGACAAGGCAGACAAGAAGCATCTGTTTAATAGGGCCCCACAGAAAGAACAAGGGCCTGAGTGGCTGTATATCTGCCTTTAAGTACTGACATTACGTGTAAACAGAGAAAAATGCACTGGGGCAAGAGGCAGATACTCTTAAGAATCCTTGGTTAGCGAGGTGATCTGGTTGATCATTACCTCAGGACTGGCATGAAGAGCTCTGTCATGGTAAGGAAGTCTTGCTAGCTAGGTTTGCCCACCAATGCCAGCACTTGTGAGGCTTGTGCAGGAAGATCCTGCGTTGGAGGCCAGTCACCAGGCCCAGCACTGGTTATACAGGGAGATCCTGTCTTAAAAAAAAAAAAAAAAGTGTTCAATAGCAGACACTTGCTAGTCTACACCAGCAAGGTCCTGGGTTCAATCCCCAGTATAGTGACTGCCGGGAAAACTTGTGACAAGATAAGCATCCATCAGTTTCTGGAATCCAGATGACTATAGGAGAGGATAGCTAAGAGCAAAAAGAGAGATATAAATCAGAACCGGTGTGCTGAGTTCTAAGTCTTCTTTTTTTTGGTAGGTCATGGGGCCTGTGAACTCTGAGCCTGGACGCTGTTCCTCAGCTCTTCAGCTCAAGGCGAGTGCTCTACCACTTGAGCACTGCATCACTGCAGGCTTTTTCTATATATGTGGTGCTGAGGAGTTGAACCCAGGGCCTCATGCATGGGAGGCATGCACTCTACCACTGAGCCACCTTCCCAGCCCCATTTTACGTCTTCTTTTAGTTAACTTATGGGTCCAAATGAGAAGAGTCAATGCTTTTTAACAAAAGGCACACACAAAGGCTGGGAATGTGGTTTAGTGGGTACAGTGCTTGCCCAGCATGCATGAAGCCCTGAGTTTGATTAGTCAGTACCACATACACAGAAAAAAAAAAAAGGCTGGAAGTGGTACTGTGTAGACCACTAGCCTTGACCAAGAAGAAGCTCAGGGACAGTGCCCGGGCCCTGAGTTCAAACCCAAGGACTAGCAGAAAAAAAAAAAAAGGTACACACAAAAAGATAATTTCTTCCTGTTTTTGTTTTTCAATAAGGCCTATGTAGAATCACAGGAAAATGAACTCATCGTTAGCACCAGTAAACAAAAGCAAAACCACAAGGAAACCACATCCCACCAGAACTGCTGCGTTAAAAGGACAGGGCCAGGGGCCAGGGGCGGGCCAGAGCAGAGCACTTGGAACCTCGTAGCCCGGCACAGGACCAGGCCCGCCAAGACCCTAGAGTGGAGTGTGACAGAGGTGGGTGGACCCTGGTCAGATCCAAACTGAGCCCGAGAAGACAGTCACAAAGGACCAGGTGCCAGGGATGCCCGAGCTAACGACCACTCCTGGGAAGGATGGACGCGGGACAGGAAACAGCGTCCTAAAGTCCTCCCTCGGTGGCCCAGCCGTCCGCCTGCGCCGGCCCCGACCCCGGCCCCAGACTCGGCCCCGGCCCCAGACTCGGCCCCGGCCCCAGCCTCGGCCCCGGCCTCGGCCCCGGCCCCGGCCCCGGCCCCGGCCCCGGCCCCAGCCCCGGCCGCCCGGGCCGCAGGAGCGGCCGGCAGCCTCCTCCTGGCCTCCTCCCTCAGCCCGCGGTCAGAGGCCCAAGCGTGCTCCCCAGGCTCTCGGAGGACGGAGCCCACCGAAGACACTCAGGCCGCAGGCCCCGCCGGGAGGAACGCGGCCCCAGCCCCCAGCAGGGGCCGCGGCCAGGCGGGCCTGGAACGTGCGCTGGGCCGGGCGGGCGCCCGGAGGTCGGCGGCGCGGGCCGGGGATTCCGTGCCCTGAGGCCGCGCCGCGGGGTGAGGCGGGCCCGGCGCCCCCGCGCGGGGCCTCGAACCTGGCGGCACGGATCCCCCAACTACCTCTAGCACCTTCTGCTGCCACCGCCTCCGACGGCCGCAGCCCGGTCCCCGGACGCCGACCCCGCCGGGAGCCCCCCCGCCGGGATTCCCCCGCGCCCGCCCGCCGGGGCCCGCGGCCGACAGCGCCGCGAAGCCGACGCCGAGCGGCGGCCCCAACGCCCCGGGATGGCGGGGCGGGCGGTTCGGCCCGCGCCCCGCGCCCGCCGGCCGCGCCCTCACCTTCCGGCTGGCGCCGCCCAGGGACACCTTGGGCCTGGTCTTGAACTCGCCTTCGAAGCTGAACATCTTCGCCGCCTATCCCATCGGCGCGGCCGGGGCGCGGGCGGGCGGGCGCCCCGGGGGCGGGGCCGCGGGGGTTCCGGGGCCGCGGGGCGCGGCGGCGCCGGGAGGGCGCTCCGGGCTCGAGCCCCGCGGGGCGCGGGCAGGGGCTGCGCCGCCGGCCCGGGGGCCCGGCACGCCGGGGCCGGCCGGTGGGCGCGAGCGCGGCGACGCTGGCGGGCGGCCGGTCCGCGCCCGCCTGCTCCACGCCCCGCCACCACCTAGCGAGGGGCGCCGCCGACCCCGCGCCCGCACCGCAGCCGCCGCGGAAGGAAGATGGCGGCCGGTCGTGTCGCCGTGCGCGGCCCCGAGAACGCGCGCGCCCCCGCCATCGAAGGCGCGGCGCTCCTCACGGCGCTCGCCTGCGTGCGCGGCCCCGCTATCGACGGCGCGGGGCTCTTCCCGGCGGTCCCCGCGCACGCAGCCCGGCGCGCCTCGGCGGGCGGCTGGGCGCTCGGACGGCGCCCCCTGCGCCCGCCTGCGTGCGCGTCCCCGCGCGCGTGCGCACCGCCGGCTCGGGAAAGAGACCAGGCGGCGCGGGAGCCGACTGCGCCCCGCGCGCAGACACACGCACAAGTGCCGGGCGCCGTGTGCGCAGGTTCGAGCTCGTGCCGGGTTGCGTGGCCGAGTGTGCGGCACACGCAGACGTGCCCCCACCTCAGACCCGGGCTGCGTGGAGATAACGCGCTCAGCGCACCGAGCCCGCGCGCGCGACACAGCTGACTCCACACGTAGATTCTGAACATGCCGCTCACAAACGGGCCACGCCCCAGGCATGTGCACCGGTGCGGCGTCCCCACCGCGCGCACGCGCAGGCAGCATGTACCCGAGTGCAGCGCGCACACATCAGTTCCAAACGCGCGTGTGCGCTGTGTCCCGCGGACAGCGTGAACGCGGCGCTCCGCGCGCACGCGCAGGCAGCATGTACCCGAGTGCAGCGCGCACACGTTAGTTCCAAAAGCGCGTGTGCGCTGTGTCCCGCGGACAGCGTGAACGCGGCGCTCCGCGCGCACGCGCAGGCAGCATGTACCCGTGTGCAGCGCGCGCCCGTCAGTCCCACCGCGCATGCGCTGTGTGTCCCGCGGTCAGCGCGTAACCGCGGCGCTCCGCGCGCACGCGCAGGCAGCATGTACCCGAGCGCAGCGCGCGCGCCCGTCAGTCCCACCGCGCATGCGCTGGGTGTCCCGCGGACAGCGCGTGACCGCGCTCCGCGCCTCTCCAACGCGTTTGTTTGTGGCTCGCTTTTGTTACACGCGTTTGCAGCCGGTGGGCGAGGTCGGAAGCACGTCGCTGCCTCCTCCGGTCTCCCCGCCAGCCCCGCCCGTCCCGGGCTGGAACTCGGGGCCTGGGCGCCGTCCCTGAGCTGCTTCAGCCCAAGGCCAGCGTCTGCCCCTGAGCCCCAGCGCCACTTCCGGCCTTTTCTGCGTGTGTGGTGCTGAGGGATTGAACCCAGGGCCCCGTGCGTGCTGGGCGAGCGCTGAAGGCCTAAGGAGCGCGCCGTCCCCACCCTGGGCAATAGCTGAGGCCGGCTGGCTGAGACGCGCGCACGCCACGGCTCTGCACACGGGGCTCTGCACACGGCCCTCCGCAGAGCGCGCGCGCCCGGCGGCGTCAGGCCACGCGCGAGGCCCCAGCCCGCTGGGACCGACGTCCAAGCTCACAGCCTTCAAAGGCTTTGTTCTCAGGCTGGGCGGGTGGCTCCGTGGGAGAGCGCTTGCCTCGCATGCCTGAGGCCCTGGGTTCGAATCCTCAGCACCACATAAGCAGAAAGAGCCAGAAGTGGCGCTGTGGCTCAAGTGGTAGAGCACTAGCCACCGCCCCGCCCCGCCCCGCCCCGCCCCGCCCCGCCCCGCCCGGCACTGCCCCGCCCCGCCCCGCACTGCACCGCCCCGCCCCGCCCGGCACTGCCCCGCACTGCACCGCCCCGCCCCGCACTGCACCGCCCCGCCCCGCCCCGCCCCGCCCGGCACTGCCCCGCACTGCACCGCACCGCCCCGCACTGCACCGCCCCACCTGCACCGTCCCGCCCCGCCCCGCCCCGCCCGGCACTGCCCCGCCCCGCCCCGCACCGCCCCGCACCGCCCCGCACTGCACCGCCCCGCCCCGCCCCGCCCCGCCCCGCCCGGCACCGCCCCGCACTGCACCGCCCCGCACCGCCCCGCCCCGCCCCGCCCCGCCCCGCACTGCACCGCCCCGCACCGCCCCGCCCGGCACTGCCCCGCACCGCACCGCCCCGCCCCGCACCGCCCCGCCCGGCACTGCCCCGCCCCGCCCCGCACCGCCCCGCCCGGCACTGCCCTGCACCGCCCCGCCCCGCACCGCCCCGCACCGCCCCGCCCGGCACTGCCCCGCCCCGCCCCGCACCGCCCCGCCCCGCCCGGCACTGCCCCGCACTGCACCGCCCCGCACTGCCCCGCCCCGCCCCGCACCGCCCCGCCCGACACTGCCCCGCACTGCACCGCCCCGCACTGCACCGCATCGCCCCGCACCGCCTGCCCCGCCCCGCCCCGCACCGCCCTGCACCGCACCGCCCCGCACCGCACTGCACCGCCCCGCACCGCACCGCCCCTCCCCGCCCCGCACCAGTCGCCCCGCACCTCCCGCCCCGGCCCGCAGTGCTGCCGCCCCGTCCTGGCCTTACCAGTGAGCTGCTCTGGCCTGGTCGGTCTGGGCTGTTGTTGTGTTGTCGGTGGTGACCTGGTCCGTCTGGGCTGTTGTTGTGTTGTCGGTGGTGGCCTGGTGGGTCTGGGCTGTTGTTGTGTTGTCGGTGGTGGCCTGGTCCGTCTGGGCTGTTGTGGTGTTGTCGGTGGTGGCCTGGTCCGTCTGGGCTGTTGTGGTGTTGTCGGTGGTGGCCTGGTCCGTCTGGGCTGTTGTTGTGTTGTCGGTGGTGGCCTGGTCCGTCTGGGCTGTTGTTGTGTTGTCGGTCTGGGCTGTTGTGGTGTTGTCGGTGGTGGCCTGGTCCGTCTGGGCTGTTGTTGTGTTGTCGGTGGTGACCTGGTCGGTCTGGGCTGTTGTTGTGTTGTCGGTGGTGACCTGGTCGGTCTGGGCTGTTGTTGTGTTGTCGGTGGTGGCCTGGTCCGTCTGGGCTGTTGTTGTGGTGGCCTGGTCCGTCTGGGCTGTTGTTGTGTTGTCGGTCTGGGCTGTTGTGGTGTTGTTGTTGGTGGCCTGGTCCGTCTGGGCTGTTGTTGTGTTGTCGGTGGTGGCCTGGTCGGTCTGGGCTGTTGTTGTGTTGTCGGTGGTGGCCTGGTCGGTCTGGGCTGTTGTTGTGTTGTCGGTGGTGGCCTGGTCAGTCTGGGCTGTTGTTGTGTTGTCGGTCTGGGCTGTTGTTGTGTTGTCCGTCTGGGCTGTTGTTAGGTTTTTGTTTGATTGTTTGTATATTTGGAGCAGAGGCGCCGCTGGCTCACCGCTGTAGCCCCAGCTGCTCAGGGGCCTGAGATCTGAGAACTGCAGTTCGAAGCCAGCCCGGGCAGAAAATATGAGACTTTTTTTTGGGTCAGTCATGGGGCCTGAACTCTGGGCCTGGACACTGTCCCTCAGCTCTTCAGCTCAAGGCTAGCACTCTACCACTTGAGCCACAGCGCCACTTCTGGCTTTTTTCTTTTTCTGCTTATGTGGTGCTGAGGAATCGAACCCAGGGCCTCATGCATGTGAGGCAAGCTCTCTACCACTGAGCCACCTTCCCAGCCCCACTGTGAGATTCTTTACTGAAATGCTGAGCATATAAAGATAACTGGAGCTGGCATGGCTCACGCCTGTAACCCTAGCTGCTCAGGAGGTTGAGATCTGAGGACCATGGTTCAAAGCCAGCCCGGGCAGCAAAGTCCATAAGACTCTTATCTCCAATGAACTACCAGAAACCCAGAAGTAGAGGTGTGACTCCAAGTGGTAGAGCATTACCCTTGAGCGAAAGAGCTCAGGAACAGTGTCCAGGCCCTGAGTTCAAGCCCCCACTACTCACACACACACACACACACACACACACACACATGGAGAGCAGGTAGCCACCCAAAGAGGCACAGCTGCACAGCACAGGGTTGGGAGTGGGGTCTATGTTTTTGGACAGGCTACTTTTGATGGCTGTTCCCTGGTTTGTGGAAGTTGATTGCTGTCTCTTTCTTGCACCTTGGTCAGGAAAGGTTTGAGCCCTTGTTTTTCATGCTTTCCCTCTGTCCCATTTCCCAGCTTGACTGGCTTCTTGTTGCAGCCGGGACCCTTACATAAGCCACACCCGCAGCCCTATTTTTTTAGTCTTTTTTTCCTTGTCTTTGTATTGTTGTAGTAAAGGTGATGTCACAGAGGGGCTCCAGTTACGTAAGTGAGGTAATGAGTACATACCCTTTGGAACAATGTCACCCTTTCCTGGGTTCTCTCTAGTTCCCCTTCCATCTCCCCACAAAAGGTGTGTAGTTCATTTTCCACATAGTGTCTAGTGAGTACCACTGCTGCATTTGTTCACCCCTTGTCTCTCCATGTCTGTGTCCCCTTACCCTCCCAAAGACAGATAAACCAACAAGACAAAAAGAAAAGAAAAATAGCAACAAAGGAAAAAAACCCTCTTGTTTCCATTTCCTGGAGTTCATTTTGATAAATATTATTTCATATGATCAGAGGCACATAGGCCTTGCGCCTTTCCGTTCCTCCCCTCTGGTCTTGCTGTGTGTGAATGGCCAGAGTCCTGTGTAACTTATCATGTTGTAGTGTAGTTTAGATCTAACTTTCGCATGTGAGAGAAAACGTGAGCCATAGTGCAACGTTTTTTGTCGGTTAACTGGAGATAGTTTCCTCTCGGGATTTCCTGCCCCGGCTGATTTTCAACCATGATCCTCAGCTCTCAGCCTCCTGAATAGCTAGGATTACAGATGTGACATGGCTGATTACACTTTTTATGTTAAGGATGTATTATTTGTAGTAGTAATACATCGATTATCTGCAAATACCAACATAAGTGGTAAGTGAATCGTCCTCTGCCCTGCCTTCTTAATGTGTCTGCACCATCTATTTATCTATCATCTACATATAATTCATCCTCTGTCTCCTTCCCTCTCTGTTTCCCAGCACTTCCATAACAAAGTGCCACAATCATAGATATTTAAAGGACACGCCACACTTCTGGAGGCTGAAGGTCCCATGGAGTCCGGCTAGGAGTCTGGCTGCCACTCTGGAGGCTCTTGAGAATCTGCTCTCAGCCTCCAGGATCACCCCACCCCCTGCAGGGCTACCTCTGCCTCTGTCCAGGCCTCCTCCTGGGCTGCCCTACCTCCCTCTCGGGAGGACCTGTGATTAGTTAGGCCCCTGTGGATACTGCAGGATAATCCTCCCTGCCAAGATCCTTAATTCAATCCAAGGATTCGGATGTGGACATCCTTGTAGGGCCATTAGTTTGCATGGTACACTGCCTGTTTAAAATGAAATCATACCCCTCCCTTTTTCAAAAAGTAATAAACCTTTTTTAAACCAAAATACCCATAGATGCCCTTCTATTACAGCACTTGGGAATTTTCTGTGTAAATTTTAGTGGCTGCCTCTGTTCCTTCACATATCTATGCCATAAAAAGTATGTATAGATATATTTATATATATACATATGCACATATACATATACACTCTGCGCTGTCCCTGAGCCTCTTTGTGCTCAAGGCTGGTCTCTACCACTTGAGCCACAGCGCCACTTCCAGCTTTTGCTGAGTAGTTTATTGGAGGTAAGAGTTTCATGGACTTTCCTGCCTGAGTTGGCTTCAAACCATGATCCTCAGATCTCAGCCTCCTGACTAGCTAGGATGACAGGTGTGAGCCGCCGGCGCCTGGCTTCTAAGCCATCATTTATGATCATAATCAAGCACACAGGGCTGCCTCTGGCCCATGCCGTCTAGAAGCCGCTAAGCCCTGACCAGCCCAGGCCTGAGCGCCACCTGTTCTGTCGGCATGAATACTGCTCTCCAGAGCTCTGTGTCCAGCTCCCGTTCCTCCCACTCCTCCTCCTCTTTCTTCTTTATGCAGGTTTTGGGGTTTGAACTCATGGCCTGGGGACAGTCTTTTACCTTTTTTACTCAACTGGTGTACTACCACTTACGCCATGGCTCTATTTCTGGCTTTTTGATAATGAACTGGAGCTAAGAGTCATTTTAAATGGACTTTCCTATTGGGGCTGGCTTGGAACCATGATCCTCAGATTTCAGCCTCCTGAGTTGCTAGGATTATAGTGTGAGCCTGGCTCCGGCTCTGGTGTCTGAAATGAGTGTGTCATCTGAGTGTGGCGAGCTGGAGGGGGAGGGGCCGCACATGCTGGATGGGCACCGCGAGGGGCCAGGGATGCACCCCAGCTCCCCACGAAGGCAAGCCCAGGGCTGAGGCAGGCCCGTGAGGCCTGGGGCCTGGTCCCTGCCCAGCGCCCGCTGCCCCCATGCCCGCCGCACCTCCTCTCCTCTCCCCCCTCCTCTCCTCTCCCCCCCCCCCGCCCAGCGCCCACTGCCCCCATGCCCGCCGCACTGCCCTGCACAGCGCCCACTGCCCCCATGCCCGCTGCACTGCCCTGCCCAGCGCCCACTGCCCCCATGCCCGCCGCACCTCCTCTCCCTCCCGCCCACTGCCTCCATGCCCGCTGCACCTCCTCTCCTCTCCTCCCCAGCGCCCACTGCCCCCATGCCCGCCGCACCTCCTCTCCCTGCCCAGCGCCCACTGCCCCCATGCCCGCCGCACCTCCTCTCCCTGCCCAGCGCCCACTGCCCCCATGCCCGCCGCACCTCCTCTCCCTCCCGCCCACTGCCTCCATGCCCGCCGCACCTCCTCTCCTCTCCTCCCCAGCGCCCACTGCCCCCATGCCCGCCGCACCTCCTCTCCCTGCCCAGCGCCCACTGCCCCCATGCCCGCTGCACCTCCTCTCCTCCCTCCCCAGCGCCCACTGCCCCCATGCCCGCCGCACCTCCTCTCCTCCTCGCCGCTCGCCATGGGGCTGTAAGGTATTTTGCTAAAGTTGAATTGTGTCTGACACAAAATGGCTCACCCGCCACCCCTCCCTCCTTCCAGAGCCGCTGTGCTGCACGCCTAGAAACAGAGCACGGGAGAGGCTGCGGCTGGGGAGTCACAAGTTCAGGACCAGCAGGACTCATGGCTGGTGCCAGGACAAGTTGGGTTAGAGAGTAAGACTTTGTCTCAAAAGAAGCAAATAGAAGTTCATCGTTTTGCTGTGTAAATGCCTCCTCATTCTTCCACAAAACTGTATTCATGCTGTGAAGCATCCAGGAGCCCTGCATGTGTGTGTGTGTGTGCATGTGTGCGTGTGTGCGTGCATGTGTGTTTTCTGCTACTAAAACATGAGCCGGAGGCGGGGCCAAAGGTCCCAGGCTTTTTCTGCCCCTCCTCCCAGGTGCCCTGCTGTAAGTCAGCAACCTGAGCTGCAGGGTCTCAGGCCTGACCCAGGCCTGCTCTGAGGAGCCTCAGGTTGGATTTGAACATGGACTTAGCCAGATTGGTTGAGGCTGGCGGGGCTTATTAACTCCAACTGTTTACACTCAAGGGGAATTTTGCTCAGTTCACACGGGCCATAAGGGTGATGATAAACAGCATTAAAATGACCAAATGTTGATAAGATGTATTAACAACCACTGCTGCTATTTTATGCATCATCACCATCATTTTAATTATTTTAAGAGGTTAGGCAATGAAGAGCATGTTTGGCAGCCTTTCCCCCTGAGGGAAGCAGGGAGCCGGATTTCCAAAGCTCCACGTGGGCTCAGCCAGCGGACGGAGCCATCTCCCCGGAAGGCACCGTGTCCTGGGGAAGACGCCTGCTTCTGCTCAATGTCACCTAGAAGTCATTAGTGGTGAAGTTTATAAACACTCCCTGGGGAAGAAGAGCGGCAGCGGCCACTTGAGCAGTGAGTCTGTGTCCTGCTAGGAAGGCACTGAATGCAGACCTTCCCTTGGCTACCTCTCACTGCAGCCCCGAGAGTTATGATTGGCCACGGTGTGCAGAGGCCAGAGCTGAGAGAGGAAGACAGGCCCACAAGGAGCTTCCCAGCTGGCACGTGGAGCGGCCAGGACTGCGGCGCGCTCTTCACTTTTCCAGGTGGCTTGTCCTCCAAGACACCCATCAAACGCATTTTGTTTACTCTGAGGAAAAAAATGCTGTAAAACACGCTGATGTTGTAAAGACAGTATTGCAAAGAGCACTTCATTTAAGTACTTTCTGATAGTTGAACATGGGGCCACAGATGCTGCCAAAGAATGAGGGCATTTTATTTAAAATTACGCTGGCGAGAGACCATCAAATATCCTTAACATTTTCATTAAACTGAGATACAGAATAGTTAAGGTAGTAAATCTCCTCTGATACACGGGGTTCATGGAGAGCCAAGGCAGAGGCAGCAGCAAGCTGAAAATCCAAGAAGCTCCCAGGCCTTGTTCAGAACATTTCGTGTGTGCGAGCGTGTGTGAGCGTGCGGGCCCCGCGGAGGGCAACAACAGCGTAGAGTGTGCGTGAGTGAAGGAGAGAACAAGACCTGGAATCTGTGTGTTTGTGTGCCTGTGCGTGTGTGTGTGTGTGCCTGTGCGCGTGTGCACACATGCGCCAGCCAGTCCGGGGGCTTGAACTCAGGGCCTGGGCGCTGACCCTGAGCTTCTTTTGCTCAAGGCTCACACTCGACCACTTGAGCCACAGCACCACTTCCAGCTTTTTCTGTGTATGTGATACTGAGAAATCGAACCCAGGGCCTCATGCGTGCTAGGCAAGCACTGTAAGCCACCTTCCCAGCCCCCCCCCTTTAAAAAATGCATGATGGACTACTTCGGACACACCAAATATTTAAAAAGATAAACGACCAAGTTCTGATGTGCCCTCTAACCACTTTGAAAACAGACCATTGCGTCCCCTGCCCACAGGGCGTCCTTCCCGCCGCAGCCACAAGGGGGCTCTGCTAGTCACCCCGCATGGAGCTCGCGACCCGCCGGCCAGTGGGGCTGTCTGCATACCCACTGCAAGGCTCCCTCAACACCAGCGTGCCCAGCCTCTCCTCAGCCTCTCCCTCCTTTCACTGCGCGATTTCCATACATGCACACAAAGGACCCGAAGCCCTGCGCTGCGGCTACATCCCTAACCTGAGCTACTCAGGAGGTAAACCCTGAGGGCCTAGGCTGGGGACCAACCCAGGCAGACAAAGAGACTCTTATCTGCAATGAAGCAACAAAAAGCCAGAAGTGGAGGTGTTGTTCAAGTGGTAGAGAGCCAGCCTTGAGCAACAAAGCGCACCTAAGCCCCGGAGCCGCTCCCAGCACCGCAGAGTAAAACCTGAAGTAGCTCGGACATACGGGGGTTTGAATCTTAAAATCAGGTGCATTTACATAGAGCTCGGTAGCATGCCAAATGCCGTCATCTGTGTCTTTCTCTTTACTCTGCAATTTCCTATTTAATCATCTTCATTGAATCTATGAAGTAGTCACGGTGAGGAAAATGCAAAATATTATGGGTTATCACGTTTTTCTTCCCTGTCCCTCCTTCATGAAGTTGACTTCTAATCCCTAACATGCCTCCGGTCCGCCCATCCAGCCTTTCTTTAAGGCCAGGAAACGAATTCATTATTGATTAAATGCACCCTCGGCTCATAGAGTTAATTAGGAAGTCCTTTGCTAGTGACGGGGCTTTTCCTCACTAAATACAAGGCACCAATTTCCTCCTAAAAATCACCATGGGAAGTCACCCGCCCCACCCCCTCCTACAGTGCCCTGCGCCTTGGACTTACCTCTGTGGACAGGCCTCGGGAAGACCGGTGTTACTTCCAAGGACATCCCAAGGTCAGGCTGGCCATTGGGAACCATATGGCATCCGCCTGCCCGTGAGCTTGCTCTCTCCTGCCTCTGGATCCTCCCAGGTGCTCCGTTGTGTGGTGAGGAGCCCCTGCTGCCTGCAGGGGTCACCTGCTGGGGTGGAAGGTCTCTCTCCGGAGTCCAGGCCTTGACAGAGAGGCCAGCGCATCCAAACCGCAGACCTCTCTTGTTACTGTATGCCCTTAAGTCACAAGCTGAGAAGAGACTCAGGAGCTCCTGCCGCTGGCCGGGCGAGGCCCGGGCAGGGCAGGGGTCCCTGAGGGAACCCAGCACAGCACCGGGCTGTGCCCTCTCCCGTCTCCTGGCCGCTCCCTGGTGGGTGTGCCACACGGCTGCCGCAGTACACTCACATCCAGAATGAGATGAGGGTCCACGCCCTTCAGAGGAGCAAGCAGTGGCTGGCGTAGCAGTGCCACCCTGCTCCTGGTAGCTCGCCTTCCCGGGACCATGCACTGCTGCAGACAAATCCTGCCAGGGAGCGAGATGGCACACCGTGAGTGGCGAGGGCCTGGCCCATCGTAAGACCCTAGAGGGGTGAGGGACGCCTGCCTTCCCCTCTTTGGCTGGGCCCCGCACAGAGGGGGCAGTCGGCGGGAGTACAGCGGCGGAGCTGTGCTCCCCATGAAGACTATTGACTTGAGCCTGCAGTCACCCAACACGAGACACCTGTGAACCATGGGGCCACCGTAAAAGGCAACATAACTTACAAATTGAAAATAAACCAGACTACCAGACCACCAGAATTCCAACGAGCAATATTGACGTGCCAGGCCCAGCTGCCCCAGCCCCGGCAAGGCGGTGCCCAGCTGCCCCAGCCCCGGCAAGGCGGTGCCCAGCTGCCCCAGCCCCAGCAAGGCGGTGCCCAGCTGCCCCAGCCCCGGCAAGGCGGTGCCCAGCTGCCCCAGCCCCGGCAAGGCGGTGCCCAGCTGCCCCAGCCCCGGCAAGGCGGTGCCCAGCTGCCCCAGCCCCGGCAAGGCGGTGCCCAGCGATGGGCGCTGTCTCCCAGCTCAGCGCCTCTGATGACCACTTTGCCTTCGTTTCAGCCTCCCCTTTAATTTTCAAATGGCTACATGCAATCGTTCCTGGAAGACCCACTGTGGCTCGGGTGCCAATTCCTCCACAACGCTGCCCTTGAACAACAAGAGAGCTGGAAAGTCCTTGAGTAACAGTTCAACACACAAGTGGGAGGTGGGAAGGCTGTTTGCTGACTTCCGGCCAAAGGTGGACAAATGCTTTGCAGATGGTTTTGGGGCGCCAGCCATGGTCCCCCTCACGCTGCATCACGCCTTTCCACACCTCGTGTGAGTCCTGAGAGTGGGGCCAGGTGTCCTGCAGGTGTCCTTGTGATGGTGGAACTCAAACCTGGAGCCCTGGAGAAGCGTCCTCAGCTACCCCAGCTGGTGCAGAGACAAAACCCAGTCGTTCTGATTCTAGCAACAGCCACACCCTGCTGCTTCTCAGAGCTTAGAGCCCAGGGACAGGGGTGGGGGCCAGGATACGGAACTGGAGCTGTGCGCCATCGTGTTAAAAAACTCATGCCACACACTCTTCGGGTGTTCCTGCGAGACATTTAGGATGGAAAATCCGCGGTTAGGTAGCTTACTCTGTGAAGCCACGGTGACACCACACAAAACAGAAGACTCGCTTCTCGTAAGGGTGGGTCAGAGGATAAGATCCACACAGTGGATTTTAATGATTCTGGGCTTCTGAACACCAGACACTGCTACACAGTTTATAAAGCTAATGGAAGGCACCAGAACGCCTAGCTACAGAATCAAAGCCCAGCACCAACCCGAGGAACAGAAATGGAGACTTCGCTGGGGACCCTTGTGCTCCTGCTGTAAAGCCTGGACAGGAGCCATCACCACCTGCTGGTCCACGTTCCTCTCACATGGCGAAACCTTTTTGCTCGTGGTAAAACCATGTAATGTAGCAAAACATAATAGGACCATTTTAACATACATGCGGCTTGGGGGGCGGTCTGGGGCTTGAACTCAGGCAGCCCACTTGCTCAGCTTGTTTGTGGTACTCCACAAACTCCAGCTTTATGCTAGCTCACTGCACATGGAGTCTTGCAGTCTTTTCAGCTGGGCTGGTTTTGAACCCCAGTCTTCCAGATCCTGAGTTGGAAGGATTACTGGTGTAGACCACCAGCACTTGGCTTCGTCTCACTGCCTGTTTGTTTCTTGGTGTGTTTGAGCTCTGTGGCCTCGGCCGGTCCCACACCCCGGAGCTCAGCCTCCTGACTAACCGGCACGGTGGCGAACACCACCAGAGCCGGCTGCATCTCAGCCAGACGTAAATGTGCAGTTCAGGGATGTGAAACATACTCACACTGTGTGCGACCATCACTACTGCCAGAACATACCAGAACATCCCTCTTCCCAAACTGAAACTTGAGCCACTAAACTCACTCCCCAGGCTCCTTCCTGTGCCAGGAACCCTGTGTCGATGAATCTGTCCACCGCAGCTTGCCTGTGGTAGGAACCAGACTGCCAAATCTATCTGCTCATGTCTGCTATATTCCACGTTGCACCATGTGCTCAAGGGTCACCCATGTGTAGTCTGTTTTGAATTGCCGTCCTTCCTTTCTGTGTGTGCCAGTCCTGGGGCTTGAACTCGGAGCCTCCACGCTCTCCCTGGGAAAGCTCAGGCTGAGGTGCAGCTCCCCGCCTGAGACAGGATGCCATCAGCGGAACCTGAGGCGGCCAGTGTGAGCTTCTGCCAGAGCAGCTGCACAGAACCACAGAAGCTCCAGGCAACGACAGTGAGAAGAAAAGACTTCCTTAGCTCTTGTTGGGAGTGCAGGGCCCAGAATTGGCTAGGGGAAGGAAGGGATTGGTGCACACACACACACACACACACAGAGACAAACTGGGGTCTACTATTCTCTTTGAGGACACTCTCCCAATGACCTGACTTCTTCCCAGGAGGCCCCACTTCCCACCTCCCATAAATTCTACCAGCTCCCAACAGCACTACCCTGAGGACCAAGCCTTCATGTGCGGATCTGCCCAAATCCAAACCCCCGGACTTCCTTCCCCTGCATGGGTGTTTTCTTTCCTTCCTTCTGTTTAAGACCATAAGTCCTACACTGGTATAAATTCATATTATAGAAATGAACTCACATGCATAGAGACTTAATGTTAAGCCAAGACTGGTAGCATACTCCTGTAATCCTAGTTCCTTGGGAGAAAGAAATCAGAATTGTGGCTCAGGCTAGTGGGTAAAATGAAAAATAGCGAAAGCAGGAAAGGTCAAGCGGCAAGGCTGGCAATGGCAAAGCTCTGAGCTCAAACTCCAAAGCAGTGAGAGACAGCAACCACGGAGCCACATCCTGGAATCGGGGTTTTACACAGAAAACAGAACAATTATCAACCTGGTTCAGAACCATAAATACACACAGGGCTGTCTGACATCTCAGCAGAAACGCCTCCTTATTCATCTGTGAATCTTCTTTCCAATTAAATTTGGTGTGTAAGCTTTGTGATTCTATTTTTTCCTGATGAAATGTGATTACTTTACACAGTTTTATGTATTTTTGAGGCACAAAGACTGACATGCAGATATGAAATAGATCCATGTGATGTAGAGCAAAGATTGATAACGTGGATCTTGTCCAACCCCTTCATTTTATAGATTAGAACGTCTGAACTCAGAGAAGGCAAAGAAAATTACCGAAGCAGTGCGAGTCCCAGCTCCACCTTCTCGTTAGCGCAGCCGAGCCGGTTATGATCCCAAACCATTTCCTTGCTTTCCAGGGGCCTGTCCACCACATCACCGTTCAGGTGGGGGGAGCCCTTGGCTGGCTGGCCATGTCCAGGCCCGGCCACGCCCAGGCCACCCCCAGGCTGGCCACGCCCAGGCAGGCCACGCCCAGGCCACCCCCAGGCCGGCCACGCCCAGGCCCAGGCTCTGACCTGGCCTCTCTGCCTTGGTGGGACCCTGCCCCGACCTGGCTCCTGTTAGACACCAGCCGTGGCCTGTCCTCTGGTCTTGTCTCTCTCCCCAGTCTTCAGTGCTGTCTGTAGATCTGAGGCACAGAGTCATGGTTTGAACCTGCCCGGATCACATGACTGGAATTTTAGAGCTTTTTTCCTTTTTTTGGGGGGGGGGGGGTCTGGTTGTGGGGCCTGAACTCCGGGCCTGGGCGCTGTCCCTCAGCTCCTCGGCTCAAGGCTAGCACTACCACTTGAGCCACCTTCCCAGCCCCTCCTTTTTTTGGCAGTATGGGATTTGAACTCAGGACCTTGGCTCTTGCTAGTCAGGCATTCTACCTTGTAGGCCAAGCTTCCAGCCCCTGTGTGCCTTCGTTATGTCTGCTTCATTCCTGGGCCAGCCTGGCTGCCATCCCCCTCCGGGCTTTCCTGTGCTGCCCTGTGCTGTCACCTTGCCCCGCCCTGAGCTTCTCCTGCGGCTGGGAATTCGGGCCTGGCTGCCAATCCAGACATTGGTCAGGATGGAGGCTCGGGCTGGCTTCAGACCCGGATCCCAGCGCCTGGCTCATGCAGCTAGGATTACAGGCCTGAGCCACCGGCGCCCAGCATGGCTCAGCATGTTTTTGATGATACTATATCGCCATTAACTATCAGCACCATGTCCTACAATAGACTTGTTTCAGGAAACTGATTTCTAGAGAGCTCTGCGCCTTGGTTCTCAACGGCCTCCAGGGGCCCGGTGGCCTGCGGTGAGGGGCACCTCCAGCACAGCGGTGGCCCGCTTCAGTGTCATTTTCAGCCAATCAGCTTTCCGGGGACCAGCACAAGGGAGGGCGTGGTGTCACACCAGCTGTCACCTGACACTGTCATACTAGCCGTCACCTCACACCAAACTAGCCCCGGCATGGGGCCTGCAGTCTACCCTACCCGGAGCCCTCTTCCTCTAGCAGTTCAGTCCACAAACCTCTCACAGTGGTCACGCGTGGGTAAGTGTGAACAGTGCAAATGCGCAAAAGACAG
Organism: Dipodomys spectabilis; assembly: GCF_019054845.1. Lineage (NCBI taxonomy): Eukaryota > Metazoa > Chordata > Mammalia > Rodentia > Heteromyidae > Dipodomys > Dipodomys spectabilis. The sequence continues at coordinate 438,025 of NW_024871323.1, read as the reverse complement.
GGAGAGGTGCCGGCTGCTGCGGAGCGGCTGGAGGACAGGAGGACGCCCCGAAGCGCGTAGACGGGCCTGCGCCGCCCACGCTCGGAGATCGGCACGCTGACCCTAAGAAGAAATTCATTTTCAGGAATTATTTTTAAAAGCCACAAGCAGTTGCCAGCGTCTCGAAGCATAAATCAGGTTTCATGAAAACCCATAAAACGTGCGCTGCCTGGGCGAGGAATCCAATCTGCGGGGACGCACTCAATCTGCAGCCGGAGGCCTGACCTGCCGCTGAGCCCCAGCCCGGGCCAGTGACAGCCCGGCTGCAGCCCCAGGCACCTCCCCTCCACCCTGCAGCTCCGGCCGCTTCCCCCCCCACCCCTCCGCAGGCTCGCCACGCCACGCCCACGCGGAAATGGGCTCCTCATCCCCACTTCACTTTGCTCCGATTCATCTTGTCACAGCCCAAAGGCCATTGCCTTCCTGTCGTGGGGCTTGAATTCTGGGCCTGGGCACTGTTCTTGAGCAATTCAGCTCAAGGCGAGCGCTCTACCACTTGAGCACAGCGCCACTTCCAGTTTTCTGGTGGTTTATTGGAGTTAAGAGTCTCATCGACTTTCCTGCCCGGGCTGGCTTTGAACCCTGATCCTCAGATCTCAGCCTCCTGAGTAGCTAGGATTACAGGCGTGTGCCACCGGCGCCTGATCCTTCTTCTTAAACTGCAGCGCACGGAGCAGAGGGCGGGGGGGGGGGGGCGCTCACTGAGCTGAAGCCCAGCTGCCAGGCTCGGCCCTCTGTCATCTGGTGTTTGCAGCTTCTAGAAGAGCCATGTTCCCCAGCCGAGCGGTCCCCAGAAGCCGTGTCCCTTGTCCTCTGCTGGGTCCTTGGTCCTCCTGGGATTCGCCCTCCTCCCTCCTCCTGTGGTCACTCGGGCCGGGGATGGTCAGGACAATGTCTCTGGGCCAGTGTCGCTGCCCTACAGAGCCCCATTGTGCTGGGCGAGGCCACGGGGTCACAAGTTCCGGGGACCGGGAGGCGGGCGTCCCCGGCCGCGCTGGGCCACCCACCGCAGGGCTGTTTGACTTCAAATGCTGGAGAGGCCACTGCACTGAGTAGGGAGCACGAGGGAGCCGGGGGCTGGTGTGGGCATCATCTGAGCGCGAAACCAGCTAGGGAGGTGTGGGAGGACCGTCCCTGGAGGCCGGCAGAGGGCAGAGGCCGAGAGCGCCTCCTGCAGGCCGTCTCCCAACACGTCTGCACGGCGCAATGTGAAGTCTGGGCTGGCACTTTGCACAGCCGCCCAGTGCCTCCTGAGTGCGTGGCGGCTGCGTCCTGCCCCGGGAGCGCGGGGAGGGGCGGAGGGCGCGGAAGACAGAGCGGGAGCAGAGCGCGCCCGAGCCGACGCCCGCACACGGGGGACACCGGGCAGCAACGGGGACCCGCCACACACGCACACGCTGGGAGCACCTGGCTGCCCACGGTGGAGGACATGCGGGCGAACACCGTGTGCAGGGGCGTGCACACCCCACGCGTGGGCACGGCCCCAGGACAGCACGCCTGTGCCATGGGTGCTGTGCGAAGCAAAAGAGCACAGGAAGCGTCACACGGACACAGGAGGGCCTGAGACGGCATCTGCGTGGAGAGGGAGTGCGGACAGACACACAGCACACACGGTGACACGCGTGAGAACACACAGCACACACGGTGACATGCGTGAGAACACACAGCACACACGGTGACATGCGTGAGAACACACAGCACACACGGTGACACGCGTGAGAGCACACACAGCACACACGGTGACACGCGTGAGAACACACAGCACACACGGTGACACGCGTGAGAACACACAGCACACACGGTGACACGCGTGAGAACACAGCACACACGGTGACACGTGTGAGAACACGCACAGCACACACACGGTGACACGCGTGAGAACACACAGCACACACGGTGACACGCGTGAGAACACACACAGCACACACGGTGACACGCGTGAGAACACACAGCACACACACAGTGACACGCGTGAGAGCACACAGCACACACGGTGACACGCGTGAGAACACACAGCACACACACAGTGACACGCGTGAGAACACACAGCACACACGGTGACACGCGTGAGAACACACACAGCACACACGGTGACACGCGTGAGAACACACAGCACACACGGTGACACGCGTGAGAACACACACAGCACACACGGTGACACGCGTGAGAGTGCACACAGCACACACGGTGACACGCGTGAGAACACACAGCACACACGGTGACATGCGTGAGAACACACAGCACACACGGTGACACGCGTGAGAACACACAGCACACACGGTGACACGCGTGAGAACACACAGCACACACGGTGACACGCGTGAGAACACACAGCACACACGGTGACACGCGTGAGAACACACAGCACACACGGTGACATGCGTGAGAACACACAGCACACACGGTGACACGCGTGAGAGCACACACAGGACACACACGGTGACACGCGTGAGAACACACACAGCACACACGGTGACACGCGTGAGAACACACAGCACACACGGTGACACGCGTGAGAGCACACAGCACACACGGTGACACGCGTGAGAGCTCACACAGCACACACACGGTGACACGCGTGAGAACACACAGCACACACACGGTGACACGCGTGAGAGCACACAGCACACACGGTGACACGCGTGAGAACACACAGCACACACGGTGACACGCGTGAGAGCTCACACAGCACACACACGGTGACACGCGTGAGAACACACAGCACACACACAGTGACATGCGTGAGAACACACAGCACACACAGTGACACGCATGAGAGTGCACATAGCACACGGTGACACGCGTGAGAACACACACAGCACACACGATGACACGCGTGAGAACACACAGCACACACGGTGACACGCGTGAGAACACACAGCACACACGGTGACACGCGTGAGAGCACACACAGCACACACGATGACACGCGTGAGAACACACAGCACACACGATGACACGCGTGAGAACACACAGCACACACGGTGACACGCGTGAGAGCACACACAGGACACACACGGTGACACGCGTGAGAACACAGCACACACGGTGACACGCGTGAGAGCACACAGCACACACACGGTGACACGCGTGAGAACACGCACAGCACAAACACGGTGACACGCGTGAGTGCACACACAGCACACACACGGTGACACGCGTGAGAGTGCACACAGCACACACGGTGACACGCGTGAGAACACACAGCACACACGGTGACACGCGTGAGAACACGCACAGCACACACGGTGACACGCGTGAGAACACACAGCACACACGGTGACACGCGTGAGAGCACACACAGCACACACGGTGACACGCGTGAGAGCGCACAGCACACACGGTGACACGCGTGAGAGCACACAGCACACACACGGTGACACGCGTGAGAACACACAGCACACACACGGTGACACGCGTGAGAACACGCACAGCACAAACATGGTGACACGCGTGAGAGCACACACAGCACACACGGTGACACGCGTGAGAGCTCACACAGCACACACGGTGACACGCGTGAGAACACACAGCACACACGGTGACACGCGTGAGAGCACACAGCACACACACGGTGACACGCGTGAGAACACACAGCACACACGGTGACACGCGTGAGAGCACACACAGCACACACGGTGACACGCGTGAGAGCGCACAGCACACACGGTGACACGCGTGAGAACACACAGCACACACGGTGACACGCGTGAGAGCACACAGCACACACACGGTGACACGCGTGAGAACACACAGCACACACGGTGACACGCGTGAGAGCACACACAGCACACACGGTGACACGCGTGAGAGCACACACAGCACACACGGTGACACGCGTGAGAGCTCACACAGCACACACGGTGACACGCGTGAGAACACACAGCACACACGGTGACACGCGTGAGAGCACACAGCACACACACGGTGACACGCGTGAGAACACACAGCACACACGGTGACACGCGTGAGAGCACACACAGCACACACGGTGACACGCGTGAGAGCGCACAGCACACACGGTGACACGCGTGAGAACACACAGCACACACGGTGACACGCGTGAGAGCACACAGCACACACACGGTGACACGCGTGAGAACACACAGCACACACGGTGACACGCGTGAGAGCACACACAGCACACACGGTGACACGCGTGAGAGCGCACAGCACACACGGTGACACGCGTGAGAGCTCACACAGCACACACGGTGACACGCGTGAGAGTGCACACAGCAGACACACGGTGACACGCGTGAGAACACACAGCACACACGGTGACACGCGTGAGAACACACACAGCACACACGGTGACACGCGTGAGAACACACAGCACACACAGTGACACGCATGAGAGTGCACATAGCACACGGTGACACGCGTGAGAACACACAGCACACACGGTGACACGCGTGAGAACACACAGCACACACGGTGACACGCGTGAGAGCACACACAGCACACACACAGTGACACGCGTGAGAGCACACAGCACACACACAGTGACACGCGTGAGAGCTCACACAGCACACACACAGTGACACGCGTGAGAGCACACAGCACACACGGTGACACACGTGAGAGCACACACAGCACACACGGTGACACGCGTGAGAGCACACACAGGACACACACGGTGACACGCGTGAGAACACACAGCACACACGGTGACACGCGTGAGAACACACAGCACACACGGTGACACGCGTGAGAGCTCACACAGCACACACGGTGACACGCATGAGAGTGCACACAGCACACGGTGACACGCGTGAGAACACACAGCACACACGGTGACACGCGTGACAGCACACAGCACACACACGGTGACACGCGTGAGAACACGCACAGCACAAACATGGTGACACGCGTGAGTGCACACACAGCACACACACGGTGACACGCGTGAGAGCTCACACAGCACACACACGGTGACACGCGTGAGAGTGCACACAGCACACACGGTGACACGCGTGAGAACACACAGCACACACGGTGACACGCGTGAGAGCACACACAGCACACACGGTGACACACGTGAGAGCGCACAGCACACACGGTGACACGCGTGAGAGCTCACACAGCACACACGGTGACACGCGTGAGAGTGCACACAGCACACACGGTGACACGCGTGAGAACACAGCACACACGGTGACACGCGTGAGAACACAGCACACACGGTGACACGCGTGAGAACACGCACAGCACACACACGGTGACACGCGTGAGAACACGCACAGCACACACACGGTGACACGCGTGAGAACACACAGCACACACGGTGACACGCGTGAGAGCTCACACAGCACACACGGTGACACGTGTGAGAGTGCACACAGCACACACGGTGACACGCGTGAGAGTGCACACAGCACACACGGTGACACGCGTGAGAGTGCACACAGCCACACACACGGTGACACGCGTGAGAACACACAGCACACACGGTGACACGCGTGAGAGCTCACACAGCCACACACGGTGACACGCGTGAGAGCTCACACAGCACACACGGTGACACGCGTGAGAGCACACACAGCACACACGGTGACACGCGTGAGAACACACAGCACACACGGTGACACGCGTGAGAGTGCACACAGCACACACGGTGACACCCGTGAGAACACACAGCACACACACGGTGACACGCGTGAGAACACACACAGCACACACGGTGACACGCGTGAGAGCTCACACAGGACACACACGGTGACATGTGTGAGAACACAAACAGTACACATGGTGACACGCGTGAGAGCTCACACAGGACAGACATGGTGACACGCGTGAAAACATAAACAGTACACACGGTGACATGCGTGAGAGCACACACAGGACACACATGGTGACACGCGTGAGAGCGCACACATGGCCCGTGGTGACACGCGTGCTCCCCATGTGTCTGGTAAACACCTACCGTGAGGACGCACAGACGAGCTCTGGAGACAGAACAAATGCCCGCTGGCGTCTCTGGGAAGTGTGGTGAACCCAAATGCATGCATTTGTTCCCTCCCTGCACACACGCATGCACACCTACGTGCACACGCATTGCCATGCTGCATGGGCTGCCGTGGGGACACAGCTCTTATTTGTTGCCGAGTTTGCACGGTGAGACCGTGGTGACAGTGGTCACGTGACCATTAGACAGACGGGGTCGGGCATGGTCAGGGCGCCCCGCACCCCTCCCCTCCTGGCGACCTGGGAAATGCGGAGATGGCCTGGTGGGGCCCAGACCGCACCCTGCCTCCAGGAACGTCAGCTAACACCCGAGAAAGCAAAGACCTGGGCTCGGGGTGGACGTGGCCGGGACAGGCGCCCTCCCCTGGGAGGCCAGAGCCGCGGGGACGGGCCCCACCCCCGCAGCGAGGCCCGCGCCGCGGCGGGCTGCTCTCCTGCACCCAGTCTGCACACCTCTCCTCCCCTGCTCCTCTCCCTGGTCCTCCTCCTGTCCTCCTCTTCCTCCTCCCTCTCTCTTCCTCCTCTCCCTTTCTCTTTCCCCTCCTCCTCTCTCCACGCTTCCTCTTCTTCCTCAGCGTGTCCTCCTGACCACACACGCGCCTGGGACGGGGGCTGCGCTGGGGCCGCTGCGTGGCCTGCGCCCCTCCCTCCGCGCCCCGGGCCCGTGGCAGCAGCAGCAGGAGTGTACTTCTTGGTCCCATCATGCTCTCTGACAAGCAAGGTGGTCGGACGCCCCTTCCTCGTGTCCCCAACGGAGCTGCAGGCCACTGTCCAAATGGGGGATGTCGCTGGGGCCAGCAGCTCACGTCCGTCATCCGAGAAAGCTGAGATCTGAGGATCACGGTTCAAAGCCAGCCAGGCAGAAACATCCATGAGACTTTTATCTCCAATAAACCACCAAAAGTAGAGCCGAAGTAGAACTGTGGCTCGAGTGGTAGAGCACCAGGCTTGAGTAAGAAAGCTCAGGGTCAGCGCCCACGTCCTGAGCTCAAGCCCAGGAGCGCCGCAACAAAACAAAACAAGAAGCCCCGGTGAATGCAAGCGGCTGCACTCAGACCTGGCAGAATCACACTGGTAAACGCCATTCTTCGCCAGGCGCTGAGGGCTCACGCCTCTAACCCTAGCTGCTCCGGAGGCTGAGATCTGAGATCGCAGTTCGAAGGTGGCCTGGGCAGAAAAGTCTGTGAGACTTTCCCATAAACCACTCAGAAAAAGCCGGAAGTGGCGCAGTGGCTCAAGCGGTAGAGGGCAACCTTGCGCAAAGAGGCTCAGGGACAGCGCCAGGCCCTGAGTCCAAGCCCCAGGACTAGGGAAAAAAAACCCCAACAACTTTTCTAAATCCTTGTTAACACTTTTTTGAAAACAACAACAACAACAACTGTATTGTGTTTCTCAGGAGAAACAGGAAGGCTTGCAGAGGAAGCCACAGGGGCGGCGTCCCTCACCCCACGTAGCCAGCGACCTTTGCCCCACGTGGCCCGTGGGCCTCACCCCCACACAGATCATGACCCTCACCCCACACGGGTCGTGATCTTCATCCTCACGTGCCCATGGTCCCCACTCCCCACGGCCCACGACCCTCACCCCACACCAGGTTCAGCATGGAGCCCAGCGTCATTTGTCACCAGCAGTTCCTAACTGTGGGGCACGGAAGATCAAGCGACCCTTTGTCAGCGGCCTCGGCACAGGCACGCAGCCCTCCCTGGGTGAGATAAATCAGGGTCCTTAATGAACAAAGGCCGCACGATTGCCAGCGGTGGGTGAGTGCGTGGTGCGCCGCCGCCGCCGTCTTACGATGAATGGTTTCATCCTCGGGCGGGGCCTCCTGTCCAGCACCAGGCTGTCCGCGCGGCCGGTGATGGCTCTTTAATGATAATTGATGTGCCTGGGAAGGTGTCAGCTGCACCCGGCGCGGGCCGGGCGCCCCAGCGCCTCGCCGCCACGGGCGGCACGAGGTTGATAAAACCCAAATTTATTAGGGTTATTAAACGTTATTAATTATTTGGCACCATGCAGATTTCATTTGTTCCATCCTTAATGAAAATTGACAGCTTTATATTTTTGGGTGTAAGAAGAAGGATTTAGGTGGAAATGCTTCCGCCCCCCGGCAGGCAGCGGCCTCAACTATCTTCCCGGTTCCTGCCCCGACCTTGCTCCTGGATCGATTTGGAATGCTTTTCCTGCAAACAAACACGCCATTTGTCTTGTCCTGAGCTCCTGTTCCCAGCCTGTGTGGGAATCGGGCCCGGGACGGCGGTCGGGCGGCCTACCAGCGCCCCCCTCCCCCCCCCCCCCGGAGGGCTCGCGGGGCCGGGGAAGGAAAGCCCTCCGTGCCCGACCGTGGGCATTGGCCGCCCCCCCCCCGCCCTTCCTGCCCCGTGGTGGCGTGGCGGCCCCGGGCTGACCGTCAGCTCCGTCACCTTCAATGAAAGAAGTCTGGCGGGGCCATGTGTGTGTGCCGAGAGCCCCGCCAGCCTTGTCCTCTGCCCCACGGCCAACATGGACAAGCAACTGAGCACAGAGCCTGCCCCCAAACGAGGTGTCGGCCGGGACCTCCGCCTACAGCAGGGTGTGGGCTTACCCAGAGCCAGGACCGGGTGGACAGGAAGGCAGGGTGAGCGCTTCCCTGGGCGGCCACGTCCGCCGGACCCCACCGTCAGCACGAGGCCGTGTCGTGCGCAGGCCCCACGTTCCCATGCTACGGGAGGACTCCATGATGCCTTTGAACTCATTTCTGCCCTGAAAACAAACTGGAAGAACACTGGCCGTGTCCCTTCTTTTCTTTGGGTTGGAGGGCACGCTGCGAAGGAAGGGCGTGGGGCACTGCAGAAGGTCGTGTTAGACATTTTTTGGCTCTAATTGGTTGATTTGGGGAGAGGAGAAGGCGACTGAGATCCATAAACACTCATTTTCTTACCCTAGGAATTGTAAAGCCAAGGGCTGGGAAGGTGGCTCAGTGGTAGAGCACTTGCCTTGCATGCATGAGGCCCTGGGTTCGATTCCTCAGCACCACATAAGCAGAAAAAGCCCCAAAGTGGTGCTATGGCTCAAGTGGTGGAGCGCTAGCCTTGAGCTGAAGAGCTGAGGGACAGCGCCCAGGCCCAGAGTTCAAAAAATACATTGCTGAGCTACTTCAGGAGTTACAAATAGGGGAAGTTGGGCTGGGAAGGTGGCTCAGTGGTAGAGCGCTTGCCTTGCATGCTTGAGGCCCTGGGTTTGATTCCTCAGCACCACATAAGCAAAAAGAAGAAAGCCGGAAGTGACGCTGTGGCTCAAGTTGGTAGGGCGCTAGCCTTGAGCTGAAGAGCTGAGGGACAGCGTCCAGGCCGAGTTCAGGCCCATGACTGGACCCACCCCAAAAAAAAAGAGAAAGAAATTGTAAAGCCACCCCACAAATTTAGCCAAGAGAATTTATTGCCATTATTATTTCTCAGTAGGTGGTGGATAGATGGATGGACTGACAGATGAACAAACAGATTCAGTATAGAGAGATACAAAGATAGTATTTTCTTTCTTTCTTTCTTTTTTTGGGTCCGGTCGTGGGGCCTGAACTCTGGGCCTGGGTGCTGTCCCTCAGCTCTTCAGCTCAAGGCTAGTGCTCTACCACTTGAGCCACCTTCTGGCTTTTTCTGCTTATGTGGTGCTGAGGAATTGAACCCAGGGCCTCATGCATGCAAGGCAAGCGCTCTACCACTGAGCTACCTTCCCAGCCCCAAAGACAGTACTTTCAAAGGCAACAAACTTTCTTTTCGATGGTCTACATAGAGAAAGAGAAATGAAACAAAAATGCAGGTAAATAATTGTATCATTCAGGCTGAAGCCAGCAGCTAGCAGAGCCAAGCCCCACTCTACCTCTCCTCCCTCCACCAAAGCAGCCCAGATGAGGACGAGGAGGAGGAGGAACAGGAGGAGGAGGAGGATCAGGAGGAGGAGGAACAGGAGGTCCTTGGAGGAAGAGAGGAGGAGGAAGAGAGAGAGGAGGACATGGAGGAGCAAGAGGAAGAGGATGGGGAGGAGGAAGAGGCTTTCTTGAAGAAACTCATGGTATCTCTCTATGATCTTAGAACACAAAATGGTTCCACGTCATACAATAGCCACATTGCGGGGGTTCTCAATCTTGACACTAGTGATGTCTGCATGCACACATGTGCATGTGTATTGTGTGCATGTGCACATGTGTACATGCAATATGCGCCTGTGCGTGGGTTGTGTGCATGGGGCTTGAACTCAGGACCTAGCATTCCCACTTGGCTTTTTTGATCAAGGCTAGTGTTTTAGCACTTGAGTCACACCTCTGCTTCTGGCTTTTTGCTGGTTATTTGGAGAAGAATCTCTTGGGTTTGTTTGCCTAGGTTGGTTGGTTTTTTTTCCCCCAGGGCTGAGGACCGAACCCAGGGCCTTGCGCGTGCCGGGCGGGCTCCCTTCCGCTGGGCTAGACGCCCAGCTCCCCTAGGTTGGTTTTGAACCACGATCCTCAGCTTTCAGCCTTATGAATAGCTGGGACTAAAAGCATGAGCTAACAGTGTCTGGCTAGAATTTCAGATACAAGAAAATTTTCCCTCTTAAATGGTGAGTATTTAAACATTTATTTATTCCTGCTTTCTAAAAACTTGCTTTTCATTGACAAATACAGAGAATGACAGGGGAATGACAATGATGTGTTTGGAGCACAGGCCTCAAAAATTAGGGGATCCAGAGTGAGTTTCATAGATCATAGTGAAACCTATTCATTTGTACAGTTACTACAAACTAACAAAAGAATCTCACTTATATAACTACACATTAATTAATAAATGTATTGCATTTAAAAACAATGATTCCTTATGTGTACCACAGTCCTCAATCTCAGTTAAGTATATCCTGTCACCTGGACCTAAGGGGCTCTGTTGAGTCTGGGGGCAGGCAAACGGCCCACCCTGGCTGCCACGCAGGGCTCTAGCTCCGTTCTGCCTGGCCAGGGTCGGGGGCCAGGCACTGAACACGTCCTTGGCCTTTGTTCTGAAAAGTCATAGGCAGCTTTTGTGTGCTTGAGCACACACAGAGACAGATACACACACACAGAGCTATACACACACATGTACACACACATACACACTCTGCTCAAGTCTAGTGCTCTATCACTGGAGCCACAGCGCCACTTCTGGTTTTCTGGTGATTAATTTTAGATAAGAGTTTCAGGGACTTTCCTGCCTGGGCTGGCTTTGAACCGCGATCCTCAGATCTCAGCCTCCTGAGTTGCTAGGGTTTCAGGCTTGAGCCACCGGCGCCCGGCCTACACTGGGGAATATTTAACTTCCCCGTCTCTATAACCCCACAGCAAACCACAGGTCCTAAATGTCCGAAGCACTCACGTGGGCAGCGCGAGAGCTCAGCGCCCGGCCACCAGGGGTTCTGGTGGACAGTGCGAGAGCTGGGTGCCGGCCGGCAGGGGTTCTGGTGATGACATTTGCTCACCTCAGGATGTTAGTCCCAAAGGGCCCAGAAGCAACTGGAGGTTTCTCCCTCACCCCAACAGCCTAGGTCAGGGATCGTCACAGACCCCCGCAGCTCAGAGGGGTGTTCTCTCTGAAGAGGGTGCCGCAGCCACCCTAGTGCAACCATGAGCTTGCAGAAGTCTGTGCAGAGAGAACACACGCCTCCCTGAGGCCTGTCATCTAGAGAAGACGTGTCACCTGGGGGAGTGACCTGGGGGAGGTGTGTCATCTGGGGAGGTGTGTCATCTGGAGGAGGTGTGTCACCTGGTGGAGGTATGTCATCTGGGGGAGGTGTGTCATGTAGAGGAGGTGTGTCATATGGAGGAGGTGTCATCTGGGGAGGTGTGTCATCTGGAGGAGGTGTGTCACCTGGTGGAGGTGTGTCATCTGGGGGAGGTGTGTCATGTAGAGGAGGTGTGTCATATGGAGGAGGTGTCACCTGGTGGAGGTGTGTCATCTGGTGGAGGTGTGTCATCTGGAGGAGGTGTCATCTGGAGGAGGTGTGTCACCTGGTGGAGGTGTGTCATCTGGGGGAGGTGTGTCATGTAGAGGAGGTGTGTCATATGGAGGAGGTGTCACGTGGAGGAGGTGTGTCATCTGGAGGAGGTGTCATCTGGAGGAGGTGTGTCATCTGGTGGAGAAGGTGTGTCATCTGGAGGAGGTGTCATCTGGAGGAGGTGTGTCATATGGAGGAGGTGTCATCTGGAGGAGGTGTCATCTGGTGGAGGTGTGTCATCTGGTGGAGGTGTGTCATCTGGAGGAGGTGTGTCATCTGGAGGAGGTGTCATCTGGTGGAGGTGTGTCATCTGGAGGAGGTGTGTCATCTGGAGGAGGTGTGTCATCTGGAGGAGGTGTCATCTGGTGGAGGTATGTCATCTGGAGGAGGTGTGTCATCTGGAGGAGGTGTGTCATCTGGGGGAGGGTGTCATATGGAGGAGGTGTGTCATCTGGAGGAGGTGTGTCATCTGGAGGAGGTGTCATCTGGTGGAGGTGTGTCATCTGGAGGAGGTGTGTCATCTGGTGGAGGTGTGTCATATGGAGGAGGTGTCATGTGGAGGAGGTGTCATCTGGAGGAGGTGTGTCATGTGGAGGAGGTGTGTCATCTGGTGGAGGTGTGTCATGTGGAGGAGATGTGTTATCTGGAAGAGGTGTGTCATCTGGTGGAGGTGTGTCATCTGGTGGAGGTGTGTCATCTGGAGGAGGTGTGTTATCTGGAAGAGGTGTGTCACCTGAGGGAGGTGTTTCATCTGGAGGAGGTGTGTCACCTGAGGGAGGTGTGTTATCTGGAAGAGGTGTCATCTGGAGGAGGTGTGTCATCTGGAGGAGGTGTGTCATCTGGTGGAGGTGTGTCATCTGGAGGAGGTGTGTCACCTGAGGGAGGTGTGTCACCTGAGGGAGGTGTGTCATCTGGTGGAGGTGTGTCATCTGGAGGAGGTGTGTCATCTGGAGGAGGTGTCATCTGTAGGAGGTGTGTCATCTGGTGGAGGTGTGTCATCTGGAGGAGGTGTGTCATCTGGAGGAGGTGTGTCATCTGGGGGAGGTGTGTCATCTGGTGGAGGTGTGTCATGTCCAGAGTGGGTTGTTTATGCAGAGATGCGCAGCCTTACTCTGGGGAAACACGGCCTCTGGGCGTGAACCCCAGCACCGGGTCCAGTGAGAGGATGGGAGGATGTGCACCCACTACGCTGTCTGCCTAGCCAGAGAGACCCCTTCCCAAGCATGTCAGCTCTGTGTGTCTGTGTGTGTGTGCATGCGCGTGTGCACACTCGAGCCTGAGAGACAGACAGAGACAGAGAGGGGGAGAGTATGTTGTACTGGGGCTTGAACTCAGGGCCCGAGGGCTGAGCTCTTTGGCTCAAGGCTAGCGCTTTACCACTGGAACCGCAGCTCCACCTGCAGCCTTTTGTCATGAACCGGAGATAAGAATCTCATGGACTTTCCTGCCCAGGCTGGCTTCAAATCTTGGTCCTCAGAGCACAGTCCCTGGAGTAGCTCAGATTATAGACATGAGCCACTGGTGTCCAGCTTCAGCTGTAAATGTTGGGACCTATTATAGGCACCTTTACATGAACCCTGTGGTGTGAAGGAAAGCTAGTGAGGCTGAGGGTATTCCTGCCAGGGCAGCGGCCTGGGGCCCAGCCAGCGCCGCGTCTGGGGCGAGCTCTCTGGGCATCGCTGTGGTTCTCAACTAAGCAGAAAGTTTAGGAGCAAAAAAAATGATGGGGAGAATGTGGCTTCATCAGTCATTCTCTGGTGGAGCAGTGGCAATTTGAAGAGTTTTAGCACTCTGAAGGTCAAGATTAAGAACCAAGTAATTTATGACCACTGATTTAGAGATTAACATTGAGCCAATTAATCAATTACTCAGTGTGAAGAATTGACAATTAATTGACATTTCAGTTCCAGTTTGGCAAAGCTTTTTTGATTTCCACAGAGAATGATATGAAATTGCTGAATTGAAAGGCTATGAGGGTTTGTTCCAAGCTCAGAGTGAAAAGGAATTAAACAAGGATATGTAAGAACAGCCATTTGCAAAGTATTGCTGTGGGAACCGTGTGCCTGGTGGCGCTTCCTGAGCAAAGCCACTGACTCCTCCAGTGCAAGCATGACGAAGACCAAGCCTGTGTCTTATTGGCAACGTGTGTTTGCCTGTTTTTATTCTTTTCTGTTCTCTTTCTCTCTCTCTCTCTCCCTCTCTCTCTCTTTTCTCTCTTTCTTTGCCAGTCCTAGGGCTTGAACTCAGGGCCTGGGCGCTGTCCCTGAGCTTCTTTTGCTCAAGGCTAGCACGCTACCACTTGGGCCACAACGCCACTTCTGGCTTTTTCTGTATATGTGATATTGAGGAACGGAACCCAGGGCTTCATGCATGCTAGGCAAGCACTAGGCCACCTTCCCAGCCCCCTTTTTTAATTGTCTAAGCAAAGTGGTTCTCTTGTGGATTTGTGACACTCCTAGTAGGAGGGCAAGGCTGAGTGCCCAGAGCAGAAACCGGTGGGCGCAACGGGTCCCCAGGCAGCCGTCCAGCGGCAACCCCAGCCTCTGTTTACCTCCTGGCTCTGGGGCAGTGCTGCCCCCTGGCGTTCGCTGACTCGGGGCCATGTTCGGTCAGGATGGCCGCAGTCTCACTGGTCAGCTGAGGCCCAGCTCTCGGTGATGTGGAGGGCAAAGCCGTTGTGCTCGGCTGAGCTGTGGGCTCCGGGCGACGCCAGGCTGCCCTCTGCCAGGCTGGCCGCCGATCAGGACCTCAGCAGACATCGTCGCTCACAGCAGATTGTTGGGGAATGCTGCAGAAAGCCTGGTGAGAAAGGCTTGAGGTGTCTCTCCCCCAGCTCGCTCACCAGCTCCCCGGGCGAGCTTGTCCTGAGAGAGCCGACCTCTGCACCGCGGGGTGTGCTGCCCCCCCCCCGCGCTGCCCGACCTGACCTCTGCACCGCGGGGCGCGTGGGGGGGGCACTGCCCGACCTGACCTCTGCACCGCGGGGCACGGGGGGGGCACTGCCCGACCTGACCTCTGCACCACGGGGCACGGGGGGGCACTGCCCGACCTGACCTCTGCACCGCGGGGCACGGGGGGGGCACTGCCCGACCTGGCCTCTGCACCGCGGGGCACACGGGGGGGGCACTGCCCGACCTGACCTCTGCACCGCGGGGCACACGGGGGGGGGCACTGCCCGACCTGGCCTCTGCACCGCGGGGCACACGGGGGCACTGCCCGACCTGACCTCTGCACCGCAGGGCACGGGGGGGGCACTGCCCGACCTGACCTCTGCACCGCGGGGCACGTGGGGGGGCACTGCCCGACCTGACCTCTGCACCGCGGGGCACGGGGGGGGCACTGCTCGACCTGACCTCTGCACCGCGGGGCACGGGGGGGGGCTCTGCCTGACCTGACCTTTGCACCGCGGGGCACGCGGGGGGGCACTGCCCAATCTGACCTCTGCACTGCGGGGCACGCGGGGGGGGCACTGCCCGACCTGACCTCTGCACCGCGGGGCACGCGGGGGGGGCACTGCCCGACCTGACCTCTGCACCGCGGGGCACGTGGGGGGGCACTGCCCGACCTGACCTCTGCACCGCGGGGCACGGGGGGGGCACTGCTCGACCTGACCTCTGCACCGCGGGGCACGGGGGGGGGCTCTGCCTGACCTGACCTCTGCACCGCGGGGCACGCGGGGGGGCACTGCCCAATCTGACCTCTGCACTGCGGGGCACGCGGGGGGGGCACTGCCCGACCTGACCTCTGCACCGCGGGGCACGCGGGGGGGGGCACTGCCCGATCTGACCTCTGCACTGCGGGGCACGCGGGGGGGGGGCACTGCCCGACCTGACCTCTGCACCGCGGGGCACGCGGGGGGGGGGCACTGCCCGACCTGACCTCTGCACCGCGGGTCACACGGGGGGGGGCACTGCCCGACCTGACCTCTGCACCGCGGGTCACACGGGGGGGGGCACTGCCCGACCTGACCTCTGCACCGCGGGTCACACGGGGGGGCACTGCCTGACCTGACCTGTGCACCGCGGGGCACGGGGGGGGGCACTGCCCGACCTGACCTCTGCACCGCGGGGCACGGGGGGGCACTGCCCGACCTGACCTCTGCACCGCGGGGCACGGGGGGGGCACTGCCCGACCTGACCTCTGCACCGCGGGGCACGGGGGGGGCACTGCCCGACCTGACCTCTGCACCGCGGGGCACGGGGGGGGGGGAGAGGGGGCCCGTGCTGCCCGACTCGCTTCTGTTCTTCCTGAGGCTCTGGGAAGGAGTGGCGCCCCGGAGGGCCGAGTGAGGGGGTCCTCCCCTCCGTAGGCTCCTTTAGAAACTTCTAGAAAGGATCCAGCAAGTAAGGCCTTGAGCTAGAAAGAGGTCGGAACCAGAACTGGAACAGCGACAGCTTCTAAGACACCAGTGAGGTTTGGCAGAGGGAAATAAGTGTGGATAGAAACAGCTGGAAAAGGAACCTCAAAGCGCGGTGTCCACCAGCCCTGGAGGCCCGGGCCTCCGGGCCTCCCCGTCCTCCCCGTCCCGTCCTGCACCCTTCCCCGGGACCCCCGGGAACCCTCGCACCCGCTGCCCCCAGCAGCAGCTTCCCCAAGGCGCTGGGTGCGCGGCTCCGCTCGCCTCCCTGGCCACCCGGGCCCGGCTTGGGGAGGGCGCCCGCCGCGCGGCTCTGCCTGCGGAGCAGAGCGGGCCTCCGGTGGCTCCCTCCGGCCTGTCCTCCTCCACCTCCCCTGCCGCAAGCGCTGCCCCAGAGGAGCTGGGGGGGAGGACTCGTTCCTGCTATGTGGCGCAGCCAGGTCTGCAAGCCGAGGCGGAGGCGAGAAGCAGAGGAGCCCGCGGAGGGGCTCCAGCCGAGTCAAAGGTCAGGGGTGCAGAAGTCAGCGCCGCTGCCAAGGAAGGTCAGCGCCAGAGCAGCCAGGACGGGAGGCCTCAGGACACGGTGAGGGCCAAGGACTGGGAGGGGTCCTGGCTTGGCCCGCCCCCCCGGCCGGTACCCAGCCCCCCCAGCTTTGGGGTGACCCTGTGCCTGGAGCCCGACGCGCTGTGCCATGAGCTCCCGTGCACACGGGGAGAGCCGCTTCTGCAGCATCCGCAGAGCCTTGGGACGGGAGAAGCCCCGCGGCAGGGCGGCAAGCCAGCCTCCTGCGGGCCCCGCACCCCTCCTCCACCGCTGCCTCCCTACCCGACCCAGCGACAGAGTTCCGCCGGCCAGTCCCAGAGACCCTGCAAGCTGGAGGCGGGAGAAGAAAGCAGGAAAAGGATAAAGACCGAAAGACACTTTGGTTGCCGGCTGTGCTCAGCTCGCCAGTCGGAGCTGTCGCACGTCACCTGAACGTTTCCAGCGATCACCAGCGATCGGCTAGCATGTCACCAGTCCCACCTGGGCCATGGGTGGCCTGAACCTCCCAGACACCCCAGCCACACCCGAGGTACCCACCCAGGCGCGAGTCAGAGTCGGGTCTCATGGTTGCCAAGACTCTGGAGAGCTGAGCACCGGTGCTCACATCTGGAATCCTGGCTACTCATCGTTCAAAGCCAGCCCGGGCAGGCGCGTTCAATGGAACACCCATCGAACACCACAAAGTTGGAAGTGGAGCTTGGCTCAAGTGGTAGAGTGCTGGTCTAGAGCAAAAACACTCAGGGGTGCCGTCCAGGCCCCAGGCGTAAGCCCCACAACCAGAAAAAACATCTTTGAAGAGCTGCTGCTTTTCCCTGCTCCAAAATCAGTCCTTTTAAGTAAGGAGCGGCCTGGCCTGAGGAGCAGCGCACAGCCTGCTTCAGACTCTGCTGCGCAAGCCAGGTGAGAGGCGGGGGAGGCTGGCCAGACGAGAGCAGGATGCTCAGCAGCCCGGGATGGCCAGGAGGAGGGGACCAGGGACGCTCAGCAGCCCGGGATGGCCAGGAGGAGGGGACCAGGGACGCTCAGCTTCTCCACCAAATTGTCCTCTGTGTGTGTGTGTGTGTGTGTGAGTCGTGGGGCTTGAACTCTGAGCCTGGCCACTGTCCCTCAGCTCCTTAGCTCAAGGCTAGTGCTCTATCACTTGAGCCACAGCACCACTTCCAGTTTTCTGGTGGTTCATTGGAGATAAGAGTCTCACAGACTTTCCTGCCTGGGCTGGCTTTGAACCACGATCCTCAGCTCTCAGCCTCCTGAGTAGCTAGGATGACAGGCGGGAGCCGCGGGCACCTGGCCAAATTGTTCTTTAAGCGAATCGCAGAGGGAGGCCAACTGCATCCTTTCCTCATTAGCAAGCCGACGTCTCCGAGGCTGAGAGTCCACGCGTGAGCTCTGTCAACACGGTTCTTGCCCGGCTCTCCCAGGAGGCTGGGGTGCAGTGGGGCCCCGCCGCCGCCCAAGCCCACCCAGGCGGGTGGGGCCCGGAGCGGGGCGTTGAAGTAGCCGGGGAACGTCGGGGAGCCGGCAGTCACAGCCCAGCCATAAAGTAGCTCTTCAGATGCCGCTGGAGGCTGTCTGTAAGGAGCATACAATGAAAAGGCCTGCCCGCGCGCGGGGTAGTATAGCTAATGTATTACTTCTTTTATTATTTTATCATCTTTCATTAATCGCTGGCAGCGCGCCCGCAGGAGTTGGTTCTGTGGAAAGGGCTTTTAGTGAAATGTCTTGAACGAAACGACCACTTAGAACCTGCGAACAAGGTTGAACCAAGGTTCACTCGACTTCCGTAAATCTCAAGGGAGAGGAGGCGCTGGTCCAGAGACAGTGGAGGTGCGCAGCGCCCAGCCTTCCCGCGGCCCCGCTCGGCCCCACACCAGACGCACAGAGGCAAGACCAAAGAAAGAAGCACCCCTCGCAGCCCGAGGCCAGCCCCAGCTGCCTTTGCCCCACCCACTCAGCTAAAACGCGCTCTGACCTCCAGCTCATTACCTAGCGATCGAAGGGTCACAGGTCACTGCTAATAGCTGCAGGCGGTGTGAGTGGGGGTGTGAGTAGGTGTGACCTCAGACAGTGCCATCCAGAACAGGGCCCGAGGCCGCCACGCCCTGGGCCCAGCTGCACCTCAGCCCCTCTGTGGACCGCAGAGAGCCCCAGCCCAGGAAGCGTGCTGGGAATACTGTGCCACACCGCCACTGATGACGCGCCCGCCTGCGCTCCTCCTCCACGCCAGCCTGCTCTTCCACATGGTCACCACACACGCCAGCCTGCCCAGGCTGGCTTTGAACTGTGATCCTCAGATCACTCCTGAGTAGCTAGGATGACAGCAGAGTCCTGTGGTTCTGCTTCCTGCTGTTTGGAAGGCCCAGGGCAAGAGTCCGTGGGAATCTTATCTTCAAGGAGTCGCAGAAAAGGCCAGGCTCCATTCTCGACTCTCACCCCGCCTAGGCGGATGTCCTAAAGCATCGCGTGGCTCCAGAGCATGGGCCTCCTGCTCAGAAGCAGATCGTGGTCCCAGGACAGGATGGACACAAGGTCATCAAGAGCCTGTCTCAAACAAGAAGCCAGGCATGGAGGCACCCAGCTGGCCCCCGGCAAAAAGATAAGACGCTACCTGAAAAATAGCTAGAGCAAAAGAGGTCGGAGTGTGGCTTGAGTCATACGGCTCCTGCAGCAAAGCTAAGGCCCTGGATTCAAACCCTGGTTAAAATAATAATAATAACACTTATAAGGAGAAAAGTTACTGTATAGAGCAAAACAGGATAAAAGCCAACCCTGCTGTAACTCTGGCCATCAGAGAAGAGAGGAACAGAGATGCATCACGTCCTACAGCAGAAGGCTTCCCGGCACTGCAGTGTTGAACTCAGAGGCCCACACTTGCAAGGGAGGGGCTCTTCATGCGGAGTCAGGCCTCTGGGCTGCTTTGCTCACTGTTGGGCGATAGCATCTGTTTCCTGTCTAGGCATAGCCCCCACCCACCAGACTTCCTAGAAGTGAGGATAGCGTCAGGTGGGCACTGAGGAGACTCGTGAACTCTTTCCTGCCCTTGAACTGCCATCCCAGCAATCCCAGACCTGCAAATAGATGGGAATACAGGTGTCAGCCACCAGCACTTTGCTGCGATTTTTTCATCTTCTTCCTTTGAGGGTATTTACTTATTAACCTATTTATTTATTATTTGTAAGACTGGGGTTTGAACCCAGGCCTTCGTGCTTACTAGGAATCAAGCCTCCAGCCTTTGTCTTTTCGTTGTTTTTGAGATACCATTTCCCTCTCTGCCTTGGCAGGTGCCTCGCCCGCAATCCTCCCATCCTCTGCTTCTCTATGCAGCCAGGAGGACAGGACATTTCTGTGTGGAGTCCCAAGTCCCTCAGGTTTGTGTGGCTGACCTGGCTGGAACCTCAGCCCTCCGTCTCCACCGCCCACATGGCTAGAAGTATGGGGGTGGGCCGAGCACTAGCTCAGAATGCTATCTTTACAGACGTGACTTATCAATAAGAAAAGGCTATTAAAATAGCATTGATTCAAGGACCTGAATGATACATTTAGAATCTTGGAATGGAAACTTGAAGAACTCTCCTAGAAAAAAGCCTTAAAAGATAGGAATGTAGAGTAGGCTACAAATTAAGAAAATTAGAGGAACAATTCACATGGCCAAAAGCTGGACTAACAGAAATTCCAGAAAAGGAGAAGAGGGAAAACAAATGGTAATGCAGAAGACTGCCCTCTCTAGGCAAAAAGAGATTGGCAAAGGACAGCACTCAGGCCAGCAAAAAAGAAAAAAGAAAGAAAGAAAGAAAGAGAAAAGCTCAAGAAGGTACCTAGGCTCTGAATTCACACCTCAGGACAGAACAAAACAAAAACCCACAAGCCACTTTTTGGGTTTTTTTTTTTTTTTTCCAGTCCTGGGGCTTGAACCCAGGGCCTGGGCACTGTCCCCGAGCTTCTTTGCTCAAGGCTAGCACTCTACCACTTGAGCCACAGCGCCACTTGCAGCTTTTTCTGCGTAAGTGGTGCTGAGGAATGGAACCCAGGCTTCATGCATGCCAGGCAAGCGCTCTGCCGCTGGGCCGCGTTCCCAGCCCACAAGCCATTCTTTGAGATACTCATCGTGTTGGTCCATGTGACGAGGCGGTCCACCACTGAGTCTTCTAGCCACACTGGGATTGCTTTCCCTGTGTGTGCCCACGGTGCTGGGTGCACCCACGGTGCTGGGTGCACTGCTGCAGACGTGGTTGAGTATCATCTTGACTTTGGTTTGGTACGTGATTGGAGAAAGCTAAAGTACATTCAGGAGAGCCAGCAAGCCACTGCAGAGTTCAGGGAGGCTCTGCTGGAGAATAGGCCCAGGGGCACAAGGAGGGGGAGGGCTCGGACCCTGGAGCCCCGTGAGGCGGTCTGCCAGCGGGTGATGGAACCACCTACTGCTTGGGCGCCCAGAGGGCGCAGGGATGAGGCCAGACCAGACAAGTTGACTTTGAGTTGTCCCTGTGAGTCCAGATGGAGGCATTAGACAGGAAGCCTAGCACGCAGGGCCTGGGCATAGTAATGGGTTTGGGAGTCAGAGTGGCCACTTGGGAGGACAGAAGGAGACGGGAAAATGGGCTACCTTGGGACAATCCCACAAATGCCAAGGCCACGGGGCCAGCGGGCTGCTGGCGAAGGCACTGGGGAAGTTCTGGCTGGAGACATGGCGGGGGTGTGTGCAGGGGGCAGACACAAACACTGCAACTTCATGATGGGACGATCAGGGTGGACGGCCGTGGCCTGGAGGACGGGGACAGGGCATGGAGGGTGGACGGCCGTGGCCTGGAGGACGGGGACAGGGCATGGAGGGTGGACGGCCGTGGCCTGGAGGACGGGGACAGGGCATGGAGGGTGGACGGCAGGTGGCCTGGAGGACGGGGACAGGGCATGGAGGGTGGACGGCCGTGGCCTGGAGGACGGGGACAGGGCATGGAGGGTGGACGGCAGGTGGCCTGGAGGATGGGGACAGGGCATGGAGGGTGGACGGCAGGTGGACTGCAGGCCAGAAGCTAGAGCAGAACCCATCAGAAAGAAGGGAACAAACCTGCTCCAAAGTAGAACCCCTTTTCTTCTTAAACTGTCTAGATCCTGGGTTTGTCATTGCCAGATGGCTTCCTTTCTCCAGCTGCCTCCTGCCAGCCATATTTGTCCTGAGCTGACCCCTGCTCCTGGGGGCAGCCGCGGTGATCTGCAGAGCCCGTTCCCACCTGAGAACAAGTGGACCGCCCGCCCGCCCGCCATGAAGTCTCGTTGGTCTGAGTCTGGTGACCCTGAGGGCTTTCCTTTGCCGATAGATTTGCTCTTCTCCCTCACTGATGGTGTCCTGAGTGTCACAGCCACTGTCTCTGTTGGAGACAGCCGTGGGTGAGGGCCTTGGAGGGCTCCAGACACTGCCCCGTGGGCACCTCCAGAGACCGTGGCCTGGAGCCCTGGGGTTGGGGGAGGTCAGACCCCCCCAAATCATTTCTCTGTTCTTCGCCTTTGTCTACGTGTCCTCGGTCAACGTGCAGAGGTGTTCTTTACGAGTGGTTTTCCACTGGCAGGACCCCAAAGCCGACCAAGCCGAGGAGGGCCCGGCCTGGACATAGCCACCGGCCCAGACCCCAGACAGAAGGTCAGATTCTTGTCCCGTCGCCCGAGCCTGACCCAGAAACCTGCCACGCGGTGCTTCAGAAGCGTTGATTTACAGGTTGGAACTGGGGCAGGCTCATTTGCGTGTCCGGTGCCCATTGCCAGCGGTTAATCACCAAGGGTAAGTGGGGGACGCCAACCCTGCTCATCGACAAATGGAAATCAAATGAGGCCTGTGCTCCGGTCTCCAGCTGCACGGCTGGCGGGCGCCGCCGACCTTGGGCTGCCGGGCAGGGGCCGTGGCCGGCGCGGGGACCTGCTCCAGGCGCCGTGCAGGGGCTCGGACGTCCTTGCCACGCCTGCTCACCCCACGGGGGGCTCGGACGTCCCTGCCACGCTCGGGCATCCCCGTCACCCCTGCTCACCCCACGGGGGCCTCGGGACGTCCCCGTCCCCGCCACCCCTGCTCACCCCACGGGGGGCATGCAGCGTGGAGGGTGGAGAGCGGGCGCTGCGAGCGCTGGTCAGGCCCCCTCTACCTCCTGTTGAAGGCTGTGCGGCGGCGTGAGCTGCACCTCACCTTGCTGCACCCTGCAAAGTGTGCTGAAACCCTTCCAAACGCCCAGCCACGCTCTCCTGCGTCCTCCCTGCCGGGCCAGGCTCCGAGCGAGTGCTGGTGAGCTTTCTGCATCTAGGGCAGGTCATTAATTCCGCCTCCCGCTCGGCGGAGGCGCGTGCTGAGCCTGAGCCGCGGCCCTGTGCAGCAGATGTGTGATGCAGTTCTCGCCGCGCTGCCGGATTCATGACTGTGATTTATGGCTGCTTTAATGTACACAGCCTCCTCAAACAACTTAGAGTTGATTGTTCTGGAACCAGACCTGGGTCCAAGATTACCCTGGAGCGGGGCCCTTCTGCAGGAGAGTCGTCAGTGTCCCGAGGGGTCAACACCTTGGAGCCAGGGCTTGGCTGGCTCGAGGGGGAGCAGAGCCACACGCAGGGACTGGCCGCGGGCTGAGGGTGCCCCTGCAGCCGCGGCCCACGGCAGCACCCCACGCTGGGACTCCACGCGGGGCGAGGGTGGGAGGCCCGGCGTCCACCACTCAGGACCAGCTCCACTGCTTCCTCCGGGGGCCACCCTCGCATTTCTAGATGACCCTCCAGAGACCACGTGACCGGTGAGCGGGCCACTCACCCACGCCGGCCCTCCACGCGGACAAGGGGACTATTTGGGGCACAGAGACCCTCTTCTATTCAGAAACAACCTCCGTGGGTTGTTGTTCGTTTCTAACGTCATCACCTAAGAAGTCTTCAAGCCAAGCAAGGCGGCTCACACTGTAATCCACGCTGATTGGGAAGCAGAGATCGGAGGAGCTCAGCTCAAGGCTGTCTGGGCAGAAAGTTATGGAGGCCCCATCTCAAAGAACAAGCTAAATATGGCAGCTCAGGCCTATAGGCCTAGTGATTTGGAAGGCCATAGGTAGGAGAAACAGTCTAAGGCCACATCAGGCAAAAAGATAAGACTCTCTCTGAACAAAACGGGGTGGTAGGGTAGCGCAGCGCAGGTGGTAGAGCACCTGCCTAGCAGCCACAAGGCCCTAGGTTCAAACTCAGTACCACAAAAAAAATAGCTTTAAACATTGCTGCAGCTGAAGGCCCTCATGTCAATCTAAACCAAATCAAACTTTGGGCCAGTGCATTATGAAAAGTACTTGATTGTTATTTTAGAGGCGATATACAGCGAAGTCGCATTTACAGCCATCAGGCGATGAGTCCATTTCCTTTCCACCAGGGTCTTCTGTTCCTCGCTCTCTCCCAGTCCCTCCCTCCCTCCCCCACCCAGGAGCTGCGTAGTTCACTTTCTTTTTTTTTTTTTATTTATTGTAAAGCTACTATACAGAGGGTTACAGTTACATGAGTGAGGTTATGAGTACACTTCCTCTTGAACATTGTTACCCCCTCCATTGTTTTCCCCCTCCCATCCCCTCCCTCCCTCCCTTCCCCGAGGTTCTTTTTTTTTTTTTTTGATTGTGGTTAAATGATTACATAATTTCAAAGTCACAAGTTCATTCTAACTTCCCTGGAGCAAATTGTCTACCACAGTCTGTAATATATAACAGTGTTCACATGTTATATACCATATTTGTGATCAGCAGCATGGGGATATTTAGTAGTGGTTCAACCAGATGAGCAGGAGTTCTTTGTTTCTTAAGTCCTGTTAGTTTTATCGTATCACCTAACCTTTTGGATTTAGCATCCACTTATCAGGGAGACCATGTACCGTTTGTCTCTTCATTCTTGGCTTACCTCGCTCAACATGATTCCTTCTAGCTCCATCCATTTCCCTGCAAATGCCATTATTTTGTCATTTCTAATGGCTGCATAATATTCCATTGTGTATAGATACCACAATTTTTGGATCCATTCATCTGTGGTGGGGCACCTAGGTTGTTTCCATATCCTGGCTATTGCGAACAGTGCTGCAATAAACATGGAGGTGCACGTGTCCTTGTATATTGGTTCCTGTTGTTCAGGGTAGATGCCTAGAAGTGGTATGACTGGGTCGTAAGGGAGGTCAATCTTTAGCTTTCTAAGGACCCTCCAGACTGCTTTCCAAAGTGGTTGTATAAGTGTACATTCCCACCAGCAGTGTAATAGGGTTCCTCTTTCTCCACATCCCCTCCAGCATTTGTCGTTGGCTGATTTGTGGATGTGGGACATTCTGACTGGGGTAAGGTGGTATCTCAGGGTTGTCTTTATTTGCATTTCCTTCACCACCAGGGATGATGAACATTTCCTCATGTGTTTCTTTGCCATTTTTATTTCTTCATTTGAGAAGTCCCTCTTTAGTTCCCTTGCCCATTTAGTAATTGGTTTGTTAGGTTTGGGAGGGATTAGTTTCTTGAGTTCCCTGTATATACAGGATGTTAACCCCTTGTCTGATATATTGCTGGTAAATATTTTTTCCCAATTCGTTGGTTGTCTTTCTAGCTTAGTTGCGATAGACTTAGCTGTGCAGAAGCTTTTTATTTTAAGGTAGTCGTAGTTCACTTTCATTCATGTCCCCTGCACACTCTGCTGCTGCTCCTTTGCACCCCTTTCCTCTGATTCTGTGCCCTCCTCCCTTCCCACAGAAATGCAGGTGAATGCACCATATTGAAGTAAAGAACACAGAATCATCAGAAAAAGAAAAACCGTGCTTCTAAAAGTTCGTCCACTGCTGCTGGGTTTCCTTCTTTTGCCCGTGTAGGTTTTGAACATCGTCCTTCACAATCATTTGAATTTCTTGGATGTTTGTTGTAATGTTTCCTGATATTTTTTGTGGTCGGTCGTGGGGCCTGAACTCTGGGCCTGGGCGCTGTCCCTCAGCTCTTCAGCCTTGAGCTGTCTGGGCCTGGGTGCTGTCCCTCAGCTCTTCAGCTGAAGGCTAGCGCTCTTCCACTTGAGCTGCAGCGTCACTTCTGGCTTTTTCTGTTTATGTGGTGCTGAGGAACCGAACCCAGGGCCTCAGGCATGCAAGGCAAGCGCTCTACCACTGAGCCACCTTCCCAGCCCTTGTATTTTGCTTTTTTACTCTTCCTGTACTTACTAAGTTGGTCTTCTAGTGATTTTTGTCTGATGTTTCCTTTTGATTTTGATTATTTTCTTCAGATTGTGTACTCATCTTTAGTATTCTTTTAATGCTGGTTTAGTGTTCACAAACTCCTTTCATTTTTGTTTGTCATGGAAGCTTCTAGTTTCTCTGTCAATTATGAATGACAGCTTCGCTGGGCACACCAGTTTGGGTTGACAGTTGTTGATCTTCAGGGCTTGATTATACATTCCAGGCTCTCCTTGCATTGAGAGTTTGTGTAGAGAGGTTTGCAGTGATTCTGATTTTCTTTCCATTGTAATATTTCCCCTTCTTTCATTTTGCATCATTTAAATCAATTCTTGCTTCTCAAGTCCAATGATTTTTACTATGATGTGTCTAGAAGTGTTTCTTCTTGGATCCTGTCTACTGAGGGTTATATGTATGCTTCTGTCAGGTGGGTGAGATTTTTCTGTCTTAAGACAGGGGAAAGCCAGCGCCAGTGGCTCATGTCTGTAATCCTAGCTACTCAGGAGGCTGAGATCGAGGATCACGGTTCAAAGCCAGCCCAGGCAGGAAAGTCTGTGAGACTCTTATCTCCAACAAACCACCACAAAACTAGAAGTGGCGCTGTGGCTCAAGTGGTAGAGTGCTGGCCTTGAGCTGAAGAGCTGAGGGACAGTGCCCAGGCCCAGAGTTCAAGCCCAACCACTGACCAAAAAAAAAGATAGGGGAGTTCTCTCTCGTGTTTTTACTTAATACCTTCTTCAATGCCTTTGTATTGAGCTCTTCCCCCTCACTGATCCCAACTATGTATAAATTTGATCTCTTGGCTGAGTCTGCCAATTCTTGGCTTTCCCTGGCGTAGTTCTGAGTGATTTTTCCATGCCGTTAACTTATTTGTTCTAGCTCCTCTGTTTTATCCTCAACTCCCGATATTCTGCTTTCCATTTCACTTATTCGGTTACCGAGGTATTCCACTGTGGAAGTTGAACCTTTTATACTCCTGAGACCAGTTCTTATAGTGTTATTTTTTTTGGGGTGGGGGGGGTCTGGTCATGGGGCCTGAACTCTGGGCCTGGGCGCTGTCCCTCAGCTCTTCAGCTCAAGGCTAGAGCTCTACCACTTGAGCCACAGCACCACTTCCGGCTTTTTTCATTTTGCTTACGTGGTGCTGAGGAATCGAACCCAGGGCCTCAGGCAATCAAGGCAAGCACTCTACCACAGAGCCATCTTCCCAGCCCCTCGTAGTGTTAACTTTGTCTGTGAATGAGGTGTATAGCGTTTCTATGTTAATCTCCATATCTTTTGGGGAGTCTTGGATCTTCTTTGTCATTTCTTCTTTGTACTCTTGCAATTGTGCTTTGCATCTTCCCTTGAATTTCATTGGCCAATTCTGTCATCATTTCTTTAGTGGTTCTTCATGTTCTGTTTGCTCTCCCTGGGGTCCTTCCCTGGATTGCTGTTGGCTTTTCGATTTGGTTTTTCGTCTTGATTGTTCATGAATCTTGTCACCTTTCCTTGTGACTTACGCATTTGGGTTCAGGGATTGTCAGGCTTGTGGCTAAAGACCAGCCTGCTCACACTCGACGGGTGGCGGCCGGGGCTTGACCCGGCTAGCTCACACCGGGAGAACTAGCCACGCTCGGCCTGGGGCAGCAAGCGCTTGTGCACGTGCGTGCCTGCCCAGGGCTAGCTGAAGGAGCCTGGCCAGAGAGCGCTGGGAAGTGTGCAGGGAGTGTGCACCTGGGTCCCTGCTGGCTCTGCCCGGTGGTGGCGGCAGCTCTTTTTCCTTGATCCCAGACTGGGGACCGGGAGGCCGGGAAGACCAACTTCAAGCCTCAGGTTGGGCATGAGGCCTCGGGTGTGTGCGTGGGATTTTGTCTTTGTTGTCTGAACCGGTCAGGTTTCCCTGCCCCTCGAGGGTCATGGCGACTCCCAGGGTGAGTCCCGCGGCTCCCGGCCGTGAGGAGGGGCTCTGTCCTCTCTGTCCTCTTCAGTGCTGAGCTCCTTGTTGGGTGGCAGGGACAGGTCGTCCCAGCCCTGGACTGGCGCCGGCCGCCAGGGTCCTCACTGATCCCTGGCTGGGGGCCGGCCAGAGATGCTGTTAGTGCTCTGGTTGTGGTGGAGCTCTTGGGGAGAAGTGCGTGTCAGGACCCTGTCAGGACCCGCCATCTTCTTCCCGGGACAGGGCCTTCTTTGGAGGAACGGGGGGGGGGGGGGGGGGGGGAGGGAGGGGTCAGAGGTGGAGCCATCGCCCCAGCTCTCGGAGCGCCCGCACCTCTGCTTCATGTGACATGCGTGGGGCTGGATGGAGCAGGCCTCCACGCAGGACGGACCTCCACACAGAGCAGATATCCACGCAGGGCGGACCTCCACGCAGGACGGACCTCCACACAGAGCGGACCTCCATGCAGGACGGACCTCAGTGCAGAGCGGAGCTCAGTGCAGGGCGGACCTCCACACAGAGCAGATCTCCACGCAGGACGGACCTCCGCGCAGAGGGGACCTCCACGCAGAGGGGACCTCCACGCAGAGGGGACCTCCACGCAGGACGGATCTCAGTGCAGAGCGGACCTCCACGCAGGGCGGACCTCCACGCAGGGCGGACCTCCACACAGAGTGGACCTCCACGCAGAGCAGACCTCCACGCAGAGCAGACCTCCACACAGAGCGGACCTCCACGCAGGGCGGACCTCCACGCAGGACGGACCTCCACACAGAGAGGACCTCCACGCAGGACGGACCTCCACACAGAGAGGACCTCCATGCAGGACGGACCTCCACGCAGGACGGACCTCCACACAGAGAGGACCTCCACGCAGGACGGACCTCCACACAGAGAGGACCTCCATGCAGGACGGACCTCAGTGCAGAGCGGAGCTCAGTGCAGGGCGGACCTCCACACAGAGCAGATCTCCACGCAGGACGGACCTCCACGCAGAGGGGACCTCCACGCAGAGGGGACCTCCACGCAGAGCAGACCTCCACGCAGGGCGGACCTCAGTGCAGAGCGGACCTCCACGCAGGGTGGACCTCCACGCAGAGCAGACCTCCACGCAGGGCGGACCTCAGTGCAGAGCGGACCTCCACGCAGAGCGGACCTCCACACAGAGGGGACCTCGACGCAGAGCAGACCTCCACGCAGAGCAGACCTCCACGCAGAGCAGACCTCCACGCAGAGGGGACCTCCATGCAGAGGGGACCTCGACGCAGAGCAGACCTCCACGCAGAGCAGACCTCCACGCAGAGCAGACCTCCACGCAGAGGGGACCTCCACGCAGAGGGGACCTCCACGCAGAGGGGACCTCCACGCAGAGCAGACCTCCACGCAGGGCGGACCTCCACGCAGAGCAGACCTCCACGCAGGGCGGACCTCCACACAGAGTGGACCTCCACGCAGGGCGGACCTCCACGCAGAGCAGACCTCCACGCAGAGGGGACCTCCACGCAGAGGGGACCTCCACGCAGAGCGGACCTCCACGCAGAGCAGACCTCCACGCAGGGCGGACCTCCACACAGAGTGGACCTCCACGCAGGGCGGACCTCCACGCAGAGCAGACCTCCACGCAGGGCGGACCTCCACACAGAGTGGACCTCCACGCAGGGCGGACCTCCACGCAGAGCAGACCTCCACGCAGAGGGGACCTCCACGCAGAGGGGACCTCCACGCAGAGCGGACCTCCACGCAGGGCGGACCTCCACGCAGAGTGGACCTCCACGCAGAGCGGACCTCCACGCAGGGCGGACCTCCACGCAGGGCGGACCTCCATGCAGAGGGGACCTCCACGCAGAGGGGACCTCCACGCAGAGTGGACCTCCACGCAGAGCGGACCTCCACACAGAGCAGACCTCCACGCAGGGCGGACCTCCACGCAGGGCGGACCTCCACGCAGGGCGGACCTCCATGCAGAGGGGACCTCCATGCAGAGGGGACCTCCACGCAGAGCAGACCTCCACACAGAGCGGACCTCCACGAAGAGTGGACCTCCACGCAGAGCGGACCTCCACGCAGGGCGGACCTCCACGCAGAGCGGACCTCCACACAGGGCGGACCTCCACGCAGGGCGGACCTCCACGCAGGGCGGACCTCCACGCAGGGCGGACCTCCATGCAGAGGGGACCTCCATGCAGGGCGGACCTCCACGCAGGGCGGACCTCCACGCAGAGCAGACCTCCACGCAGGGCGGACCTCCACGCAGAGCGGACCTCCACGCAGAGCAGACCTCCACGCAGAG
Organism: Dipodomys spectabilis; assembly: GCF_019054845.1. Lineage (NCBI taxonomy): Eukaryota > Metazoa > Chordata > Mammalia > Rodentia > Heteromyidae > Dipodomys > Dipodomys spectabilis. The sequence continues at coordinate 407,750 of NW_024871323.1, read as the reverse complement.
CAGACCTCCACGCAGGGCGGACCTCCACACAGAGCAGACCTCCACGCAGGGCGGACCTCCACGCAGAGCGGACCTCCACGCAGAGCAGACCTCCTTGCAGAGCGGACCTCCACGCAGGGCGGACCTCCACGCAGGGCGGACCTCCACGCAGGGCGGACCTCCACGCAGAGCGGACCTCCACGCAGGGCGGACCTCCGCGCAGAGCGGACCTCCACGCAGAGCAGACCTCCTTGCAGAGCGGACCTCCACGCAGAGGGGACCTCGACGCAGAGCAGACCTCCACGCAGAGCGGACCTCCACGCAGAGCGGACCTCCACGCAGAGCAGACCTCCTTGCAGAGCGGACCTCCACGCAGAGGGGACCTCGACGCAGAGCAGACCTCCACGCAGAGGGGACCTCCATGCAGAGGGGACCTCCACGCAGAGCAGACCTCCACGCAGGGCGGACCTCCGCGCAGAGCGGACCTCCACGCAGAGGGGACCTCCACGCAGAGCGGACCTCCACGCAGAGGGGACCTCCACGCAGAGGGGACCTCCACGCAGAGGGGACCTCCACGCAGAGGGGACCTCCACGCAGGGCGGACCTCCACACAGGGCAGACCTCCACGCAGAGCGGACCTCCACGCAGAGGGGACCTCCACGCAGAGGGGACCTCCACGCAGGGCGGACCTCCACACAGGGCAGACCTCCACGCAGAGCGGACCTCCACGCAGAGGGGACCTCCACGCAGAGGGGACCTCCACGCAGAGGGGACCTCCACGCAGAGCGGACCTCCACGCAGAGGGGACCTCCACGCAGAGCGGACCTCCACGCAGAGGGGACCTCCACGCAGGGCGGACCTCCACGCAGGGCGGACCTCCACGCAGGGCGGACCTCCACGCAGAGCGGACCTCCACGCAGGGCGGACCTCCACGCAGAGCAGACCTCCACGCAGGGCGGACCTCCACGCAGAGGGGACCTCCACGCAGAGGGGACCTCCACGCAGAGGGGACCTCCACGCAGGGCGGACCTCCACGCAGAGGGGACCTCCACGCAGGGCGGACCTCCACGCAGAGGGGACCTCCATGCAGGGCGGACCTCCACGCAGAGCAGACCTCCACACAGAGCGGACCTCCACGCAGAGGGGACCTCCATGCAGAGGGGACCTCCACGCAGGGCGGACCTCCACGCAGAGCAGACCTCCACGCAGAGCGGGCCTCCACGCAGAGCGGGCCTCCACGCAGAGCAGACCTCCACGAAGGGTGGACCTCCACGCAGAGCAGACCTCCACGCAGGGCGGACCTCCGCGCAGGGCGGACCTCCACGCAGAGAGGACCTCCACGCAGGGCGGACCTCCACGCAGAGCAGACCTCCACGCAGGGCGGACCTCCACGCAGAGGGGACCTCCACGCAGAGCAGACCTCCATGCAGAGCAGACCTCCACGCAGGGCGGACCTCCACGCAGAGCGGACCTCCACGCAGAGCGGACCTCCACGCAGAGCAGACCTCCACGCAGAGCGGACCTCCACACAGAGCAGACCTCCACGCAGGGCGGACCTCCACGCAGGGCGGACCTCCATGCAGGGCGGACCTCCTTGCAGAGCGGACCTCCACGCAGAGGGGACCTCCACGCAGAGCGGACCTCCACGCAGAGCAGACCTCCTTGCAGAGCGGACCTCCACGCAGACGGGACCTCGACGCAGAGCAGACCTCCACGCAGAGCAGACCTCCACGCAGAGGGGACCTCCACGCAGAGGGGACCTCCACGCAGAGCAGACCTCCACGCAGGGCGGACCTCCACGCAGGGCGGACCTCCACGCAGGGCGGACCTCCACGCAGAGCGGACCTCCACGCAGAGGGGACCTCCACGCAGGGCGGACCTCCACGCAGAGGGGACCTCCACGCAGAGCGGACCTCCACGCAGGGCGGACCTCCACGCAGAGGGGACCTCCACGCAGAGCGGACCTCCACGCAGGGCGGACCTCCACGCAGAGGGGACCTCCACGCAGAGCGGACCTCCACGCAGGGCGGACCTCCACGCAGAGGGGACCTCGACGCAGAGCAGACCTCCACGCAGGGCGGACCTCCGCGCAGAGCGGACCTCCACGCAGAGGGGACCTCCACGCAGAGGGGACCTCCACGCAGGGCAGACCTCCACGCAGGGCGGACCTCCACGCAGAGCAGACCTCCACGCAGGGCGGACCTCCACGCAGAGGGGACCTCCACGCAGAGGGGACCTTCACGCAGAGGGGACCTCCACGCTGGGCGGACCTCCACGCAGAGCAGACCTCCACGCAGGGCGGACCTCCACGCAGAGCAGACCTCCACGCAGGGCGGACCTCCACGCAGAGGGGACCTCCACGCAGAGCAGACCTCCACGCAGAGCGGACCTCCACGCAGAGCGGACCTCCACGCAGAGCGGACCTCCACGCAGAGCAGACCTCCACGCAGGGCGGACCTCCACGCAGAGGGGACCTCCACGCAGAGGGGACCTCCACGCAGAGGGGACCTCCACGCAGGGCGGACCTCCACGCAGAGGGGACCTCCGCGCAGAGGGGACCTCCATGCAGAGGGGACCTCCACGCAGGGCGGACCTCCACGCAGAGGGGACCTCCACGCAGGGCGGACCTCCACGCAGAGGGGACCTCCGCGCAGAGGGGACCTCCTTGCAGAGGGGACCTCCATGCAGAGGGGACCTCCACGCAGGGCGGACCTCCACGCAGAGCAGACCTCCACGCAGGGCGGACCTCCACGCAGGGCGGACCTCCACGCAGAGCGGACCTCCACGCAGAGTGGACCTCCACGCAGGGCGGACCTCCACGCAGAGGGGACCTCCACGCAGAGCGGACCTCCACGCAGGGCGGACCTCCACGCAGGGCAGACCGCCACAGAGTGGACCTCCACGCAGAGCGGACCTCCACGCAGGGCGGACCTCCACGCAGAGCAGACCTCCACGCAGGGCGGACCTCCACGCAGAGGGGACCTCCACGCAGAGCGGACCTCCACGCAGGGCGGACCTCCACGCAGGGCGGACCTCCACGCAGATGGGACCTCCACGCAGAGGGGACCTCCACGCAGAGGGGACCTCCACGCAGAGCGGACCTCCACGCAGGGCGGACCTCCACGCAGAGCAGACCTCCACGCAGGGCGGACCTCCACGCAGAGCGGACCTCCACGCAGAGCAGACCTCCACGCAGGGCGGACCTCCACGCAGGGCGGACCTCCACGCAGAGCAGACCTCCACGAAGGGCGGACCTCCACGCAGAGCAGACCTCCACGCAGGGCGGGCCTCCGCGCAGGGCGGACCTCCACGCAGAGCAGACCTCAGCGCAGGGCGGACCTCCACGCAGAGGGGACCTCCACGCAGAGGGGACCTCCACGCAGAGCAGACCTCCACGCAGGGCGGACCTCCACGCAGGGCGGACCTCCACGCAGAGGGGACCTCCACGCAGAGCGGACCTCCACGCAGGGCGGACCTCCACGCAGGGCGGACCTCCACGCAGGGCTGACCTCCACGCAGAGCGGACCTCCACGCAGAGCGGACCTCCACGCAGAGCAGACCTCCACGCAGAGCAGACCTCCACGAAGGGCGGACCTCCACGCAGAGCGGACCTCCACACAGAGCAGACCTCCACGCAGGGCGGACCTCCACGCAGAGCGGACCTCCACGCAGGGCGGGCCTCCGCGCAGGGCGGACCTCCACGCAGGGCGGACCTCCACGCAGAGCAGACCTCCACGCAGAGGGGACCTCCATGCAGGGCGGACCTCCACGCAGAGGGGACCTCCACGCAGAGGGGACCTCCACGCACGGCGGACCTCCACGCAGGGTGGACCTCCACGCAGAGGGGACCTCCACGCAGAGGGGACCTCCATGCAGGGTGGACCTCCATGCAGGGTGGACCTCCATGCAGGGTGGACCTCCACGCAGAGCGGACCTCCACACAGAGGGGACCTCCATGCAGAGGGGACCTCCACGCAGGGCGGACCTCCATGCAGGGCGGACCTCAGCGCAGGGCGGACCTCCATGCAGGGCGGACCTCAGCGCAGGACGGACCTCCATGCAGACCTCTGCAGGGAGCTGGGAGGGAGGGCGGCTGGGAGGGAGGGCACTTGCCGGAAGATCTCACAGCCCAGGACGGGTTCCAGGAAGGATGGGGTGTCTCCAGGAGAGCACCCCTCGGTGCCAGAGGAGGCCTGGGAGAAGGACAGGAGCCTGGTCCCTCAGGGCCATGGGCGGTGCTGCCGCCGGGTCCCTCGGGGCTGCCCCCGCCTCCCCCTCCCCCCCGCCTTCCCCTCCCACCGCCTCCCCCTCCCCCCCCGCCTCTGCCCGGGGCCAGGCTGAGGTGTCCGTGTCCTCACAGTGGCCTCAGTCCCATTCAGAGGGAGGCGATTTGCCACACAGCGGGGACAGAGTGTATGTCCCAACGTTCCACGCAGCCTTGCTTTTCCCAGTGCTGCGCCGAGTCCCCAAGCGGTGTGGCGGGTCTCTCACATGGTGGGGCAGCGGTGTGTCCCGCACATGCGGTGCGCCCCATGCGTGCGGTGGGTGCTGCGTGCGCAGTGTGTCCACGTGTGCAGTGTGTCCACGTGTGCGGTGTGTCCACGTGTGCGGTGTGTCCACGTGTGCAGTGTGTCCACGTGTGCGGTGTATCCACGTGTGCGGTGTGTCCACGTGTGCAGTATGTCCACGTGTGCAGTATGTCCACATGTGCAGTGTGTCCACGTGTGCAGTGTATCTACGTGTGCGGTGTGTCCACGTGTGCGGTGTGTCCACGTGTGCAGTGTGTCCACGTGTGCGGTGTGTCCACGTGTGCAGTATGTCCACGTGTGCGGTGTGTCCACGTGTGCAGTGTGTCCACGTGCGCGGTGTCTCCACGTGTGCAGTGTGTCCACCTGCGCAGTGTGTCTACGTGTGCGGTGTGTCCACGTGTGCAGTGTGTGCTGCGTGTGCGGTGTATCCACGTGTGAGGTGTTTCCACGTGTGCAGTATGTCCACATGTGCAGTATGTCCACATGTGCAGTATGTCCACATGTGCAGTGTGTCCACGTGTGCGGTGTGTCCACGTGCGCGGTGTGTCCACGTGCGCGGTGTGTTCACGTGTGCAGTGTGTCGTGTGCGGTATGCGTGGTGTGTCCACGTGTGTGGTGTGTCCACGTGCGCGGTGTGTTCACGTGTGCAGTGTGTCGTGTGCGGTATGCGTGGTGTGTCCACGTGTGTGGTGTGTCCACGTGCGCGGTGTGTCCACGTGCGCGGTGTGTTCACGTGTGCAGTGTGTCGTGTGCGGTATGCGTGGTGTGTCCACGTGTGCGGTGTGTCCACGTGTGCGGTGTGTCCACATGTGCGGTGTGTCCACGTGTGCGGTGTGTCCACGTGTGTGGTGTGTCCACGTGTCTGGTGTGTCCACGTGTGCGGTGTGTCCACGTGTGCAGTGTGTCCACGTGTGCGGTGTGTCCACGTGTGTGGTGTATCCACGTGTGTGGTGTGTCCACATGTGTGGTGTGTCCACATGTGTGGTGTGTCCTCGTGTGCAGTGTGTCCACATGTGTGGTGTGTCCACATGTGCAGTGTGCCCACGTGTGTGGTGTATCTACGTGTGCGGTGTGTCCACGTGTGCGGTGTGTCCACGTGTGTGGTGTGTCCACGTGTGCGGTGTATCCACGTGTGCGGTGTGTCCACGTGTGCGGTGTGTCCACGTGTGCGGTGTGTCCACGTGTGCGGTGTGTCCACGTGTCTGATGTGTCCACGTGTGCGGTGTGTCCACGTGTGCGGTGTGTCCACGTGTGTGGTGTGTCCACGTGTCTGATGTGTCCACGTGTGCGGTGTGTCCACGTGTCTGGTGTGTCCACGTGTCTGGTGTGTCCACGTGTGCGGTGTGTCCACATGTCTGGTGTGTCCACGTGTGCAGTGTGTCCACGTGTGCGGTGTGTCCACGTGTGCGGTGTGTGTACGTGTGTGGTATGTCCACGTGTGTGGTGTGTCCACGTGTGCAGTGTGTCCATGTGTGCAGTGTGTCCACGTGTGCGGTGTATCCACGTGTGTGGAGTATTCGATGTGTTCCACGCGTGTAGAGAATTCCTGTGCACACTTGCCCGCTGTCAGACCACTCCTGTGCTCCAGTGCTCTGTCTCCTGCCTCTTCTCCGTGCCAGCCTGGCCCAAACAGCGCTTTCCCTGTGATAAAAACCAAACTGCCGGGCTGGGAAGGTGGCTCAGTGGTAGAGCGCTTGCCTCGCATGCATGAGGCCCTGGGTTCGATTCCTCGGCACCACATACACAGAAAAGCCAGAAGTGGTGCTGTGGTTCAAGTGGTAGAGTGCTAGCCTTGAGCTGAAGAGCTGAGGGACAGCACCCAGGCCCAGAGTTCAAGACCCACACCACTGACAAACAAAAAAAAAGCCCTGCCATGCTCAGGCTTGAGATTAACCAGACCCAAGGTCTCCTGGCCTCCACAGGCCCCTTTGGGAAGCCGTGGTCTCCGCATTGCTGACTTGAAGCACCGCTCCCACCACCACCACATTACAAGCTGTTTGGCCGTGGTCTTTCATTGAGGTTATTAGGGTTATTTTACATTGGAGTTACTTAAAGAAGGAACATACTTTATTTATTTATTTACTTATTGTTGTTGGTTTGTGGGGATTGAACTCGAGGTCTGGGCACTGTCTCTGAGCTCTCTTTGCTCAAGGCTAGCTTTCCACCACTTGAGCCACAGCCACTTAATTGGAGATAAGAGTCTCATGGACTTTCCTGCCCAGACTGGCTTCACAGATCTCAGCCTCCCGAGGAGTTAGGATGACAGGCGAGCCACCAGTGCCAGTGACCTTTGAATGTTTTTGTCATCCCAAAGAGACACTGCACGCCCACTACTGGCCACACCTCAGCCCTCCACACCCAGTGCCCACTGCTGGTCACGCCTCACCCCTCCACACCCAGTGCCCACTGCTGGCCACGCCTCACCCCTCCACACCACACACCACTGCTGGTCACGCCTCACCCCTCCACACCCAGTGCCCACTGCTGGTCACGCCTCACCCCTCCACACCCAGTGCCCACTGCTGGTCACGCCTCACCCCTCCACACCCAGTGCCCACTGCTGGTCACAGCTCACCCCTCCACACCCAGTGTCCAATGCTGGTCACGCCTCACCCCTCCACACCACACACCACTGCTGGTCACGCCTCACCCCTCCACACCCAGTGCCCACTGCTGGTCACGCCTCACCCCTCCACACCACACACCACTGCTGGTCACGGCTCACCCCTCCACACCCAGTGTCCAATGCTGGTCACGCCTCACCCCTCCACACCCAGTGCCCACTGCTGGTCACGCTTCATCCCTCCACACCCAGTGCCCACTGCTGGTCATGCCTCACCCCTCCACACCACACACCACTGCTGGCCACGCCTCACCCTTCCACACCACACACCACTGCTGGCCACGCCTCACCCCTCCACACCACACACCACTGCTGGTCACGCCTCACCCCTCCACACCCAGTGCCCACTGCTGGTCACGCCTCACCCCTCCACACCACACACCACTGCTGGCCACACCTCAGCCCTCCTCACCCCTGCAAATACATTCTGCCTCTACAGAGTCATCCTGGGGGGTCATAGACATGGAATTATACAGTGGGGTCTGTAATGCTGGGCTCTTTTGCTCAGCACAATGTTTTCAAGGTCTATCCACTGAGAAAATTGTCCTGTCTATAACTAAGCAACCGTCCTCTGAATGGACGGGCCGTGTTCTGTCACGCCCTTCCCTGGCTGTTGAGTTGCGTGCACAGTGGGCACTGTGGGTAGAAATGCGCATGCAGGTGAGTGTGCTGGGTCGCCCGGGGGTCACCTCTGCACCGCCCCCCCCCCCGCTGACGTCACTCGGCCTCCAGACCATCGCCAGCCGGGCGGCCGGGAAGCGGTAACTGAGAAGTTCGCATTTGCATTTCCCTAATGACATAAGTGCCTTTTTATGTATTTTCAGCTTCAACACCACCCACAGGCAAAGCAGCGAAGACTTCACTATAATTACAAACCGCATGTAAACATAAAACTTGACAACTAGTGAAAGCTGGGAGCTAGCAGGAGGGAGCAGAAAGGCCGCGCGCACACGCGCTCACACCCGGCCCTCCCTGCAGGGAGGCGGGGACCAGGGCAGGAAGCGTGTCCACTTCAATAATGACTCTGGGACCGAGGAGGCGGGAGTCAGGGCACCCGGCGTGGGTTACTACACGTGCGTGCACACGGTGCTGTGGCTTTGTAGTTGCCTCTATGACTGGAAGCTGTCAGCTGCGCGCGGACGGGGAGGTGAGACATTTGGATTCCATTTCAATAAGAGTGCACACCGTTCCTGGCCCATGTGAGCCGACCGCGTTCAGGAGCTGGCCACGTGCACCGCAAAGGAAACGGGGAGAGCACGTGACCAAGGCAGCCACGGAGAGGGGGCAGGACACACGCCCCTGAGTCACCAGTCACAGCAGCCCCCAGCGGCTTTGTGCAATTTCTCCCTCCCCTGCATCCCTTTCTTTTTTGAGACAAGGGCTCGTAGCCCAGGCTAGCCTCACCTCTCCATCCTCCTGCCTCAGCCTCCCCAGCGCTGGGAATGATCACCCACCTGGGTCACTCACTTAGTACTTAGACGTGAGTTCTACACAGCTTGCAAACACCTCTTCGCAGAGGAAGCTCCCGGGTGCACCAGCTCCTCCTCCATGTCTCGGCAGAGCGCCGCAGGCCCTCCAGACCCCGGCCAGCAGCGCCCGAGCCGCTCCACCGGCCTCAGACCATGTGCATGCCCGGCGCGAACAGCTCACTGCCTTCAGAGGAGACTCGGAGTCCACTGCACAGAAACAGTGCTCCAAAACTACACCAAGTGATTAAAAGCAACACACTGAGAATAAATGATATATTACAACAGGCTGAAAGCTAATTTTCTCAATTTGCCAGAGCTCTTAAAAATCAATAAGAAAATGACCAAGAGTCTGAGAAAGAACAGGAAAAAAAAAAAGACATAAACAGGGTCATGATTCCTTGGAAAGAAATAAAAAGGTCTTTGTACATACGAACGTGATCTGCCATCCACACCCACAATGAAAGGGAGGCCAGGTGAAGTGCTATTCTCCCCTGCCACACTGGCAGATCTGAAGCTGGGGTACGGAAGGAGAGCCCCCTCCCCGTGCCCCCACGGCCGACCTGGGAGTCACAGAGAAGCCGCCGGGAACGTCGCTCCCTCAGCCAGCCTGGAGCTCCTGCAGCCCAGGCAGTGCCAGGTCCGGGGTTGGCCCAAAACAATCAGCTGCTTAAAACCAATGGGTGGAGACCTTGGCTACAAGAAGTCAGCATTTTGGTTACTCCACAGGAAATGAGGTCCGAGAGCTCAAGTGCACATTGTAAAGTCCAGTCCACCAAGCCAGCGCCAAGCAGAGGTGCAAAGCATCTCGTGCAAGTGTGTACACGTGTGTGTACAGGTGTGTAGTGCCGTGCACAGTGTGTCTGTGTGTGAAGAAGCATGTGTGCAGTGTGCAGTGTCTTGTGAGGTGTGTGTCATGATCATGTGTGCATTGTGTGTGCATGAGTGCCTATGTGCACATATGTGTGTGGTGTGCATGCATGTGAGTGTGTGTACACAAATGTGACCTTATTTAGAAGTAAAGCCTTCCTCGCAATGCAGCCACAGGCTGTGCAAATCCAGCCTGCGAGGAGGTGCGGGCACGGATGGTCAGACCACGGGGAGGAGGACTGGGGGCAGGAGCATGCGTGTGCATGCGCACGCATGGAGGGTTTGAATGCGTGTGATGTGCAGAGTGATGTGTGCAGGTGGTGAGGCCAGGGAGTCCCGGGTGGGTGACCCTCGAGGGCCACCGAGTTACGAGAGATCCTAGGGAGCAGATGAGGACCAGACGGGCAGCAGACCACCCAGGCAGGGGAGGGACCGGTCAGCGGGGCATCCGGGTACCTCCACGATCAGCTCTGCACCTCCGTGGCCAGCTCCACACCTCTGTGGTCAGCTCCACACCTCCATGGCCAGCTCCACGGTCAGCTCCACACCTCCGCGGCCAGCTCCGCACTTCTGCTCTCCCACGGTCGGCTGATCTACCCACATAAGAAGTGTGAAGCAGGACGCGGGGTCTGAGTTTGACTCTCTTGTTTATCCGGTGCTACCAAGTACCATCTGAGACATCAGAATTAGAGACATCGCACGGCCAGGCACCGGCGGCTCATGCCTGGCATCCTAGCTACTCAGGAGTCTGAGATCTGAGGATCACGGTTCAAAGCCAGCCCAGGCAGGAAAGTCAATGAGATTTTGCTCTCCAATTAGGCACAAGGAGCTAGAAGTGGCGCTGTAGCTCAAGTGCTAGAGCACAGACGCTCAGGGACAGCCCCCAGGCCCTGAGTTCCAGCCCCAGGGCCAGCATAAAGAAAGGGGGACGAGACAAGGCCGGAGATGGCCAGGCCTGCAGGGAGGAGGCCTGTGGACCACAGGTGGAGACGGGGTCGTGGGTCACGAGCCGGGGCCGGCCGGAGGCGCGCCCGGGCCCCGCTCTCCCCGCCAGGCCTGCCTGTCACACACGCACCCCGCAGCGCTGCGCCCCACAGCCCAGCCCTGCCACGCAAGCCCACCGCCGTGCTTGGGATGGCTGCGCAAGAGACACAGCGCGTAGCACGGGCAGCACGGACGCAGCCGGGTGCCCACGCGTCGCGGCCGGCACACGCCGTGTGTGGGACGGTTGTTCTCTCTGGCCAGATGCCTTGAATTCAAGGACAACAAAGACAGCGCGGTTGCGCAGCTGACGGCTCCCCTCTGCCGCTGCCGTCACTTTGCAGCTCGTGGGGGGGGATGGGGCGTGGGGGGATGGGGCGTGGGGGGATGGGGCGTGGGGGGGGATGGGGCGTGGGGGGATGGGGCGTGGGGGGATGGGGCGTGGGGGGATGGGGCGTGGGGGGGGATGGGGCGTGGGGGGATGGGGCGTGGGGGGATGGGGCGTGGGGGGATGGAGCAGTCACCCCAGCAAGGGCGTCTGGGGGAGACTGGCCCTCCCTCCACATTCGCTGTCATCAGCCGGAGGAAGTCCTGGCAAAGTGTCCATCTCCGTGACCCAGTTTGGGGCTCCGGGAGGCCCGGGCGGGCTTGTGACCGCGGGGGGGGCGTCCGATGCCCGCGTGGCGGGGACGGTGGCTCGCGTGGGGCAGGAAGCTGTCTCCTGGGAGGAAATCCATGATTCTCTCCTTTCCCTCACATATCGCAAGCGAGCTCTGCTTGGAGAGACCGGCCTGCGACGTCCATGCCCCGGGGCCTGCGGAGGTCCCTGTCTGTGGGAGAGGCTGAGGGGTCCCCAAGGTGGCCCACCCCAGCCACGGCCACCTCTGGGGGCAGAGAAAGCCGTGGTCCCCTCCCCGGGGTGTGGGCGGGCCGAGGCGCGAGCACGCAGGAGCCCCAGCCCCCCCCAGCCCCCCAGCCCCCAGCGGGTGCGCGGCTTCTTCCAAAGCAAGGGGTGCTGCGGTAGGCTTTAGAGACCCCGCGAGTGAGGTAACTGGAGCTTGATCCTCCATGGCCTCCGTGAAGCTCTGGCCACGCATGCTCCCGCGCTGTGGGCGGCCGCACAGCTGCTGCTTCCCGCCGCCGGCCCTTCGCCCACACCGACCTCACAGCGCAGCGCGACAGCCCAGACCCCGCTGCTCAGTGCACGGCAGGCGCCACCCCCGCTCAGTGCACGCTCAGTGCACGCAGGCACCACCCCTGCTCAGTGCACACTCAGTGCACGCTCAGTGCACGCTCAGTGCATGCTCAGTGCATGCTCAGTGCACGCAGGCACCACCCCCGCTCAGTGCACACTCAGTGCATGCACAGTGCACGCTCAGTGCATGCTCAGTGCACGCTCAGTGCACGCAGGCGCCACCCCCGCTCAGTGCACGCAGGTGCCACCCCCGCTTAGTGCACGCTCAGTGCACGCAGGCGTCACCCCCGCTCAGTGCACGCTCAGTGCACGCAGGCGCCACCCCCCGCTCAGTGCACGCTCAGTGCACGCTCAGTGCACGCAGGCGCCACCCCCGCTCAGTGCACGCTCAGTGCACGTTCAGTGCACGCAGGCGCCACCCCCGCTCAGTGCACGCTCAGTGCACGCTCAGTGCACACTCAGTGCACGCAGGCGCCACCCCCGCTCAGTGCACGCTCAGTGCACGCTCAGTGCACTCAGGCGCCACCCCCGCTCAGTGCATGCTCAGTGCACGCTCAGTGCACGCAGGCACCACCCCCGCTCAGTGCACGCTCAGTGCATGCTCAGTGCACGCAGGCGCCACCCCCGCTCAGTGCACGCTCAGTGCACGCAGGCACCACCCCTGCTCAGTGCACGCTCAGTGCATGCTCAGTGCACGCTCAGTGCACACAGGCGCCACCCCCACTCAGTGCACGCAGGTGCCACCCCCGCTCAGGTCGCCCTGGAGTCTGCTTCCCGCCAGGGCAGTGGGCTGCCAGCCAAGGATTTCAAAACGGGGAGGGGGTGCTCTGGGAGTGGCTACGCAGGACACAGCGGAACGAGAGAGCCACAGAGACGTGTGTGTGTGTGTGTGTGTGTGTGTGTGTGTGTGTGTGTGTGTGTCCCCGTACTAGGGCTTGAACTCAGGGCCTGGGCATTAACCCTGAGTGTTTTTATGCAAGGCTGGCACTCTACCACTTGAGCCACAGCTCCCCTTGCAGCCTTTTGGTATCGGAGATAAGAGTCTCGTAGACTTTCCTGCCTGGCCTGGCTTTGAGTCACAGTCCTCAACTCTCAGCCTCCTGAGTAACGAGGATTACAGGCGTGAGCTCCCGCAGCCTGCACCACTGCCGTTCCTAGTGCAGACAGGCCGTGAAGACGTTTCCCAGACTCCAGAAGCAGTCTGCCCTGCTGCCGCCCTGGCGCCCCCTCCCCCCCGTTACCCTCCCCCCCTCACCTCTGCCATGGGAAGCCAGCTGGGCAGGCGCCCGCAGGACGCGGCCCACAGGACCGAGGCAGAGCAGGGCGGGCACAGCGAGGGCAGGAGCGGCAGGCCGAGCGCAGTCTGCGGAGCTGGCCCTGGGACCGTCCCCGGGGACCGTCCCCAGACCCTGCCCACTGCCAACCGTGGGGAAGCAAGGCCCTCAGCACGGCAGGTGTCGCTCAACAGGGGAGGCCCTCGGTGCTGAGCCCGTGTGGCAGCCCGGGCGCCCGCCCGCCCGGGGAGGCGTGAGCGCCAGAGAAGGACGCGGAGTCAGGAGCTGCCTTTGTGCCCTCGCCGCATCAGCCGGCATCCCGCACTGTGGTGCCAGATCGTCTTCCACACAGACCGCGCGGGGAGGAAACAAACCCACCGGACACCAGCATTGATTTACTGGTCCACAGCCCGGCCGACTCTGGAAAACACAGTAAAAATGGGCGCTGCCCAGATGAACAAGGCAGCCGCAGGCGGTGAGCGTTTGGCGCGGACGCAGCGGGTTGATGACCTGGGATTCCCGCTGCTCCCTCTCATCTTATCTATTTGGCAGCGGAGCGCTTTGCTTCCCAGGCCACGGTGAGAACTGCAGCTTTACATCCATTACATCTCCATTAGCACTGGAGCTATCTGGCTGCGTGCGGCATTATCAGGCGGCGCGCACACCAAGTGTCAATATTCTCCCCTTTCATTATGCTAATCTCTCGCGGTGCTGCGTTCCGCAGGCTGAGCTGCGCAGTGCCTCCCTGCAGCGTGGACAGCAGCGGGCCTCAGCCGCACACTTCCCACGCTGCAGACCGCCCGGCCGAAGGGGAGCGTGCAGCACAGCGCGGGTCAGCGGTCCTTGGCTGCTCATTTGTCAGCTGCTGTCCTGCCCGGAGTCAGGAAAGGTTTATGTCCGTGGATGGAGTGGAAGGGTTACAGGGTGCAGCAGGTCTGGGGGCGGGGCGTGTCCGCGCTCGGCTGGCTCCGCTGTGGCTCCACGGCCTGCCGCCTCCTCCTTGCTCCCCTCCGTTCTACACACGGATAGAAACACAAAAGGACAGGGGCTGGAAGGTGGCTCAGTGGTAGAGCGCTTGCCCTGCATGCCTGAGGCCCTGGGTTCGATTCTTCAGCACCCCATGAGCAGAAAAAGCCGGAAGTGGCGCTGTGGCTCACGTGGTAGAGCACTAGCCTTGAGCTGAAGAGCTGAGGGACAGAGCCCAGGCCCAGAGTTCAAGACCCACAACCAACAAAACAAACACAGAAGGTCAGCCAGGCACCCCGATCAGTCGCACATGAAGTCCACACCATGGAAGACTGCGTGCCAGCCGCAGCCTCCCCCTGCGCCCCAGGTCCTCCACGGGCGGGGTGGGGGGACAGTGCCGGGGGACAGTGCGGGGGGGGACAATCTGGCAAGGAGGGGGACACGTGCTGCCCAGGCAGCTTCACGTCACGGCCCTCAGTTTACGCTGCTGTGACGCTAGGGGCCCAGCTATGGCCCCGGCCAGCCCAGGCTCACGTGCAGGGCAGGGCCGCCGCGGCCCACGTGCCGAACCGCCAAACCGCCGCCACACCCACCCAAGCCCTCCTCACCACGCGCTGCTGCTTCCTGTGCGTTCCTCCACGCTCTCCACGCATGTCCTTCCTGTGTGTTCTCACTCTGCAGATCCTCGTGTCTCTCGGGCCTCCGTGGATCTGAAGCACAGCTCCACTTTGCCCTGTGCACGGTAGGTCTGCCTCTCCAACACACCCGCGCTCCTGAATGAATGGCCGCCCGCTCAAGCCCTGGCATCAGAACAAAACAAGCCACATGCAAACAGACGGACAAACAATGGAGAGGAGCTTCTAGTTGCTCGACTACCCAGGGGATTTACACCTTTTGCCTCTGACGTTTCTTGAGCGGTATTTTCCCTTTGGGGCCAGCACAGCCGCCCTGGGCGGCCTTTGGTCTGCTCGGTGTCAGACCACGGCTGGGCCTGAGCCGCTCACTCCTGACCCTTGGGAAACTCTGGCTTCTCAGAGCAGGAAAGCAAACCCAGAGGCAGAAGATACTGGTCTGTATGAGCAAGATGGCTCCAGAGCGCGGCCCCTGCGGCGTGGACCAGGTCCTCCAGAGCACACCCCCTGCGGCAAGGACAGCGTCCGATGAGGCAGAGACACCGCGCACTCACAGCACAGCCCGCAGCTCCACAGCAGGCGCAGCGGGCCCGGCCCCACCGGCTGAGAAGGGTCCCGCGACACGTTCCTTGCTCTCGGAGCTGGAGGCCCCACGGCAGGCCCAGGGCAGGCCGCAGCTCTGCCAGGTCGGCCCTGACAGCTACCAGTGAGGCCCTGAGCCAAGGCGAGGGCATGATGGCTTGCCCACACGGCCATCCAGCTGGGCAATGGAGAAATGACTTAAGGCACCGGGGTTTCGCTAACAAGGATAAATAGATAAGTGGCACTTCTGATGAATGTGCCCGGTACCACAGAGCGGATGGAAGTGCACAAATAATGATCCTCTCTCGCTCTTAGACCTTTCTGCTGAAATTGCCAATTAAGATAGTGCTCAGAGACGGGTGCAGATTCCCATCAGCACGGAAACCGCCTGACACCAGCCTCAGAGCACCGGGTCCGGCCGGCTCCCGTGGCACGCATCCCGGCGCTGCGCCGCCCCGCACTTGACCCGAGCCAGGCACCAGTTCTGGAAGGGCTCCGGCCTCCAGGCCTCCCGGCCTCCCGGACCCGAGGCCATCCAAGACGCTGCCGCCTGGTGCCGGGGCTGGGCTTCCCTGGCCTGGCCTGCCCTTGACCTTCGTGTCTCTGTTCCACACATTTACCTCCCAGGGCCACGTGGGCACGTGCAGCAAACTGTCTTGGAAGGAGCAGGGGACCAAAGACAGCTCAGAGCAGCCGGTGCTGCAGGTGTGGTGAGCACAGCGGCTCCGGAGCAGGGCTCCTGTGTGGAGCGGCGCTGGGGACCGGGGGCCAGGCTGACGCCACCGCGGAGGGGACGCGAGCACTGGGGAGGGGGACAGGCCAACACCACCCTCGCCTCCTGCACGGTGGCCTCTCACTCTGCTCACTCCTGTGCCCCCAGCCCTCACCCCCGTGTCCCCACCAGAAGTTGATTCACAGCCCAGCCCGGCCCCTCGCCCAGCTCTGGACTCCACAGAGCGCGCGATCCCACTGAAGCTGGGCAGTCACCCCTAAGGCTGCAGATGGCAGTGGGACTGGGTCCCTCACCACAGAAGTGAACGCGTCACAAGGAAACACGCTACTCTGCACAGTTAACCTGCCCAAGGAAACACACTACTCTGCACAGTTAACCTGCCCGAGGAAACACGCTACCCTGCACAGTTAACCTGCCCGAGGAAACACGCTACCCTGCACAGTTAACCTGCCCGAGGAAACACGCTACTCTGCACAGTTAACCTGCCCGAGGAAACACGCTACTCTGCACAGTTAACCTGCACTAGCGCTAAACAAGATCATTCCCTCACCATCTGGAGTGCCCAGGTCCACTCCCTCGCGGTGCCAGGGAAGGGCATCTCCCCTCTCCCGGGGACTCCAGGCAGGTGGTTGGCATGAGGCTGATCTGCAAGCCACGTCTGCCACGTGCGTGTCTCTGCATCCGGGACTTCCACACGTGAGCCTGGGGGACACAACTGAACATCTAAGTCAGTGGACGAGAAACACAATGTTGCCAAGTGCAGGCATGTACAGCATGAACTCTGTGGCATCTGTGCAACAAGATTAACCACAATGAACCTGCCAGGTGCCGGTGGCTCACACCTGTCATCCTAACTACTCAGGAGGCTGAGATCTGAGCATCACAGTTCAAAGCCAGCCCAGGCAGGAAAGTCTGTGAGACTCTTATCTCCAAGAAACCATTAGAAAAAAAAACAGAAGTGGCCCTGTGGCTCAAGTGGTAGAGCGCTAGTCCGGAGCTGAAGAGCTGAGGGACAGCGCCCAGGCCTGGAGTTCAAGCCCCACAACCGACAAAAAAAAAAAAGATTAACCACAATGAAAAGGTACAAGGCTTCCGTCTGGAGCGGTGAGCACCCAGAGCACATAGCAGACAGGACAAATTTACCTCCCACAGCTTTGCTGTGAGAATTAAGACAGTGGATAGATATACAGCCTGAGGAAAGCTAAGTATTAAACTGTCATTTTGTCAATAAAGCGTCATTTCATCAATATAATGTCCAAGGGCCTGAATGCTTCTGCATAATTAATTCTGCTGATGCATTAGGGAATGTTATACACAATATTAATCAAAAAGTAGTGTCAATAGAAGGGTAATATATAAGTCCAGATGTAAAGATTACAAACCGCCCTGAAAACTGTTTTCTCATGGGACACTTCCCGGCTAGAAATATTTGTTTTATTTTTTTTTTCATAAAACTGCAATTTAAAAAATTAGTCACTCAATGAAAAGCAATTAGAGTAATTCAGAGAAGCCTCCTGGGAAATTAATGTTTTTTGAAATATTGCTTGACAAATGGCACTTAGTGTTTGGAAAGTCCCCTGACCGCGGTGACCGTGTCCCAGGCAGCTGTGGGCGCTTCCCCCGCGGGAAGCCCGTGGCTCACCTGCAGCAGACCCCACAGCCCCCCACAGAGCTGAGACAAGATGGGGCCGCGTTGCTCCGGAAGCGTCGGGACCCGGCGCCCAAGGCCTGGCTGGCTCTCTGGCCCAGGCCTCCCGGCCTCTCCCCTTTTCCCAGGCCCCCTCCTGTCCCCAGCCTCGCCCCCCACCAGTGGCCACGCCCCTGCGGCCCAGCTTCCGCTCTCTCCAGGATGTCTCCAGTGCCTGCGTCCGGCTGGGGTGGCAGGGCCTGGGCACACATGCGGCCTTCTGGTGATGCCCTTGGGATTTCGGTTACATCTGAGGGTGTTGGGCCGGGGACTCTGCCCACCGGGCCTCGGACCCGGTGTGATGGGGCTCAGCGGCCCCGCCAGGCCCGGTCAGACCCGGGGCTCTGCCTCTGCCCAGCCTGATGCAGGCCATGGCCAGGCTCCAGGCCTGAGACGGTCAGACTCCGGGCTTCAACCTCAGCTTCCCTCGCTCGGGAAGTGTCTTCCACAGTGCACGTTCAACAAACCGGGAAAACCGTGATTCCGACTCTGCAAGAAGAGATGGGACAGTGCTCCACGCATGGAAGCCGCCACTGAGGCCGCCACGGGCCAGCGCCACCAGCGGCCTCCTGCCTTCCCCAGGGACTGCCCTCCACCCTGCCCAGGACGCAGAGGCGCCGCCCAGGGCTGGCTCGGAGCGAGCCGCGCGGCTGCCTCCCCTGAGCTCCATCCCCATGGTGCCCCCCCCCCCCCCCCCGTCCTGACTCCAACTCCTCGCTCAGAAGGCCTGCCAGGCCTGCCCTGTTTCTTGGCTATTGCAGCCAGAAAATGCCCGGGCTGAGACAGGGTGCGAGCAGGGACGGCGAGGATTGTTCTTCAGGGTCTGGCTCCGGCCGCCGGGGCCGTAGCTGGAGGCGGCGCGGTGGCCCTCTGAGGCCTGGCACCCAGGTCTCCCAGGGAGCGGCCGCCGCCCTGGGCCTGCGGGCTGCACCACACCCAGCCCAGGGTCCCCCCCCCCCCAACCTGCTGGAGGAAGCCAGCCAATCAGCCTCGGCTGACTCTGGCACGGAGATGCGGGGAGCAGCCGCGGGTTCTCAGCCGCCCGAGGCCTCCAGCCCTCAAAACGGGCAAGAGTGGAGCCTGTGGCCATCACGGAAGGGTGCGAATGGGCTTGTGTGCTTGGCTGCCACGGAGTGACCACCCGCAGGTTTACACACACACACACACACACACACTCCCGCCACTGCCACTGGCTGCAATCGATCACCCACCCCACGGGGGCGCCGGCCTGCAGGAAGCTCTCTCCACGTGCCAGGTGCTGCCTCACCGGCGGCCGGAGGATATCAGCTCCACGTCACAGATAAGATAAGGACATGCAGCCTGGAAGGACTAAGTCACTTGTCCAGGTCACATAGCAACCCACAGAGAGGCCCCGCGCCCTTGGGCACCTGGCTGTGACCCCTCCCTCTGGACCCCACACCCCTCCCAAAGCAGCCCGCCGTGCTCGGTTCCACGTGAGACGCAGCCCAGCGCTTCCTGAGCTCCTGAGGCACGCCACGGGCCCAAAAGGCCTCCCACAGAGCCGGCAACGGATGGTCTATCTGGAAATGGATTCCCAAAACTTGATTTTTTAAGTTGTTATTATAAAGGTGATACACAGAGAAACTTGCGTGTTTTTGAGATTCGTTTTCATTTTGTCGCTCAGGCTGACTTTGAACTCCTGACTCAAGCCATCCTCCTGCCTTAGCCGCTCAGGTGAATACACAACACTGAACATGCCAGTGCTGGGCTTGAACACAGGGCCTTGTGCTCTCCCTTGACATTTTTGATTTTTTTTTTGCTGGGTCCGGTCGTGAGGCCTGAACTCTGGGTCTGGGCGCTGTCCCTCAGCTCTTCAGCTCAAGGCTAGCACTCTACCACTTGAGCCACAGCGTCACTTCCGGCTTTCTTCTTTTTGCTTATGTGGTGCTGAGGAATCGAACCCAGGGCTTCAGGCATGCAAGGCAAGCGCTCTACCACTGAGCCACCTTCCCAGCCTCCCTTGACATTTTTGCTCAAGGCTGGCACTCTACCACTTGAGTCACACCTGCACTTCAAATTCCTAAAATGTTAAAAGCTGTGTTTTATGGAAGATTATATCACATTTCTCTGTGTGTGTGTGTGCTTGCACACACGTGTGCGCATGCACACGTGTGTGTATGTGTCCTGGGGCTTGAACTCAGAATCTGGGCTCTGTCCCTGAGTTTTTCTTGCTCAAGGCTAGCGCTCTACCACTTGAGCTAAGCTCCTTTTCTGGCTTTTAGGTGATTTCCCAGAGTTAGAATCTCATGGACTTTCCTGCTCAGGCTGGCTTCAAACCATTAGTCTAAGATCTCAGCCTCTTGAATAGCTAGGATTACAGGCGTGAGCCACTGGCACCCAGATATATCAGCTTTTTATTCAGATCAGTAAAATAAAGATATTGTCATGAACTATTTCCTATTTGTTTTTTTCAATAACCTTTTCAGAAATGACACTTAAATGCATTTTAATATAAAGGTTAATGCTGCATGAATAAAGGGCAGATGGCACTCAACTGTAGATCACCTGATGCAGTCTTTTAAAACCTCCTTAGCTGGCACGAGAGATCTTACTCGCTCTGTATATCATTAAGAGACCCATGTTTGAATCAAGCAGTCCTTATTAATTTAATTATTAAACCAAATTTGCAAGCATTACAATCTCCTTCAAAGAAAAATTGCATTATCAATATATTTCCCATCAAGTATTCCTAGGAGCCTACAGTGATCTATAAATATATTCATGCTCCAGAGGAGGTCTTGAGTGTTAACTGTTTTATCTTCTTCTCTGATCCCCTTTATCATCTGAAAATGTTTTATAATTGTTTGGGGAAGGCAAGCTCCACCTCTTCAGTCACAGAGCATCAGTTAGAGGGAAGGCAGTTTGGGCGTTTGAAGTCATGTGATCGTTCATTCCTATGCACGTTTTTGGCTACAGTGGGGCCAAGCAAGCATCTCCCCCCCCCCCCCCCCGCAAGTAACAGCAACAGAGAAGATTCACTAAAAACAAGCGTGTGGCTGGGCCGTGGTGATGGGTATGGGGAAAGCGGCACTGAGGTGAGTGTCCGTCTGTGCGTCCAGATCACGTGGAGCCACGTGTGTGGAGAGCGCTCTGGAGACAGGCCAGTTCTGACATAGCAGCAGCTGGGAGGAGCCCGGGTCCCCTCCACAGGCAGCCTTAACCCAAGTCCTCAGGGGCTGAGCCCTGGGACCATCTTACCTTCGACCTTCTAGAAAGAAGTTCCAGCTGGGGGCCGGTGGCTCACATCTGTAATCCTGGCTACTCACTCAGGAGGCTGAGATCTGAGGAGAGCAATTTGAAGCCAGCATAGGCAAGAAAGTCCATGAAGATTCTTATCTCTAACAAAACAGCAAAGAGCCAGGAGTAGAGCCGTGGTTCAAGTGGTAGAGTGCTAGCCTTGAGTGAGAAAAGCTGAGGGACAATGCATAGGCCTTGAGTTCAAGTCCCAGTACTGCACAAACAAGACCAAACAAAACAAAAAATCAGATTATACTCGGGTAAATCTACTTAAGTAGATTATAAATTTAGTAAAATAAAGCCAGGCACTGGTGGCTCACGCCTGTAATCCTAGCTACTTAGGAGGCTGAGATCTGAGGATCACGGTTGAAAGTCAGCCCAGACAAGAAAGTTCGTGAGACTCTTATCTCCAATAAACCACCAGAAAACTGGAAATGGCACTGTAGCTCAAGTGGTACAGCTCTCACCTTGAGCTGAAGAGCTGAGGGACAGTGCCCAGGCTCAGAGTGCAAGTCCCACGACCGACCAAAAAAAAAAAAAATTAGTAAAATAGATTTATACATAGATTTTAAATGATCATTGATAGTTCACTAAGAAACCTAGGGGAAAAGAATACATGATTCAAAAAGACCAAATAAAATTGACTCTGGGCACCGGTGACTCACACCTGTAATCCTAGCTACTCAGGAGGCTGAGATCTGAGGATCACGTTCAAAGCCAGCCCAGGCAGGAAAGTCTGTGAGACTCTTATCTCCAATAAACCACTCAGAGAACTGGAAGTGGTGCAGTGGCTCAAGTGGTAGAGCATTTGCCTTGAGCTGAAGAGCTCAGGGACAGTGCCCAGGCCCAGAGTTCAAACCCCACGACCGACCAAAAAAAAAAAAAAAAAAATTGACAACCAGTGAGGTTCATTTTGATCTCTGTTCTGACAAATTACCACTCACTTTTAGAAAACACTGGTGAGAAGTGGCACTCTGGCTAAAGTGGTAGAGTGCCAGTCTTGAGTGGAAAAGCCAAGCAATAGCACAAGACCTTGAGTTCAAGGTCCAGTACTGGCACACACACATACAAGTAATAATAGAAAGCCAGGCACTGGTGGCTCATGCCTGTAATCCTGGCTAATCAGGAGGCCTAGATCTGAGGATCGCAGTTCAAAGCCAGCCCGGGCAGAAAAGTGTGTAAGACTCTAATCTCCAATAAAATACCAGAAAACCGAAAGTGGGGCTGTGTGCTCCAGTGGTAGAGTGCTAGCCCCGAGCTGAAGAGCTCAGGAACAGCGCCCAAGCCCAGAGTTCATGTCCCATGACCGACAGAAATAAATAAAACAATAATAGAAAACATCAGCCTGGGGCTGGGAAAGTGGCTCAGTGGTAGAGCGCTTGCCTTGCATGCCTGAGGCCCTGGGTTCAATTCCTCAGCACCACATAAGCAAAAAGAAAAAAGCGGAAGTGGGGCTGTGGCTCAAGTGGTAGAGTGCTAGCCTTGAGCTGAAGAGCTGAGGGACAGTGCCCAGGTCCAGAGTTCAGGCCCCATGACCGACAAAAAGAAAAAGAAAAAGAAAACATCGGCCTGCATCTAGGGACAGTAGAGGACAAGACTGCTATTCTAATGTACTGATCAGAAGGACAGGTCCTCTGTGTGAGGCTGGCTGTGATGCTCACCCAGCCACCAGGCTGTGTGCCCCCCCACTCTGTCTCTGATGCCGTACAGTGTTCTGATGGGCAGGCTGCTGGTGCCAGACAGAAGCCTGCACAGCCTGCCTGTGTCCACTAGGACACCGGAGGGAAGGGCTTCCATGATGGGGGGGGGGGGGGGAGCAATATGGCTTATAAGAATTGGTTTTGGTTTCAATGCTGGTAGGTCATGCACACAGGGCTGATGCTCCTGTCTGGCTTTTTCTACTCAAAGCCAGTGCCCTACTACTCAAGCCACACTTCCCTCAATTTCGGGCTTTTTGTTCGTTGATTGTTCTGCCTGGGGTTAGCTTCGAACCGTCACCCTCCTGAGTAGGTAGGGTGATAAGTGTAGCCACTGGTGCTGGCTGGCTTGAAGAATTTCCGAGGAGAGCTGGAGGCATGTCTCAAGCCGTGCAGCACCTACCCACCACTTCCGGAAAAATACAGCAATGATCGCCTGTAAAAGTGTTCCCACACAAGAACAAACGTGACCGCCAGAGCCTCGGCCGCATGCGGGAGGCACATGCCTGTCCTGGGGTAAGCATCTAGTGTATTCTGCAGAACCGGAGAACACCGTCTGGGAAGAGCCGGCTGCGGTCATGACGCTGCAGGTTTTTGCATCATTCTTGAAGTTTGAGTCCTGGAGAGTCTCAAGGCCAAAAGACCAAAGATTTGCCAAAGCCACCTCCTCAGAACGGTGACCTTCTTTGGCTCCCCAGGCAGCCCCCACATCTTGTGTTTTTTTTTCAGGCTTGGTGGCTTGGTGAAAGGCAAGTTTGTGCCGTGCTGATTTAGTGCATTATTAGCTGTTTATACAGTACAGAAGCAGCATTTGACGTATGAAAAATGACTTTCCGATCTCAGGGAATAAATCAGGGCTAGCAAGTGATCCCACTTAAGACTTAGCTTTACCCAGTAAAATATTACACCTGCTATTACTCAGGGCAAACACAGCCCCTCCATTTGTTTATTGAGGAAACCATTTATTTGAGGACATTTAATTGCAATAGTGAAGCCTGACTTGGGGGTTAATCCCGGTTTATCGATGCAATTAAAAGCAGTGTGTGCTGTGTCTCCTGTTTATTGTCTGGAGGGGTGTTGACACAGCCCGGTGGTGGATAGGTGTGCTTCAGGACATCTGTGCTGGGCGAGGTGTGAGGCGGGGCGGCAAACACGCCCGCTCTGTGTCCGCGTTTGCGTACTCTAATTGGGGAAGAGCTTCTAATTTGATTTTACTTGGAGCAATATGAGTTCAAATTGTTCTATAGACCCAGCACTGTTTGGTTTCTTGTCAATGATTCATGGTATTTTAATGCCCGACGGGCAAACACTGAACCTGCCAGCCACGCAGTTGGCAGCATTCCACAATCACCTTGGCCTGAAACGCACCCCGCTCACTCCAGCCCTGGATCCCCGCTCTGCGCGGTCCTCTTTTAAGTCACTCTCCATGTCTCCTGTCTCCATTCACGCCCATGTGGCGTGCTCTGAGCGGGGAATGCAAGGCCCAGGCCTGTGCGGCCCCGGCCCCCGTGCCCCGACCCACATGGGACATGGCTGGAGAAAGCAAAGACCTTAAAAATTCCTCTCTGAGGCTGGGGGTGTGGCCCAGGGGCACAGCACCTGCCCTAGGTTTGATCCCTAGCACCACACACACACACACACACACACACTCTTTTAGGCAACATTGCCAACTCAATTTGAGAGTCCAGCGGTACCAGGACACCAAAGCCAGAGAGGAACACCCACAAGAGAAGAAAACCCAGGCCAGTATTCCTGAGAGACAGACACAGAGAGCCCCAGGAAAGCACAAGCAAACGGAATTCAAGGACACATTAAACAAACATGCGCCGCCATCACGTGGGATTTATTCCTGGGAGATGAGGTTACATCAAAATTACAAATCAATCAATGTGATGTAGAAGTTCAAAATAACAGAGAACAAGATATACACAGTCAGCTCGTTAGACGCAGAAAAGGGATTTGAGCAAAGCCAGTACCTTCTCATGCTAAAACCCCTCGTCAAAAGACAAAGAACATTCTTACAGGCTATCAAGGCCGCACCAGCATCCACAGCGAGCCAGCTCGGGCTGACAGGGCCCCAGCCAGCACGCCAGGTCCATCCTGCTCAGCAAAGCACGGGCAGTCCCCGCCAGAGTGTCAGGCCAGAGACAGAAACAAAGCTTCCAAATCACAGAGGAAGAGGTTAGGTCATTTCTGCTTGCAAAGAATATGATCTTATACAAAGGAAACTCTGGAGACGCCACCAAAAATATCGAAAATAATGAGTTCAGCACAATGGAAGAATACAGGGTCAACACATAGAACCAGTAGCATTTCTGTTACCAGAGGGATTATGGAGAAAGAAAATTAGGAAAATAGTCCCATCTCTATCAGCATCAAAAAAAAAAAAATTAAAGTCCAGTCACTGGTGGTCACCCTGTCATCCTAGCCACTCAGAAGGCTGGGATCTGGGGATAATAGTTCGAAGCCAACCTGGGCAGGAAAGTCCATGAGACCCTTATCTCCAACAAATGACAAACAAAAAAGCTGGAAGTAAAGCTGTGGCTCAAGTGGCTGATGACTAACCTTGAGCACAAAAGCTCAGGACTGCATTCTGGCTCTGAGTCCGAGCCCCAGGACCAGCAAAAAAACAAACAAACAAAAAAAGTTCACCAATAAATTTAACCAAGAAGACGCAAAGACATGTTTACTGGAAACTCTAAAAAACTGATAAAAGAAGTGTAAAGAAGAAGACTACCAATAAATAGATATCTCCAAGTTCATGAACTAAAAAATAAATATATTAAAATGTTCTTATTCCAAAAGAGACCTATAGACTTAATGAAATCCAATAAAAAGCCCATGGGCATGTTCCCCAGAGAAAAGGGAAAATCCTAAAATGTATATGCAACTAGCCAAAACACCTTCGCAGAGGAATGAAGCTAAGGTAGATATGACACTTTCTGATTTAAACTATATCAAAAAGGTATAGCAATCAAAATATCATGGTACTGGCATACAAACAGGTGCATAAATCACTGGCACAGAACTGAAGGCCCAGAAATAAATCTATGCATATATAGTTAACCAACATTTGACAAAGGTGCCAGGAATACAAAATAGGAAAGGACAGTCTATTAAATAAACAGTGTTAGGCAATCTCGGTATCCACTTGCAAAAGAATACGATTGGACCAGCCACGAGGATCAGCTCCAGATGGGCTCCAGCTTCCAAGGAGGCCCCGACACCGGGACACCCACAGGAGGGTGGGAGGCTCATGACACTGAGCTTGGAAACATCGTTTTCAGGAGAGATGAGTCCAAAAGCAGATTTGAGCAAGCGGGACCCATCCAACTCAGAGGCCCAGCAAAGGAAGCGGCAGAGCGGAAGGCAGTTTACGCCACAGGAGAGAACCTTTGTACATCACATACACAAACTACATGAGGAATCCATACAACTGAACAGCAAAAAGACCCAAACCTCAATGTTTCCATTTGAAAATGTCTGAACCAGGGTGGGCGGGCATGCTGAGGGGGCTGGCCAGCTGCACTGCACTCATAAACTATTGGTTGTATGCCAATTCCGTTGTACAGCTAAAGACAATTAATTTTTTGAATGTGTGAACAGATTTTCCCACAGAAAGTGTACAGAAGGTCAACAAGTTTACCAAAAGATGCTCAGCTTATCAGGAGATGCAAGGCAAAAAAAAACCCGCGCCTATTAGAATGTTGGGCTTGGTCCCAGCAGTTCACCCCTGAAATCCTAGCTACGCAGAAGGCTGAGGTCTGAGGACTGCAGTTGAAAGCCAGCCCTGCCTGGCAGGGAAATCCCTGTGCCTTTTATCGCCAATTAACCAGCAAAAACCAGAACTGGAGGTGTAAGTCAAGTGGTAGAGTATCAGCTGAGCAAGCAAGTTCAGATCCATGAACCACAAAAGAGGAGAGGAAGAGAGAGGAGAGAGAAGATAAGAAAATGTGGTACATATGCACAATAGAGTTTTATTGATTCATCAAGACCAAAAGCATGTCATCTGCAACAAAAAGATGGAACTACATGTCATCTTATTTAAGGATATAAGCCAGGGTTAGGAAGACGAAAACTACTTGCTTCATATCGGGAAATCCAGGCTTTTTAATTTCACAGCTGCACATTCTAATGGAATCTTGTATTGATCATCAGCTTTCACTGATTGGAAGCTAGATTTTTAAGACAGAAAATTAGAAGAAAGCTACTTGGAATCTAGAGAAAGGGGGCCGTGGGGCGGGAATGGGTGAATACATGACTCGCACACCCGAATCCGTTAATGAAACCCATTATGATGCATAATTAACACATTCCCGTTTACAAAGACAAAATGGGAGCTGAGGGTTGGCTGGAAAAGATATGGAGAGAAAGAATTCTTGAGGACTGTTGCTGGGTGCAGGTTAGTACAGATATTATGAAAAAATGGTACGAAGCTTCTCAGGCGCTGGCGCTCACGCCTGTCATTCCAGCTACTCAGGAGGCTGAGATCTGAGCATTGTGGTTCAAAGCCAGCCTGGACAGGAAAAAGTCCATGAGACTCTTCCCTCCAATTCACCACCAAAAAAGCCAGAAGTGAAGCTATGGCTCAAGTAGTAGAGGACGAGGCTTAAGCAGGAGAAAAAAAAAAACAAAAAAAGCTAAAAGACAGTGTGCAGGCCTTGGCGCACACCGACTGTAGTATCAGCACAGAAAGAAAAAAAATGTGACTGTGGGGACAGCAAAACAAGCTCCTCACAAAGGTGAGGCTGAGACTGAAATGAACTGGTCCCGCTGCCCCGGGAAGGGCTGCTTCCCCAGGGTGGGGGCAGGGGCCTGCAGGGCTGGGTGCCCGCCCAAAGCCACCTCCCGCCCAGGCTCCCCCCCTCCGCAGCCCTGGCTCCGCACAGGTGCACAGCCATTCCTCTGGAGAAGGCAGGAATTCCTTGGAGTCCTTGAAGCCACCGCCGGTCCTTTGGTCCCAAGCTGCTCACACAAAGCAGGGTCCTAAGCCCTGCTGCCTGGTTCTTGCGATCCAGCCTAGATAATGACCAAAAGAAAACAAGCAGGAAAGGGCCACACGGGGGTCACGCCGCCACCCAGGGCCCGGGCAGGGCGGCGCCCAGCCGGAGCAGGGTGAGGCCAGGCCTCCGCCCCTCGGGGGCCAGAGGGGGGCTCTGGGGACTCCGACCAGCTAGTGCCTTCTGACTGAGGAGGAAACCATTCCTTTCACACCTGGGGCGGATGGGTGCAGGTTACGGAGGATCAGGGTACCAAGGATCAGGGGGCATGCTGGGAAAGCTGCCCGCTCAGATCTGCTGGGGGACCCGAGCTGGGCTGTTTTTCAAGACAGGATCTTGCTGCTTGACTTCAAACTCTCAGCCTTCCCCCTCATCCCCTGGGTTTGGTGCCAGACAGCCCGACGGACACCCGAGGTTCCTGAGAGCTCAGGACTGTGTTTCCAGATGCAACGGATCTAAAATCTTCCTTTCCTTAGTTTTGTTGTATTGTCCTGGGCTGCCCTCGGGTCCCTGGTGCTGTCCCTGAGCCTTCCACTCACACACGCAGCCTACACCGGCAGCTTTGGGGTTAATGGGAGGTGAGTCTCCAGGACTTTTTCCTGCCAAGGCCGCTTAGGGCTGCAGCCCTCAGTGCCCAGCCACAGTCTGGAGCCTCCTTTGCTCTGAAAACGGTTGTCAGGGGTGTGGTCCAAGTGGCAGAAGGGCTGCTTAGCCAGTGGGGTGCCCGCAATTCAAACCTCAGTACCCCAAAACCTGTGCTTGAAATGGACACCTACGTATGCACACACGGGCACACCAAGCTTCCGTTTCTCCAGAGCAAGTGCCGCTTCTCTCCATGCTGGCAGCCTTCTGGAAGGGGCCTTCCTCCTGCCTGGCCAGGTGTTCAGCCGGATGGGGCCTGGCCCGGTACCCTGCTCCCTCGCTGGCTCTAGCCAGTGTGGGCTGCCCGCGTCCCTCCCGCTGCCCATGCCCCCCTCCACATTTCCCCCCTCCGCTGCCCGCGTCCCTCCCGCTGCCCGTGTCCCTCCCGCTGCCCGTGTCCCTCCCGCTGCCCGCATCCCCCCTCCACATTTCCCCCCTCCCGCTGCCCATGCCCCCCTGCTGCCCGTGTCCCCCTCCACATTTCCCCCCTCCGCTGCCCGTGTCCCCCCTCCCGCTGCCCGTGTCCCCCCTCCGCTGCCCGTGTCCCCCCTCCGCTGCCCTTGTCCCCCCTCCCGCTGCCCGCGTCCCCCCTCCACTGCCCACGTCCCCCCTCCGCTGCCCGCATCCCTCCCGCTGCCCGTGTCCCCCTCCGCTGCCCGCGTCCCTCCCGCTGCCCATGTCCCCCCCTCCGCTGCCCACGTCCCCCCCTCCCGCTGCCCACGTCCCCCCTCCGCTGCCCGCGTCCCTCCCGCTGCCCATGTCCCACTGCTCGTGTCCCCGACACCTCCAGGCTCCCTTGTGGAGCCCAGGCCTTCTCGGAAATGGGGTGCCCGCTCCTAGGAGGCACAGCAAGAGGGGGACAGGGAGGGCGGGAGGGCGGGAGGGCGGGAGAGGGGAGGCAGCGGAGGGAGGACCGCTTGGCCGGGAGTGGAGGCCAGCTCTGCCCCACGTCTTCCCCGAGGGCCGAGGTCAGCCGCGGCCTCGAGTCCCGCCTTGGCTCTGGGCTCTGGGGACAGTGGGGCCCCGCGTCCAACGCATGTTTGGGGTCTGGGGCGACCTCCAACCCTCCGTGTCACACCTGGCCGCAGGCTGCAGGCCGGACGTGGGCTCACCTGCTTCGCGCGGGGCAGGGAGGAGGAGGAGGAGGAAGCCGGGGCCAGGAGGGGGGGCAGGGTGGGCGAGGAGGGCGCGGGGGACCCAGGAGGGCGCGGGGGGGACGGAGGAGGACGCGAGGGACAGAGGAGGGCGCGGGGGACGGAGGAGGGCGCGGGGCGGGCGGGGAGGGCGCGGGGGGGGGACGGAGGGGGGCGCGGGGGACGGAGGAGGGCGCGAGGGACGGAGGAGGGCGCGGGGCGGGCGGGGAGGGCGCGGGGGGGGGACGGAGGAGGGCGCGGGGGACGGAGGAGGGCGCGAGGGACGGAGGAGGGCGCGGGGCGGGCGGGGAGGGCGCGGGGGGGGGACGGAGGAGGGCGCGGGGCGGGCGGGGAGGGCGCGGGGGGGGGGGGACGGAGGAGGGCGCGGGGGACGGAGGAGGGCGCGGGGGACGGAGGAGGGCGCGGGGCGGGCGGGGAGGGACGGGGGACACAGGAGGGCGCGGGGGGACGGAGGAGGGCGCGGGGGACGGAGGAGGGCGCGGGGACGGAGGAGGGCGCGGGGGACGGAGGAGGGCGCGGGGGACGGAGGAGGGCGCGGGGCGGGCGGGGAGGGCGCGGGGGGGGGGACGGAGGAGGGCGCGGGGGACGGAGGAGGGCGCGGGGGACGGAGGAGGGCGCGGGGGGGACGCAGGAGGGCGCGGGGACGGAGGAGGGCGCGGGGGACGGAGGAGGGCGCGGGGACGCAGGAGGGCGCGGGGACGCAGGAGGGCGCGGGGGGACGGAGGAGGGCGCGGGGCGGGCGGGGAGGGCGCGGGGGGGACGCAGGAGGGCGCGGGGGACGGAGGAGGGCGCGGGGAACGGAGGAGGGCGCGGGGACGCAGGAGGGCGCGGGGACGCAGGAGGGCGCGGGGGACGGAGGAGGGCGCGGGGACGCAGGAGGGCGCGGGGGGACGCAGGAGGGCGCGGGGACGCAGGAGGGCGCGGGGACGCAGGAGGGCGCGGGGGGACGGAGGAGGGCGCGGGGACGCAGGAGGGCGCGGGGCGGTTAGGGAGGGAGCGCGCGCCCGGGGCGGTGGGCACGCGCGCGCCCGCGCAGCCTCTCTGGGAACGAAGCCGGCGCTTAAAATACGGCCAGGTCGATAGCGGTAATTAATTGGAAATGAGGAACGAGCTCCATTAGACGGGGCGAGAATCATTTTCTAATTTAACAGAGGACGTTCGTGAGGACCGCGAGCCCGAGGCGTCCACGGTGCCAGCCGCCGGGCCCGGCCTCCCCGCCCGGGCCTCGCGCCCCGAGGCCCCCGGCCCGCCTGGCCGCTCAGGCCTCCCCGCCGCGGCCTCCCCGCCCCGACCTCCCCGCCCGGGCCTCCCCGCCGCGGCCTCCCCGCCCGGGCCTCGCGCCCCGAGGCCCCCGGCCCGCCTGGCCGCTCAGGCCTCCCCGCCGCGACCTCCCCGCCCGGGCCTCGCACCCCGAGGCCCCCGGCCCGCCTGGCCGCTCAGGCCTCCCCGCCGCGGCCTCCCCGCCCGGGCCTCGCCCCCGAGGCCCCCGGCCCGCCCGGCCGCCCCCGGCCCGCAGCCCCATTACTACGAAATTGCTAATTGGAAAATGAAACTGTCAGTAAAGCGTCCCGCGAAGACAGCACCTTAAATACCAGGGTGTTTTATTAGCCCCATTTCCTAACAATAATTTATTGCAATAAAACAGACACTGCGGGCCCCGAAATTGTCTTTTCATAATGAATAAATTCGGGCGGCTAATTAATATATAAACCGGCCCGATTTGTCACGGTGATTTGTATTTTAGTTAATTGTGAAAGTAATTACCCCGCGGTCAAGCGAACAGCTTTCTGGAAATGACCAGGCCTGAGGTTTTATTTCCTTCCTGGGGAAGAAAATTCATTTCTCCGAGCTCTCGGCGGGATGAATAAAAGTCATAAATCTGGGTGATCGGCGCGGGCAGAGTCTAAATGGCTCCATATTTCATTTTAGGTTTAATAGAAATATTCATGCTCTGTTTTAATGAAATTAAATTGAGGGGGGGATGGGCCGGGCTGAAAGCGGCGGCGCGCTCCCGCGGGGGAGGGGGAGGGGGAGGGAGGGGCGGGGAGGGGGAGGGGGAGGGCGCCCCGCCCCGCCCGGCGCGGGCCCGGCCTCCCCTCCCCGGCCCCGGCCTCAGCCCCGGCCTCTCCTCCCCGGCCCCGGCCTCAGCCCCGGCCTCTCCTCCCCGGCCCGGCCTCTCCTCTCCGCCCGCAGCTCCGGGGACCCGGCTGAGGCCGCCGCCCGCCGACCCCGTCGCCCCCTCGCGGAGCCCATCGGCGACCTGCCCGCGTCCCGGAGCCCAGACGGCCTGGACGGCACGGACCGAACGAATCCGCTCTCCCGGGGGCCGGTTCGGGCGCGGGGCGGCGGCGACGCCCGCCGGGTCCCCCGGTCCGCGGCCGGCCCAGCGCGGAGCGCGGAGGAACTGCGTCCGCGGGCGCTCGACGTGAGCGGCCGCCCCGCGCCGCCGCCCCGCCCGCCCAGCGCCGGGACCTCCGCAGGATGGAGGCCTGGAGGCCGCCTTGCACACGCGCGCACGCACACGCGTCCCAGGTCCCCCCGTGCGCAAACACGCGTCCCCCCTCCCCGTACAAACACACGCGTCCCCCCACCCCCGTGCGCACACACGCGTCCCCCCTCCCCGTGCGCACACACGCGTCCCAGCCCACCCCGTGCGCACACGCGTCCCCCCCTCCCCCGTGCGCACACACGCGTCCCCCCACCCCCGTGCGCACACACGCGTCCCCCCTCCCCGTGCGCACACACGCGTCCCAGCCCACCCCGTGCGCACACGCGTCCCCCCTCCCCCGTGCGCACACGCGTCCCAGCCCACCCCCGTGCGCACACGCGTCCCAGCCCACCCCCGCGCGCACACGCGTCCCCCCAGCCCCGTGCGCACACGCGTCCCAGCCCACCCCCGTGCGCACACGCGTCCCCCCAGCCCCGTGCGCACACACGCGTCCGTCCCCCCTCCAGTGCGCCAAGGCCGAGGCCCGGCCGGGAAACCTGGCCGCCCTCCCCTGCCGCCCTCCCTGGCTCCGGCCCCACCGTCCCTCACTAGCTCTAGCCCGGCCCGTCCGCACGGCCCCTCCCAGACTCCTGTCGCCCGCACGGTCGCTCCCCGGCTCCGGCCGTCCCCACCGTCCCTCCCGGGCTCCGGCCGTCCCCACCGTCCGTCCAGGCCGGGGCGGCCGCTCCCCCGGCGCCTCCCGAGTCCAGATGTCCCCAGTGGGCCACCTGTTCCGCGGGGTAATTATTTTAATGGAGGGGGCCCGAGTCACGGGTTCGCGCCCCCAGCGGCGACAGCTGCGGCAGCTCGGCCTCTCAACGGGATTTCCCAGATGGGCCGCAAGGCCGTCGCCAAAGCCCTTAACGACTTCATTAGCCAAATTATCCCGCCCGGAGCGCCGGGCCGGAGACCAGAGGGGAGGGGCCGTCCTCCTCCCCGCTCCCATTGAGGGGGCAGGAGAGGCGAGCCCGGCCCGGGGAAGAAAACACCTTAGAGAAGGGGGGACAGCTCCCGCGGGGAGGGGGGACAGCTCCCGCGGGGAGGGGGGACAGCTCCCGCGGGGAGGGGGCTCCATCATGCTAGCACCCTGCCCATACAACCCAGAGCCATCAAGAGCCACGTGAGGAAATTCTTCTTATGCAAAAGGAAGTGATCCCATGTGTGTGATGGGTCGGGTTGTGAGGGAATGCGCGATGGCAGCCCTGAGTTCCCACTGCTGCGTGGGAAGGTTGGATGGAGCAGCAGAGATGTGGCGCTCTGGCAGAAGAGGAGGCCAGAGTCTGCTTTCAATATAACGTCTTCCCTACGCCCATGAGCACCTGCACGTGCACACTACGGGAGCCCAGTTAGGGCTCTCGTTCTTCCCAGTGTGGGGTGGTCAGTGAATTCCTGCAAGGTCAGCCTTCTGCTGCACTCCAGGCCTGAACAACTAGAAAACACTGGTGGTGGAGGTGGTGGTGGTGGAGGAGGTGGTGGTGGAGGTGGTGGTGGAGGTGGTGGTGGAGGTGGAGGGGGTGGTGGTGGAGGGGGTGGTGGTGGAGGTGGTGGTGGTGGTGATGGTGGTGGTGGAGGAGGTGGTGGTGGTGGTGGAGGAGGTGGTGGTGGTGATGGTGGTGGTGGAGGAGGTGGTGGTGGTGGTGGAGGTGGTGGTGGTGGTGGAGGGGGTGGTGGTGGAGGGGGTGGTGGTGGAGGTGGTGGTGGAGGTGGTGGTGGTGGTGGAGGTGGTGGTGGAGGAGGTGGTGGTGGAGGTGGTGGTGGTGGTGGTGGTGGTGGTGGAGGTGGTGGTGGTGTGTGTGTCTAGGTGGGGGTGTCAGGCAAGGTGTCACACGCCTGGGATTCCAGGGCTCATGAGGCTGAGGCAGGAAGATTGAGAGTTGGAGGTTAGCTTGGGCTACTAGCAAGAACCTCTCGGTCCCTGTCTCTGTCCCTGTCCCTGTCTCTGCCCCTGTCTCTGTCTCTGTCCCTGTCCCTGTCCCTGTCCCTGTCTCTGTCTCTGTCCCTGTCTCTGTCCCTGTCTCTGTCTCTGTCCCTGTCTCTGTCTCTGTCCCTGTCCCTGTCTCTGTCTCTGTCCCTGTCCCTGTCCCTGTCTCTGTCTCTGTCCCTGTCTCTGCCCCTGTCTCTGTCTCTGCCTCTCTAACTTGGGGCATGGTAACGTGCCTGTCTAGCAAGAGGCTCTGAGATCAAATTCCAGTACCACTGAAAGAAAAACAACCGTGGAAAGGAGGATGCCCTTGAGGTGGGTGGGCTGTGGGAGGGGCCTGGGCGGCCTGGCCGGGGCCTGCTGGCAGAGGCCCCTCCTGGACCTTATGGGCTTCCCCAGGGTCCTTCCTTGAACCCAGAAAGCGCGCCCCGGGAAGAGGCACTGATAGGTGGGACCTTGAACTTGAGGGAATTCCCGGTCGCCACTCGGACCCCGCCCCCCTGCTGCTTCGGCTCAGCTTCCGCCACCTCAGCAAGTGGTGAGCAGAGCGGTTGGCCAGGACTTCCTGCCATTATCTGACGCGGTTTGGACATTAGTGCGCTGCGACTCACCACCATTTCGAGTCACTCACTGCAGCATTAAACTGTTTATCTTTCCCTGCGTGCTCCTGCCGGGCGGCCTGGCCGCCGGTCCCTGTGGCAGGCAGGCCGGGCGGGGTCACCTCTTGCGACATTGTTTGGAGCCCAGCTCTGTGTCCTGGGTTCCCAGGTGGCGGTGGGCCGGTTAGGGAGGTGTGCTTGCCCACTCTCTCGCTCACTCTCGGGCTGAGCAGTGGAAATGAACAGCAGAAGCCTTCGCAGACCAAGTGGAGAGTGAAGCGCATTTTAGGTGTCAGACAGGAAGCCAGCTCTTCAAAGTGCAGCCATTGTTCCTGTCTTCAGCTGCAGGACCCCCTACCGGACACCCATCGTGCGGGGCACGGGGGGCTGGGGTGCTCAAGGCCCCTTGGCTCCCAGGCCATGGTAGTCTGATGAGGCCCCCGGTTCTTCATGACAGCCATAGTCCAGACTCTGTGCAGACCCACTGCAAATGAAATCCTGCAGCACACACAGGCCATTCCTGAGAAATCCTTCATTTCTGCCTAGGGCACCGCATCGAAGCTCCGGGAGCCCCCCACCACGGCCGCTGGCTGTGTGTGACCCGGAGCCTCTGGGTGTGTAGCTGCCCTTGGAGCCGGGTGGGCTCTCCCCACTCCTGGAAGTGCTCCCCACAGCTGGAGGGCTCTGGGGACACTGCCCACACTCCTGGCACAAAGCAGAGAGCCAGGAACAGTTTAAAGAAAAACAAAAACAAAGGCCCAGTGATTGCTGGGGGGCGGTGCTTTGTGCAATGCAGCCCCCCAAGTGTGTGCTGGGGTTCCAGCTGGGCCCAGATGCTACCAGCTGGCTGGGTAGGGTCAGGGGTGAGCACTCTCGTTAAAGAGGTGGGTGGCAAGCATCCTAGCTACTCAGGAGATTGAGATCTGAGGATCGGGGACAGAGCCAGCCCCGGCAGGAACATCCTGAGACTCTTACTTCCCATTGGTCACCAAAAAGCCAGGAGTGGAGGTGGAGCTTGAGCCAAAAGCTCAGGGACAGCACCTAGGCCCTGAATCCAAGCCCCTCCCCCCCACCTGCACACACACCTGCACAGAGAGTGACAGGAAACGCAGGCATGAGAAATCCAGAAGGTCAGCCCTGGCAGAAGTCACCCACCAGGGGTCAAGGAGGAGCCGGAGAGCGGAGGATGGGTGCTGACCAGGGAGCCCTCTGGGCTCCACAGGGCTGTGGTGTGGGCTGAAGTGTTTAGTGCCCTTTTCCCTGAGCTGGCCTTCCACCAACCCCAGGCCCTCCCAGCCCCCCCCCCCAGCCTGGGTCTGCAGTGCCCCAGGAAGTTTAGGTGCCTCTCCTGCAGCCCAGTGCTGAGCCCTCATCTCTGTAGGAACCTGGAGAGCGCAAGCTGAACTTGAACTGAGCTGATCCCCAGGAACTGTCCAAAGGATAGCTAGGCCATAAGCTTCTGGAAGCCTCTCTGAGGGAAAAGTGGCAGGTGCAGAGAGGAAAAGCTGCCTTCTCCCCAGTCCTGAGCCACACAGGGGCAGGGCTGTGCAGGGGCTCCCTTACACGTGCTACGCGGCAGGCACCCACGGGGGAGAGGTGTACAATGACCAGGAGGCCACCTGCCTGTCCTCTGTGACCTGGTGTGGTTTGAAGTCCTCACAGCTCCCAGCTTCACGGGTAATTCCAGCTGAACATAACATAGATGGCAGCAGTTTATTCTGGATTTTGTATGAGTTGCTATTCTAAGAACTGGGAGTCTTCCCCATGACAGTACTCAACTCCACACAAGGCCTCCAAAGGGACCCGCGATTAGAGGGCTCCAGGACTTTCCTCCCTGCTCCTCTCCCACACTGAATCCATTCCTGGAGTTTCTGGAGAGAGGAGCAACCTGGAGGTGCAGTGTTTGGAGTCCCACTCCCCCAGACCTTTGATCTCTGTCCAGCTCTCCCGGAGGCCCCCCCTGCTGCCCCCCATGCCCTCTGGGCTGGGTCAATACAGACACCGGGACTGGACCGGAAGAGACCTAGAAGGCTCACTTCACACATCATAAACTGCACAAAGACCCCATCCCTCAGATAGTCCCTCCCTACCCACCCACCTCTCTCTAGACAATTGGCAGAGCGCCTCCCACACCTGTTCACTTACCGCCAACAGAAATGGAGCATTTGGTACTGTGTAAGTCACCTGGCTGCGTGCAGTCCAACAGGACAGCAAACCCACCGAGTGCAGGAACTGCAAAGCTGGCCTGCATTCGGCCGGCCCAGGCACGCGGCAGACCTGGGGCTGACAGCTGGTGGGGGGCGGGCGGAGGAGGGAGTGCACGGGGCCTGCACGCTGCAGAACGAGGGGGTGTGGTGAACTCCCCGGGGAGTTGTGGGAACTCCTGAGACAGTTGTGCTGAGGGAAAGAGGGCCATGCCCGTCTGGACTGTGTACTCCTCCCTCTACTAAAACACCTGCAGTCCATAGACAGCAATGGGTTATTTGAGGCACATTCTGGGGATTTCATTGGCAGCCCCTCCCTTCCGCTTTTTAACTCATTCCCCTTGGGAAGGAGCAACCTACCCCCCAGTGGGGGGATGGGGTGAGACTGTGGGTGAGCTGGAGTAAAGGCTCCGAGCAGCCCCGCCCCTGGAGAGAGAGGCCATGCTCCAGCCCCACGCTGACCAGGACCGCTGACCAGGACCCGAACAGGTGGCTGACAATTCCTGGGCTGCTTCACCACCCCTCCCTCCCCCAAGGACCCGGGAAGACACCCGAGCCGTTGGACACAGTCTCCTGGGATAGGGCAGGGGGAAGATCCACCCCCAGCTCTGAGGCTTCCCTGTGGGCTGAGGACCAGCCAAAAGTCCCTCCAGCATCACCGTGACCGTTAGGAAGATGAGTACCCGGTAGGTACTCCGTGCGTGCTGGAGGAATACCAGGCCCTGCCACTCAGAGGCTGGCTGAGCTCTTCTCTTCCACACACACACCGTGATTTCCGTCCACTAGCCGTTAACTTTCCCAACGCAGAATAACATGATTTCCAAGCCTTACAGTACCACAGCCAGTGCCGTGGACCTCAGCGTGTCCCTCTGTCACAAGAGGAAGAAATCCTACAAACGCCAGCCCAGCGCTGTCTCAAGCCCCACCTGGGTGAGGGGCCTTTTGAGGAGAAATTGTGTGGTCGTACATCGACCTTTGAAATCCCCTCTCCCAATAACCTGGCCTGCGGCCTCTGATGAAGTTTTCCTGGCACCCATTTTCTCTTGGGTCTGCGGCCCTGGACCCTCCTGTGCTTTGCTTGCCTCTCACCGGCACCAGAACCTTGCTGCACTCACCTGAAACTCGCTCCTTCCCTCCCAGACTGTGTGGGGAGATAACCAGTCTAACGGAGCTGTGATCCAGCCTGGCCTCCTGACCTGCCTAGGAAAAGCTCAGGAAAAGCTCAGAAATGCTTTTACTGTAAATATTTGGTGTGTGTGTCTCTGTGTGTGTGTGTGTGCGTGTGCACGCGCTCACGGAGGCTAAAGCCTCCGGACCTTGCCAGCCTTCCCTCTGCGTGTATGTGTCTGTCTGTCTGTCTCTGTGTGTGCGCCTGCGCGCAGGGGGCTAAAGCCTCCCGACCTCGCCAGCCCTCCCCCTGTGTATGTGGGGGGGCTCTGTGTGTCTGTCTGTCTCTCTGTGAGCGCACGCGCGCTCCTCACCTCCTCACCTCTCCATCCCTCCCTCTGTGTCTGTGTGTCTGTGTGTCTGTCTCTGGCGCGCGGGCGCCCGTCGGGGGCTAAAGCCTCCGGACCTCGCCAGCCCTCTCCCCGGTGCTCCCGGGGACGGCCGGCAGCAGGAGGCGGGACCCGCGTTTCCCTCCCCGAGGACCGAGGACCCGAGGGCCGGCATGCCCGCGGCTGGCGCTGCCCGGCACCAGCAGCTTTGTCTTTGCGGCCCGGCGGACGGCGCGTGAGCGACCCGCGGCCCGGCGAAGGCCGAGTCCGCGCGGGGCTCCTCTGGGCGCAGGGCCCTCCGCGCGGCCCGGGCCCGTGGTCTTCGGGGGTGGCCGCCGCTCAGCGGCTCAGCCCGGCCGGGGCCCGGCCTGGGCGGCCCGGGACGCGGAACCTCCCGGCTCCCCCGGCCCACGGCGCCCGGGCGCGGGGGCGCGGGAGGCCGCGGAGCGCCCACGGAGGCCGGGGCTGCGGCTGCGGTCCCCGCCCCGCCCGGGCGGCCCGGCCCGCCGCGCAGCTTAGGACCCGGCGGCGCAGGGGCGGGGCGGCGGGCGGCCGGGCGGGGACAGGGGCGGCCCTCGGCCAATCGCGGGCCGCAGGCCCCGCCCCCGGCCCCCCGCCGCGCGCGCCAATCGGGAGCCGCGCTGCGCTTCAAGTGCGCGGAGGGGCGCGGGTCGCCCGGGCGCTCGCGGGGAGTCGAGCGGGCGAGCGCGAGCGCGAGTGGCCGGCCGGGGCCGCACGGCGGGGGCGCACGGGCCCTGGCGGCCCTGGGCTGAGCTTCCCGCGGCGACTCCGGCCGCCAGCGGCCGCCGCGCCCGCGCCCCTCCGCGCCCATGGAAAAGTCCAAAAATTTCCGCATCGACGCCCTGCTGGCGGTGGACCCCCCGCGGGCCGCCCCGGCCCAGAGCGCGCCGCTGGCCCTGGTGGCCTCGCTGGCGGCCGGCGCGGGCGGCGGCTCCGGCGCGGGTCCGGGCGGCGCGAGCGGCGGCGCGAGCGGGAGCTGCAGCCCCGCGCCCCCCGAGCCGCCCGCGGCGCCCGCCGACCGCCTGCGGGCCGAGAGCCCGTCGCCCCCGCGCCTGCTGGCCGCGCACTGCGCGCTGCTGCCCAAGCCGGGCTTCCTGGGCGCGGGCGGCGCGGGCGGTGCGGGCGGAGGGCCGGGGGCCCCGCATCCCCACGCGCACCCCGGGGCCGCGGCCGCCGTCGCCGCCGCCGCCGCCGCCGCCGCCGCCGCGGGGGGCCTGGCGCTCGGGCTGCACCCGGGGGGCGCGCAGGGCGGCGCGGGCCTCCCGGCGCAGGCGGCGCTCTACGGACACCCGGTCTACGGCTACTCGGCGGCGGCGGCGGCGGCCGCGCTGGCCGGCCAGCACCCGGCGCTCTCCTACTCGTACCCGCAGGTGCCGGGCGCGCACCCCGCGGACCCCATCAAGCTGGGCGCCGGCACCTTCCAGCTGGACCAGTGGCTGCGCACGTCCACCGCAGGCATGATTCTGCCCAAGATGCCGGACTTCGGCTGTGAGTACCCCGCCGTCCGCGCGCAGCCTCTCCTCCCCCGGCCGCGGCCCCCGGCCCCGCACAGCCTCGCACTCCCCCCGGCCCCCGGGCCCGCGCAGCCTCTCCTCCCTCGGCCGCGGCCTCCGGGCCCCGCGCAGCCTCGCCCTCCGCCGGCCCCGGCCGACACGGCTCCACGGCCCGCCTGGGAGGCCTTGCGCGGGCTGGGCGGATCGTTAAAATGGCCACGCGCAGGCCTTGCCTTCTCTTCCTCTCCTCACGGGAAGGGCCGGCGCGAGGTGGGAGACCGACATCTAATGATTAACCTGCGGCCTAGAGGAGGAAGTGGCGGGGAAGGCGCGCTGAGCGGGGCCGGGCGGGGCGCGCCGGGCCGGGGTCACCAAAGCCAGGGGCTCAGCGCTGGGGAAACAACTAGGCAGGTTCCCCGCCAGGGGCTCCAGGGAAAAGCCTCCGTCCTCTGGAGAGACTGGAGGAACGGACTGCGCCCAGGGCCGCAGAGCCAACGCCTGGCCATGCCTTGGCTTCTGCCAAAGCAGGTGCCCCAGGAAGGGCGTCCTGGCCGCGAGCGGCATCCAGGAGGCCCCCGTTTGAGCCCTGGCTTGCAGGGACTCCAAGCAGCAGGTGTCTGCCTGGGAAATCTGAGTGCCCAGAGGGGCACAGAGCTCCTCCCCAGGGTGGAACCAGGGGGACCCAGCCGCCCGCAGGAAGAGGCCCGGGCGCAGGGAACCTCCCGCCAGCCAGGCCGGACACCTCCTGGAGGCCCGGCGGGAGCAGGCTTTCCTGGGACACAGGTGCGTGCGGCGCCCGGGCCCTGCCTCTCTCCTCAGCCAGCCACCAGAGTAGAAGATGTCCACGGCTTTAGGGTTTCAGCTGCCAAACACCCAAACAAAGAGACCCCATTGTTTCCGTCTGGGTGGATTTGTTTAGACTGGGGCAGTGCAGACACCCCAGAGGAAAAAGCAAGAAGGAAAACAGAAATAAACACTTGCCGGGATCTCAGGGTCCTCTGCGAGGCGCCGCGGTTGTGACTAAACAGGAAAGCTAGGACCCCGGAGGGCCGGTGAGGTCGTGGGTGGGTGAGGGAATGCCAGCCCGCGCTATTTGCCCCAAACCACAGGGGCTCTTCCCCGCGTGGCTCGAAGAAGGCCCTCAGCGCGCCCATCCTTCCATCCTTTTCCGGGGAGACTCAGCCCTCTTGACCCCAAAAGCTGGTTGAATAGCTCAGACATAAGCTCAGAAACCCGAGGCGCTCTGAGCCTAGCCGCAGAGCCCAACAAACCCCTGGGGTGGGAAACCACTAGCGGCTCCTTGTTACTCGGCCTGCGGTGGGAGGGTGCATGGGGTGCAGAGTAACCCACGTGCTTGCACCCCCAGGCCCGAGGGGCTGGGTGCGCATCGCAGGAGGCCGCTGGAGAGGCCGGCCGCCTCCAGCCTCCACGCAGGTGTTGTAAGGGCCAGGGCCGCGCAGACTTTTCTGGGATCCACGTGGAACCCCGGGTCACTCAAAACTGATTCCTCACCAGATTTCCCATGTTAGACGAATGACAGGCGGTGTGGAAGCGGGACCTGGGCCTGGCTCCCGAAGGGCAGAGCGGAGGAGGGACGCGCGCGGCCTTCTCTTCCACCCGGGAAAGGCCGCGGCTTCCCACTGCCGCCTCCCCGAGCCTCCCACGGAGCCGCGTTTTCATTAGCGTTCCAGCCTATTGTCGCGTGGGGAATTCGGGCCTTGTTTAACTAAAGCAGGGGGCGTGGGCCTCCCTGTAAAGCCAATCGCCCAGCTCCCCCCGGGCGGCCGCCGGGTCCCTCCTTTCTTCCTCTCCTTCCTCCTTCCTTTTATTGTCGGGCACTTGTCAGCCTCCTGGGAAATCAAGGGAAGTCTCGTTTTTGAGGTCGTAAACCCTCTGTGATGTAACCGAGCCAAGTTGTGTAAATAAAGCCGCACCGGCTTTAGAACGCGGGGCCGGATCCGCCCCCCTCCGCCTTCAATTTGGGTAATGGGAGTTGTCCGGGGAGGTTTCCCGGCGCGGGGCGGGGCGCGGGGCGGGAGGGGCGCTGAGAGCGCGCGTGTAACCGCTCCGGCCCCACAGCCTCTGCGGCCCCGAGCGGGCCTCCCCCCCTCCACGTCTCCGTCTGCTTTAAGGAGGCGGGGGTGGGGGCGACTCTGGGGGGCTGGCCCCAGACCGTGCGCGAAGCCGGGAACGTTCGCGGGCGGACGGCGGCCTTCTTTAAGCCAGCCTGGCCACGCACAAGAAGACTGACTCTCGTGGACCCCAAGCCTTCCCATTCCACTTGGGTCAGGCCCCTTCCCCGGGGAGTGGGTCCTGGAGGCCGGCCGCAGCGGACCGTGCGGGGGACCTGCGGGGGACCTGCGGGGTGTGGCGGGAGGCCTCCCGGCCGCTGAAGCCTCTCCTGCTGCCTCCCGCAGCCCAGGCGCAGTCGGGCCTCCTGGGGAAGTGCCGCCGGCCGCGCACCGCCTTCACCAGCCAGCAGCTGCTGGAGCTGGAGCACCAGTTCAAGCTCAACAAGTACCTGTCGCGGCCCAAGCGCTTCGAGGTGGCCACGTCGCTCATGCTCACCGAGACCCAGGTACCGCCCGGGGGCGCGGCTTCCCCCGCCGGGCGTCCGCATGGGGTCCCTGCCCGGCCCGGCCGCGCGCGGGGCTTGGCGTCCCCGACCCTCGGACCCGAGCCTGGCGTGGGGCGGGGAGCGAAGCAAGTCGGGCGTCCGGTCCGCGGGCGGCGGAGGCCTCGGGGCTGGGTGGCGCGGGCTGGGGACCGGGGCGCCCGTCAGGCCCGGGCCGGCTCTCACCGCACCCGCGCCCGCAGGTGAAGATCTGGTTCCAGAACCGCCGGATGAAGTGGAAGCGGAGCAAGAAGGCCAAGGAGCAGGCGGCGCACGAGGCGGAGAAGCAGAAGGGCGGCGGCGGGGGCGCCGGCCAGGGCGGCGCGGACGGGCCGGGCGCGGACGAGGCGCTGGCGCCGCCGGCGGCCGGGGACAAGGCGGGCGGCCGCCGCCTGCGGGACTTGAGGGACAGTGACCCCGACGAGGACGAGGACGACGACGAGGACGACCCTTTCCCCTACAGCCACGGCGCGGGCGCCCTCGCGGCCTCCTCGGGCTGCTCCTCCGAGGACGACTCCCCGCCGCCGCGGCCCGCGGGGCCCGGGCACCCGACCCCGGCCCCGTAGGCGGCCCCGGCCCCGACCCCACAGTGTTACACGACCTGCAGACTTGAAGCCTCCCCGGCCCCGCCGCGACCCCGCGGGAGGAGCGGCGACGCGGGAGTGGGGAGCGCGGCGGGGGCCCGCGCCGCCTTTATTTTTGTACATTGTATTTATATGGAGGCCGCCCGCGTGCATGCCGAGCCCCGCCGCCGCCGGCGCGGGCGCAATAAACCGCTCCGCTCTCTTCCGACCGCCGCCAGCGCGCGTACTTGGGCTGGGCCGGGGCGCGCGGCCGGGGCGGGGGGGAGTCGGGCGCGCGCGGCGGGGAGGGGGGTCGGGGGCGCGCGCGGCCGGGGCGGGGGGGGGTCGGGGGCCGGGGCGGGGGGGGGGGTCGGGGGCGCGCGGCCGGGGCGGGGGGGGGTCGGGGGCGCGCGGCCGGGGCGGGGGGGAGGTCGGGGGCGCGCGGCCGGGGGGGTCGGGGGCGCGCGCGGGCGGGGCGGGGAGGGGTCGGGGGCGCGCGCGGGCGGGGCGGGGGGGAGTCGGGGGCGCGCGGTCGGGTCGGGGGAGGGGTCGGGGGCGCGCGCGGCCGGGGCGGGGGGGGGGGGTCGAGGGCGCGCGGCCGGGGCGGGGGGGGGTCGGGGGCGCGCGCGGCCGGGGCGGGGGAGGGGTCGGGGGGGCGCGCGCGGCCGGGGCGGGGGAGGGTCGAGGGCGCGCGGCCGGGGCGGGGGGGGGCGGGGGCGCCGGGCTCGCACCCGGGGCTCAGCCCTGGACTCCGGGTTTGGCCGCCCTTCTCGCTGGGATCCGCCCTGGGCCCGCAGGAGCAGCAGGAGTTCGGAGGTCGATGGCGCGCAGCCCTCCGTGCGGGGCCGCGGGCCGGGCGTGCGGGGCCGCGCGGGCGCTGTCCCTCGGTCATGACCCTCGCCGGCCGCGCCCGTCCCCACGGCCGCCCGCCCGCCCAAAGCGCCCGTGAAAGGGGAAAGGAAAGGGGTCCCCGTTGGCTGGTCACTTTCTGGGCCACACCTGG
Organism: Dipodomys spectabilis; assembly: GCF_019054845.1. Classification (NCBI taxonomy): domain Eukaryota; kingdom Metazoa; phylum Chordata; class Mammalia; order Rodentia; family Heteromyidae; genus Dipodomys; species Dipodomys spectabilis. The sequence goes on along the minus strand of NW_024871323.1, from coordinate 364,080 downwards.
GCTTTAGTGAGCAGTGCCCCCCCCCCCTGCTCTGCCCTCCCTCCTCCTGCTGCTCTGTCCCTCCCCCTCCCATCAGTGGGGCAGCACCCTGGCCCCTTCCCTAAAATCCACCCTGGGAGCTGGGGCCCTGTCCAAAGGTGTTTGGGGATCCTGGCGCAGGGTTAACAAGGGAGGGGGAGGGGAGGGAGAGGAGGAGGAGGAGATGATGATGATGATGGTGGTGATGGTGATGATGGTGGTGTTGGTGGTGGTGGTGATGATGATGATGGTGGTGATGGTGGTGATGGTGATGATGGTGGTGTTGGTGGTGGTGATGATGATGATGATGGTGGTGATGGTGGTGGTGATGATGGTGGTAGTGATGGTGGTGGTGATGATGATGATGGTGGTGATGATGATGATGATGGTGGTGATGGTGGTGATGATGATGGTGGTGGTGATGGTGGTGGTGATGATGATGATGGTGGTGATGATGATGATGGTGATGGTGGTGGTGGTGGTGATGATGATGGTGGTGATGGTGATGATGATGATGATGGTGGTGGTGATGGTGGTGGTGATGGTGATGGTGGTGGTGTTGGTGGTGGTGATGATGGTGGTGATGGTGGTGGTGGTGATGGTGGTGGTGATGGTGATGGTGGTGATGGTGATGATGATGGTGGTGATGGTGATGGTGGTGATGATGATGGTGATGGTGGTGGTGGTGGTGATGATGGTGATGGTGGTGGTGATGGTGATGATGATGGTGGTGGTGATGATGATGGTGATGGTGATGGTGGTGATGATGATGATGATGGTGGTGGTGGTGATGGTGGTGATGGTGATGATGATGGTGGTGATGATGATGATGATGGTGGTGGTGATGGTGGTGATGATGATGGTGATGGTGGTGATGATGATGATGGTGGTGATGATGATGATGGTGATAGTGGTGATGATGATGATGGTGATGGTGGTAGTGATGGTGGTGGTGCTGCTTTAGGGGGAAGATCTGCAACCGGGATATTTTTCAGATCTCGAACACGGCGAAATTCCGCCCGAAGCGGCTCTCCCTCCTGGGCCCACACCTGGGGGTCATTCGGGCAGCGGCCAGCTCCTGTACGACCTGGCGGAACTCGGTGCCCGGGCCCAGCGGGTGTCCCCTGGAGGGCAGGACCCTTTCTGGGAGGAGGCTGCGGCCCGAGGCCTGCGCCACCAGCGGCTCCGTGCGGCGTGAATCTCACGAGTCAGTGGAATGATCACCGTTCCAGCCGCCACCCGCTCCGCCCAAGCTGCTGCAGCAGGTTTACATACAATCCCGGGCACCAGGGACTGGGCCTCCCGGCGGACGTCACGGCTGACGTCACGGCGGGCTCCGTCTCCAGTACCGTCTCGGGGTCGCTGGGCTTCCCACCGCACCAGGCCTCCCGTGACCCCAAGGCCCTCAAGACCTGGTCGAGGCCCCAGCTAGCTGGCTGGCCCTGAGGACAGGAGCTGGACACATTGTTTCCAGACAGACCCATGGTGTCCCCAGGAAGCCCCCAGTCCCGGGGAGCAGCGGCCCGCCCCCCCCCCCCCCCCCGCCGCTGGCCCCCCCCCCCTGGCCTGGCTGCCCAGAGGGCCTGTCCTCTTTCCAGCCGCTTTCTTGGGTCTCAAAAATGTATGTGGACAAAGTCCTCTGGTGACCGGAGACCACAGTGGATGGCAGTCACCTCTGCAGCCCCTGTGAGCCCCAGCAGTAGTGAGGAGGCCAGAAAGGAGCCAGGCGGGTTCCACCCCAGACAGGCCGGGGAAGCGGAGGAAAGGGTCCCGGCAAGGGCGAGGGAGGAGCGGGCAAATGGCACGCGGCCGCGCGGAAACCCCGCCACTGCCAGGGCTCGGCCGGCCTGGACGGACCGGCCAGCCTCGGACGGACCCGGCGCCGGGCCCGCAGAGCCACAGCCAGCCACAACCAGAGCCAAGCGCCTGACCCGCGCAGTGCAACGGCGGCGCCCCGCCAACCCGTGATGGCAGCAGCCCAGCCACGGGGCGGACACCCCTGAAACCGCCGGGCACACACCCGTCAGCCGGCGCGCACACGTGCACACCAGTGCACACACGTGGTGGGACCCCACACCCATCCTGATGGCGCGCGCGTGCGCGCACAGAGGCGCGCGCGCACACAGAGGCGGACACGGAGCACACAGAGGCGCGTGCACACAGGCGGACACGGAGCACACAGGCGCGTGCGCACAGAGGCGCGCGCACACAGGCGGACACGGAGCACACAGAGGCGCGTGCGCACAGAGGCGCGCGCACACAGGCGGACACGGAGCGCACAGAGGCGCGCGTGCTCCGGCCACACACTAAAGCCATAGCAGGAGCTGGGCGGGCTGAGGCTTCGGGCGTCCTGCGCGGCTGGCGGGGACAGTGGGTCGGTTCTGGAGAACGCCCGGAGGGCTTGGCTCTGAGGTCGCGGTCGTTCTGGGGCCGCACCCCGCCGCTCACGGACGCCCGTTGACCTCAAACGCAGGCGATTCCTGCGGCCCAGAGGCCCGAGGGCCGGTGCGGCCCAACTTCAGCCGGGAGGCTCCGTTTAGACCTCAAACCGCCGGGACAGAAAGCCGAGGCTGCCGGGCCGGGGACGGGGGGCGTCGGGGCTTCCCGGGGATGGAGGTGGGAAAGTTCTAGAGCGCGGTGGCCTAACACACCACCGACAGTTGAAGGCGGAGGCACTGCACACCGATAGCCCCGGGCCCTGGAGGCCGGGGAGGGGTCCGGGGTCAGGGCGGCCCGGGGAGAGGGCCCGGGGAGGGGTCCGGGGGTCAGGGCGGCCCGGGGAGAGGGCCCGGGGAGGGTTCCGAGGATCAGGGCGGCCGGGGAGGGGGGTCCGGGGGTCAGGGCGGCCCGGGGAGGGGGCCCGGGGAGGGGTCCGGGGGTCAGGGCGGCCGGGGAGGGGTCTGGGGGTCAGGGCGGCCAGCGCGGGCGTAGGGGAGGGGGCAGAGGCAAAACAGAAAAGGAGGCCCGACGGGTGTGCAGCCCTGCGGCCTCCCCTGGCCTCAGCCCTCCTCCCTTTCCTGGCTGGGCCCCGGGCCTCCGCTTCCCCTCCTCCATCCCCCCCTCCTCTTCCCCTCTGCCCGGTTCTCCGTCCGGGCGGGACCCGCGGCCCGCGCCTCCGCGGGGCGGGCTGGGGTCGGTCCCGGTCGGTCCTCTGCCCAGGGCCGCGGGGCCGGGGTCAGAGCCCCGCCCGCGCCCCCCAAAACGAAGCCCCGCCGAGGCGCGGCGCGGGGCTGGGCTCGCGTTTCCGTCGGATCCACGGCGACTTTCCCTGGTCGGGCGCCCGGTTCAGGGACCCCGCGCCGGTGTCCACGCCCGTGTCCCCCCCCCAGCCTCCGCCGGACCCCGCGCCCGTGTCCCCCCCCCCAGCCTCCGCCGGACCCCGCGCCCGTGTCCCCCCCCCCAGCCTCCGCCAGACCCCGCGCCCGTGTCCCCCCCCCAGCCTCCGCCGGACCCCGCGCCCGTGTCCACGCCCCCCAGCCTCCGCCGGATCCCGCGCCCATCCCGCGCCCGTGTTCACGCCCCCCAGCCTCCGCCGGATCCCGCGCCCGTGTCCCCCCCCCCCAGCCTCCGCCGGACCCCGCGCCCGTGTCCACGCCCCCCCAGCCTCCGCCGGATCCCGCGCCCGTGTCCACGCCCCCCAGCCTCCGCCGGATCCCGCGCCCGTGTCCCCCCCCCCAGCCTCCGCCGGACCCCGCGCCCGTGTCCCCCCCCCAGCCTCCGCCGGACCCCGCGCCCGTGTCCACGCCCCCCAGCCTCCGCCGGACCCCCGCGCCCGTGTCCGCGCCCCCCAGCCTCCGCCGGATCCCGCGCCCGTGTCGGCGCCCCGCCCGCCTCCGCCCGCGTCCCGTGTCCGTGCCCCTCCTCCTGCGCCCGGTGCCGCCCCCCCGGCCCCGCGCCGACCCCGCATTCCGCCGCACGCCCGCCGCCCTCGCTGGACGCCGCCATTGTCCCGGGACAAAGCGCGCGGTTTGCCCAGCTGGGGAGGAACAAAGGCGGCGCTTATCGGGACGCGGGGTCAGGCGCGGGTGACCGGCCGCCCGCACCCAGCGCCCCAGGCCCGCGGCCCGGGGCCTCGGCGCGGGGCGCGGGGCGCGGGGCGCGAAGCTGACCGGGAGTCGCCCAAGCCGGAATTTAATAGTGGGCTGGGGAGGGCAGAGAGGGCAGGGCGGGCGCCCCCCCTCCCCACCCCACCCCCACTCCCCTCCCCCCCCACCCCCACCCCCTCACCACCTCACCCCACCCCTCACCACCTCACCCCACCCCTCACCACCTCACCCCACCCCTCACCATCCCCCCTCTCCACCCCTCACCACCTCACCCCACCCCTCACCACCTCACCCCACCCCTCACCATCCCCCCTCTCCACCCCTCACCACCTCACCCCACCCCTCACCATCCCCTCTCCACCCCTCACCACCTCACCCCACCCCTCACCATCCCCCCTCTCCACTCCTCACCACCTCACCCTCCCCCACCCCCTCCCCACCCCACCCCCACCCCCTCACCATCCCCCCTCTCCACCCCTCACCACCTCACCCCACCCCCGCCCCTCCTCACCCTGCACCCTCCCCACCCCACCACCACCCCCTCCCCACCCCACCCCTCACCATCCCCTCTCTCCATCCCCTCACCATCCCCACCCTCCCCACCCCACCCTCCCCACCACCTCACCCCTTACCATCCCCCCTCACCATCCCCTCCACCCCTCCCACCTCACCCCACCCCCCTCCACCCCTCCACCCCATTACCCCATCACTACCCCATCCATTCTGGTCAGTTAAGCCTGGGCTTAGCTGCCTCCTGCAAACTGCGTCTCTACCAGCACCTGCAGCGTTCCTTCCCCTGCGGGAGCCCCGCCCCTCACCCCTGCACCCCAGCCCTCCACCCCTGTACCCTAGCCCCTCACCCCTGTACCCCAGCCCTCCACCCCTGCTTTCCAGCCCCTCCACCCCCGCACCCCAGCCCCTCACCCCCGCACCCCAGCCCCTCACCCCCGCACCCCAGCCCCTCACCCCCGCACCCCAGCCCTCCACCCCCGCACCCTAGCCCCTCACTCCTGCACCCCAGCCCCTCACCCCTGCACCCCAGCCCTCCACCCCCGCACCCCAGCCCTCCACCCCCGCACCCCAGCCCCTCCACCCCCGCGCCCCAGCCCCTCACCCCCCGCACCCCAGCCCCTCACCCCTGTACCCAGCCCCTCACCCCTGCACCCCAGCCCCTCACCCCCTGCACCCCAGCCCCTCACCCCTGCACCCCAGCCCTCCACCCCTGCACCCTAGCCCCTCACTCCTGCACCCCAGCCCCTCACTTCTGCACCCCAGCCCCTCCACCCCCCATACCCCAGCCCTTCCACCCCCCCGTACCCCAGCCCCTCCACCCCGTACTCTAGCCCCTCACCCCTGTACCCCAGCCCCTCACCCCTGCACCCCAGCCCCTCACCCCCGCACCCCAGCCCCTCCACCCCCTGTACCCCAGCCCCTCACCCCTGCACTCCAGCCCTCCACCCCCCCGTGCCCCAGCCCCTCACCCCTGCACCCCAGCCCCTCACCCCTGCACCCCAACCCTCCTTTCCCTTTCCCCCTCCCCCCTCCTGTCAGAGCCCTGCTGGAAGTGAGCTTGGACGACAGGAAATGCTGTGACGCCAGGCCGCTCCCCACTCACACCGCACGCCGCTCACCTGCAGGGCGGCTGGTCCTAAGACCCACTTCCCCAGCTCTCCCGCAGAACGGAGCCCCTCTACCCAACCCGAGTCGGTCCACAAGCCGAGACTGGACCCCGAGTCCATCCACACACCGACCAAGCACGGGACCCCGAGTCCATCCACGCACCAACCAAGCACGGGCCCCCGAGTCCATCCACGCACTGACCAAGCACGGGATCCCGAGTCCATCCACGCACTGACCAAGCACGGGATCCCGAGTCCATCCACACACTGAGCACGGGACCCCGAGTCCATCCACACACTGACCAAGCACGGGATCCCGAGTCCATCCACACACTGAGCACGGGATCCCGAGTCCATCCACGCACTGACCAAGCACGGGATCCCGAGTCCATCCACGCACTGACCAAGCACGGGATCCTGAGTCCATCCACACACTGAGCACGGGACCCTGAGTCCATCCACACACTGACCGAGCACAGGACCCCGAGTCTATCCACACACTGAGCACGGGACCCCGAGTCTGTCCACACACTGACCAAGCACAGGACCCTGAGTCCATCCACACACTGACCGAGCACGGGACCCCGAGTCCATCCACACACTGACCGAGCACGGGACCCCGAATCCATCCACACACTGACCAAGCATGGGACCCCGAGTCCATCCACACACTGACCGAGCACAGGACCCCGAGTCCATCCACACACTGAGCACGGGACCCCGAGTCCATCCACACACTGACCGAGCACGGGACCCCGAGTCCATCCACACACTGACCAAGCACGGGACCCCGAGTCCATTGACGCACTGGGCACGGGACCCCGAGTCCATCCACACACTGACCAAGCACGGGACCCCAAGTCCATCCACACACCTACCAAGCACGGGACCCCGAGTCCATCCACACACTGACCGAGCACGGGACCCCGAGTCCATCCACACACTGACCGAGCACGGGACCCCGAGTCCATCCACACACTGACCGAGCACGGGACCCCGAGTCCATCCACACACTGACCGAGCACGGGACCCCGAGTCCATCCACACACTGGGCACGGGACCCCGAGTCCATCCACACACTGGGCACGGGACCCCGAATCCATCCACACACTGAGCACGGGACCCCGAGTCCATCCACACACTGACCGAGCACGGGACCCCGAGTCCATCCACACACTGACCGAGCACGGGACCCCGAGTCCATCCACACACTGACCGAGCACGGGACCCCGAGTCCATCCACACACTGACCGAGTACAGGACCCCGAGTCCATCCACACACTGGGCACGGGACCCCGAGTCCGTCCACACACTGACCGAGCACGGGACCCCGAGTCCATCCACACACTGACCGAGCACGGGACCCCGAGTCCATCCACACACTGACCGAGCACGGGACCCCGAGTCCATCCACACACTGACCGAGCACGGGATCCCGAGTCCATCCACACACTGACCGAGCACGGGACCCCGAGTCCATCCACACATTGGGCACGGGACCCCGAGTCCATCCACGCACTGGGCACGGGACCCCGAGTCCGTCCACGCACTGGGCACGGGACCCCGAGTCCATCCACGCACTGGGCACGGGACCCCGAGTCCGTCCACGCACTGGGCACGGGACCCCGAGTCCATCCACGCACTGAGCATGGGACCCCGAGTCCGTCCACGCACTGGGCACGGGACCCCGAGTCCATCCACGCACTGAGCACGGGACCCCGAGTCCGTCCACGCACTGGGCACGGGACCCCGAGTCCGTCCACGCACTGGGCACGGGCTGGGGCTCCCACGAGGGGCACATCGGCAAACGCACCAAGGCCCCTGCCCTCCAGCCAACAAGGGCCAAGGGGCCACGTAGCAAGGGGCAGACTCGCCCCGAGGGCGCAGCGGCTGTGCTGCCGCCCGGACCTGGATCCTGGGCAGCGTCCGGGCCTGGAGCGCCGCGAGGCGCGGAATCAGAGGCGGAGGAGGCGCCACGGAATGCGGAGAACATCCATCCTGGGTGCGCATCAGCGTCGCTCCGCGCTAGGCCCCTGACAGAGGAGGAGAGAACCCCAGAGACAGAACCGGGGGCACGGGGGGGCCCCAGAGACAGAACCGGGGGCACGGTGGGGGGAGCCCCAGAGACAGAACCGGGGGGCACGGGGGGGGAGCCCCAGAGACAGAACCGGGGGCACGGGGGGGGGGAGCCCCAGAGACAGAACGGGGGGGGGGAGCCCCAGAGACAGAACGGGGGCACGGGGGGGGGAGCCCCAGAGACAGAACGGGGGCACGGGGGGGAACCCCAGAGACAGAACCAGGAGCACGGGGGGGGAGCCCCAGAGACAGAACCGGGGGCACGGGGGGGGGAACCCCAGAGACAGAACCGGGGGCACGGGGGGGGGGGAGCCCCAGAGACAGAACCGGGGGGGGGGAGCCCCAGAGACAGAACCGGGGGCACGGGGGGGGGGAGCCCAGAGACAAAACCGGGGGGGGGAGCCCCAGAGACAGAACCGGGGGCACGGGGGGGGGGCCCCAGAGACAGAACCGGGGGCACGGGGGGGGGAGCCCCAGAGACAGAACCGGGGGGCACGGGGGGGAGCCCAAGAGACAGAACCGGGGGCACGCGGGGGGGGAGCCCCAGAGACAGAACCGGGGGGCCAGGAGGGGGTTGAGGGCGGGGATGTTGAAGGCAAATCAGTCCGAGGCAGGAGTTTCTCACTTCGGGGAGTCACAGCAGGTTTTCCCGTTCATGGGGTCACGGCGTCTTAGGGGCCGGGGCGCGGGGTCCCCCAGAGGCGCGGGGTTCCCCGGAGGCGCGGGGTCCCCCAGAGGCGCGGGGTCCCCCAGAGGCGTGGGGTCCCCCAGAGGTGCGGGGTTCCCCCGAGGCGCGGGGTTCCCCGGAGGCGCGGGGTTCTCCCCAGAGGCGCGGGGTCCCCCAGAGGCGCGGGGTTCTCTGGAGGCGCGGGGTTCCCCGGAGGCGCGGGGTTCCCCAGAGGCGCGGGGGTCCCCCGGAGGGGCGGGGTTCTCCCAGAGGCGTGGGGTTCTCCCAGAGGCGCGGGGTTCCCCGGAGGCGCGAGGTTCTCCCTGGAGGCGCGGGGGTTCCCCGGAGGCGCGGGGGTTCCCCGGAGGCGCGGGGGTTCCCCGGAGGCGCGGGGGTCCCCCGGAGGCGCGGGCGGCACAGGTTCCCGAGCGGAAGGCAGCGGCTGCAAAGTTGCCACCAAGTGCGCGCGTCGCCCCCTCGTGTCCTGCTGCGCCCACGCGTGGGCCGCCGGCGTGCGTGCGGCGGGCAGCGTGCGGCGTGCGTGCGGCGTGCGTGCGGCGTGCGCGCGGGGACAGCGCCGGGCCGGCCTGGGGACGCGGGCGTCAGAGAGCCGCGGGGACGGACCCCCACCCGTGTTCCCGCGAGCCCAGGCTGTACGGGGCCGCGTGCACCGCTCCGGGGCCTGCGCCCGCCCGGGGCAGGTGGCAGGCCCTGGCTCCCGCTCTGCCCGCACGCTGCGCCGCCCGCTGCAGACTCCCTCTCTGGGGCGGGCGGCTGGACCGGCCTCTCACGGAAGCCCGGACCGCGGCCACCCTGCCCAGCTTCCCAGCGGTGGTAACGGACCTGCAGGTGACTCTGACTCGAGCCATTGGCACGCGGCCCCCACGCAGCGCCGCTGCCACGCTGAGTGTGCGTCCTGGACTTGGATCCGCCCCGCCCGCGCCGAGCTCGCTGCCGTGGAAGGAGTCTGCTCCAGGTGTCTTGGTTTTTGTTTGTTCATTCATTCATTCATTCATTCGTCGGTCATGAGGCCTGGGCGCTGTCCCTCAGCTCTTAGGCTCAAGGCTAGCGCTCTACCCCTTGAGCCACAGCGCCACTTTGGGCTTTTTCTGCCTCTGTGGTGCTGAGGAATCGAACCCAGGGCCTCGAGCATGCAAGGCAAGCGCTCTACCACTGAGCCACCTTCCCAGCCCTGTTTTGGTTCTTTTTAAATTACACTGAGACCAGAAATACAGGCCGCTTTCACCCCCCACAGAAATCCCTGCCCTTGCCACCCCTGGCGCAGCTCCTGGAAGCTTCCAGAACTGCCAGGAAACCTCTGAGACATCCTGGAGGTACAGGAGTGTCTCCTGTGCTCTGGATGAGGTAGCTGGGGATCATGACCAAGTCCAAGCTCTGCCACGGGATGCCATGTACCCCCTCCTGTAATGCCCTCCTGTGCCCGCCCCCCCCTCCTGGACTTCAAGGTTTGGAGGCCTTCTCTCCCTCTCTTTGTAAAGCAGTGATTGGCTCTCAATGGCTGTGGTGTCCCTCCCAGTGGATTGGCTCTGTGGCCGTGGTGTCCCTCTCAGTGGAGCGGCCGCTGATGGGAAACACGTTGACTTCAGGATCAGAGGACAGAACCGAAGCCGCATTTGCCCAGAGCCGCCCTGGGGCAGGTGCTGATAACGCTCTGCTTTTGCTCGCCTGGCCCGCCCAGGGGAGGAGAGCTGTATGACGCGGGGTGCCCTAGGGCCCCCATGTCCAACGAGGCTGCCGTCCCCCCACGGGCAGGGGGGCCCGGACGCCACCCCCCGCCCTTTCCACATGGGATGCCCATTGGGCGTGGAGAGGCGGGCGGGGCGCCTGGGGTGGCGGCCCGGGCTCCCATCAGGTCTGGAGGCCCTAGTGGGGCCCGGGGCAGTCGCGCCCCTCTCTACCTCTCCTGCCCTCGGTCTCCCGTGGGGCTTGTGGGTCAGCGGCGGCAACCCAATGGGAGGACAGGGCCCCGGGGCCGCCCCCAGCACAATGCGGCTCCAGGCCTGGGCTTCTCCCAGGGCCCCAAGTCCCTGAAAGGCAGATGAGAATGACAACTCCCTGACACCCCAGAACGCCCTCCAGACAGCTGCTGCAGAACCTTCTGGAAGGAGATTCCCAAGCCCCTTCCCCGCCCTCGTCCAGTCTTGCGGTGCTGCGTGCGGTGCTGCATGCGGCATGCAGTGTGCGGTGCTGTGTGCGGGGCGCGCTGTGGGGCACCTGCCTGGGCAGCAGGACTCCAGGACGCGGGCCCGGCTCCCTGCTCAGCCGTGCAGCTCGCTTGGGGCCAGAGCTTGATTTATCAGCCCAGCTCCGCATCTTAAGTGGAAACACAAGCCGTGTGGGCCGCAGGGCCTGACTCAGAAAACAGGCTCTGGCCAGCGGCGGGGGTGCTGAGCAGCTGGGGCGCACGCTTTCCTTCGCCAGTGGCCATCAGAGGGCACAGGTGACATAAATCTCCAATAATCACCTGTGTGTTCCGCCAGCTGAGTAGGTGTGTTTTACGCCCCCGGCCCGGCCTTGGCGCCCCGCTCAGACTCTGTTTAAGTGCTCAGCGGGAAGCTTGGCTCTGGGCGTCACCCGCGTCTTGTCTGATGATTGTGCCTTTGGACTCATGTGTTCGCGTTGCCTCTTTCTAGGAAACCAGGATCCGAGCCAAGATGGTGCACAACTGAGTGAGAACAAGACTCATCCGCGCCTTGGTCCCAGGGAGTGTGCTGGGGGGTCCCGACCCCTCTCTTGGGGGGCCTTCAGAAGTTTTGGCTCACTCTCACAAGGACAAGTTTCTTAACGGTCCTGGACAATCCATCCGGGCTGAGGGTTACCCAGTGGGTTCTCAGTACTCCCTGCGTGGTGCTCGTGGCACACTAGAGACACGTGGAGGGAGGGTTTGATCTGGAGGCCTCCTGTCCACAGCAGGAGAGCCGCGTCTGCGTGCGAGCCTTGTCTAGGAGTCTGTCTCAAGCCACGCTCACCAAGGCCCCCCAGGGCCCCGAGCTGTGGTGCACCTGGCGTTGTGCCCCTGCTGCCCGTGTCAGGTCTTCAGGTGTGTGCAAGCTGGGAGAGGCCCTGGAAAAGCCGCAGGGGGACGGGACAATGCGTGGCCGGAGCTGGCCGCGCGTGGTGAGCGTGACCAGCTGCCTTCCTCCTGCAGCACTTGGCTCCTTTCCCATCCTGTGCGTGCACACTTCACACACCACGTCCCATGGCAGGGGTCAGCACCAGAGGCCTAACCTGTCCGGGAACACACACAGAATCACACACTTTGTTGCATGTCGTGCCCTTGTAAAATGTCCTTAGTTTTGGAAATGAATTTCCCTTACTGCAAAGGTAAAACGCGGCTCTGGGGCCCCGGGCTCTGACCTCAGCCACGTGCTGCATTCCCGAGTGGAACCTGGACCTCCGGTGAGCCTGGGCAGTCCCGCACCGCAGACGCCAGCCAGCCGGCCGGGACGAGGCCCACGCGAGACACACCTGTCCAGGCTCGCACGGAGCCCAGGTGATGGAAAGTTGAAAGCCAGAGAGAAACGATGGGGCGATGTAACGTTTCACCCCAACTCTACCTTCCTAGGGAAAGAGCGACAGTCATCCCCTCAGCCCAGCTGGCAGCGTGGGCTGCGTGGCGCGAGGCTGGAGCCGGTGTGCGTGAGTGCCGGTGGTGCGGGGGGGGGGGGGGGGAGGGAGGCGGGCGGACGGCAGGAGTAAAGACATGATGTCTGTTTGCAGATGACTCCATCCCGTGTGTGTCTGATGCATGTGTGTGTGGGTACACGTGTGTAAACAGCTGCACACTCAAACCTACGTAAAAGTGAATAGAGTGGAGGACACTTAGCCATTGACCAACCAAAAAGTAAAAAAAATAAATCGCCCTTTTCTTGGAAATAGTGTGACAATGGGAAGTGAAAGGCGCGGCCGGCCTGGGCGATCGTGGCGGCATCCGCCTGGCATCCGCACGCCGAAAACTAAAGCGGATCCCAGTCTGTCACCACGCACAGTGCTCATCACCCCAGCCACAAAGGGACGCACACCAAAGCAGCCCGAGAGCGCAGCTCAGCCTTGGTAGGTCGGCCAACACCCAAACCTCGGACCACCACCAGTGCTGGGGGGTGTGGGGGAGGGGCTCCAGGCGCTGCCGGTGGGAATGTGAGCCAGGGCAGCCGCTCCAAGGAGGCTCGGAGGGTCCTCAGAAACAACGCAGAATGCCCTGTGACCCAGCCATACACTCTTGGGCTTCCACCCAGAACAGCCGCACGTTTATGCTCACGGCTGTACTATTCACCACAGCCGAGTTCTGGAAACGGCTCAGTCGCCCTCAATCGACAAGTGAAGAAGAAACAAATGTGGCACCCAGACACAATGGAAACGTGGAAATGGATGGATCTAGAACAAATCATGTTAAGGTGAGGTAAGCCAAGTTCAGAGAGACAAACAGCACCTGATTTCTCTTGTATGCAGAAGCCAGATCTAAACTACACCAGGCCGCGGTAAAGTGAGCGGGCTCCAGGCACACACACAGGAACTCGGAACCCAAAGCTGTACCGCCTCTCAGCATTCAAATTCTGCATACGGAAGCGAATTCCAGGGAACAGCAACACGGGGTTTTTGTGGTTGGTGGTGGTTTCGCTTTTTTGTTTTGTGTCTTTTATCTGACTTTCAAGGAGGAGGAAGAAGGTGGAACGGAGGAAGGGTGAACAGATGCGGCCTGGTGTTCATAGGCTGATGTGGGAAATGAAGCACGCAGCTGTGGCGGGATGGAAGGGCGCCGTTGTCCAAAAGAGCAATGGACTGGCGACCCACTTACGAGACGGCGGCCCTCTGTGCACCCCTTAATGATAATCAGGTAAGTGGCAAAGCCCGCCCCGGATCATCTTGGCTCCTGTGGGAGGCCGCCCTGTGTGTGGCTCCCTCCCCGTGTCTCAGGCGCGGGAGAAGGCGGCCGGCGGCTGCAGCGGGATGTCCTGCCCGCCCCGCTGGTGCTGCACGGCTGTGCTGTGTGTGTGTGTGTGTGTGTGTGTGTGTGTGGAGCTGGCCACGTGGAGATGCGTGCGGCCGCCATGGGAAGCAGCCTCTGCTGGCCCAGCCAGCCCTCCACTGGGCATCCAACCGGACTGGACGGCTCCATGGTCTGCGTCCCACTGCGCATGTGCCTCGAGTTTCTCCTCAGCCTCAGTTCTCAGGATTTGAACTCTCCCCGGGCTGGTGTGTGCGCTCCTCCTCTGGCTCTGACCTCCACAGGCCCAGAAAACTCCTCGTGCCTCAGCAGCCACGTCCTCCGGTCCACAAAGACTCAGGCCCACGGGGAGGCGGCCTCGCTCTCCGCCCCACTGTGTGTGAAGGGTGTGAAGGCATGAAGTTCACACGCGTGTCTGCTCCACTCTGCTCCGCAGAGGCCTCCGCATGTTCTGGGGGCCACTGCCCGCTGGGAGCAGATGCCAGGCTCCCGTTTTCCCAAGGGCGATGTCACGCGTGGCCGCCCGGACACCAATTTCCCACATGTCTGGCTCCATTCACCCGGCAGGCGCGAGCGGCACCGGAGACAGCCTGGAACCTCTGCTTCCCCCCAATGGGCCGACCCGCCGGATCATCGTCGACAGCCCAGGCAACCGAGACCCTAATGAACCCCTTTACGGGATCAGGAGCGGTTGCAATCATTCTGCTATAGGAACCGGAAATGGGCTAAGTATAACAAGCACCTTCTCCAGAAACTTCCAGCTCACAGCTGCAAGAGCAGGGCAGGACCAGCAGGCACTATTTCTGAATAAGGGCTGAGTGTCAGGGTGTGTGCTGTCTGCTCAGGATGACGGCTCTGTGGCCAACAGCTCTGTGGTACAGGATGATGACTGTGGTGACAGTGCTGTGGTACAGGATGATGACTGTGGTGACAGTGTTGTGGTACAGGATGATCACTGTGGTGAGTGCTGTGGTACAGGATGATGACTGTGGTGACAGTGCTGTGGTACAGGATGATGACTGTGGTGACAGTGCTGTGGTACAGGATGATGACTGTGGTGACAGTGCTGTGGTACAGGATGATGACTGTGGTGACAGTGCTGTGGTACAGGATGATGACTGCGGTGACAGTGCTGTGGTACAGGATGATGACTGCGGTGACAGTGCTGTGGTACAGGATGATGACTGTGGTGACAGTGCTGTGGTACAGGATGATGACTGTGGTGACAGTGCTGTGGTACAGGATGATGACTGTGGTGACAGTGTTGTGGTACCGGATGATCACTGTGGTGAGTGCTGTGGTACAGGATGATGACTGTGGTGACAGTGCTGTGGTACAGGATGATGACTGTGGTGACAGTGTTGTGGTACAGGATGATCACTGTGGTGACAGTGTTGTGGTACAGGATGATGACTGTGGTGAGTGTTGTGGTACAGGATGATGACTGTGGTGAGTGCTGTGGTACAGGATGATGACTGTGGTGACAGTGCTGTGGTACAGGATGATGACTGTGGTGACAGTGTTGTGGTACAGGATGATGACTGTGGTGAGTGCTGTGGTACAGGATGATGACTGTGGTGACAGTGCTGTGGTACAGGATGATGACTGTGGTGACAGTGTTGTGGTACAGGATGATGACTGTGGTGAGTGCTGTGGTACAGGATGATGACTGTGGTGACAGTGCTGTGGTACAGGATGATGACTGTGGTGACAGTGCTGTGGTACAGGATGATGACTGCGGTGACAGTGCTGTGGTACAGGATGATGACTGTGGTGACAGTGTTGTGGTACAGGATGATGACTGTGGTGACAGTGTTGTGGTACAGGATGATGACTGTGGTGACAGTGCTGTGGTACAGGATGATGACTGTGGTGACAGTGTTGTGGTACAGGATGATGACTGTGGTGACAGTGTTGTGGTACAGGATGATGACTGTGGTGAGTGTTGTGGTACAGGATGATGACTGTGCTGAGTGCTGTGGTACAGGATGATGACTGTGGTGACAGTGTTGTGGTACAGGATGATGACTGTGGTGACAGTGTTGTGGTACAGGATGATGACTGTGGTGACAGTGTTGTGGTACAGGATGATGACTGTTGTTACAGTGCTGTGGTACAGGATGATGACTGTGGTGAGTGCTGTGGTACAGGATGATGACTGTGGTGACAGTGTTGTGGTACAGGATGACTGTGGTGAGTGTTGTGGTACAGGATGATGACTGTGGTGAGTGTTGTGGTACAGGATGATGACTGTGGTGACAGTGTTGTGGTACAGGATGATGACTGTGGGGACAGTGCTGTGGTACAGGATGATGACTGTGGTGAGTGTTGTGGTACAGGATGATGACTGTGGTGACAGTGTTGTGGTACAGGCTGATCACTGTGGTGAGTGCTGTGGTACAGGATGATGACTGTGGTGAGTGTTGTGGTACAGGATGATGACTGTGGTGACAGTGTTGTGGTACAGGATGATGACTGTGGTGACAGTGTTGTGGTACAGGATGATGACTGTGGTGAGTGTTGTGGTACAGGATGATGACTGTGGTGAGTGCTGTGGTACAGGATGATGACTGTGGTGAGTGCTGTGGTACAGGATGATGACTGTGGTGACAGTGTTGTGGTACAGGATGATGACTGTGGTGAGTGCTGTGGTACAGGATGATGACTGTGGTGACAGTGTTGTGGTACAGGATGATGACTGTGGTGAGTGTTGTGGTACAGGATGATGACTGTGGTGAGTGCTGTGGTACAGGATGATGACTGTGGTGAGTGTTGTGGTACAGGATGATGACTGTGGTCACAGTGTTGTGGTACAGGATGATGACTGTGGTGACAGTGTTGTGGTACAGGATGATGACTGTGGTGAGTGTTGTACAGGATGATGACTGTGGTGAGTCCTGTGGTACAGGATGATGACTGTGGTGACAGTGCTGTGGTACAGGATGATGACTGTGGTCACAGTGTTGTGGTACAGGATGATGACTGGTGACAGTGCTGTGGTACAGGATGATGACTGTGGTGACAGTGTTGTGGTACAGGATGATCACTGTGGTGAGTGCTGTGGTACAGGATGATGACTGTGGTGACAGTGCTGTGGTACAGGATGATGACTGTGGTGACAGTGCTGTGGTACAGGATGATCACTGTGGTGACAGTGTTGTGGTACAGGATGACTGTGGTGAGTGCTGTGGTACAGGATGATGACTGTGGTGACAGTGCTGTGGTACAGGATGATGACTGTGGTGACAGTGCTGTGGTACAGGATGATCACTGTGGTGACAGTGCTGTGGTACAGGATGATGACTGTGGTCACAGTGTTGTGGTACAGGATGATGACTGCGGTGAGTGCTGTGGTACAGGATGATGACTGTGGTGACAGTGCTGTGGTACAGGATGATGACTGGTGACAGTGTTGTGGTACAGGATGATGACTGTGGTGACAGTGCTGTGGTACAGGATGATGACTGTCGTTACAGTGCTGTGGTACAGGATGATGACTGTGGTGAGTGCTTTGGTACAGGATGATGACTGTGGTGAGTGTTGTGGTACAGGATGATCACTGTGGTGACAGTGCTGTGGTACAGGACAGCACCATGGGGCCAGGATGGTGATTTTGGCCGAAGCACCGTGGTACAGGGACAATGACTCTGTGGCCGAGAGCACCATGGAACAGGGTTGGTGATTCTGGCCGACAGCGTTTGGTACAGGGACAATGGCTCTGTGGCCAACAGCACTGTGGCAGTGACGGCGACTCTGGCTGACAGTGCCGTGGTACAGTTTCTGACAGGAACAATCTGACATTAGTTCTATCATATACCTGGGTGGCTGGTCTCAAGTGAAGAGTCTACAGAATCTGAGGGAGAAGTGAGTTTGCGGGGTGGGAAATGCGCTGCGCCACTAGCCTGACACTGTGTCATTCCATGTTCACACCGCCTGGAACCCAGGGGCCACACACAACCCACTATGTGCCAGAGCCACTAAGTGACGTCAGTTATTTAATAAAACACACAGATGGGTGTGGTGGCCACACCTGTCACCCCAGTGCTAGGACTCAGGAGTTGAAGCATGAGTTGGAGAGTGAGACCATGTCTCAAAAATTCAAACCAGCTAGGAATCGGTGGCTCACACCTGTCATCTAACTACTCAGGAGGCAGAGATCTGAGGATGGTTTGAAGCCAGCATGGGCAGGAAAGTTCGTGAGACTCTCTACAAATGACTAACAAATTGCTCGAAGTGGAGCTGTGGTGCAAACAGTGGAGTGCTAGACTTGAGCAAAAAAGCTCAGGGGGCTGGCAAGGTGGCTCAGTGGTAGAGCGCTTACCTTGCATGCATGAGGCCCTGGGTTCAATTCCTCAGCACCACATAAGCAAAAAGAAAAAAGCTGGAAGTGGTGCTGTGGCTCAAGTGGTAGAGCACTAGCCTTGAGCTGAAGGGCTGAGGGACAGCGCCCAGGCTGAGTTCAAGCCCTACCAATGGGTGTACGCATACATATACGTACACACAAAATCAAAGCAAGCCAAAATAGTAAGAAATCATACAGATGTAACACAGAATTGAGTGAGAGACAAAATATATAAAATAACCTCTATTGCATCAAAATGTTGGATGAGCAATAAAAAATTTCAATCCACAGTAGTAGATATTTACAAGACTATCAACTGACTTTGTCAAAATTCAATTGCATTGAAAGTATTAATAAACACATCAAGTATCACAGTTAACTGGTTTTTAACCTTTTGACCAATATAAAAGACAATCCATCAATTAATGACCATTAGCACCCTCTAGTGGCAGAGTTCATCATTACAGGAATTAAGACAAGCATGGAGATGGGTCAGGATAGAAAACACAGCCCACGGAAGCACTCACCTCTCTCCCAACTTAAATACGTGTTATTTTATAAGCTTGTATTACAATATAAGCTTGGATTACAAAAATTATCTCAAGGACTGGGGTGTAGTTTAAGCAGGATGCTTAAACCTTGTAACCAAATAATCTCTCACAATACAGTATTTAAAATGTGATGAGAGTTGTTAAGCCCTTTTACACTCTCCTGATGTTCAGAAAATAAGCGTGCTGCTGTAGGATGTAACATGCACGTGGCTACACACTAGACGACAGGACATTTTGGTCGAGTACCGCTTGTGCTCCGCAGCCCTACATCCTCAGCATGGCTTTGCCCTGAAGAGACTTGGTGGCCAGGCCAGCCTTCTCTCGCAGCTCGCTGGCCTCCTCGGCACTCTGGTGGGCCTGCACGTGCTTCAGTAAGAAGTGGCCAATGAAGAGCTTCAGGCTTTCCCGCAACACGCCCAGCTTTGGGTTCTCAGACACTCTGGAAGGAAGCAGATGGAGGCAGGATGGGCTCATCTCCCACGTTTCAATACCAGGTGCTTCGACCGAGAGGGAGGGTCCACATTCTTGTATCCATTTTTGGGGTGTTGTGGATCAAACCCAGGGTCTTGCATGTGCTGGGCAAGCACCCTACCCCTGAGTGATAGCCCCGCCTTCCAGTTTAAAATCCTTCTCTCTTGGGCTGGGAAGTTGGCTCAGTGGTAGAGCGCTTGCCTTGCATGCCTGAGGCCCTGGGTTCGATTCCTCAGCACCACATAAGCAGAAAAAGCCGGAAGTGGTGCTGTGGCTCAAGTGGTAGAGCGCTAGCCTTGAGCTGAAGAGCTGAGGGACAGCGCCCAGGCCCAGAGTTCAGGCCCCACAACCGGACCAAAAAAAATAAAATCCTTCTCTCCTTCCCTTCCTCTCTCTACTCCTTTCTTGGTGGAGTCTGGCTGTGTTGCCCAAGTTGGCTTTCAACTCCCAACTCAGTTTCCTGAGCAGCTGGGACGATAGCTGTACTTCACCACACCCAGTTCCTTTCAAAAATAGAATCTTTTGCCCAGTTGGCTTTCAACCACTACCTTCCCATTACTTCTGGCTCCCGAGTGGCTGAGATTTCAGGTGGAGACACCTTGCGTGGCTAATTAAAAACATACCCAAGACTGATCTCTAATTAACCAGCATAAAACCAGAAGTGGAGGTGTGGCTCAAGTGTAGTTACGAGTGAAACAGCTGAATGAGGCGGGTGCTGGTGGCTCCCGCCTGTATTCCTAGCTGCTCACCAGGCTGAGATCTGAGTCTGTATTCCTAGCTGCTCACCAGGCTGAGATCTGAGTCTGTATTCCTAGCTGCTCACCAGGCTGAGATCTGAGTCTGTATTCCTAGCTGCTCACCAGGCTGAGATCTGAGTCTGTATTCCTAGCTGCTCACCAGGCTGAGATCTGAGTCTGTATTCCTAGCTGCTCACGAGGCTGAGATCTGAGTCTGTATTCCTAGCTGCTCACCAGGCTGAGATCTGAGTCTGTATTCCTAGCTGCTCATGAGGCTGAGATCTGAGTCTGTATTCCTAGCTGCTCACGAGGCTGAGATCTGGGTAAGGATTGAGATTTCAAGCTGTCCTGGCCAGTAAAGTCCACAAGACTCTTACTTCCCACGACCACCTAACAGCCAGAAATGGAGCTGTGGCTCAGGGGGTGGAGCACGAGCCGTGAGCACAGGAGCTTGGGGGCAGCGCAGGGCCCCAGCACTGGCACAAACAAACAAACAAAGCCCTGAGTTCAAGCCCAGTGCCGCCACTAAAAAGAGAACCCGGAAGAGGTTCAGTGGTGTGCATGAGCCCTGGGTTTAAGAACTAGGAAGAGGTTCAGCGGTGGACTCGAGTCTTGGGTTTACGCCCAGTGCAAAACAAAACCACCGTCAAGAAACAATCAACATATCCTAAGAAACTGTTCATTATCAGGCAAGTTTACATTACTTAAATTGGCTCCGAACTGAAACTAAAATGGTTTCTAAATCAACAAGAGTGAGGACAAGCTGGACACTTACTTGGCAAAAATCAAACCCAGGTCTTCAACTTCTGTTTCCATTAACACAATAGTTAGCACTTTCCGTAAAAAGTGAACTCTGGGTTTGTCAAGCTCACTGAACTCGACCACCTAGCAGCCGGGAGACAGAGAAAAGCAGCGTTAGACAAGGTTAGCCCAGGTTGCCCAGTCTGTAGGCGCGAGTGCCCCTCCCCTCGCCAGCCCCGATTCCAGAGGAGCGGGCCGGCACCTTCCGCAGCAAGCAGCGGCAGGCGGCAAGCAGAGCTGCGGAAGGATTAAAACCAACCACGGCCACCCCCAAACTGACTCCCAACTACAGCTCTGCGTAGACTTATGACATATTTCTCTCAAGAAAATGTTTGAAAAACCCAGAAATGCTCTCAACATTAAGCAGAGAAACTGTACTACACTCCTCCAGTAGAACACCAACTGCAGACAAGCAGAGCTGCAGACGGAGCTGCTAGGCGCACAGCACCGCCGATGACATCCGCTCTGTTCACAGGTGCAGTGCAGTAGTGTGCAAAGGCTGTCTGAGGGGGGAGAGGGGTACAGCCAGAGCTGGGGCCAGGGGGGCTCCCGGGGCTATGTCCTCCACAGCAGGTTCCTGCGGCACTGCCCCCCTGGGGCTGGCACTGCCCCCTGCAGCCACGCCACTCTCTGTGGTGACTGCGTCCATCTGCCACCTTCTCATGCCCACTCCCAAAACCATGGCCTTCAGACCACTGGGAAGGGCTCATCAGCCCTGCATTTTGGCACAGGGGCCAGTCCCATAGATGTCCTGCTCAATGGCAGGTGATGTCACAGGCCTGACTGCAGGGAGCCATGGGTCAGCTGCAGACCGGGAAAACCATCACCGTCAGCACGGACACATCTGCATGGTGGTCCTGCCAAACCCAGTCTGCAGGAGTTAAGGATTATTTTAGGATCCCCATGTCCTGATGGCCCCATGACCGAAGTGTTGGCAGGCTCCACCCTTGTGTGTCTGGGCATCTCTGTCCCCCCGACAAACATCTGGGCGCGGGCACTTCGTGTCTCTAAGGGCCCCACACACTTCAGGTGTAGGAGTCCGCAGCGTTAGTGTCTCACACCAGAGACTGGGTACCCATGTCCAACGGGAGACCAGTCCCACTCACTTCCACTCTGCCCCAGCTTACAGGACCAGATCAGGGGTTAATCCATCAGGCTGGAGCATTAACCACAAAACCTCCAAACAGATAGATATAACCTATAGAGCCCAGTACTCCTGTACCTGGTCACAAGTTTACTAAGTCAATTTATACTGTAGGTTACTCTACTTTGAAAATACTTCTCAGCATCCTGGAAGATGTAACTTTTTTTTTTTTTTTGGTCGGTCGTGGGGCTTGAACTCTGGGCTTGGGTGCTGTCCCTGTACTCTTCAGCTCAAGGCAAGTGCTCTACCGCTTGAGCCACAGCGCCACTTCCAGTTTTCTAGTGGTTTATTGGAGATAAGAGTCTCACAGACTTTCCTGCCCGGGCTGGCTTTGAACTGCGATCCTCAGATCTCAGCCTCCTGAGTAGCTAGGATTATAGGCGTGAGCCACTGGCACCCGGCAAGATGTAAGTTTTGAAGTGCCAAACACCAAGCATTTTACTATCACTTTCATTGTTTTAGGTGATTTCCTACATCATACAAACCTTCAGGATGGAAAGTGGAAGTGATTTTGTCTTCAGCAAGTGCGCTACGAGGTGAGCCAAATTTGAGACGTTAGTGGCTGGCAAATTTTCTAAGTCCCGAAATTTGTCCCATATGCTGAACTGGAAAGTCATCTATGAAGAGTGGAGGGAAGAATAATCAGTTTCCCCTAGGAACGTGTCATAAAGCCCCTCCTTCCCTCCTGAGGACGCTGACCAGAGGCCTTTCCCTCCTTAGCTGTGCTCTACCACTGGAGCCATGCCCCAGCATTTTCTGGCTTACTTGTTTTTTCAAATAGGGTCAGTGTTCACACCTCAGCTGGCTTGGACCACAATCCTATCTACACACTGCCTACAGCTAGGAAGACAGGCCTAGCCCCCAAACTCCAATTTTCTTGGTTGAGGTGGGGCCTTGCCAACTTTTCTCAGGACTGATCTCAAACCCGAATAGCTAGTATTACAGGTGTAACCAACATACCCCACATCACTTTTTTTGTGTGTCCCTGGGCCTTTGTGCTCAAGGCTCACCAGTGCTCTACCACTTTGCACCAAAGCACCATATACAGCTCTTTGGGTAGTTCCCTGGAGATGAACTGGTCTGGCTTTGAACTGAGATCCCCAGATCTCAGCCTCCTGAGTAGCTAGGATGACAGGCCTGAGCCCCCAGCGCCCAGCCCCCTTCACCTATTTTCAATGAGCTCATTATGAAGGGTTTGAGGAGCCCCAGCACCATCATTTCTCAGAGACCATGTTGGCACAGCACAACAGTGAATACTTTAGGCTATAGCCCTTCCTTCAAACCAGCAGAGACCAACCAAGACTGAAGAAGCCTGGTCCCTGGTGGTGTGAGAATTAGAGACTCTTAGCAGTACTAAGAGTAAAGCTTATAGTGATGAGTGTGTGTAAATATGTGTGTGTGTGTATACATATATATATACACACACACACACACATATATATATATATATATCCCACAACAATCTACCTATGTACATCACAAAGAAAAAACGGTACTATGTCATTTGCAGGAAAATGGAGGGAAACGGAGATCATCATGTTGAATGAGGTAGGCCAAGCCCAGAAAGCCAAAAATGTCATGTTGTTATTTGTAGACTCTAGACCTAAAATAAAGAGGATGATAATAATGATGGGACATGAATGCAGAAGGGGGAGCTGTTTGGGTGAGGGAAAGGATAAGAAGGGGTGACGAGGACCGAAGGATACAGTATACATGTCTGTGTATATGAATACAATACACATGTAAGTGCATGTCCACACAGCCTAATGAAACACAACACTGAAAAGGGGGAAGACGAAGGGGAGGAGGGCAATGTAATGGGGGAGGTAAACTTGTTTAAGGTACACTCTATGCCTGTGTGAGATCATTACCACGAAACCCCTTCTATTACTGACGCATGATAACTCAAAAGTTAAACAAAAAAGCAGACGGTCAATTCTGGCCACAACGCTGCCGGAGACAGCACAGGGTCTCGGAGGGCTCCAAGGGGCGCCTGCCCGATGGCACAGGGAGCGTCTATCTAGTTACCTGGAACCGCCGCTCATAGCTGCAGAACTTGCTGGCCAGGAAGGCGTAGAAGGGGTTGTATGTTTTCTCTTGCAGGCAGCAGTCCATGAGCACGTGGACCACCTCTCTCTCCTGCTGCTCCTTCAGCCCCAGCCTGCAGCACACAAACAGCCACTAAGTCCACATCCACGTCCAGTTTTCACAGCAGTCTTTTAGAGGACTCTTCTTGTCCATAAGAGTCGGGTGAGGTGAGGTGTGGTGAGGTGAGGTGTGGTGGTAAGGTACACTGGGTGGCAGAAGCCAAAGATGTGGGCCATCTAATTTCTCTGTGCCTCAAGTTTTCCCAATCATGTGGGGCAAAATGTGGGTAAGTGCATGACCATGAGCTTTATGGCAGCTACTAAAGCCCAAAATCGGTGCCTGTAGAAAATAAGCAGGAGTCACTGGCTACACCCATAAAGACAGGTCATACTAAATTACTTCTTAATTTTTTGTGTGTCAGTCCTAGGACTTGAACTCATGGTCTAAGCACTGTCCCTGAGCTTTTATGCTCAAGGCTAGTGCTCTACCAATTGAGCCACAGCACTACTTCTGGTTTTCTGGTGGTTTACTGGAGATAAGAGGCTCACAAATGCTGCTGCCCAGGCTGGCTTTTAACCATGAACCTTAGCTCTCAGCCATCTAAGTAGCTAGGATGACAGGTGTGAGCCAGCAGTGCCCAGCTAGCATCTTCATTTTTCTTTGCAATTCATGGGGCTAGAACTCAGGTCCTAGATACTATCCCTAAACTCTTTTGCTCAAGGCTAGTGCTTTACCACTTTGAGACACAGTACCACTTCCGGTTTCCTGGTGGTTAACTGGCGATAAATTTTCCTGCCTGGGCTTGGCTTTGAACCATGATCCTCAGATCTCAGCCTCCTAGAAGCTGGGATTGTAATTGTGAGCTGCCAGCACCTGGCTTAGCTTCATTTTTAAGAAGTAAAACGTCCAGTAAAATTCATTCTTTTAGCACACAGCCCTCTAAATGCAGACAAGCCACAGGGCTATGCCAAACAGGTAACCACCATTGTAGAAATGGAAAGTTCTATCTTCCCAAACCACCACTCCTTCTGCTAAGATACAGCGCTTCTGCCAAGACACAGGCTGTCATGCATTTTCTGTCCCTTTAGATCTGCCCCTGCCAGAATGCCATATAGTCAAGCAGGGGCAGAGACTGGCTGCGTGTACTCAGCAGAACCCACTTCAGAAGTCCTGTGCTACTGTGGCGCTGACACTCTGCTCTCTGCAGTGCCGGATGGTGAGCAGTGTACTCACAGCAGACAGGACCCATGCTGGTGTGCCTTCTCTATACAGCTTAGGTCTGGAAGGTGGCCTAAAAGTCATGTGCCTTGGTCTTGGTCTGTGGCACTTCCGCAGGCGGTAGTGCCTTTGGGAAGGGGTCTGGTGGAAGTTAGGTCATGAGAGCATGCCTGGAAGGAGATCATGGAATCCAGCTGTTTCCATGGTGCCTTGATTTGAGCAGCATCCTCCATGTTCTGTCAGGATGTGCTGTGCTGTGCTGTGCTGTGCTGTGTGAAGCATGGCAAAATAACTGAGAACTGAAACCTCCTTCAGGTCCATTTTCTGAGGTATTCCACTACAGCAAAGGAAGAAAGCTAACATGACAGGACAGGCTTTGGAGAGACACCCCCACCCCCCCACCTGAAGCCTGCTTCCCCCTTGTGCTTCAACTCGAGCCACCTCTTGCTCAGAGGTTCAGGGGAGAATGATTGAAGGGGTGACACTGGTCAAGAAGGCTGAGATCGGCTGGGAAGGTGGCTCAGTGGTAGAGCGCTTGCCTTGCATGCATGAGGCCCTGGGTTCGATTCCTCAGCACCACATAAGCAGAAAAAGCCGGAAGTGGTGCTGTGGCTCAAGTGGTAGAGCACTCACCTTGAGCTGAAGAGCTGACGGACAGCGCCCAGGCCCAGAGTTCAGACCCCACGACCCACCAAAAAAAAAAAAAAAAGGCGGCTGAGATCGGAGGGTTGCGATTCAGAGCCAGCCCAGGCAGACAAATGAGAGACTCCCCTCTCCAACTAGTCTGGTCAGGACTGGAGGCATGGCCGAAGTGGTAGTTCCCTCTACACACGTGCCACCCAGATAAGAGGACAGTCACAAGAAAAGCCAGTTATGCATTCAGTCAATCAAAACACAAACACCAGATCAATTAATGTCTCTGCCAACATTGAAAACACAACAGGCAGAAAGGCTGACACAGAGGCTTACTTGAGTAGCTTTTCAAAAGCATCCAGAAAGTCCTCACTCATCATGATTGTGCAGAATATGTTCCTCCTGACATCGGTGTTCATCCTTTGCTTCCGGGCAAGCTCCAGCATCTTTGAGCTCACCTGAAAAGAGTAAGATGCGTATATGACTAACACACAAGATGAAATATGCCATCCTATGGCTTAGCATTACTCAAGTTTCTAAAGTGTAATTTGTACAATATTGTGGGGCTTGAGCTCAATACAGTTGTAAATTACTCGTGAGTGTTTGTACATAAGAGCCAACACTGGTCAGGCACCAATGGCTCAAGCCTATAATCGTAGCTACTCAGGAAGCTGAGATCTGAGGATTGCAGTTCAAAGCCAACCTGGACAGGAAAATCCTTGAGACTCTTATTTCCAATTAACCACCAGAAAACCAGAAGTGGCACTGTGACTCAAAGTGGCAGAGTGGTAGCCTTGAGCAAAAGAACTTAGGGACAGCATCCAGGCTCAGAGTTCAAGCCTATGACCCACAGAAAAAAAAAGCTCAGGGATAGTGCACAGACCGTGACCAGGACAGACACACACAGACACAGACACACACCACAAAGAAACACAAAAAATGTTTACAATTTGAAATCCAAGCCAATGGGGCTGAACTTCCAGGTCTTAGCAATAGGTATTTGAAGAATGAGTGTTTTGATTTTTGTATGTTTCCTTCATTCCATTCAATGTTTTCATCTTCTATGTGATGTGTCTGGGGTTTTGACAAACTCAGAAGGGCTAGATGGCAGTGGCATGAGTCACGGCCTGGCAGCCTAGAAAACAGGGTCTCCATACCTTGCCAGCAAGTGGTTTCTGCAGGTGTGTATGGTGACTGCTGTCGATCATGGGGGCTCCACTCCACGCAGACCCCACGATCCACCAGCGGCCGGTTTGCTCTGCATTCAAGATCCCATCCCAGGAGACACGAAGTTGAGTCTCAGAACCTGAGCCAGCACTGCGCACCTGATTAAGGGAAAGGGTCTTGTGAGATGTTCCTAACTTGTTCCAGCACATCTTCCTGCTTGAAATGGCATTTCTGGTGCATGACTATTGGGATGAACTGCTAACAATGGACAGTTGTCAGGAGTAGTAAATACATGTGTATTTGGGCCGTAACTCGGTGTGTTTGGAAAGCAGTCATATCAGGGGAAGACCACTGCCTCAGGCTCAGCACCAGCGGGAATGGGACCACGAGCCGGGGTTCTGCAAAGCCATGACCGTTAGACGGAGAACTTAGGAGAGCCATGACAACAGGTTCCTTCTGACTGGCTGGCATGCTGCAAGAGGGCCACCAGAGGACCCTAAAGACTAGCGGTGGCGCTCTGGGGCAAATCACATTCTCAACCAATATGAAGTGTTCCAGAGGGAGATTTGTGGCAGGCCTGGCCTGGAACCTCTCTGGAGACACTCGGTGCCTTCCACTCTTTCTCCGGACACTCGGGTGATGCCACATACATGACCTGGGGTCTGTGTCTCCATCATCATCAAATAGATACTAGTAGTGGGGAGGCTGGAGACAAACCAGGATGGGAAGGAACCTACCAGAGCTCTTTGTAACTTCCTCAGTTTCTCCACAGGCTCAGGGTCATAACCTGGAATTTTGCGCATGTCGTTGTTCTTTAACGCCAGCATCGTCTCCAGCATAAATCGTATCTTCAAGGAAAAGAAAAAAAGTGATCTTTTTGGATGTCTGTATGGTTGTTCCACACAGTACCATTGTATGACGCGGTGGATACTCATGGTCATTCCTACAGATAAGAAGTCAGGCCAGGCGCTGGTGGCTCACGCCTGTAATCCTAGCTACTCACGAGGCTGAGATCTGAGGATTGTGGTTCTAAGCCAGCCTGGGCAGGAAAGGCCACGAAAACTATTTCCAATAAACCATCAGAAAACCGGAAGTGGTGCTGTAGGTCAAGCAGTAGAGCGTTATCCTTGAGCTGAAGAACTGAGGGACAGCGCCCAGGCCGAGTTCAAGCCCCACGACTGGGGAAAAAAAAAAAATCACTACTTCCCCATATCCAGCAGTGACACTGGGGAACCTGTGTCAGAATCCTGGCTGCCAGTCGGGACACAGTAAGGCCACCTGCACTCCAGGTTCCACAGTACCCCACTGGCTCTCACAGGGACGGGACAAGCCTCCCGCTTTCTTCCTTCCTCAGAGGGCTTCTCGGGCTGCTCCACAGCTCCCAGCATGACTCATACAAGGTCACATCACAGACAGGGGAACCGAGGCTAGCAAGACCCCCTCGGGCACCACAGCTGTGGTAAATGTACATGCTGAATAGGCTTTGCTACTGTCCAAGCAGAGCCACACATCAAGCCAGTGTGGCACTTGAACCCACACCACAGGAGTGCTTATCCCCTCAGTAAATGTACATGCTGATGGGGTTGTTGTTTTTTTTTTTGTGGTGCCAGTACTGGGGCTTGAACTTAGGGCCTTGGCACCTTAGCTTTTTCAGTCAAAGCTAGCACTCTTATCATAACCACACTTTGAGCTATTCCTCGTTAACTGGAAGTAAGAGTCCAGGCTGGCTTTGAACTGTGACTCTCAGATCTCAAGTCTCCTTAATAGTAGGATTTAATTACAGGTATCACTGGTGCTTGGTTTGTGGAGCTGATTTTTAAATTCTGAGAACACTGATCTGCCCTTGTCAGTCATGGGGCTTGAACTCTGGGCCTGGGCGCTGTCCCTCAGCAATTCAGCTCGAGGCGAGTGCTCTACCACTTGAGCTACAGCACCACTTCCAGTTTTCTGGTGGTGGTTTATTAGAGATAAGAGTCTCACAGATTTTCCTGCCCGGGCTGGCTTTGAACCATGATCCTCAGATCTCAGCCTCCTGAGTAGCTAGGATTACAGGCCTGAGCCACCAGTACCTGGCTGATCTGTATTTTTAATGAAGAAGCAAAATTGGTTTGTAGATTAGATATAAAGTCACTGTATGACAGGGATGAAGGAAGCAGAAATCATAGGAAATGAAGTATAATATTTACCCCAAATACTTTTAGGGTGCTTTGCTTTGGGGGCACTTAGAAGCAGCTCAGTGGCACTCGTACCCTGGTCTGGTCCTGAAATCTGCAGCCCGCCCTGCTGGCCTTGGCCTGGGCTTCTGTGATCAGCTCCTTCAATGCCAACGGGTCATCTTTCCTCAGGGCAGAGCCCACGTTTTTCAGCATTAATAGGATTAGTTCAATGTCTTTTTCTGTGAAAGTTCCAATAAGTTTCTTCAAAATGTCAAAGACAAGAAGAGAATGCACCACGTGGAAGTTGTACAAATGGGCAACGATGGTGAATAGGTTGTCACACTCTTTGTCTTCACCTCCATTTTTATAGACATCATCAAACTTCCTCACCACAGCCTCCAGAAAGCCCGCGCCAACCTGAATGGGACAAGAGGACCCATGTTATCATGGTGGTCTTCAAACCGCACTGTTCCGTTTTATGCAGCACACAACAAGCACACAGGGCACAGCCTGACTAACACACATGCCTGCTTAGTTCATGGCACACGAACAAACACTGCACACTTAGTAAGGGACAGCACTTCACCATCTGCTGCAGTACACAAATATTTTCTGTAAAGATGTACTTTTCTCTTCAAAATCAACATTTTTGAGGGTCATTTCCGGTTCCTTGGAAAAATAAACTTGATTTTAAAAAGTCTTTTTCTGGCCAGGTGCTAGTGGCTCGTGCCTGTAATCGTAGCTCCTCAGGAGGTAGTGATCAGAGCACTGCGGCTCAAAGCCAACCTGGTCAAAAAAGTCCCTAGGACTCTACCCCCCAATTAGCAATCAAAAAGCTAGAAGTAGAGCTGAGGCCCAAGTGTTAGAGCACTAGCCTTGAGAAAAAAAAGCTTAAGTACCAGGCCCTAAGTTTAAGCACCAGGACCAGCACTCAGAGGCACACACAAGTCTATTTCTAAAAATGTACCACCACTGCTTGGCAATTCTCATTTCTCAGAAGACCTCTTCCAGATATTTCTTCCAAGTTAATTCCTGATCAGGAAGGAATGCAAGTGGGAAAGTGAAGGGCACGAGCAGGCAGGTGCAGCAGCTCCGCAAGGACAGGGAGTGGTGAACACACGCTGCCTCAGCCCACTCCCAGAGACCCTGGCTGAGACACGCGCTGTTCCTCAGGAGCCCCACAGCTACCGGCTGCCAGGCTCAAAGACAGAATCAAGTCAGGAACTAGCAGAGGCCCCATGAAGTTTGGTGACGTTACTATGGCACCTTCCCATTGCTGTTCTGGAACATTCTACTCCCAATTCAGTAATTTGGTACTGAAGGAGGAAGGCCTGGATTTGAATTTATCTGGTTTAAACTGGGACAATGAAATGCAAAGGCAGGAATGGCAGAGAGTATTTTGAGAGAATCACGGCAAGCCATTGTTCTCAACTCCTAGCCAATCTGAGAATGAGGGAGAAGACAGAGACAGGCATGGTGGTAAGGTGCCGAGGAGGGAGCAGTCCAGCTGGAGGCCATCATGCCGGCCTGGGGACTAAGGTCTGGGCACAGAGACCCCGCTGACAGGGCAGGGCAAATCACTGGCTGGCTAGGAATCCCCAGGGTTTGCCCTGGGTAATGAATGTGCAAGACGCAGGTTAGGGGGCTGGATAAATCCCTTCAAGGGCCTTCTCAGCTTCACTGCAGGACATCAGGCAGGACAGGCTGATGTTTGAGAAGTGCCAGTAATCTCAGGGGAGGATGAGACATGGCTCAGAGCACAACAGGAACATATACACACAGCCCTGCGAGAATCTAGAGAGGACAACAGATTCTCAGGAGGGAGGCAATGGTAATTGCTAGAAGTTGAAACTGAAGACTGAGACTTCATGTAACCTGAAAACTCACACTCAAGACCCTTTACTAGGGCTGGGAAGGTGGCTCAGTGGTAGAGCGCTTGCCTTGCATGCCTGAGGCCCTGGGTTTGATTCCTCAGCACCACATAAGCAAAAAGAAAAAAGCTGGAAGTGGCGCTGTGGCTCAA
This sequence comes from Dipodomys spectabilis, assembly GCF_019054845.1. Lineage (NCBI taxonomy): Eukaryota > Metazoa > Chordata > Mammalia > Rodentia > Heteromyidae > Dipodomys > Dipodomys spectabilis. Next base: position 333,357 of record NW_024871323.1, on the reverse strand, counting down.
GTGGTAGAGCGCTAGCCTTGAGCTGAAGAGCTGACGGACAGCACCCAGGCCCAGATTTCAGCCCCCACGACCGGATCCCCCTCCCCCCCAAAAGAAGACTACTAAAGATAAACCTGAAGAATATTCTGTATTTGACTAACTACCATCTTAAATCCATGCACGAGTTAAGGAATCAGAATTCCACAGATAGGCAAAAAAATCCAGGCTCCAAATACATTCAGTTATGTGTCCAACATTACAAGTAGATTTAGTTATATAAAAATTTGTCAAAATTTAAATTCTATTGTCTTCAAAACTAAATATAGTTTTATAACAGTTAACACGAATATAATTCATGATGCAAAAATTATGACTCATATTGCAAAACTATACATTGACCCTGATGCGTGCATATTAGCACAAGTCTACATAGGTCTGATTTTAGATGACGTGTTGGAGCAATGCAGCAGCTGGAATCATGTCTCTTCTTCTTTCCATGAATTCCTGTGAGGACACTTCCCTCAGACAGCACCGGAGGAAGTTTAATGGAGCAGGGTCCTGAAAGCTCATCACATCCCTGGCAGGAGTTTTAGTGGATGTCATTAGCTAAATGACTTCCCCTTGAACAAGTCATCTCATTGTCCTTTATGCTATTAGCAAAGGTTTAAATGAGAAGTAGGACTAATGATATCATGTTTGCAATCAACTCAATCCCTGATGTGCTGTAGATGGTCAGGTCTATGACTTTCACTATAGCTCACTGAAATCCTATCTGTACAAAAACCATACATTACAAAGTCTGATGAAGTGCACCAGCGTGCCCTCGGAGGACGGGGATGTACTAAGCAGGCCACAGAACAACATGAATTACGGCAATCGCAGGGCACAAAGAAACATGTCCATGGCTTCCATTATGCTTTGTAATGGGAAGAAAATGGACTCACTCATGTGTGAAGTGAGTATAGCTCTTGGAACAAAAAGTTACTTCCAAAGACCATTCCCAACGCAGCTGGTACAAATGCTGCACAGCAGAGATCACAAGGGGTCGAGGGCTGTGCTGACATCTTCCTCTATCCGCACCCTCCCGGGCCCAACAGGTCTGAAGGCCTTCGTCTTCCAATGAGACTACTGCTGTATAACAAAGTTTAGAAGATGGTCTAGGAATAGCAAAGACTCCTGTAGCTGCAGCCAGCCAGGAAAACGGGGAGAACACAAGGTCGACAGGAACATCTCCTCCACCATTACCATGGTGAATCACTAGCCTTTAGTGAGTCCTCTGGGCCACTTGCACCCATCACCTAGAGGAAAGGAACTCCACCACTCTGACACAGACAGTGGTTGGGGGGGAGGGACAGACAATACCTCGATCCCAACCGTGTGGTGAAGGATGCTAACGAGGAGGACGTGCTCCATCATCAGTCTGCTGGGCATGGCCGTGGCAGTGGCGCAGGCGCCCATGAGGGCTGCGGTAAGGGTGTCGCTCATGTCCTTCCTGCTGTGGGTCATGTACAGCTCCTCCAGCTGCCCACTGATGGAGGCCATGTTCGGCTCACTCAGCCTGCAGCAGCAGAGAGTGAGCAAAGAAAGCAATGGTGTTCTAAATGTAGGACTTTTCAGGTCAATGAAAAACTAAGGAGTTACCAATACTACCCAGCCATCCTACTCCATCCACTCTTACTCCACTCTGGGCCTGCTGCAGTAATCTAGTGTGTGCTTCTTATAATCATACAGTTCAGAATCTCAGGTGTAACTGTCCCTTTGTCTCCTGTGGCAACCAAAGCACTCCATGGTCTCCAGGATGGAGGATGTGCCTATAGGACCAAGAACTGACATCCTAAGAACCTGGGACCACTCTAGAAAAAACACTACCTTTGGGGCTAGAGGCATGGCTCAGGTGGTAGAGCTCCAGGCTTTCAGTGAAAGTGTCAGACCCTCAATTCAAATCCTGATCCTGAGGGGAAGAGGAGAGAAATACTACCGTGCCCATCTCTGCACTGAGAACAGGCTGCTCCATCTGAGCAGGTGAGGAAGGAAGGCCATGTGTATCCAGACTACCCACCTTGCACCTGGGCTACCACTGAGCATCAAAACAGCAGGGTAAAATTCCAGCAGATGCTGTAGAAAGTGTTTGAGCTTTACTTAGAAACAGAAGCAATGTAGGAAAGAGGGAGTGTGACAAAGGGTGGAACAAGAGCCTTGTGGTGGAATGAATGCTTCTGTATCCTGTGATGGAATCGTTCTGTATCCTGTGGTGGAATGGCTCCATAGCTTGTGGAGAAATGTTCTATATCTTGTGATGGAATGGTTCTATCTTGCGGTGGTGTTTACATAATCTTCATCCCATAAAGCCACAGAATCACACACAGGTGTTTGGAAAATGGAGGAAGGTATGTAGGAACTCCCGTACTGCCTTTACAGGTCTCTGTGAATCTGTAGTAATTCCCAAATGAACATTTAACAAAGTAAAACACACTGGAAACTAGAGGTGAGGACAGTGGCCACCTCCAGAAGAGAGCTGGAAAGGGCCTCTGGGTAAGGAAAATGGGACAACTGGAGAAAAGTATTAGCAGACAAGAGTTTCAGTCAGTCTTCAAAGCTAGAGAGCCACGGAGGGGGTGTGAGTGACAAATGAAGTCCCATCTCTGTGGTTTCCAACAGGCATTATTTGATTTGTATTTACTCAGGGTCTCATGCCTGCTAGACAAATAGGCAGCGCCCTACCACTTGAGCCAGGCCTGCAGTCCTGTGTTTTACTCTTAAACTGGAGGTAGGAAATGCAGAAGTGAGCAGTGACCCAGAAGAGAGAGGCTGTCCAACTGAGTGGGCGTGCTCCTCCCTCACAAGGCTTTCTCTGCTCTTCCCAAGAGAACAATCTCCATCCCATTCCTTCCCAGTGTGGGCCAGGGGTTGCGTTCAAACAGACAGCCAGTACCAAATGGCCGGGCCTCCTCTCTGTCATAATACTATGGGTCTGGATGCATCTCTACATGCAAAGACCCTGTCACAGGTATTTCAGTCCCAGGACAGTCTCTGTATAGGGACACATGGATGGCCTTGGGACATGGGATGCAGCCATCAGGAAGGTTACCTGTTCATGAGGCCTTTAACCTGCTTCTTCAGCCTTTCTAGTTCTTCCTTCTTGCGGACATCCCCTGTGCCCTCCTCCGGCCTCACCCGAGGTGGGATGTACTTTCTACTAGGCTCACAAGGGCTCTCCTGGAAAAGAAGAATACATTGAGAGAAGAAAAAAAAGCTTTCCTCGTATGTTTGCACATTTACATTTAAATTCCCAGCCGCCTGCCACGGCTGTACGCGGGACAGGAGCTCTGGCTGCAGCGTCTAGAACCTTCCGGGTGGCCTGGGCGGCCTGGCCTCCCTCGATGGGCCGCGTCAAGCCGTCGAGGCCCCGCGCCCGAGGGCCGGCCCGCGGGGCTAGGAGGTGCGCCCGCTGCGCCCGCTGTACCTGACACGGCCCGTCGTCCTCTTCCTCTTCCGAGGAACTCTGGCTCGTGTCTTCGTCTTCCGAGGAACTCCGGGTTTCCTCTTCGTCTGCAAAACGGACTCTCTTCGGTGCGCTCTCCCCCCGCGCCTCGGCCTCGTCCTCGTCCTCGTCTTCCTCCTCCTCCTCCTCCTCCTCCTCCTCTTCCTCCTCGCTCCCCGGGTCGCTCCCGGGGCGGGTGTGTCGTCCCGCCGCCGCCGCCGCCGCCGCCGCCTCCTCCCCGCCGCTGTCACCGCCGCCCAGGCCGCCCCGGGGCTCCAGGGCCCCCAGGATGTAGTCCAGCCCGTCCCGCGCGAAGCTGAGCGGCACCGAGCCGCCGTCGCCCTTCTTCCTGCGCTTGTGCCAGCCCAGGCGGCGCTCCAGCTTCCGGATCTCCCGGTCCTCCTCCTCGTTGGCCAACAGCAGCGCCCGCTGCCGGGCGGCGGCGGCCTTCCCGGGGCCGGCCGGGGCCTTCCCGGCGCGGGGCGGCGGGGCCGGGGCCTGGCTCTGGGCCTCCCCGGCGCGGGGCGGCGGGGCCGGGGCCTGGCTCGGGGCCTTCCCGGCGCGGGGCGGCGGGGCCGGGGCCTGGCTCGGGGCCTCCCCGGCGCGGGGCGGCGGGGCCGGGGCCTGGCTCGGGGCGGCCCGCGCGGGCGGCGGGCGGGCGCTGTCCCCGGCGCGCCCCGGCCCCGCCGCGCCCCGCGCCCGCCGCCGCCGCCGCCGCCTCTCCCGGCGCAGCTCCTGGCGGCTCTGGCCGCCGCCCGCGCGGGAGCGCGCCGCGCAGCCCCGGCCCTCGGCGCCCGCGGGGGCCTCGCCGGCGGCGGCGGCGGCCCGCACGAAGCCCCGCACGGCCAGACGCAGACGCTTCAGGGCCCCCGCGCCGCCCCCGCCGAGGCCGCGGCGCCCGCCGCCGCGCTTCGTGCGCGCCGCGCGGCCTCCAGAGCCGCCCCGGCCGGCCGCCCCCGTGCTCGAGGCCGCCGCCATCTTCCGGGACGCGTCGTCGCGCGACTTCCGGCGGAGGCGGGACTTCCGGCGAGGCGAGGCTTTCGGAGGGGAGCGCGGCGCGGAGACCGAGCGCGGGGGCCGAGCGGCGCCCCCTGCTGTCCGGAGGGGGAGTCGCGGCGAGGGGCTGACTTCAGGCGTGGGGGGCGTGGGGGGGAGGACCGGCATGGAGGGGGGACACACAGACACACATGACCGAACCCCGCGAAAGCTAAGCAAAAGCGGGGCGCGACGACGCACGCTGGCGATCCAAGCCGAGACACGGGCGCTGCCGCGGGGCGCCGGGGCTCGGCCGAGCGCCAGGCCCTGGGTTCGAGTCCTCACCCACACGCCAGGGAAGCCGGAAGTGGCGCAGGCGGCCCGGGCCGGGGAGAGCCGCCGGTGTCCCCGCTCCTCCCGCTCCTCCGCGCCCGGTCGGTGCCTTGGCCGGCGAGCAGGCCCCGGGCCTGGGCCCACCACACCTCCTCCCCAGCCGCCTCCCGCCCCTCCGCTCACCCGGCCCGGGTCCCGCCCCTCCGCTCACTGCGGTTACTGTTACTGTTGTTGTTTGTACTGGGGATCGAACCAGACCCCACTGTGCGTGCGTGCGTGCGCGTGTGCGCGTGTCCGTCCATCCTTCCAGGGAAGTGTGGCACAGGAGGCCGCCTTCCGCTGCCCTGGCCTCCGGGCCTGCTGCGCACTCGGACGAGGTTCTGCAGGAGGAAAGGAAGAAGACCAGGAAGCACAAAGGAGGAGGCGGGGAGACAGAAGCAAAGCGTGGAGGAGTTCTCGCCCAGCAGGGGCAGGACAGGTGAGGATTTCAGGAGGAGGGAGAAGGACGCCCTGGCAGCAGAGCACCCTCCCAGCCGCGGGCCCAGCTCGCACAGGCATGACTTAGCCCATGAGCACAGGGCGAGAGGCAGCCTTGATGTAGAACAGACCGCAGCAAGTGACAGGAAGGCAGCACCCGGAGACAGGGCCTGCCACGGGGGACCTGGGAGCAGGAGCCGCAAGCCAGGGAGGCTGGTGACCGGTGCCATGGATTCTGGGACACAGGAGATGGCTGAGGAGGGGCGGCGTCGGGCAGCATGGGCACCAAAGTTCAAGCAGCGGCGTGAACCCTGGCGGTGGCAGAGGCATGGACCCTGCGGCCGGTGGTGGCACACACAGGCCCGTGGGTGTCCTGGCTGCCCTGGGCACGTGGGGAGAGCAGCCATGCCCCAATGCTGGCCCGGGGGCCACTGAGGGAGCCGGGAGCTGGAGGTTGGGGCGAGGTGGCTGGAGGTTGGGGCGAGGTGGCCGGAGGGAGAGTCCCCTCGCTGAGGGGGTCCTCGCTGGAGCCCAGGCCGCAGCCGCCCCCTCCAAGGCCTTGCGCTGGTCTGCGGGCCGCAGCGCCTCTGGCAGACTCTCCCAAGCAGGGTGCCCTGGGTCTCTTGCACCCCGCACAGGAACAACTGGAAACTCATGTTTTGTGTTGTGCACGTTTGTTTGCTTCTGTCGCAGTTCTGGTTTGGTTGCTTTGACTATGGACTATGTGTGGCATAGGTGGATAGAAGGACCCCTCCGCGCGCTCTGGCTCCTCCCCTCACTCTCCTCTCCAGCTCCTCCTCCTCCCTGGTCATCATAGCTGAGCCACAACAGCATTCAACCCAGTGTCCGCCCTTCCTGTCACCCTCTCCACTTACGCTTTCCTTCCATCTGCTAGTAGGACTCATCACATGCTCATATTTTGTTCTCTATCGATTTCGCTTTTAGCTAGTAACTAGAACGCCTTATTCTTTGTATGTGTGTGTACACTTGGTCAGTTTCTTCATCCCCTCCTTTCCTCCCTCAACACATTAGCTAATCTTTTCTGCAGAGCCTCTGCTGTTAAGCTCAGCTGCTCCCCCCCCTTCTCCCCATGTAAACACCCCCACACACTGCTCGCCATTACTACCTCCCCAGCCGCTCCTTTGCCAGCATGGTTCACACAGGTCCTCCTGGATCATCAAGGCGGATCTTCATAAAGACACCAAAGCCGTAGCCAGGCTGGTCTTCTTTGGTGACTGCCACATACACAGGTTATGGCTCAACTGCAAAAGCTTTTTTTATTTTTTATTTGTCAATCATGAGGCTTGAACTCAGAGCCTGGGCACTGTCCCTCAGCTCTTTTGTTCAAGGCTAGCACTCTACCATTTTGAGCCATAGCGCCACTTCCAGTTTCCTGGCTGTTAATTAGAGATAAGAGAGTCATGGACTTTCCTGCCTGGGCTCGCTTTGAACCTTAATCCTCAGATCTCAGTCTCCAGAGTAGCTAGGATGACAGGCGGGAGCCACCAGCTCCCATCTGCCAAAGTTTTGATAGCCAAGCTTCTTTACCCAGAGTAGAGAAGAGGTCTGCACCGTGTCTCATTGACATCGAAGTTGAACATACCACTTCTGAGCTGTATTCCTGCAATCTGGTAGCATGAAACTACACTGCAACCCAGCCGCCACTCAGTCTTAAATAATCCAGTGAAAGGATACAGGGGATTGAAACCTCCATCTAAAATTTAGGCTCCACGTGCATACATCTTAGAGCAAAGCAATCACAAAATTCATTAATAAACAAAGCAACATGTCTCCCTTAAAAGCCAATACCTGCTCTTTTAGTGTCAATGAACAGGAAGCAATTCCAAACAACAAATCAAAAAAAGGAGGACCAGAATAATCAAAGACATTAAAGAGATATCTAAGCAGCTAAGTGAATTAAAATAAGATACAGACAATTCCAGAGCTCAGAGAATTCAGATGAATAGCTGGAAGGGTTAAAGAAGACCGCAGGATATAGAAGATAAATTTGGCAATGATAAATTTTGAAAAAAATCAAATTGGAATTTTGGTAAGAAAGAGATAATTAGCTCAGATCTTAAAACCCACTAGAAGAACCTTGCTAATAGAATAGGACAAACTAAAAATAGAGCATCAGGGACCGAAGATAAAGCAGAGAAATTAGATCAGCCAATCAAAGACATTGGAAGACACTAGGAAAATAGTTCTGAAATTTACAAGACTTTCAGAAGACCTAATCTATGAATCATAGGAACAGAAGAAATAGAAACTAAAGGCTTAGATAGCCCTACTCAATAAACTAGCAGAAAAATTCACGCATTGAGAAAAAGATCATCCAGTTGGAGCAGGCATACAAAGCACGGAATGCACAGTATCAGCAAAGAAATACCCCTGGACATATAGTAGTTAAAGCACTGAATAAGCACAGCAAAGCATTCTGAAACAAAACAGAAGTCATACGTCGCATTCAACGGCGAGCCTGTTAGAATAGGAGCAGATTTGGGGTTACTTCTGTGTCATGGATCTAGGTTGTGGGTGTTGGGGCAGCAGGGAGCTAGATCATCCGCAGGAAGCTGGAGCAACGCTGCCCTCCGCCCTCCGGCCCCTCCCCAGCTCTGGGCCTAGCTGCATCCACCTCCTAAGAGACCTGCATCCACAAGATCCAGATCACTCCCTCCCTCCCTCCCTACCTCCCTCCTTCCGTCCTTCCTTCTCTCCTTTCCTCCTTCCTTCTCTCCTTTCCTCCTTCCTTCCCTCTCCCCCCTCCCTCCTTTCCTCTCACATTTCCTCCTCATTTTTGAGACCGTGGTGTCATCCACATGCCCTGTCTACTCACTTAACAAACGTACGTGTTCTTATTCTATTAAAATGCACCATTAAAAACATGTGTCTTATACATGTGTGTGTAGTGGAAGGAAAGGAGGAAGGGAGGAAGGGAGGGAGGGAGGGAGGGAGGGAGGGAGGGAGGGAGGGGTGGGCTACATTGAGGGGAGTACAGACAACCACCGAGGTGAGGCTGAGCTCTCCGCGGCTCTGGGTGTGAACGTAGCTGGGAGTTTGGGTTTGCTGCTGGGCTTGTGCAGCCCCATTGTGCCGCGTGTTTGCCTTGGGCTTGGAGGGGCCTCGGCGAGGGAAGAGGCTTCTGGCCGCTGGGGTCTGCGGTCTTGGCTGAGCTTGTTTACACAGGTCTGGGTTGTTGTTTAGAAGAAGTTACCAGCCTGGCAGCTCATCCTCTGACACCGTCATCATTTGTCAGATGAGTAAGGACTTGTCCTGGACCGGCAGGCTTGGTGACCGGAAGAGAAGGCACGAAGCTGTGGTTTGATGTGATTTTCAGCTTCCAGGCCAACTGTTTATCACATTAGGACATGGATCTATAAATAAATTTGAAAGCAGTGAGACACCGGGGGCGCTGTGGTAAGTGATTTGTAAACACGCTGTGTGTCGCTGACCCTGTACTGTTCACGTGGACGCTTTCGTTATGGTTATCAATTTTACCTCGATGACAAAGTCCTTGCAAAACCTTGGTTCCCTGGCACAAGCTGTGTCGGCCGCTCCTTCAGTATCTGACGAGCGGAAAGCTGCCTGTGTTCTGGCTGAATTTCAGCTGCATCTTCATTTTCTCAGCGCTTCAGCGCTTGCTGTGCGTGCACGGTCCCCATTGTCTCTGTTTCCTCTTGTCTAGAGACCGCGTCTCCCTTCGCAGCAAAGTTGCTCAGTGCCCTTGAATGCGGGCAGCCGCAGTTTGGCCACGTGGCCATCTCTCCTTGTTGATAAAGTCAAACCTGCTTTGTTAGTCATGTAAGGTTTTTTTCCTTACTTTTTTGTGTTCTGCAGTTTCTGTGCAAGGCTTCATGGACGAACATTTTGTGCTTGTGCAAGTCAAACTTAAACCCAGGTTGTTTCCCACCAATATTTGATGACAAGCCCATGTGCCCCAATCTGTCTGGTGTCAGCTTAGCTGGCACTGGACCCGGGCTCTGCTGCACGCGTGCGTGCCCTTTGTCTGTCCGTGGAGCCGTCTCGTTTTGCCCGGGAACAAAGTACCAGCATTTCAGAGCTAATTTTTTCAAAAGCATGCGACACCGTCTAGCACTGTCCCCTGACAGACTCGCTCGCCTCAAGGCCTCTCCCTCCCCATCCAGACAGCACAGCCACGGTAACAGCCGCGCCTCAACTCCTTGTTAGCCGAAAACCTCTTCATTCTGTTGTAAGGAGTTAAGTGAGCTCCCGAAGACAGTTGGAGGTGAGGCGGGGGCGGGGCGCACCTTCCTTCTCCCGCCCGCCGTCCCGTGCCAGCCCCTCATGACTGGGCACCGGAGGGCCCATGGCCCCTTTCCCCCTCTCCTGGGCCCGCTGAACAGTTCCCCAAATATCCCTGAGGCCTAGCTGCCCACCAGGGCCTGGCCTCCCCATGCCCTCCCTTCCTGGACTTTTTCCTTCTCTGTCTCTCTTCCCATGAAGACTGGGATGGCATTCTCTGTTTCAAAGTATGTTCTGGAAGAACCATTGAACACAGCAGCTTAACTGAAAAACCCAAGCCCTGAAAAGCTATTGGGTTGCTACCCAGAAGTGGCCGGTGTAGTCCAAGTTCTCTACCTCTGCAGACCCAGTCTGATTCTCGATTTCCTCAGCATCAGACTCTCCTACACACAGATAGATGTGTTTTGTTTTTGTTTTTGTCATTTATGGGGCTTGAACTCAGAGCCTGCGCACTGTCCCTGAGCCTCTGTGTGCTCAAGGCTAGCTCTCTACCACCTGGGCCACAACACTGCTTCCGGATTTCTGGTGGTTAATCGGAGATGAGAATCTCATGGAGTTTCCTGCCTGGGCTGACTTTGAACAGCCTCCTGAGTAGCTAGGATGACAGGCATGAGCCACAGATGCCCGGCCTGCTTCCATTTTTTTAAGTGGCTAATTGGCAGTAAGAGTCTCATAGGGACTTTTCTGCCCAGGCTAGCTTCAAACCTCCATTTCAGATCTCAGCCTCCTGAGTAGCTAGGATTACAGGTGTGAGCCACCGGCGTCTGGCTCACACAGACGCCCTTTGGAGGGGGTAGTGAGGTTCATCTCTGAGTCTTTTTCTGGAGCCCTGCCCGTGTCCAGGTTGGTTGTGAAGACGGCTTGTGAAGTCCCGCCAGAGCTGGCGAGGGGTTAGGAGGTAAGAACTGTGACCCCGGCGTGGAAGAGGAGTGGAGGCGTGGTTGGCTGGACATGTCACGGGGTTCATTCTGCCGCCTGTGACCTTGTGAATATTCAGAACTGTCATTGCACTTGCTTGTTCACCGGTCTCCTGACACGCCGCTCGGGATGTCCCGGGCCCACACCCCGGCCCTCCCGCGGTGGTGTTCCCACAGACCCGACAACCTCCAGCCTTCCTTCCCATTCTCAGACTCCCCCAGGTCTGTGTTACATGCTGGAGTATTTACCACGGAAGCCATCAGTGCCCCCCAGGGACGCCTTCACGCCCCCTTTACCACCGCACAGCTCAGTGGCCAAGTGAGGGAGTCCTCCCTGGTACCCATCAGTGGATGACCGCACAGAGGAAATGTGGTGTGTCTGAAAAAAGTTGTATTCAGCCGTAAAGAATGAAGCGCTGTCACACGCAGGAGCTGGGTGTAAAACCAGGCTCAGGGCGTGATCACGTGTCTTCTGTCTCGGGCGGAATTTAGGCTGGGGGGTCTGAAGACAGTGGGGACTGCTAGGGATGTGGGAGGGAGAGAGGGTCAGAAGGCGGTGGGGGTGGATATGGAAAAGGCACACAGGCACGTAGAGGGAAGGGCCAGGATGAAAACTATTATTGCCACCCACCGGCTCCTCCTATAATTCTGGCCACTCAGGAAGTTGAGATCTGAAGATCACGGTTCAAAGCCAGCCTGGGCAGGAAGGGCCATGAGATCTTACCTTCCACTAATCAACCAAAAAGCCAAAAGTAGAGCTGTGGCTTAAGTGGTAGAGCACCAGCCTTCAGTGAAAAAGCTAAGGGACAGCACTCAGGACTGGAGATCAAGTCCCAATACCAACACACACACACACACACACACACACACACACACACACACACACACACACACACACACACACACACACACACACACACCCCAAGCAAAATGAAATCTATTACTTTGTACATGTAATACAGGCTGATAAACACACCCTTTCTATTCACCAGCAGGACTGTTACTATTAAGTGTTGTTTTTATGTGGGCTTCTGTGACATTTAAACAAACAAGACAAACAACGACCCAGAACCCCGCCCCCCCAGTATCTATCACCTGACAGATGATTGTATTTGAGGTTGGGATGAGGGGCTGGAATAGGTGGGCAGGACCCTTTTCTTATTAGCCCAGAGGAAGTCTCTAGCAATAGTCAAGGGACGCCTAAACACCAGCTTTTAAGTGAGCTGTGTTTTAAATAGGCTGATTTAAAAATAGACAAAAATAAATCAGGAGGCCACTGTAAATCAAGGTCTTGCATTAGCACACTTCCTGCTTCTTTCGTGAAATGTATGACTAATCTCATTGCTGCTGGAAAAGAGATCCTTTGAGTTGGAGAGACTGGGGGGGGGCTTGACGGTCCCTAGCCGATCATGCTCATTCAGGTCTAATGTCCGCTCCCCGGCTGAGCGCTGTGGAACCTTGCGTGTATCACAGCATCATTTGGAACTCATATTCACAGCACACACATTCCCCAAGACACATTTACTTGCTTGTTCTGCCTTCTTCCTGGTGAGTTGAAAATACTGGTTTATGACGATAGAACATCATTTCTTTCTTTTTTTTTTTTGGTCGGTCGTGGGGCTTGAACTCTGGGCCTGGGCGCTGTCCCTCAGCTCTTCAGCTCAAGCCGAGCGCTCTACCACTTGAGCTACAGCGCCACTTCCGGTTTTGTGGTGGTTTATTGGAGATAGGAGTCTCACGGTCTCTCCTGCCCGGGCTGGCTTTGAACCGTGATCCTCAGATCTCAGCCTCCTGAGTAGCTAGGATTACAGGCGTGAGCCACCAGTACCCGGCTAGAACATCATTTCTGTGGAGTAAATATCTTCAGCATCTACTGACCCAGAGAGCACGGCCAGCAGCTGCGATGATGGAGAACTTGCACACCACGCTGACCTGAACAGTCTCCTTTTTACTGGAGTAAACTTCACTCTTGATACTGCACTTGTGGACATTCTTTTCTGCTCGGCTGACAGCACCCACTGGTATCTGCAGCAAGATTGGGTGGGAATGATGTAGAAGTCTTCACTCATGTATTGACCTCTGTTTGGTACATGGAGCCCAAGACAGGGATTCTGTGGATGGACGTGATTGCTTCTGCAGAGATCCCAAGCTTTGAACCCCCAGTTTGCCTTTGTTAGAGGGTTCCAAGAAAACCCTAGTGGGTGGGAGGGCCTGACAGCAAATTCCATATTTAACTGTGTAAGGCAGTGGCGCTCCCTGACGACTTCAGAGTGCAGTGAGGCTGGTGCCAGCTGTGTTGGAGGCCAGCACTCCCACGGAGAAGGGAACAGAGGCGGGCATGGAAGCCGGCGTCTCCCGTGGGGGACAGGAGGTGGGCATGGCACCGGCCTGCACTCCCAGTTCTCTGTAGGACATGCTGTCTTCGTACTTGGAGTGGATAAATAACAGCATGGAAACGCCTCACTGTCTAATCGGGGACCAGCCGGCACCCAGTGTGCAGCTGCTGGCCTGGCTCCACCCTGCCCAGGCCTACTCCTCGCCCGGCCCAGTGTGTATCGCGTCACCGGGGAACAGCCAACTGGGCTGGGCCATGCAGGGACCCTCTACCATGCTGCCTGACCCAGTGCCCACGTCCCCTCCGCCCCCTCCAGACCCAGCACCCACATCCCCTCCGTCATCTCCAGACCCAGCGCCCAGTGCCTGCGTCCCCAGGACACAGGCCGTAGCCTGCTCACTGGGCCAGCTTCCTGGCTCTGGGGAAAGGCCAGAGGTGACCCAGCTGTGTCCCTGGGCTGGTGTGGCCCCCAGCTCACACTCATGCTAGGTGTGGTGCTGAGAGGCCCACACCCTGGTTGATCTGGAGATAGAGAATCGGTGTGCAGGTGTGATCTGTACACTGGCTGCACAGAGCAGGGGATGAAAACGGCTGCAGCTGTTTCTGGGGAGCGGGGTGGGGTCTGCTTGGGGATCAGGCCAGGAGTCCGGGACTAAGGCAGCTCCTTACTGTCCAAGTACCAAGCATACAAGAGCACAGCTCCTGCACCTTTCCACTTCCTAATGCCCATATCTAACACAGGACGTGTCATTTTGCAATATACAACCCCACAATATTTGAAGCTGAAAAAGCAAGACGTTTCATTCTGCAGTTACATCATGTATGTTTTCAGTTGTTGCCATTTTGAGACGAGCCGGGTTGTGACCGTACTGCCCAGGCTGGCCTTGAACTCACAACCCTCTCGCCTCTCCAGGGCTGGATGGCAGCCGTGCACCACTGCTCCTGACTTACACCATGTGTACCTTTCAGCCAGCTCCTCTGACATTGGGGCGCTGGGGTGCCTCTCTCCCCAGGCTGGCCGCCTTCGGTGAGCCTATCCTGGAGCTCCTGCCACAGGCCGCGCTTTCGGACAGTTCATGTCCCCAGCTCCGTGTCCGTTGGTTTACGGCAAGGCCTTTGTGAGCCCTGGGTTGAGATATTAATATCATTAAATAACGCCGGTGACTGATTAGAAGGAGGCTGGACGGCCCTGCCAGCCAGACGCAGACATATTACCACCTCTCCTCGCTGCGGGCCGCACCCTGTGCATGCAGAAGAAACCCTCACGACCATCCTCAGCCCAAACACATTAAATCATGACTTTAATTATAGCAAAACTGGACACAGAGGTCCTGTCACTAATCTACTTTTATCTTGGCACCTCATCCCCTCCAATACTTTATTTCTTTTCGGGTCATATTAGTCAATCGGGCACAAGCAGTAGTACTTATTTATCTTAGTAAATTATGGTACAATTATAATAATTCCTCAGTTTACCACTATCTCACAATCATGTAGGAGCCAGACATTCTGAAAGATGATCTGAATCCAATCTTAATCCTTTCCACCATGGCCTCTTCTGCTTTACCAGAAGAGTTTAGGTGTGTTGGGTTGTTATAGACCTTTTTTTTTTTTTTTTTTTTGGAAACTCTCCCACTTAGTGTTTGATTTGCACCAATAGTCTGTCTGTGTCAGGTAGATTCAAAGAGAGCTGTCGAGTGCGACCCTGAGTTTGAGCTGGAGAAGGTGAGGGCTGGGGCTGGGGCTGGGCCTGGGGCTGCACGGCTCAGCAGACCTGGAAAGGGACCCGGGTAGCCAGGGCAGCGGAAGGAGACGAGTGGTCCTTCCCTCCCGGGTCCTTCCCTCCCTGGTCCTCCCGCGGTTTGACCCCGGCCCAGTGCCTCGCTGTGAGGCTCCGGTGGGAGTTCCCGGGCCTGCTTCCCGTGAGGCAGGCCATGGCTGGCTTGGGAGGCCGACTCTTAGCATCACAGTCTTAGACGTTCCATTGCAGCAGGAGATCTACAGCAAATCAGTCCAGGGCCTCCAGCCGCAGCCACTCCCGCGTGTGTCAGGCTGCGGGGCCGTGGGCAGGCCAGGACAGAGTCAGGGCAGGCAGTCACTCCTGGAAGTCCCTTCCTGCCAGGTGCTGGTGGCTCAGGCCTGTAGTCCCAGCCACTCAGCAGGCAAAGATTTGGAGAATAGACATTCAAGGCCAGTCTGAGCAGGAAAGCCCAAGAGAGTCTATCTCCAATTAATTAGCAAAAATCTAGACTAGTGGTATGGCTCCAATGGTAGAACATCAGTCATGAGCAAGAAAGCTGGGTAAGGGAAAGGCCCCTGAGACTAAGGCTTCATATAGCCAAAAAGAAAAAAGAATGTTCACAGTTGGCTGGTGGTCCAGTAACCCTCCAGAAGGCAGAGACAGGGGACAGTTCTAGGCTACCACAGACAAAAAGTTAGGGCTGGGTGCCAGTGGCTCACGCTTGTAATCCTAAGCTACTCAGAAGGCTGAGATCTGAGGACTGCAATTTGAAGCCAGTCCAGACAGGAAAGTCTATGATACTCTTATGGCCAATTAACCACCAAAAAAAGCCTAAGTGGCTCACAGTAGTAGAGCACTAGCTCTGAGCCAAAGAGCTGAGAGACAGCACTCAGGCCCTGAGTTCAAGTCACAGGACTGGTGTATGTGTGCCTATGTGCATGCACACACACACACACACACAAATGTGCACATACACACACACACACACACACACACACACACACAGCATTTTCTGTACACCAGTTGTCATGGGAAAATTTAACACCATGAAGGAGCTGGACTCGGGCCTGGACAAAGAGGACTTGGGCCCAACAGGCTTGAGGGAAGCAAGGAGGGAAGGAAGGAGGGGAGAAAGAAGGAAGGAAGGGAGCTCATGGCGGCCAGCTGTGGCCTCTGACACCCACTTCCGGCATGCTCAGCTTCTTCCAGCCCTTTTGTGCAGGTTGTTTTTGAGACAGGATCTTGTTTCCTACCCCGTGTGACCTGGGCCATGACCACCTGGTTCAGTGTGCCATTGCAGCTGAGAAAGCAGGTGCCCAGCTCTCTGTTAAGAAAAGTTAAGAAGGGATTCCAAAAACTTTTCTGCCTGGGCAGGCCTCAAATTACAGTCCTCCCAGTTTTAGCCTCCCATATAGTTAAGCTTACAGGTGTGAGCCACTGGTCCCTAGTGAATAGCTTCTTTTCGTTTACTGAAGTTTCTCTTTTTACTTGTCTCCAGAAAATGTGTAGTTATTTACTTTTTATTTTTCTAGTTCTTGTCATTTTTTTGTAGTAGGATTTGAACTCAGATTCATACGTGCTAGGCAAATGTTCTGCCTGAGTCATGCCTTCAGCCTTTTTTGCTATCATCATCATCATCATTATTATTATTTGTTGGTCATAGGGCTTGAACTCAGGGCCTGGGCGCTGTCCCTAAGCTTTTTCGCTCAAGGCTAGCACTCTACCACTTTGAGCCACAGAGTCACTTCCGGTTTCCTGGTGGTTAACTGCAGATGAGTCTCACTTCCTGCCTGGGCTGGCTTCGGGTTGTGATCCTCAGGTCTCAGCCTCCTGGTGTTAGGATGCCCAGCGTGAGCCACCGGGCTCGGCAGCTCTATTTTTGATGCCAGGTCTTGGAACTACAGTTCCCTCACATCCCCAGCGCAGCCCGGAGCCGGGGGTGACAGAACCTTTTCACTGCACCCTGGTCGTTCCGAGAGACTTTTTGCTCTTGTGGCCAGTCATCCTGTTCGGAAGGAAGACCTCGGCCGCCTTCCGTGGGCTGTGCTTCGCTCATGGTGCCCAGCACCATGGCGCGTGTGGCTGCTGGGGCTGGAGCTGGACGAGGCGCTCGGCGGGAGACTCCCCTCCCCCCCCCCCAGTCAACGCTCAGTGCTCCAGCTCGGGCCTGTTCCCATTGTGTGTGTCTTCCAGTGGGTCCTCAGGGAAGGGAGGGCACACATGGCCCAGTCATTGGTTTCCAGGGAACCCCAATAATCCTGGGCTTGTGGGCAGCATTCCTGCTGGACCGAGAGGAATGGGTCCCTCAGCTCCCTGGTGCCTGGCATCCGTCGGGCCAGTGGGGCCTTGGGAGGAGCCGGCTGCACTCACCCCAGCCCCGGCCTCGGAGCCCTCTGCTTCTGCCTTCGCCTTCCACAGTTCTTTGCCTCCCCCTCCCCGTCTCTCCTCCGGCTCCCTCTTTCTCTTGCTCTTGCTCTGCCTCTCCCCCCCGCCCCCCCCCAGCATGTCATGGGGTGTGAACTCTGTTCTTTGGCACAGTCCCGAGCTTTGTTTTGCTCAAGGCCAGCACTCTACCATGGGAGCCACAGCTCCATCTCTAGCTTGCTGCGGCTGATGGGAGAACAGTCTCACTCATGGACGTTCCTGCCGGGGCTGGCTTTGAACCGGGATCCTCGGCTCTCAGCCTCCTGAGTAGCTGGGATGCCAGGCGAATGCCCCCGGCGCCTGGCTCTTTGCATCTAACCTGTGCTTATTGATTACCCGATGGTTTAATTAGGTAACTCATTGAACATCTCTTTTTCTGCAGTATAAGCACAAGACAGCTGAGCTCGTTAAGCATTCTCTTTGGTGTGATTCAGTATTTCCTTACAAGTTTATGTAAACGTTCTCGTTCCGGGGAGAGTGCCGATGCGGGGCCAGTCAGCCGTGGAGAGCCACGCGAGTGGACGGGAACGCAGAGGAAAGCGGAAGAGTGCCGGCCGGAGTCTCGAGTTGCAGCCGGGTGCCGCCCCGCGTGCGCGCAGCGCAGGAGCGAGTGGCCAGCTCGGAGCAGCAGCACGCACCTGCCCTGTGCAGGGGGGAGGCGGGAGGGCGGGTGCTGGGGCAGTGAGGGGCTCCCGAGGCTGCAGCCATGTTCTGCCCCTGCCTAGAAGCGCCGCACGGACAACTTGGGGCTCCCACTGCCCACCTCGGGGAGAGGACAAAGGTCTCCGTCCAGCGCCCCTACCCCGGCTGACCCCCGTGGCCCTCCCCACCCCTGCCCAGGTCACCCAGTGGAGGAACTGGGCGGGAGAGGCTGACCTCGGCACGTCCGTGCTCTTCGGTGACAGGGACCGCGGCCAGTCCGTGGGAGCCCTGGCGTCCCCTCCTCCTCCCCCCCGCCCCTCCTCCTCCCCCCCCCCCCCTGCGGCCTTGGACGGTCCTGCGTTCCTTCCCAGCATCCGTCTGTGTCCCCAACACTATTTGTTTTTGCTAATGGGACAGAAGTAGAAGAGTGGGGTTTTTACAACGCTGGATGTTACATGGTGTGAGCCAACCAATTTAATTATTGTTCAGGACCCGGGGAGTCACCTCCTACCACCAAGTCCACGATTTATGACCGTCACACGCCTAAGCGGAATTAACCACATTTGAATTTAATTAGAATAGCACGTCCATGATTTCAGAATAAAGCTTAGCCCTGCTAATTTTGAAATTTAATTCTGAAAATTAACCTGATTTATTCCCCTGGGGATTTGCAATGCTTTTGAAACTAATCTTTCAGAAAAAGAAAGAAGTGTATTTTTTTTTTTCAGTGACCTACGGAAATTAGAAGTGGAGCTGTGGCTCAAAGTGGCAGAGCACTAGCCTTGAGGGAAGAGGCTCAGGGACAGCGCCCAGCTCTTGAGTTCAAGCCCCATGACCGACAAAACACACAAGCCCAAAACCCCCTCAGGGACAGTGTCCAGGCCTCCATAGCCTATAGAAATCGACTCCGTGACTGAAGAAATGAGTCCCCATTTAACGAACGCCACGTTTCTGTGCACGATGTTTTGCAATTAAAAAGTTCCAGTTAGCTACTCGGTGAGGTTGAGAGCCGAGGCTCAGTTAAAGCCAGCCAGGCTTTAGGGAAACTGTGGCTAAAGTGGTAGAGCACTAGCTTGGAGTAAAAAAGCTCGGGGACGGTGCCCAGGCCTTTAGTTCAAGCTCCAGGACCGCGCGCACACGCACAGAAAGCGTTCAGATGGAGCTCCACCCAGACCAGGAGTCAGGTGAGAACGAGCCACATAGACAGTGCCAGGAGGTATTACCCTGCTGGAGAGAAGCCAGCACACGCGTGTGCCTCAGTGCTTGTCTCCAGCGCCTGACGCCCTGAGCAGCTGGAGTATGAGATGTGGTGTGGAATTGTTTTCAGGACCCCACTCCTGAGAGCCTCAAGAACACATCACACACACACACACACGTGTGCACACATGTACTGCATACACATGCACGCTCTTATTGTACACTGGGCTTCAGGATGACCGCCTCTGTGCTTTCGCCAACGTGAGTCATGGACATTAAGACAGACAAAAATATGGTGAGAAAATGTTTCTGTTTTGCAGTCAGCAGTTTTCATGGGGCTCTGGCTGTGCATCCATCAAGCCAGTGTGTGTATGTGTGTGTTGGTACTGGGACTGGAACTCAGGGCCTGGGCGCTGTCTCTGAACCATTCTGCTCAAGGCTAGCACTCTACCACTTGAGCCACAGCTCTCCTTCAGGCTTTTTTGGTGCTTCATTGGAGAAAGTCTCGCAGACTTACCTGCTCAGGATGGCTTTGAACTGCGATCCTCAGAGCTCAGCCTCCTGAGTAGCTAGGATGACGTGTGTGAGGGACCAGGGCTTGCTCATGATGACATTTTAAAAAAGTGTATACCGTGTGCTTCTGTCCCCTCTCCCTCCCCTGCCATGCCCACCCCACCTCCTTTTAAGATCTCGATTGAGTGTG
Source organism: Dipodomys spectabilis (assembly GCF_019054845.1). Classification (NCBI taxonomy): domain Eukaryota; kingdom Metazoa; phylum Chordata; class Mammalia; order Rodentia; family Heteromyidae; genus Dipodomys; species Dipodomys spectabilis. The sequence goes on along the minus strand of NW_024871323.1, from coordinate 313,890 downwards.
CGAGGGAAAATGTGCTACTTGCCTTTCTGGTGTATTTTGCTGGAGACGGCACAGGCTGATCTCCGCTCCCGTTCATTTTCCCTCAGATGATGCGGTCTCGTTCTTCATGGCCGTGTGCCCCGATTTCTTCACCCGCTCACCCAGGGAGGGAGCCTAGGCCCTGTCTGTGATCTTGCTGTTGTGGTCAGTGAGAAGGGGTGCCCTTGGACACACATACAGATGCGCGGGAGTTTTCCGGGAGGGTCACACAGGGGGCTCAGAGTTGGGAGGCACTGCCCAGCTGACCTGAGCTGACCTGTGCGGTGGCCGCTGCCCAGGGTCACACAGGAGGCTCAGAGTTGGGAGGCACCGCCAGCTGACCCGTGCGGTGGCCGCTGCCTGGTCTGCGTTCCCGCCAGGAGCACAGCGCCACCCGTGGCAGCGCCTGGGTTTCCCGGCCTGCATGTCTGCGTGGGGACTGGGGAGGCCGCGGCTAAAGATACTGGACAGTTCTTCATGCGTTGTTCATTTGTACTTATTTTGAAAACTGCCCATTTGTTGCTTGGTCCTTTTGTTCGTTGGGTGTTTTAATTTCCACTCCTGCTCTAGCTTCCTGCGTAGGGGGCCCTGGGGGAGTTGGCTGCCAGTGTCTGCATCACTCAGCCTGAACACCCCATCCTCACTTTCCTACAGCATAACTTGGACAAAATTATAATTTGCTTGTATTGCAGCTGGTGCACTGCAGTCTCAGGAAACATGGATAATAGAAACCGCAAGGTTGGTTACAATGGGGAACATAGATAATAGAAACTGCAAGGTTGGTTACAATGGAAACTAGCACCGCTCTGCTGTAACGTAGCAGTGTTCTACTCGGAGCTTTGTGACCCTCACAAGTCCTTCCCACACCTTCCTGCACAGACCAAGTCCTGGCAGTAGCAGTTGGGGAGTAACACAGAGGGGCTGGGCACAGGTGTTGGGTGAGGTGGCCTCAGGTTACTGGTGATGCTGGAACCAAGTCTTCGCATGGAAACCCCCAAACCAAACCGCCTCTGTGCTTTGGCCAACGTGAGTCATGGACATTAAGACAGACAAAAATATGGTGAGAAAATGTTTCTGTTTTGCAGTCAGCAGTTTTCATGGGGCTCTCGCTGTGCATCCATCAAGCCACTAGCACCATACCGCAGGCCTTGGTCCCAGGAGCTCCAGGCGCATCTGGATCACACATTGCAGGTTGAACGGTTTTCCACACAGCCTGATATACTTCACACAGATCTTCCCTCCGGCCCCGGGGCCCTGCTTTGCTCGGTGTGAAGCAGGAACGTTGGCTGGATTTATACGGAAGGTTTCTGTAGGTGGCATTATTGATGACAAATGGAATTTCCCCGGGCACTGGAAATCGGAAGTCCTTCTGGAAAAAGAAATCTTTTCACTTGAAAGGGCCATAAATCTGAAAATAATTTTGAATTCACAAGTGAGCCTCTTATACGGTGAGCTGATAGCAAACACATTATGGAAGAGACATACAGACATACAGACATACAGACACCTCCGCTCCACCAGCTTTCAAAGTCACTGCAGCTCCCGTCACGATTTCACTTTTTTCTTGGGGCTTTACCATTGATCCCCACGTGGATAAAGACAATAGTGAGATGGGTTACAAATTAAAACCCATTTGGTTGTAACAGTAAAGGAAGCCTCCACGGCGTGAGCTGAGGGAAAGTAAATTTGATGGACAAGAGGAAGGGGATGTCCGTCTTCCCTTTGCACGCAAGCAGGCAGACAGCACATCTGTGCCCTGCTGGGCTGCTCCTCGGCCACACCCCCATCTGCTCCCCAAACAACGCCAGGAGCCGGCCTTTTCACCCCCAGAGTGCTCAGCTTAACCAGTTCAAAAGGGCACGTCTGTCTCTGTGTTCATATAAACAGCGACATCCACATCTGCCTGTAACTTTTTCTCTACAGCGACATCAAACCCATAACAAGAATGATATAGCTGTGTCTGCAACATCTGTGTCCACAGTCATATCTTTGTATCCATATCCAGAACTGTTTGTATCTCCTCAGTCTGTGGCTTACCCACATCTTGTCTGTGTCTGCCTGACACACTCTCTCTCTCTCTCTCACACACACACACACACACTTGCTGTTCAGCCTTGCTGCTGCTGGTCTGGTCTGCACATGTCTCTCACTCTGCGTCTCTCTGTGCTGCAACCAGGATGAGTAGAGGTGAAGCTGTGCTCGGCGCTGGGACCGGCAGGTTAGAATCTGCTCTGCTGCTGGTCAGTTCTGACTGCTGGGCATTCTATTTAAGCTCATTATGTTTTGGTTTCCACACCTGTTAGTAGGGATGGTAATTCCTGCTCATTTTGTGTCGTGAATTTAATACTCGGTAGCATCTGTGTTGTGGGCTATAAATTACCACATAAAAACCACACAATTAACTCATAAATGTTTTTCAGATTCCGTGTGGGAAGTGAAGTGATTGTTTTCTGTTTTCCCCAGGAAACAGCTGAGTTACTGTGCCACGTGGGCACAGGCAGGATCTGTGGAGCAGGAGGAGGCTGAGCCGGGGCTGGGGCCAGGCTGGGGGTGGGGGAGTGTGAAGCCAGAGGCCATTGCTGAGCCTGTGTCATTGTCACTTGATTACGTTATCAGAGTCTTAAGATCCAATCCAACACTGGTGAATCAGGGGAGGAAAAAAGATCCGATCCAAGTCGAAGGCCACAGTTAAAGGAAAAGTAAGCATATTAAAGATAAGTGGAATTAATAACATCCCCTTTGTCCAAAATATTCCAATACCCTGACTCCTGGTGGTGTCCCTCCCCCCGCCCCCCAGCCTGCAGCGTTGACGGGAGCACCCCCTACCCCTCCCCCACCCCCCTCCCCCCACCCCCAGGGCTGGGTTCGCACCGTGCCCAGTTCTGAGGACCCTGGCCTGGGCCTGGCGGCTGAATACCCAGCGTTGCCTGTGACAATGGCGCCCCCTGGTGCCCCTCATGGCTCATAGCACCTTGTCCTGGTCTAGGAAACACAGGCCTCTGCCTGCCTTCTCTATACATGGCAGACAGACAGACAGACAGACAGAAGAGGAGCCAGGATGAAACTCTTGACTGACACGCCAGCCTTGTGCAGCGAGAAACCCAACCACCTGTTACTGTTTTCTAACACCGCATGGATGGACACAGCTTACTTTTGATATGGTTTTTGTTTTCTTCGTAAGATGACGATTATTTTAATCATTACTGTATAAGACTGTTGCCAAGCTAAGACGTGACGCCCCATCCCCCGCACTGCAGTGTATGGTAAGCACACGTCAGTAAAGCATTTTTCTCAAGCTGCATTTTCCAAGCAGGTGCTCGTGTGGGTGGATCCTGCATCGGGTTTTGAAGTGGGTTTCATGCAAGACTTCTGGCAGAGGTGCATGGCGGGCTGCTGATTTCTCATCCAGTGAGAGCATTTGCTTCCCAGCCTCCCACAATCACTTCCTGAGGCCCTGAGAGAAGTTTGTTGATCACTGGAAAGAAGAAATCAACAGGGTCAAGCTCACCTCCTCAGAAAGTCACAACCACTGTCATCCTAGCTACTCAGGAGGCTGAGATTTGAGGGTCGTTGTTCAAAGCCAGCCCAGGCAGGAACATCCATGAGACTCTTATCTCCAATGGCCACCAGAAAACCGGAAGTGACGCTGTGGCTCAAGTGGTAGAGCGCTCTCCTTGAGCTGAAGAGCTGAGGGACAGTGCCCAGGCCCAGAGTTCAAGCCCCACAACGACCAAAAAAGAAAAGAAAAGAAAAGAAAGCCACAACCATACTCAGGTAGACAAGGCAGGCACCATACAGATAAACAACAGCAACATGGACTTCTTCCATGTCAGATGTCACGGTAAGCCAAAAAAGGCAACACAAGTTCCCCAGTTATTTTCTGTTTTTGTGTTTACATGTACCTGTAATGTCTTTATGTCTTTAACAATTACTGAAATCTCAGAAAACAAACTTACGAAATGAGACAGCCCTGGCCACAGCAAATGATCTTTTCTGTATCCTTCCAGGTTATAAAACTTCAAATGAGGAAGCAGTTCTTCAGTCCCTAACCCTGGTGTAAATTTTGTATCCTAGCTGGGTGTTAATGGCTCATGACTTTGCACTACTCAGGAGGCTGAGATCTGAGAGTCATGGTTCAAAGCCAGCTCAGGCTGAAAAGTCCATGAGATTCTTATATACACGTAACCACCTAAAAGCTGGAAGTGGAGCTGTGGCTCAAGAGGTAGAGTGCCAGCCTTTAGCAAAACAAGCTCAGTGCCCAGGCCCTGAGATGGAGCTCCAGGACCAGCACACACACAAAACTGATATCCTAGTAAACTTGCAAATGAGCTACAGGGTGAAGCATGTTAGGTAGAGAGCTGACATCCGTCCTTGCTCTAAAAGTTCATGTCAACAGGCACTGGTAGATCACACCTGTAATCCAGAAAATCTTCAAAATCTTTAAGATGTTCAAGAATCCTTCACAATCTTCAGGTCTTCAAGATCTCAGCCTCCCACATAGCTAGGATTAGAGGTACAACCCAGGCTTTAACATCTACTTGCTATCTTTTTTTCTTTTTAACAGGTCTCCAATCATTTGTTAAAAAAAATTGTGGTAATTATACTTTTAGTCTTTCCAAGAAAAATGAACATCTGGGTTAGAAATAAGCTTTGTTGCTTCCACATTTCTTTGTTCCAGGGACATGAGACTTGCCCGTAAGAGGTAACATATGCCCGTAAGAGGTAACATATGCCCGTAAGAGGTAACATATGCTAGTAAGAGGATTGGCATGGACAGCCTGTGTTTCCGTTTGGAATTTTTCATTGATTTACCAAGTGTACTTGAGCAAATTCCTGCACAGCTGCATCTAAGTTCTCGAAATGGGAGAGCAGGCCGGATGATCTGAACAATGTGTGCACGTGTGTGCATGTGTGCATGTGTGTGCAGCGAGAAGCAGAGCAGAGCCAGGCAGACCCGCAAGCTCAGGAACAGGAGCAAAGTGCAAGTTGGAAAGGAAGCGCGGGCTTAAGGTGGCGCTGAAATGAAAGGTGGATGTGCACGGGACCTTTGGGAGGCAAAGGCGGCACAGGCAGGGCAGGGAGAAGCCTAGCTCCAGCCCTGGCCTCTTGGTGGGGTCTTGGTGGGGCGTGGGGCCTGTCCTCCGGGAATGGAGCGGCACAGTGAAGGGATACTGGGAGCAGGCGGCGCCTCCCGCCAGGATGCTGTGCGGTGGGCTCAGTTGTTTCCCTGGTCACTACTCACTGCGGTGCTTCTGGGAAGGGCCCCCTCTCCCCGCCCCAGCAAGAAGACGGGGGGGGGGGTCCCTTGCACTGTGGCCCCAGGGGTGGAGACCTCCCTCTCCTCTCTGTGGCCTGCAGGACTCACCTGGCTGGTGACTCTTTCCCCCATTTTGTTTCATTTGCCTCCTAAATTGTGTGATGTAGGAAGGAAGGAAGGGTTCAGATGGACACGCGGGCATCAGAAGACGCAGCGCTGATTTCATTATGAGCTGTAAGAACGGCCCACCTGCAGTCAAGTTAAGGTCTCCTCCCGCCGTTACCTTAGGAGCAGCACGCCGGGCCTCACCTGCAATGCCTCCGGCAGTGGGGTGTGGCCTGTGGCCCAGGGTGGGCGTGACACTAGAAGGCCAGATAGACACCAGATTCCACATGTAGCCCCTGGGCCAGCCGAAGCCCGCGCACTCCCGGGGCTGTGTCTGAGGTTGAGCGCGCTGTGAGGAAGAGCATTTAGACAAAGCTGACGGTGCTTCCTCCCCGGTGGAAGGTGGGGCAGGCTCCGTCCAGGGAGGCTCCGCAGGCCGCAGGGGCTGGGCCGTCGGTCCTGCCCAGCCCTTGCCCTGACTGTGAACTGGCTTCTCAGGTGTGAGCTGCTGGACTGGGGCCGGCGCCACAGCTCTCCAGACTCCAGCGGCAGACGCACACTGAGGGGCTTGTCAGCCTCGGCAGCGGCGGGACCTAAGAGTCCTGACAGGAAATGTCTTTGCCTCTCTCCACATGCACGTGCCCGTGTGTGTGCGCGCGCGTGCATGTGCACATGTGTGCATGTACACACAACACACGCGCACACTTCATTGGTCTTGTTTTTCTTCTGAAGTCCCTCCTACGCTGTTCTTGATCTCGAGGGCGGAGGGGAGCCGTCTGCACCTGTTTCTGAGCATGCTCTCAGAAGCACAGCGGTGGATGTAGCAGAGCGGGTGGAGGAGAGGCAGAGGGGGTGCGGAGGGCAGAGTCCCTGACGAGGTTGGAGCTTTTGTACGTGAGGCAAGGCGTGGGTTTTACTGCCTGGCAGGAAGCCCCGGGGGCCAGAGGAAAGCAGGTGTTACTGAGCCGGGGTTGTGGAGCTTGAACGCAGGGCCTGGGCGCCGTCCTGAGCTTTTTCACTCAGAGGAGCGCTCCATCACCTTGAGCCATAGCGCCATTTCCGGTTTTCTGGTGGATCATTGAAGAGTCTCAGGGCGGTTTGATTCTTGACTGTAAACCAGTTCAGGTCTCTTCATTTCTTTGCATCCCAGTGTCTTTAATACCTGTTTTACAGGGTTACAACTGGTTAAAAACAAAGCCTGCTATGAAGTGCTGGCCACAGCAGCTACCCAGAGTGCACCCCCCCAGCCACACCTCCCCCACCCACAGAGTGGCCCCCGTGCCCCACCTCCCCCACCCACAGAGTGCCCCTTCCCCCCGGGCCCCACCTCCTCCACTGAGAGTGCCCCCCCGCCCTCCCGTGCCCCACCGCCCCCACCCACAGAGTGGCCCCCATACCCCACCTCCCCCACCCACAGAGTGCCCCCCCAGCCACACCTCCCCCACCCACAGAGTACCCCCCCAGCCACACCTCCCCCACCCACAGAGTGGCCCCCCTGCCCCCTCCCCCACCCACAGAGTGGCCCCCCTGGCCCACCTCTCCCACCCACAGAGTGCCCCCATACCCCACCTCCCTCACCCACAGAGTGCCCTCCCCCCTGGCCCACCTCCCCATCTCTTTCACTTTCACACTATTTTTTGGTCGGTCGTGGGGCTTGAACTCTGGGCCTGGGCGCTGTCCCTCAGCTCTTCAGCTCAAGGCTAGCGCTCTACCACTTGAGCCACAGCGCCACTTCTGGCTTTTTCGGCTTATGTGGTGCTGAGGAATCGAACCCAGGGCCTCATGCATGCAAGGCAAGCGCTCTACCACTGAGCCACCGTGTAGTGAGGCTGGATTGTCATCTGCGTGTTTAAACCCGTTCTTATCCAACCCTTACGCTACTCCAGTGTGTGCCGGGCTCTGGGCTGCGCTTGGGGCTGGAGAACAGCACAGATGTGCAGACCGTGTGGGCAGAAGAACACACCCACCTGTCAGGGACTTCCATGGCCTGTTGCGGTGCAAAGCCAGGCAGGTAGAGGGAAACTGTCCGAGCGGGGTTGGGCTGTGCTTTGGCTGTGGAGTCTGCCATGGACCCTCCAGCGTGCTAGCTCTGGCACAAAGGCGTGAGGATGGTGGAGGAGGGGGAGACAGCTCCAACCCTGGGCAGAATGGGAAAATGGCATTCGGGCATGCAGGAAATAAGGGAGGGGGTGAGGCAGGCAGAGGCAGGTCCTGGGGTCTCTGCGATCGGAGTGTTGGGTGGTGGGACAGGACCTCTGGTTTACTTATCATGTGGGATCCACCCGGGGACAGATGCAGAGAAGGGCCTGGGTACCAGCTCGGAGGCTGCTGGGAGGAGGAGCCCGGTTTCGGCCTCGCCGGGAGGGCTGGGAGTCAGGATGGAGGTGAGCAGTCGGAGCCCTCTTTGGAGGCATGCGTGCTCTGGGGCTTCCCAGCCTCCAGCACTGCAAGGCCAAAGCAGGATGGCACACGCTTGAATCCCAGATACACATTGGAGGGGAATAGGAGGATTTGAGGCCAACTGGGCAAAAATTATCCAGACACCGAAAAAACGAGCTTGGAGGCAGGCACTAGTGGCTTATGCCTGTAATTCTTGCTACTCAGGAAGCTGAAATTAGGAGGTTCATGGTTCAAAGCCTAGGTAGAAAAGTCTGTGAGACTTTTAGGGATTTTTATTTTAGAGATCTCCTAAACAATCAGCAAAGTCTGGGCTGGAGGCAGGGCTCAAGTGCTAGTGCACCAGTTGAGTACTAATTCAAACTCTAGTACTGGCAAATGGAACCAGCCAAGAACAAAATTAAACAAGCCAGGCATAATGGTACAGACCTGGACTCCCAGCTACACAGGAGGCAGAGGTAGGTGGATCACAGTTTGAAGTCAGCCCAGGGCAAATGTACAGCACAAAAACTGTTCAAGTGTTGGAGTGCTTGCCTAGTAAGTGCAGTGCCCCGACTTTTCAGTCTCATGTACTCTGCTATGACAACGGAAAATAGACTAAGTGGATCCAGAGAGAGAGCGTCTGAGCTGGAAGGAGCACTTGGCATCGTTAATGTACCCGAGGCCCCGAAGGCCACCCAGCTGACCCACTGTAGAACTGAATCCTGGGGTACCAAACCCTTGCATACTTTATTTCAATCTAATTTTTTTTTGGGTCCGGTCGTGGGGCCTAAACTCTGGGCCTGGGCGCTGTCCCTCAGCTCTTCAGCTCAAGGCTAGCGCTCTACCACTTGAGCCACAGCACCACTTCTGGCTTCTTTTTGCTTATGTGGTGCTGAGGAATCAAACCCAGGGCCTCAGGCATGCAAGGCAAGCGCTCTACCACTGAGCCACCTTCCCAGCCCTTCAATTTAAAATATAAAATGTCTTTTTTTTTTCAAGCAAGGGCCAAGTTGTAGAACCCACAACTTAGGCAACCAGACAGTGGTGCTTATTTAAATAACAGCTTTATTAAATATTAAGGAGGTATCACTTATGCATTACATAAAATGCATAAGGTACGAAGAAGAAGGATGACACAACAGAGAAATGCGTTACCCCATTTAGGTTCACCTGGCCTAGGCATTCAGGAGGCAGACATCATTGACAACGCGTCCGTGCTCTTGCGAAGTGAAGCCATCTGTCCTGGTGGCCAGAGTGTGACTACCACGTCTTTCTGCAGTCACTAAGGTCAGAGACTGAGGAGTGCTCCCAAGTCCTTTGTCTTTTCACACACTCTGTGTGACAGGGAATCCTGCTATGTGACCCAGAGTCTGCCCACCACCCGGGCTGGCTCTTTCCAGACCCAACATGCAGACTCTGAATTACTGTGTTGCCCTCACCTGCTGTCCGGTCTCTAGCGGTCAGGTCTTCTCTGACCACTACAGCCGGTACAGGATTTTTTTTTTTGGCCCCCAGAGTCTTGCATGACAAGTGTATTTAGGAGGAGGATCTTGGAGGGGGATGTGGGAAGAGGTGTGGGCAGAGACAGCAGACGTGACTTCGCCACTTGAGTCTGGCCTGCTGGCGGCTCATTTACACCGGCTGCTGGACAATTCCAGGGAAGAGCAAGCTCTGTGCTCACACACTGCTAATAGCTTCACAGTGCCTAACTAGTTACACAGTGAAAGCCAGATTCAAGGGTGGGCAAAAGGTTCCACTTCTGCTTGGAAGGCAAAACTAGATGGTAGAGGGAGGCGTGAGGAGGGGCTAGGGAGTGGTGACTCTGTGGCCATTTCTGCTCTACCATCCTGGATTGTTAGAGCTCCAAAGACAAGGAACCAACTCCCAGAAGATGGACAACCTCTGGAAGAGCTGCCTAGCACAAACTCTAACAGCTTAGAAAGCTGCAATGTCTGATTAGAAAGATGTAAACAGCACAGGCACACACTTTCTGGGATTTGTGTCTAAATGCTTAACATCTGATCTGCTTACTCTCTGGTGTGGAGAGATTAACCTAGAAATGGTCCAGATCGCTTCAGGTAGGTATGCAGCCCCTTCAACACAGGAATCCAGAAAAGCAGACGTGGGTACTGCTGCTGTCTTTTCCTAGTGCTTTGGAGACATTGAAGACCCATGAAGGTGACACTGAACTCAGGCAGCGGAGACTGTTACCGGCTGGTTCTCTGCGGCGGCAGCCAGGACAAGGCCCCCCAACCTCCAACAGCAATTCCTGGGCTTGAACTCAGAGCCTGGGCGCTGCCCTGCAGCTTGCTCACGTGAGCCACAGCTCCACTTCCTCCAACAGCAACGGAAACGACTCCATCAAAGAGCCCAAAGCAAGACCCTCTCCTTCCCACTCCTGCTTGACCACAGAAACCAACCTCAGCTGACCTGGCCGAAGACCTCGGGTCGTGACCTGGCCCAGCGCCCCGGCTGCCCTGCACGTGGACCCGGGGGTCGCGACCCTGGCCCGGCTGCCCTGGATGTAAACTGGAGGTCATGACCCGGCCCGGCACCCCTGCACGTAGACCGGAGGTCGTGACCTGGCACCCCTGCACGTGGACAGAGGTGTGACCCGGCCCGGCACCCCTGCACGTGGACCGAGGTCGCGACCCGGCCCCCCTGCACGTGGACCGAGGTCGTGACCTGGCATCCCTGCACGTGGACCGAGGTCGTGACCTGGCACCCCTGCACGTGGACTGAGGTCGTGACCTGGCACCCCTGCACGTGGACCGAGGTCGCGACTCGGCCCGGCACCCCTGCACGTGGACCGAGGTCGTGACCTGGCACCCCTGCACGTGGACCGAGGTCGTGACCTGGCACCCCTGCACGTGGACCGAGGTCGCGACCCGGCCCGGCACCCCTGCACGTGGACCGAGGTCGTGACCTGGCCCGGCACCCCTGCACGTGGACCGAGGTCGTGACCTGGCACCCCTGCACGTGGACCGAGGTCGCGACCCGGCCCGGCACCCCTGCACGTGGACCGAGGTCGTGACCTGGCCCGGCACCCCTGCACGTGGACCGAGGTCGCGACCCGGTCCGGCACCCCTGCACGTGGACCGAGGTCGTGACCTGGCCCGGTCCCCCTGCATGTGGACCGAGGTCGCGACCCGGTCCGGCACCCCTGCACGTGGACCGAGGTCGTGACCTGGCCCGGCACCCCTGCACGTGGACCGAGGTCGCGACCCGGCCCGGCACCCCTGCACGTGGACCGAGGTCGTGACCTGGCCCGGCACCCCTGCACGTGGACTGAGGTCGTGACCTGGCCCCCCTGCACGTGGACTGAGGTCGTGACCTGGCACCCCTGCACGTGGACTGAGGTCGCGACCCGGCCCGGCACCCCTGCACGTGGACCGAGGTCGTGACCTGGCCCGGTCCCCCTGCATGTGGACCGAGGTCGCGACCCGGTCCGGCACCCCGGCTGCCTGGGCCCCTGCCTGAGTCTCCGGGGCGGGCAGCGGGACCCCGCCCCTCTCCGCCAGGGCCGCTGGGCCGCGAGCCACACCAACGCGCTCCTCGGTGGAACCGCCTCAAGCCGGCGCCGCCTACTGGGCGGGGACCGCAGCCGCCCGCCCGGAGCCAGGCCCCGCCCACGGAGGCCCCGCCCACGCGGGCCCCGCCCACAGCCCACGAGGCCACAGAGCGCGGCAAAGCCGGGGGCTAGGCCCCGCCCACGAAGAGGCCGCGCCCCCGGCCCGGGAGGCCTCGGAGCGGCTAAGTCCAAAGCTAAGCCCCGCCCACGAAGATGCCACGCCCACCTGGAGCCGGGCCCCACCGGCTGCCTTCCGGAAAGCAGGGCACGCTCTGACGCGCGGCGCCTTCGAGTGACGCGCGGTCTCCGCCCCGGCCCCGCCCCGGCCGGCGCCCGCCCTCCGCCCGGCCGCTCCTGCGGCTTTGCCCACCGCGGAGGCGGCACCGGAGTCGCCGGCTCTGCCACCGCCGAGGCGGCACCTGCGGCGGCGGACGCCGCGGCTCCGGCGCGGGCGCCCTGCGCGGGCGGGCGGGCGATGGTGCGGCGGGGCGCGCGGACGCGGCGTCGGGCATGAAGGAGGATGGAAGGGCAGGACGAGGTGTCGGCGCGGGAGCAGCACTTCCACAGCCAAGTGCGGGAGTCCACGGTGCGTGGCCTGCGCGCCCGACCTCCTCCGACCCCCGGCCCCGGCCCCGGCCCCGGCCCCGGCCCGCTCCTCCTCCGCCCCGGCCCCGGCCCCGGCCCCGGCCCGCTCCTCCTCCGCCCCGGCCCCGGCCCCGGCCCGCTCCTCCTCCGCCCCGGCCCCGGCCCCGGCCCCGGCCCGCTCCTCCTCCGCCCCGGCCCCGGCCCCGGCCCCGGCCCGCTCCTCCTCCGCCCCGGCCCCGGCCCCGGCCCCGGCCCGCTCCTCCTCCGCCCCGGCCCCGGCCCGCTCCTCCTCCGCCCCGGCCCCGGCCCCGGCCCGCTCCTCCTCCGTCGCCCCGGCCCCGGCCCGCTCCTCCCGCACCTGCGCCCCGTCCCCCGCCGCGCCCCCCCTGCCCCGCGCCACCTGCGGGCCTCCGCCGCGGCCCCGCCACTCACCGGCCCTCCTGGACCGCCGCTCCCTTCTCCGCCGGCCCCGCCCAAGGCCCCCGGCTCCGGCGCCCCTGGCTGCGCTCCGCGTCCCCCGCGGGGTGGGCGGGCAGCGAAGTGGGGCGCTCCCCCCGCGGTGCCCCGCTGCTTCCCCCGGTGCCCCGCGCGCCCCCCCCCCCCGGTGCCCCGCTGCTTCCCCCGGTGCCCCGCGCGACCCCCCCCCCCGCTCCCCCCGGTGCCCCGCTGCTTCCCCCGGTGCCCCGCGCGCCCCCCCCCCCGCCCCCCCGGTGCCCCGGTGCTTCCCCCGGTGCCCCGCTGCTTCCCCCGCTCCCCCGCGCGACCCCCCCCACTCCTCCCGCGGTGCCCCGCTGCTTCCCCCGCCCCCCCGGTGCCCCGCTGCTTCCCCCGCCCCCCCGGTGCCCCGCTGCTTCCCCCGCTCCCCCCGGTGCCCCGCGCGCCCCCCGCCCGCTCCCCCCGGTGCCCCGCTGCTTCCCCCGGTGCCCCGCGCGCCCCACCCCCGCTCCCCCCCGTGCTCCGCGCGCCCCCCACTCCTCCCGCGGTGCCCCGCGCGCCCCCCCCCCCCGCTCCCCCCGGTGCCCCGCGCGACCCCCCCCCCGCTCCCCCCGGTGCCCCGCGCGACCCCCCCCCGCTCCCCCCGGTGCCCCGCGCGACCCTCCCCCGCTCCTCCCGGTGCCCCACGCGACCCTCCCCCGCTCCTCCAGGTGCCCCACGCGACCCTCCCCCCCCCCCTCCTCCCGGTGCCCCGCGGGGAGCCCTCCCCCGCTCCCCCCCGTGCCCCGCACGACCCCCCCTCCCCCGCTCCCCCCCCCCCGCTCTCCCCCCCGTGCCCCGCGCGACCCCCCCCTCCGCTCTCCCCCCTGTTGCCCTGCTCCCCCCTCAGTGCCCCTCGCGATTCCCCCTCCCCCCAGTGCCCTGCGCACCCTGCCCCGCTCCCCCCCCACAGCCCTGCGCCAGTCCCGCTTCCCCCCTCCCCTTCCCCTGTCTTCCTCCTACCCAGGCTCCTCTCCCCACCTCCCCCCCTCCCGCCCCCCCATCCCTCGCTGCCCTGGCCTCGCCTGAGTCCAGCCCTGCTCCCTGTGGCTGGAACCCGACTCCCCTGGTTCCACACCCCAGGCTCCCACCCTCCACTGGTCACCCTTCCCCAGCCGGGAGGGAAGCCCCGCTCGGGCCCGCCTGGGGAGGATGGGGCCTGCTTGCTGCCCAGGGGCCCGCCCGGCCCTCGTGAAGTGGGTTGTATTCCGGCCTGCTCTCCCTCCTCCCTCCTCCCACATTCACTCACATGCTTGCTTTGAGGTGAACAGTTCTGGTTTGGGACTGCTAGTTTGTACACTTACCGGTGTGGAAAAGTGGGCATCACTTGGCCAGGTCATGCCTTGGGATAGAGGAGGTGCAGACTGAGCTAGTGAAATCTGGTACAGGATGATTCGTTTTCATTTACAATTGAGGGTTAGCCACACAGAATGGCGTATAGAGTCGTACATGCACCTTCAGTGCATTTCATACTAAACACACTTAGGAAACACGTGTGGATCCCGCCTAAGAACAGAATTTTACTAGCATTCCAGGTCCACCCTTTGCCTTTTCTCACTCTTGGCTCCACCAAGCCACTATCTGTCTTCAAACAATTGAGCTTCTGCTTAGTTTTGAACAAGTAAACATGTAAAATATGTGTTCTTTTTTGTCTAGTTTTGTCATTGCTGAGTTTCACTCAACAAAGCTTGTGAAATCATATATCTGATTATAATTTATTTGTAGTTGTGTAACTGTACCACAACTTAGTTTTGTTTTTGCATTTCACTTTGGTACCATGGTAGTTTTTGTAGGTTGTGTCTCTGAATATTGTCTTTTGTGTTCAGTGTAGACCTCAAGATAGGATCTCTAGGTTAGAGGGTATTTGTTACTTATTCACTTGTGCCAGTTCTGGGGCTTGAATTCAGGGCCTGGGTGATTTCCCAGAGCTTTTTTGTTCAAGGTTAGTGCACTACTACTTGAGTCACACCTCCATTTCCAGCTTTTTGCTGGTTAATTGAAGGTAAGAGTCTCATAGGTTCACCTGGGTTGACTTCAAATTGTGATCCTCAAATCTTGGCTTCCTGAGTAGCTAGGATTATAGATTTGAACCACCCGTTTAGGCTATATAAAGGATGTTAATTTGCATTTTTTGATGACAAGTGAATTTGAACACTTCCTTCTCCATTTCAAAATTAATTTTTCTTTTGTTGATTTGGAAGAGTTCATTATATATATATTTTTTCTTTTGGCCAAATATACAATACAAATAGAGTACCTAACTCTGAGGATCACTAAGTCAACAATTTAGTGGTTTATACATGTGTCTATAGTTGGTTCTATCAGAATAGTTAGGAATGTTTTCCCAAACAAACTCAAGTGTTTTAAAGCAGTTTTACTGATAATAACAGACTACAGGTTTACATTGTGTAATTGTTAGGATATTGGCAGAGTTGTCCAGTATTTACCACAATTTAGTCATAGCACATTTTCATTATCTGTTAGCAATTGTTCTCTGATTTCCCTCATCATTTTCTACTTTACCCTTAGGACACCAATAGTCTACTTTCTGTCTTGGTTTGCATAGTCTGGATATTCCATGTAAATTGAAGTGGCAATTTGTAGACTTCCATAAATGACTTCTGTCAATTCTCATGATGCTCTCTCAGCCAAAGTGTAGCATGTAGGAGTATTTTATTCTTGATATTCCGTTGTTTGGATTTGTTACCTCTTGTTTATGCGTTTGTCAGGTGATGGACCTTTTGGTGCTTTCCACTTTTTTTTTTGTTTTTTTGGGTCTGGTCGTGGGGCCTGAACTCTGGGCCTGGGCGCTGTCCCTCAGCTCTTCAGCTCAAGGCTAGCGCTCTACCACTTGAGCCACAGCGCCACTTCCGGCTTTTTTCTTTTTGCTTATGTGGTACTGAGGAATCGAACCCAGGGCCTCAGGCATGCAAGGCAAGCGCTCTACCACTGAGCCATCTTCCCAGCCCATGCTTTCCACTTTTTGCTGTGACCTTTTGTGCATAGGTTTTTGAATAGTCATTTATTTTCATTTTTCTTTGTCATAGGAATGGTGGATGATCTGTGTCATATGGGAACTCTGTAGTTAGTATTTTGAATAAACAAACCTATACTCAAAAGTTGTGGCACCATTTCACATTTTTACCACCAATGTATGAGAATTCTAATTTCTTCACATCCTCAATGCTGTGTGTCGATTATTTGTCATTTTGTTTTCATTTCCCTGATAAGTCATAATGTTAAATGTCTTTTTGTGTGCTTATTGGCCATTTGTGTATTTCTTTGGAGAAATGTCTGTTCAGACCCTTAGTCTATTTAAAAAGTTAATTTTGAGTACAATCTAACCTAACTTCTATCACAGTCATAGTTAAAAAAGAAAATAAAAAGGCCTGGTACAGGCACAAAAGCAGAATATATAGTAGTGGGATAGAATAGATGACCCAGAAAAAAGTGATTCCTACCGGATTCCTTTTTTTAAAAAATTGGCTTTTGTTGTATTTGAACTCAGGAACTCAGAACTTTGTGTTTACTTGGTTTGCTTGCTCAGCATTCTGCTGGTTAGTTGGAGCTGGAATCTTTCAAACTTTCCTTTTACCTAGATTGGCTTTGAACCATAATCCTCCCGTTGTAGGCCTTTGAGTATCTAGGATTACAGGTATAAGCCACTGGTGCTTGGCCTTAGCCCATTATTCTTGACAAAGGTGCCCAAACCATGAGTTGGAGAGAAAATCGCTTCTTCAACAAATGGTTCTGGGAAAACCAGACATCCCCATGTTGGAGACCTAAGGCAGACTTATTGCTCACTATCTACAAAAATCAGTTTGAAAACATACACGTTGTGCACATAACACACAGACACACACAAATGCATGAAGAGGAACTCCTAACCAATAGTTCAAGAGTTGATGAATGAGATTACATGAGTTAAAAAGGTTCTGTCTATCAAGAGAAACAGAGCCATGAGATCATCTAGAGGAAAGGAGAGAAATCTTTGGCAGCAATTCATCACCAAGAGCTTACTATCCAAAATACGTAAAGAGCTCAAGTGTCAGAAGACCAAATAATCCAATTAATGATTGGCAGATGGATAGACAGTTTCAAAAGGGAAGTACACATGGCCAGTAAGCCCTTGAAGAAATGTAAATCACAACAACCCTGTGATTCTGCTTCACCCCAGTCAGCATGGCTGATAGCAACCAATGACTACAAATGCTGGTGATGAAGTATGGATGAAGTATGTTGGTGGGAA
Source organism: Dipodomys spectabilis (assembly GCF_019054845.1). Classification (NCBI taxonomy): domain Eukaryota; kingdom Metazoa; phylum Chordata; class Mammalia; order Rodentia; family Heteromyidae; genus Dipodomys; species Dipodomys spectabilis. Next base: position 297,252 of record NW_024871323.1, on the reverse strand, counting down.
TGCAAATTATTACAGTTCCTGTGGAAATGAGTATTGGAGGTTCCTCAAGAAACTAAAATTATTGATATATGGTATACCTGAAGAAATGAAAGTGAGCATTCAGATACCCGTGTGCCGGTGTTCATTGCAACATGACCAATCATTGAAGACTTGGAATAAGCCGTCAACTGATGAGTGGATTGAGAAATGTGGCATTTAACACAGTGTTATTCAGCTGTACAGAAGAATGGAATTATGCCAATTGCAGGAAAATGGATGGAGCTGGAGACCATCCTGTTAAGTGAAATAAGCCAGATTCAGGGGAACAAGTATCATGTGATTTCTCTCATGAGCAGAATCAAAACCTATAAACACAAGTCAACAAAAAGATACGAATAGAGGACTGACGCAGTTTCTCCACCATAACACTGTGACCCTCGTGACTGGATCTTTGTTACTGAGAACTGTGGATCTCAGCATTTTAGCATTTGTCTTCTATCCTCTAATTGCCATAAACAGTTCTCTTAGTTGTATCAACTGAAGTGTCCTCAGAGAATTGAGATCCCAGGGCAGTCTGCCACATGAAGACTGATATGGTGGATGCCTGGAATCACAGCTTCCGCAGGACACAAGCCTTGTGCCGAAGCTACAGCAGCTAGTACTGGCGGGGGTACTCTAGCCATTGTACTGTTGCTGGCCCTGGCTAGGTAGGAAGCCTAGTGTTACAGGGCTCCCACAGTGAGTTTTATCTCCCAGAAACTACTAGGTTCCAGGCTCCCTTCATGCTTCCAGCAGGGGGAAGAGAAAATAGCCATTCTGAAATGTGCCAGCTTCCTGTTAGCCCTCCGATGCCCTGTGTCTCCCAGGGAAGGAGGGAGTTCACCTCCCAGATGAGAGCCAGAGGTCTAATAAGAAGTTGCCAACTATGCAAGCAGGAAAGTGCACAATTCTTGTTACATGCTGTTAGGTGTTTAAATTATGTTGACCTCTAAGTGAAGGAGGAAGTAGTTATCAAAAGGGTTACTTGAAAAATTATGTAAGTTATGTGTACATGTGATAAATGGAGTTGTATAGAAAACCTGAAAAAAGTAATTTGCTTGTCCAACCTTTTTACAACAGGCAGTCTCTTGTTTTTTCCTAATTATTTCCATAGTAAGTATAGGAAGTACTTTTTAAAGTAAATTGTTTTGGTTTACCAACACTTAATATGTATTGACTTTCCAAGAGAAGGCATTGAAGACTTAGCTACGAGGCTTTCAGATGAGGATCTTCATTGCTTAAGTGACTGTTTCTGGCTTTTCCAGTTCCTCAGGTGTTTATAGTTACATTGCTATTCTTTGTTCTCTTGGTTACCCTCCTAGACAAAGAATTAAACCTCCCTTTCTAGTCATAAACCTCCATTTCTTGTTTCTTTTCTTCTTTTTTTTTTTTTTTTGGTTGTGGGGTTTGAACTCTGGGCTCGGGCACTGTCCCTGAGCTCTTCAGCTCAAGGCTAGGGCTCTACCCCTTGAGCCACAGCACCACTTCCAGTTTTCTAGTGGTTTATTAGAGATAAGAGTCTCACAGACTTTGCCTGGGCTGGCTTTGAACCGTGATTCTCAGATCTCAGCCTCCTGAGTAACTAGGATTACAGGCGTGAGCCACCAGTGCTCATTTCTTGTTTCTGACAGCTATGTCTGAAAGAGGCTGTCCTTAGATTCTCTTGTGGTAGGTAATAGTAGTGAAGCTAACTTTATGTAATTAACTAATTTATTGTGCTGTTTATGGGGCTTGAATTCCAGGCCTGAAGTGTTTTTTTCCTTCCCTCTCTCTCAAGGCTAGTGTTTTACAGCTTGAGCCACAGCTCCACTTCTGGCTTTTCTAGTAGTTAATTGGAGATGAGAATCATGGGTTTTTCTGTCCAGGCTGGCTTTGAGGCACGATCCTCAGATCTCAGCCTCCTGAGTAGCCAGGATGATAGTCTGAGCCATTGGCACCTCATCAAGCATAATATTCTAATGATAGAAAAATGGTTCTTCAGAGCTGGGAAGGAGGCTCAGTGGTAGAGTACTTGTCTTGCATGAATGAGGCCCTGGGTTCAATTCCTCAGTACCATATAAGCAGAAAAAGCCAGAAGTGGAGCTGTGGCTCAAATGGTAGAGTACTACCCTTAGCTGAAGAGCTGAGGGACAGCGCCCAGGCCCAGAGTTCAGGCCCCATGACTGACAAAAAAAAAAAAAAAGGTTCTTCTTATTTTTCACTACTTCAGTACATAATGATACATGAAAGTTTTAATATGTGTGGCTTTCTGTTGTATTAACATAATTAATATAAGTTTCCAGGAGTAAGATTACTCAGTCAGAAAATGTGTCATTTTACTTTCTAGCAGGGTTACGTGAATTAGTTTTATTTGTATTGAAAACAGCATTATATTTCTTTCCTGAATTATATAAATAAAAATCTTACTGTGGGAAATTGAATTAATGTACAAGTATCAGGGAGAAGGTAAAAGGACAAAGTATTCTAACCTTTCTGAAATATGAACCATTATTTTATATCTGTATTTGTATCTGACAGAGCCTCAATACGCTTGTTAGTATATTTTCTATTTTCATATGCAAATGTCTTTAGTTCTTGCTCTTGCTTTCTCTTTGTGTTCGGCCTGGGGACGCTGTCCCTCAGCTCTTCAGCTCAAGGCTAATGCTCTACCACTTAAGCCACAGCGCCACTCCGGCTTTTTCTGCTTATGTGGTTGGTGCTGAGGAATTGAACCTATGGCCTCATGCAGGCAAGGCAAGCACTCTACCACTGAGCCACCTTCCCAGCCCTGCCCTTTATTTCTTTAAGAAATATCTTGAAGTAGTTGTACAAAGGAGTTGCCACCTGCGAAGCAGTTTATGAATATTGGTGTGCTGACTAGTGTCACCTCTTTGGGCATTCTTGCCCATCCCTCCACCTAGTCACCCTTTCCTCAAGCTTGTTAATTTTATAGGGCTATACACTGAATTCTTGACTGCATCCTCCGCCTCTTCATTCATCTACCTCTTTCCCCTTGACCCTAGTCTACCCCTTTCAATTCCCAGCTTTTTGGTATTTACTATGTGCAGCTTTGACTGTTTTTCTAAGGAATTTCACTTTTTGAGTTAGTTCTTGGACGGAGCCCTTTATTTCTTAATTTATTGCTTTGGCTGGACCTGTGGTATAACATGATCTAAGAGTGATGAAAGAGGATATGATGGGGCCTGAACTCTGGGCCTGGGCGCTGTCCCTCAGCTCTTCAGCTCAAGGCTAGCGTTCTACCGCTTGAGACAGCGCCACTTCGGGTTTTCTAGTGGTTTATTGGAAATAAGAGTCTCACGGACTTCTTGCCTGGGTTGGCTTTGAACCGTGATCCTCAGATCTCAGCCTTCTGAGTAGTTGGGATTACAGGCATGAGCCACCAGCGCCCGGCCCTTCCTGTTTAATAGATTGAGGATGTACTTTAAAAAAATTATATCTTTATTGTCTTCTAGGTAGTTGAACAAAAGGGTTACCATTCAACCAGAGGGTTCATTTTCTTCATACTTTTTGCTGTTAGCTCATTTTTACTTTAGAGGAACAATTGAAACTCAACTTCTTGTTATCATCACTAACATATCTCTGATTATCTTACTTTGAAGTTTCTTATCACTTTATTTTGGCTATATCTTTCCCCCTTCTCCCTCCTCTCTTTTTTGCCAGTCCTGGGGCTTGAACTCAGGGCCTGGGCTCTGTCCCTGTGCCTCTGTGCTCAAGGCTAATGCTCTATCACTTGAGCCACAGCGCCACTTCTGGCTTTTTCTGCTTATGTGGTTCTGAGGAATTGAACCCAGGGCTTCATGCATGCTAGACAAACACTCTACCACTAAGCCATATTCCCAGCCTTGGCTATATCTTGTTATATGACTTTCTTTTATAATTATAAAAAAGTATAGATGTTCCTTAACTTACAGTGAAGTTATGTTCTGATAAGTCCAGTTGAAAGTACTATATATTGAAAACACATTTAATGCACTCAGTCTACTAAACATCAGAACTTAGCCTTGCTTGCTTTAAATATACTTAGAACACTCACATTAGCCTACAGTGGGGTAAAATCATCTAACAGGGAGCACAGTAAAGCATTGCATATCTTACGTGTAGTGAAGGTAAGCAGTGGTTTACTGGATATCATTTGCACAACTGTAAAGTTGAAAAATAAGCCGAGCTGTCCTAAGTTAGGCATCATCTGTGTGAATCATCCCGATTTTACTATTGCTTTTATAACTATTTGAGTCCTCGTGTCTTTTACTAGTTTGAATTCTTAGTTGAATTTTACCTTTTCTTGGGGTAATTTCAAGGAGGTCTAATGTTAGTTACTTTGGTGATTGTTACAGGTACTTGTTTACTTTTGATTTAGTAAACCTCAGAGCAGTGTCTGTTAGAGCCTCTTTGACAGACTTCACAGATTTATTTATTTTTGGTGGGTTTTATTTTATTTTGGGGTTTGAATTCAGTGCTTTGTGCGTGCTTTTTTTTGGGGGGGGGGGTCTGGTTGTGGGGCCTGAACTCTGGGCCTGGGCGCTGTCCCTCAGCTCTTCAGCTCAAGGCTAGTGCTCTACCACTTGAGCCACAGTGCCACTTCCGGCTTTTTTCTTTTTGCTTACGTGGTACTGAGGAATCGAACCCAGGGCCTCAGGCATGCAAGGCAAGCACTTTACCACTGAGCCACCTTCCCAGCCTCTTGTGCTTGCTTTTGAGCCATGTCTCCAGCCTCATTTTTGCTGGTTCCTTTTTTTTTTTTTTGAGATAGGATCAGGATCTTGCTTCCTACAAGGATATGCCTGGACCACGATCTACTTAATTTAGGCTTTGTGTCATTGCTGGGGTGATAGGCCTCTGGCAGGTAGCCCTGCCTGGGCTGGGACCACTGTACCACATCTGACCCTCCCATCTAACTTGGGATGGTAGGTGTAAGCCACCCGCACCTGATCACCTTTCACTTGATGGTATTTATTCTTTCAGTCACTCCAGCTAGCTGAAGCTCATAGGCCGTAGAGGAGATGAGGAGGAGTAAAATTTGATTGTAATGCACCATTTGAGGAGTTCTATCTAGTAGCTAGGATTTTACTGATATGTATTAAATGCTAAGCACGGTGGCCAGCTCACTCAGGTGTCTGTCCAGTCCTGATCAGAATCAGCACTGAAGAAAGGTCTGTGGGCCCTGAGGGGTGAGTTAGCCACACACTGTGTGAGAGCTCAGGGGCCGAGAGCAAGGCTCGGTGGTCGGAAGGAAGGGTGGCGAGGTTGACAGGAAATGTGCTCATTACTTATGTCACTGACGCCCCTCCGTATATCACCTTGACAGTAAAAAAGGAAGGGGGAAAAGGAAAAGCTCAGTGGTTTCAAAGTACAACCAGGTCCTGAAGCAGTCCATCTGCGTAGCAGACCCTCACCTTTGGTGGTAGTTGCTGGAGGCTTTCCTCCTCTCCTGTCTTTCTGGTTGGAAACTTTCCTTTGTACCCTGGGGCATCTAGGGGGAACGGAGCTATCCGCACAGTTGCTTTATTCATTTACCCTTCCCTCACCTTTGACCTATACAGATATCTAACTCAATCTGCAGTTTGTGTCACAGTCTTTTATTTTGGTTTTCAGGTGAATAATACTTAAATTTGTTTTTTAATCTGAGGATTTAAATGAATTGCTTTCCATTAGTTTTGCTTGCTTCTGTGTATTTTCTCTTGATTTCCTTTTGATCATTAACTTTTAATGCTTTATCATTTTCCACTTAAAGTGAATTCTGCATTGCACTCTGAATTTCTGGAATTCCCAACATCTACCTTTAGATGCTGGTTTAAAAGCCCTGCAACATCGTTTCATCCAAACCTATTACCCCTTCCTTCAAGCAGGTGGGTTGCAGCGCTTCTCTGTTGGACGGCAGTTGATTGACGTCTGTACCCTCCTGCCCATCAGCTGCTGCTTGGTTTCACTTTTCTTTTCATCTTGGGTTTCATTGGCAGGCGCTTCACTTTGTCTACTACCCTAAACCAGTGCTTCTCAAACCGTGGTCAGGGATTCTGAGAGGTGAAGGTTAAAAGGGGGAGGTATTGTTTCTTCTGAAGAGTTTGTGGAATGAGGATAGAAGGGATACTTGGCCCAAGAATCATATGTTTAAAGGCTGGCAGGAGAAGGGAGCTAGGGACAGGCACACAAGAGCGACCAGAAGGAATTGTGTTGCTAACAGTGACTACTTAGAGGCCAAGTAAAGTTGTGAAGTCTAGTTTGGTTGTTAGGTCATTCTATTCAGTGGAACGCATATGGAAGAAGAAATGGGAGCAAAAATATATTAGAGGGGGTGGGAACGTGGTTTAGCTGTAGAGTACTTGCCTAGCATGCCTGAAGCCCTGGGTTTGATTACTCAATACTACATATACAGAAAAAGCTGGGAGTGGTGCTGTGGCTCAAGTGCTAGCCTTAAGCAAAAGAAGCTCAGGAACAGCACCCAGGCCCTGTGTTCAAGCCCCAGGACTGGCAAATACCCCCCCCCCACATATATGTATATATACCCCCCCATATATATATATATATATGCATATATATATTTACTAGAAACCAGGTAAAATGAGATTAAAGTTCCATGAAACACAAACGAAAACTCCCAGCATTGCTTGCAGCCTAATGCCATTAAACAGTGCAGCTTGATTCTTAGCTGCTAAGGTAGGTGCAGCTAGATTCCTCAAAAAATGTCAGAAGTCTGATGATTCTAACAGATACCCAGTTTCTGACCTTTCCATTTCCTATTCAACGGTGTTTATTTCTCTCCTACAAACCCACTCCTCTCGTAATCTTTCCTAACTCAGGAAATAGCAGCTCTGTTTTTCCAGTTTCTCAGCCCAAGGACCTGTGCTCATTCTCCTAAGTCTGTTTTCAAAGCACACCCAGAAGGCGATTACTTCTTTCTACTTGGTTATGCAGATCTGAGGGGCCTCTCTCCTGGGTTATTGAAACAAGTTATTTTCTGGTCTCTCTGCTTCTGTTCTTCTAGTTTATGTTCCACATAGAGACTAGAGTGAGTTTTTGGTACTGTGTTTGATCTGTTTGATCCTATAACCCCTCCGCTCAGAATCTGATTTCCATATAGATGACCTGCATCTTACTCAGGGTCGGAGCCAACACGTAAGTTACCTTATATAAGAATTAACACTTGGTAAAGGGCTCCAGCCACCCGAACTCCAGTTACTCTCACCTAACTGCACCTCAGCGGTTCACCCCCTTGGATGAACATGCCACAGGTGTCCCTGCCTCTGACACTTGTCATTGCTGCTCCCTCTCCCCCCACGTGTCCCGAGGCTGTTTCCCCCACAGCTCTTTCCTCACCTGTCGCCCTGGGGAGCTGGGTCTTAACTCTGCTGCTGTCATTCACTAGGCATCGTTGGACACTGCAGTTTGATGGCTTATTGCCTGCTTGTTTTCTGCTGTCTTCCTCACTGTAGAGCTCCATGAAGACAGCTTTGCTCACTGGAGTGTCCCAGTTCTTGGAAGAGCATCCCGGGTTGTTAGCCTGCAGTAAAAGACAGTTTTGTGAGTGCAGTTCAGGCAGCCTCTCGTCAGTTCTCTGTCAGCGCATGTCTCTGACTCCAGCTTTGTGACTCACTGTTCTGCTTCCCGGGCTCCATTCAGGCTTTCATGATAGTGTAGACCAGTCCATGTTTTTGTGAGATTTCCTTTTCATCCAGCTCCTGCTCCGCAGAGGATATAGGGAGGAGGTGGCGCGGCCAGCGCTCTCCATCTAGGCAGGGCTCCGGGCGGTCTCCAGCTTCCTAACCAGGTCTCTCAGGTGCGCTGGCTCTGATCGCTGTCCGTGCTGTCATGCCACTCTCCCACTTGTACTGGGGCCCGGCCTTCCTCTCCATTCTCAGGGTGTCATTGCCGAGATGGTGTCATTGCGTAGGGTCCAAAATCTTATGTTCCTGGCCACGGGCCACCAACTCCGCCTCAGTAATCCCTGCTGGGGTGCTCTTGAATTCATCTTCACTTGGAGTAGTTTTGTTTGGGAGTGAGATCTCCTGTCTTTTGATCTTTTCTTTTTGCTGGTGTGTCATTCTCCAGCTCTGACAGAAATGAAGCTTAAACAAGTAGTCCAATTTAAAAAACGGGCAAAGAACCCAAACACATTTCTTTTTTTTTTTTTTTTTTCCAGTCTTTTTTTTTTTTTTTTTTTATTGTAAAGATACTATACAGAGGGTTACAGTTACATGAGTGAGGTAATGAGTACACTTCCTCTTGAACATTGTTACCCCCTCCATTGTTTTCCCCCTACCATCCCCTCCCTCCCTCCCTTCCCCGAGGTTCTTTTTTTTTTTTTTGATTGTGATTAAGTGATTACATAATTTCAAAGTCACAAGTTCATTCTAACTTTCCTGGAGCAAATTGTCTATCACAGTCTGTAATATATAACAGTGTTCACATGTTATATACCATATTTGTGATCAGCAGCATGGGGATATTTAGTAGTGGTTCAACCAGATGAGCAGGAGTTCTTTGTTTCTTAAGTCCTGTTAGTTTTTGGATTTAGCATCCACTTATCAGGGAGACCATGTACCGTTTGTCTCTTCGTTCTTGGCTTACCTCGCTCAACATGATTCCTTCTAGCTCCATCCATTTCCCTGCAAATGCCATTATTTTGTCATTTCTAATGGCTGCATAATATTCCATTGTGTATAGATACCACAATTTTTGGATCCATTCATCTGTGGTGGGGCATCTAGGTTGTTTCCATATCCTAGCTATTGCGAACAGTGCTGCAATAAACATGGAGGTGCATGTGTCCTTGTGTATTGGTTCCTGTTGTTCAGGGTAGATGCCTAGAAGTGGTATGACTGGGTCGTAAGGGAGGTCAATCTTTAGCTTTGTAAGGACCCTCTAGACTGCTTTCCAAAGTGGTTGTATAAGTGTACATTCCCACCAGCAGTGTAATAGGGTTCCTCTTTCTCCACATCCCCTCCAGCATTTGTCGTTGGCTGATTTGTGGATGTGGGACATTCTGACTGGGGTAAGGTGGTATCTCAGGGTTGTCTTTATTTGCATTTCCTTCACCACCAGGGATGATGAACATTTCTTCATGTGTTTCTTTGCCATTTTTATTTCTTCATTTGAGAAGTCCCTCTTTAGTTCCCTTGCCCATTTAGTAATTGGTTTGTTAGGTTTGGGAGGGATTAGTTTCTTGAGTTCCCTGTATATACAGGATGTTAACCCCTTGTCTGATATATTGCTGGTAAATATTTTTTCCCAATTCGTTGGTTGTCTTTCTAGCTTAGTCGCGATAGATTTAGCTGTGCAGAAGCTTTTTATTTTAAGGTAGTCCCATTTGTCGAGTCTCTCTCCAACTTGTTGTGACCCTGGGACTCTGTTCAGGAAGTTCCTTCCTGTGCCTATTAGTTCAAGTGTCTCTCCTACTCTGTCCTGCAGTAGTTTCAGAGATTCAGGTTTAATGTTAAGGTCTTTAATCCATTTTGAGTTGATGTTGGTGCATGGTGATAGGCTGGGGTCCACTTTTAGTTTTCTGCATGTGGCTGCCCAGTTTTCCCAGCACCAGCGGTTGAAGAGGCTGTGTTTCTTCCATTGTATGTCTTTGGCTCCTTTGTCGAATATCAGCTGGCTGTAGGCCTGTGGATTTATTTCTGGATCTTCTATTCTGTTCCATTGGTCTTTGGATCTGTTTTTGTGCCAGTACCATGCTGTCTTTGTTATTATAGCTCTGTAGTAGAGTTTGAAGTTCGGCATGGATAGCCCTCCCATATTGTCTTTATCCCCTAGAATTGTTTTGGCTATTCTAGGTCTTTTGTTGTTCCATATAAATTTTTGGACTGTTTTCTGTATTTCAGTGATGTACATCATTGGGATTTTAATAGGAATTGCATTGAATTTGTATATTAGTTTTGGAAGTATTACCATCTTTACTATATTAAGTTGGCCTATCCAGGAGCATGGGAGGTTTTTCCATTTCCTAGTGTCTTCTGCAATTTCTTTCTTTAACTTTTTATAGTTCTCATTAAATAGTTCTTTTACATCTTTGGTTAGGTTAATTCCTAAATATTTTATTTTTTGAGAGGTTATTGTGAATGGGGTTGCTCCCTTTATTTCCCTCTCTTCCTGTACATTATCAGTGTATAGGAAGGCAACTGATTTTTGTGGGTTTATGTTGTATCCTGCTATTTTGCCGAAGTGACTTATGATTTCTAAAAGTTTGGGGATGGAGTTTTTGGGATCGTGGAGGTATAGTATCATGTCGTCTGCAAAAAGGGATAGTTTCACTTCTTCTTTCCCTATGCGGCTCCCTTTAATGTCTTTTTCTTGCCTTATTGCCCTGGCTAAGGGTTCTAGGACTATGTTGAAGAGGAGTGGAGACAGTGGGCATCCTTGCCTTGTTCCTGATTTTAGGAGGATTGGTTGTAGCTTTTCCCCATTAAGTATAATATTGGCTATTGGTCTGTCATAAATGCTTTTATTGTTTTTAGAAATGTTCCTTCTATTCCTATTTTCTCCAGAGCTTTTAGCATGAATGAATGTTGAATTTTATCAAAGGCCTTTTCTGCATCTGTGGCGATAATCATGTGATTCTTGACCTTGGCTCTGTTGATATGTTGGATTACATTTATTGACTTACGTATGTTAAACCATCCCTGTGTCTCTGGGATGAAGCCTACCTGATCATAGTGTATTATTTTTTTTATGTGTTTCTGGATTCCGTTAGCTAGAATCTTGTTAAGGATCTTTGCATCTGTGTTCATCAAGGAAATTGGCCTGTAATTCTCCTTTTTGGTTGGGTCTTTGCCTGGTTTGGGGATGAGTGTGATATTGGCTTCGTAGAATGAGTTTGGGATAGTTCCCTCCTTCTCTGTTTCTCTGAAGAGCTTGAGGAGTATGGGTATTAGTTCTTGTTTTAAAGGTCTTATAGAATTCTGCTGTGAATCCATCTGGTCCTGGGCTTTTTTTTGTTGGAAGACTTTTGATAGCTTCCTGTATCTCATTATAGGATATTGGCTTATTTAATTGGTTAACTTCTTCTTTGCTCAGTTTGGGTACCAAACACATTTCTTAAGAGGACGTGAAATGGTGGGAACAGTGTATTTTTTGAACTTGGTTCCTTACTAACTGAAAGGTTCTCTATGGCTTGTTGCCAGGGGAAGGCAAGATAAGACTACAGTGCAACCTAACACCTATCAGAGTGGTTGTTTATCAGAGAGGATTTTCGTCGTGCTGGCAAGGATGTGCAGCAAAGGGGCCCAGCCCTGTTGGTGGCACGTGCGTTCATGCCGCTCCTGTGTGGAAGTCACCTGCGCTTCCAGGCTCACTGCGGCCCCGCTTGCGGTAGCCAGGGCCTACTTGGCGTGCGTGTGCGCAAGGGGACACTGTTCAGACTTGAAAAGGAATGCGCCCCATCCCCTGTGAAAGCAAGGATGAGCCTGAGCACGAGGTGGAACAAGCCAGGCACCGAAGATGAGCGTGCGGCTCACTCACGTGCTGAGCCCGTGGAAGGAGTGAGCAGAAGGATCATTAGAGCTGAGGATGAGGTGTTGGTCAGTAGATGCAGAGTTCCAGCAGGGTCTGAGCCCCACACAGTGACCACAGTAAATAGCAACACATTGTATTTTTCCCACAACTTTTAAAAATGTTGTTTGTTTTTTTTTGCTTTTAACTTTGTTGATTTCATTTATTTTCTTGTTTATGTGGTATCAAGGAGCCCAGGGCCTCATTTAGGCTAGGCAAGCATTCTGCCACCAAGCCACATCCCCAGTCCATATTTTGAGAATCACCAAAAGAATAGATTTTAAACATCCTCATCACAAAAATGAATAAGTATGCTAGGTAATACATGTTAATTAGCTCAGTTGAGCCAGACCACAATGTATGCATAGTTTAAAACATGTTGCAAACACCAAATAAATATGGTTTTATTTATCAGGTAAAATAAAAGAATGAACAAAATTTAGTTTAATGTTCAAAACTAATTTTTAACTGGTTTTTGTTGATAAATGGCGTATTTATGGAGTAGTTATTTACCCTCAGACTGATGTGTAATGCCTCTTCTGTTAAATATGTGTATGATTGAATCTGCTTTACTCTGTCACTTTGTGGTGCCAGCGCTCTCTCTTCTGCATTACTGAAGCTTTTATGCTTTTTAATATTTAATGTGGTAGTAGTCTCTCATTGATGTTGTTTTTCAAAATTGTTGCTAATGGTCTAGCCCATTACTCTACCATGTGGCTTTGAAAAGTTGAATCAAGTTATGAAAAGGAAAATCTCCATTGGGCTTCCCCCCTCCCCCAATAGTATTAAACTGGACTCAGTTCACATAAGTGAATATTTTCATCAAAACTTTATCCTGGTGAAATAGCCATAATTTTTACTTTAAATCATTTAAACCCCTTTTATACATACCAAAGATATGTCTTGTATTAGAATAATGCAGCTAAAATGTAAATAATCTGTTAAATTGTTTTGTTTCAGATATGTTTCCTTATTTTTGCCATTCTCTACATTGTTTCCTACTTCATCATCACCAGATACAAGAGAAAATCAGGCAAGTAGAAATACCTTAATTAAACTTTTATTACAATGCACATCATCTGGGCATGGTGTTTGGGATATGTCATACACCTTACTTCAGTGGTGAATATACTGCTGACTGAAGTAAACAGTTGACGGGTACTGAGCACTAAAAATAACCTCCAGGGAATTTGACTATTCTTAGGATCACCTCTTAGACCGCAGTCCTTGTTTATCACAATTCTTATGTCCAACCAAGGTTAGTCCTGGGCTATTTAGAGTCTGGGAAGTTTCAAAGTTTATGAGGCTTGTGACTGGCTGTAGTGTGTGTTCTACATACCCTCCAACCCTTTTCTCATTACTAGACATATCTTTTCTTTCTCCAAAGCAATATGGAATTTAGAGACTTCGTAATGACATTGTTAGTCAACTGTATAGTATCCTTTTATTACCGTGTTATACTTACCTGTGCGGAGGCAGATGATTATTTTTTTATGTGCTAGTCTTTGGGCTTGAACTAAGGCCTTTGGCATTATCCCTGAGCTTTTTTGCTCAAGGCTGGTACTCTACCACTTGAGCCACAGCTCCACTTCTGGCTTTTTTGGTGGTTAATTGGAAATAAGAGGTTCATGGTGTTTCCTGCCTGGGCTGGATTTGGAATGTGATCCTCAGATCTCAGCCTCCTAGTATGAACCACCAGCACCTGACTAACTTTCTGTTCTTTAGTGTATTGTAGTATTGGTTAATTTACAGGTTTTTAGGTCAGGGTTTTAAAAGGGCCTACATTTTAGAAATAACCTAAGTGTAAACTCCCATGGCTAAGTCTCAGCAGAATCAACTTTATTTTTGTTTTCTATACCACTGAATTATTTGAGTTTTTATAATGACTGTATTATTTTTGCTGTAAAAACCCCTAAATTAATAGATGAGTGGATCCAAAAAATGCAGTACCTATACACAATGGAATTTGGCACAGTTGTTAGAAAGAATAATATGTCATTTGAAATGGATGGACCTAGAACAAATCATGTTTTAAGTGAGGTAAGCCAAGACCAGAGAGACAGACAGCTCATGTTTTCTCTCCATATGCAGAAGCCAGATCTAATATACACTGGAACATGGTAAATTATACAAGACTCTGGACATTCATACATTGTGAGGCCAAAGGGGAAAGGAATACAAAGGCACAATGTTTCTGTGCCTCTGATCATTAAAATAACACTTATGAAATGAGCTCTACGAATGGAAATGAGCTTTTCTTTTTCTTTGTTACTGTTTGTGTTTTTGCTTCTTTTTGTCTTGTTTGTTCATTTATTTGTCTTTGGGCAGGTAAGGGGGCACAGAAATGGGGGGGACAAAGGGTGAACAAACGTGGTAGTGGTACCACTAGACATTAATGTTGAAAAGGAACGATACAGTTTTTGGGTGGGGATGGGAGGGAAAAACTGAGAGAGAGGGAAAGGGTGACATTGCCCAAAAAGAAAGGTCCTTTTAACTGACATATAACCGTAACCCCTCTGTATATCACCTTTATAATAACCATAAAACCCCTAAGTTGCAAACAGAATAGTGAGAGACATAACTGAGTGTAATGTGGTATGCTAGATCAAATCATCGAAAAAGGCATTCATGGGGCTTGGCTCAAGTAATAGAGCTCCTACTTGGCAATCATACCTCAGTACTGCAAAAAAACAGAAAGACATTCTTGGGAAACAGATGAAATGCAGATTAAAGCCTTAAAAATGAAATGAAATAGGAAAATGGATCAGAAAAACACACAGAGCCTAAACTGCAATGTGTTGTGGCATAGTAAATGGTGATATTATCTGCTGATAACCTGTGATGAAGATGGGCAGAAGCCAGAATGTGGAAAATGTCACATACTTGTGAAAGTGAAGTTAAGACACTAGTTTCTCCTAGTGTGTATAAAGACTGACCAGTACAGGAGGTTACTAGGAGACTGTGTCACTATCTTTATGAGAGTATGCAGAAGGTGTTCCAAGACTAGTTGTGGTTTTTACACAGCCCACACTGCCTGCAGGGCACAGTTAATGTCAACAGCTGTAAGCAGAATTGCAACTGGAGTTTCTCCTCCAGAGGTTTTCGATGTATTCTGAATATCCATTTTCTTTTATTCCATTTATTCACACTTGCCAGTTGTCTCCTGTCAAGTAAGAAGCGCTAGTTCCATGTTCCACTCCCCACAGAAAGTCTCCAGCTATGCTCATGGTGGCTTCAAGAGCAACTCTGCTCCCTGAAGCAGCTGCTGCTTCAGCAGTTGCATTCTCTCGCCCAGGGAGCATTCTGGGAGAGGTCTTGCCATCAGGAGTGAGGTGAGGAGTAGGCTAACTTTGGAAGGTGAATGGAAGGTGTAGCTGTGGCATGTCGGAGTCTCACCTCAGAGTTGTCCTGACCCTTCCCCTCAGCTCTCCTCCCCGCCAGACCTCGCCACACCCACCCGTGACAGGTGCGGCCCACGCCACTTACACCTTTAAATCAAAGTCCGCCGTCCAGCTTCTCACCTCTGTTTCAGAATTTAAGTGCCTAGATCTGAACGGAAAAGAAGGAGGTGACACTATTAGTGAGTGTCCAAATACAACACTGTTTTGATAAAATTGAAAACAGTGCAAAATAAAATAGCATAGGGTGATATTCAAATTATGTTAGTGAAGAAAGTTCTAAGAACTTAGTTTGTATAGTTGAATTTGAGGATTACAAATTCTTAAAGATAGGGTGCATTTTATTAAGACAGGGCTGACTGTGTAGCTCAGGCTGGCCTCAAACTCAGATCCTCCTATCTCGGCCTTCTGAGGTTCTGTGCCAGATGGAGGGTACTGGAATTTTTTCCTTTTCAATTAGCATACATTTGTAGTGTGACAGTTTCTTTGTACTGTTTTTATACAGGCACATGGCATACTTTGAACAAATTGACCTCTTCCACCATATTCTCATTCTTCCCTCCCTGCTTTTTTTTTTTTTTTGGGTCCAGTCGTGGGGCCTGAACTCTGGGCCTGGGCACTGTTCCTCAGCTCTTCAGCTCAAGGCTAGCGCTCTACCACTTGAGCCACAGCGCCACTTCTGCCTTTTTTCTTTTTGCTTACGTGATGCTGAGGAATGGAACCCAGGGCCTCAGGCATGCAAGGCAAGCGCTCTACCACTGAGCCACCTTCCCAGCCTCTCCTCCCTGCTTTTTCAAGTGGCATTTTGAAACAAGGAGAGACTGCTAGGAGGTGAACAGTACTGACAGACATTGTGTCTGTGAGTGCAGATAGAAAAAGGAAAGCTGGTGAATGATAGAGGGTGGAAGCTGGGTCAGTCTGATTAAAATTCTGCACAGGCATGTGTGAACCACGGTGAAACCCATCTGAAGAATTCACGTCACCAAAAAAATGAAGGACAGGAGTGTAAGGCAGGTCCTGTCTGGGATGGTGCTACTAGTGAGAGCGGGAAGAGAGGGCAGGAGGGGGAAGGGAGCGGTGAAGTTGTTGGAATTACCTGGGAAAAGGGGAGGAGGGAGGTGCATTGCGTGCTGTGTGCACACATCAAAATGAAATCCACGGATAATTGACGTTAATGCGGATGTAAAAACTAACTTTTCAACACTCTATCTTAGACCTCTATCTTAGAGGTCTGGGCTCATCTTGCACTCTGCCTGGATAAGGAGTGAGGAATAAGTCAGGTGGAACAGTAGGAACGAATGCCTGAGATTGTGCCAAAGGCCCCACTGAAGTCACGAAACAAAACTTGCTAGTGAGCACTTCCTTTGGGCACCCCGTCTCCCCCTGCCACTCCCAGGAGTGCTGTGCAGTGAGGGGGTCATGAACTCTTCCTGCTGCAAGAGTCAGTTAGGCTGAGTGCCTATCCCAGGGCTGTGAAGACAAGAGAGAAGATAAACGCTTGCCAATTGATAACAAGGGCCTAGAGCTCATCCCAGCCACACCCCCTGTGGAGCCCTGAGCAGAGACGGGGAGCTGACTCAGGTCAGACGTGATCCACAAATGTCTGTGCAACAAAATAAAAATAAAAGTTGATAAGACATGTGCACGCAATCATTGGTGCACTGGTAAATGTTTAAGCAAAGCTCCTCGGGGGAAATAGCCATGCTTCATGATGCCCACCTATTTCTGTTGTGGGACCTGCACCACCCTGGGGCTAGAGGCCATTGTCCCAGGGAATGGGAAAACTGGACCCTGTCACGGCTGTACACTTGGAGGGTGGTGGGGTCCGAGGGCCCCACTATGGAACAACCACAGGGGTCCTACGTTGGCAGTTGAACAAGCGGACCTCTATGCATGGTTGAAGTTGCTGCTGCTGCTCAGGCTGCTACCTGCTAGCCAGGCAGCAGTCGATGCTGCCACCTACCAGCATGGCTTACACAGCATGGAATGGAGTGAAAGGTACACATAACAGCCAGCTTCTCCCAGGAGATGTGCTCCATACGGAAAGGCCTGGTGACAGGTCATCAGCGAGGGCCGGGACCCCAGGAGGGCAGGCACACACAGTTCCTAGGACAGCTAGTCAGGGCCCCTTAGGAAATCAAGACTCTCCATTCTCCCTCATGTGCCATCATATCCGACGCAGTGAGACTTAAAATTGAATCATGGCTTAGTAAGCACAAGCTCTTTGAAAGCTCTCCCTACTCAGCAATGGCTTTTTAAGTACATATTTTAAATAAGTTAGTAAAACATTTTATAAGAGGATGAGAGTATTAATACCTGAAATATTTTTGCAGATGAACAAGAAGATGAAGATGCCATAGTCAACAGGATCTCGTATGTATTCTACAATTTAATTGTTCTAGTTCTGAAGTCAAATCTGAAAATTCTGGTTTTTGAACAGAAACATGGAAACATCTAAAATTCCATTAGATTTATCAATATTACTCTTATTTATCAATATTAATCTTATTCTTAAAAAGCTCATATAGGCAAATAGATGTGGATAGAGGATTTATTATCTCCTGTTAAAAATATGATTTAAAAGATGATAGCTTTTTTTTTTTGTTGTTGGTTGTGGGGCTTGAACTCTGGGCCTGGGCGCTATCCCTCAGCTCTTCAGTTCAAGGCTAGCACTCTACCGCTTGAGCCACAGCGCCACTTCTGGTTTTCTAGTGGTTTATTGGAGATAAGAGTCTCACGGACTTTCCTTGCCTGGGCTGGCTTTGAACCATGATCCTCAGATCTCAGCCTCCTGAGTAGCTAGGATTACAGGCATGAGCCACCGGCGCCTCGGCAAGATGATAGCTTTTATCTGCAGAGGATTTAATAAGGAAATAGGGTTAAGTTTGGGAACACTTCCAGGTTGAAGGAGGAGCCTCAGCTGAAGCCAGGCTTTCCCTCAGTGGAGGGGAGAGGACGCCTCTCGGGTCAGCAGAGCACTGACTTGGTGTTTATGTCCATTGTTCTTTGGGTTTTTTGATGAGACAAGATAGAAATATCCTTTAAATTTTTTTTGAGCTCTCAAACTGGAGGAAAAGTAATGATTTTCTCAGGTAAAATGTGAGAAAACACAGATATACGTATGTGGGAGGTTATCTATATTCCAGGACTTTAAAAATTGATAATTTGTGTTTAAAAAATCTCTAGAAGGTTAGAAATCATGCAAAGGGATTTTTTTTTTGTTTGAACTCTTTGATCTACTGTTCCATTTCCTCATGTGTAATTCCTATAATTCCTATACCCTCTCCTGAATATCTACCATGCAAGCACTAAAATAACTAAGTTAATGCTAATGTGGTTCTGCTCTCTCCCCACTGAGGTTTTCCGAGTTGTCCCCGGCGGAGCTTACATGCCACATCCCCGTCCCCTCAGTGGACACACTTCTTCAGCATTTCTTTGGCTGACGTGAATAGGGCTGATTGGATTCAAAACTGAAAAACAAATACAAATGGAGTTGTTATTTCAATTATTTTAAGTGCCTTAGTGAAGTTGGATGAGAAAAGCACAACTTTACACTGGAAATTCCTGTTCTATGGCCCCGGCACTTGGCACTTTAAGTCTACAGAACTGGAGAGCTTTTAGTTTTACTCTAGTACTTAGGCAAATCGTGGCGTTTCCTGCGTGTGACTCGCTGTTCCTAGCTGGTGTGGAGCCGTGGCCTGTGCACCGGCCTACCCTCAGCCGGGGGCACGGGAAGTGAGCCTGGGGAAAAGCCGGCAAGGTCCTCGCTTAGAATACAATGCAACACACGTAGGCTGGGGCTCGGCCGCGCCAGGCCTTGAGTTCAGCCCTGAGCACCACAGAGCCCACTTCTTTCACCTCCAATAAAGGTCACCGTGAGTCGCAGACTGAGCGAAGGGCAGTGGCTGCGGCTGTGTGAAACCTGCTGGGTGTGCAGGATGAATGAGCATCCCCCTCCCTCACCACCCCTTCCCCCTTACCATCCCCCTCCCTCCCTCACCACCCCCCTCCCTCACCACCCCCCTCCCTCACCATCCCTTCCCCCTTGCCATCTCCCCCTTACCATCCCCCTCCCTCCCTCACCATCCCCCCTCCCTCACCATCCCTTCCCCCTTACCATCCCCCTCCCTCCCTTACCACCCCCCCTCCCTCACCATCCCTTCCCCCTTACCATCCCCCTCCCTCCCTCACCATCCCCCCTCCCTCACCATCCCTTCCCCCTTGCCATCTCCCCCTTACCATCCCCCTCCCTCTCTCACCATTCCCCCTCCCTCACCATCCCTTCCCCCTTACCATCCCCCTCCCTCCCTCACCACCCCCCTCCCTCACCACCCCCCTCCCTCACCATCCCTTCCCCCTTGCCATCTCCCCCTTACCATCCCCCTCCCTCCCTCACCATCCCCCCTCCCTCACCATCCCTTCCCCCTTACCATCTCCCCCTTACCATCCCCCTCCCTCCCTCACCACCCCCTCCCTCACCATCCCTTCCCCCTTACCATCTCCCCTTTACCATCCCCCTCCCTCACCATCCCCCCTCCTTCCCTTACCATCCCCACTCCCTCACCATCCCCCCTTACCATCCCCCTCCCTCACCATCCCCCCTTACCGTCCCTCCTTACCGTTCCCCTCCCTTACCATCTCCCCCTCACCATCCCCCCTTCCCTGCCATCTTCCTCCCTCCCTCACCATCCCCCCTGCCTTACCACCCCCCCTTACCATCTCCCCTCCCTCACCATTCCCCCTCCATTGAGCCTGCACCGCCTTGGGCTGTGATCCACTTAAACGCACTTATAGGTAGTCACTGGAGGCACACCATCTCTTTTACCCTTATGAGAACATGGCTCTATCCTGTTCCTGGTAGAAGGGCTGGGGGCAGCTCTGTGTCCTCTACCTGGTTCAGCCGGGCAGTTGGATGGCACAGCCAACGGGTTGGCTTTTCCCACTGGTTTCTGTGTTGTGGTAACACATGTGCAGGTGTTCTGTTCCTGATGGTAAATGGTTTAGAGTCACAGCCAAGTGAGGTATGGGCCTACCGGGCTCACCAAGAGGCGGGGCCTGGCCTAGGCGGCTTCTTATGCCTCCTGGGCCTTTCAGGATGCTCCTACTCCTGAAGTGCCCCTCAGCCGGACCCTGTTTCCTTCTTCTCCTAGCCCCACGTCAGCTCCTCTGCCCTCACAACCAAAAAGTGCATCTTCTGAGAGCTACTCTCAGCTGGGCACTTGATTTGATTTGGGTCAGAGCAGCTGGCCTCATTGGTGAAGTTTCTTTGAGGATGGCTGTGGACCTGGGCAAGGCCTGGTGTGTGTCGGGAAGGATGGCCTCCTCAGGGTAGGACCTGGGGAGGGCGTCTGAGCCAAGGGAGGCCTGCCCTGGGCCCGGAGCTCCGGGAGCAGAGGTCTGGAATCGGGAGGGATGTGAACAGGAGGGTGGCCTGCCCACCCTGGGGAGAGCGGCAGGAAATTGAGGACGGTTGCTGCTGGGTGGGAATTTGATCCGTAGAAGATGCCGTTAAGCATAGTCCGGGGAGAAGGAGAGAATGAACGCTGAGGTTCTTGACCGGCTTTGAAGGTGTTGGTGTGAACTCGAGGTGCCGACACGTAGGCCTTTGTGGAGTGGCCTGCGGAAGTAAAGCGGGTACATGTGTGTGCACACGTGTGCTGGGTGTGCGCTACATCATTCTCCAGCCCTCTCTGTGCCCGGGGAGCACCGGCAGCACGCCATCTCAGTGGAGTGAGTGCAGCGAGTGCACGAATCCCAACTCTTACAGCAGAGAACGGTTTTCCACACGCAGAACCTAGCTCTGTGAAGGGCAGTTGGGGGGTGGTATAGGGAAGCCCAAGCTAATTTTGTATTTCTTATTCTCTCTCTCTCTCTCTCTCTCCATCTATCTATTTTTGTGACAGTCCAGAGGCTTGAACTCAGGTTGTGGGTTATGACCCTAAGCTTATTTACTTATTTATTTATTTATTTTCAAGGTTGTCACTTAACCACTGGAGCCTCAGCTCCATTTCTGGCTTTTTGGTGGTTCATTGGAGATAAAAGCCTCATGGACTTTCCTGCCTGGGCCGGCTTTGAGCCACAGTCTTCAGATCTCAGCCTCCTGGGTAGCTAGGATTACAGGCGGGAGCCACAGGTGCCCAGCTAATTTTGTGTATCTTACTGTACAGAAGGCAAGTAAGTGCTTGAAGAAAGGGGGCATGTTGCAGAGAAACAACTCCTCCAGGGACTCGCACTGCCAACCCGGGACAGTCTGAACACTGGAACGAGTCACTTGCACAATGGGCCCCACCCGCTTAGTACAGTTGGAAAATCCATCACTGCTTTCCGACCCGGCAAAGGTAGACGTAGTTGTGTAGTTCGTTGTTCTACAGTGCCTCGGACAGCCTTGGCACATACTAATAGATATCAGTAAGCAACAAAATTGGAATTTTGGCAAGAATAAGATACCATCCTAGTTAAAATTTACCTCCCCACAAAATACTAATGAAAGGGAAGGGCAGCATTAGCGTGGAGACTGGCAGATCCCGCCCTGAGTAGTGACAGAAAGCAGGGTCGTAGAGGGCAGACAGCAGCCCCTGGTCGCCTTGCTGTGGTAGAGAGGAGCATAGGGCAGCGATTCTGTGATCATCTGCCTGGTGGACCCGTCAGAATGCCGGTGTCCAGCAGTTCCTTCCCCTTTTAACTTACACCTGAGGTTTGATGGCATCTGTCACGTGCTCTGTTTCAGACCCAGTGCCTCAGAGTTGCCTTTGGCTCCTTAGCTCCATGCCAGGGGCCTTGTGGTTTCCATTTTCAGGATTGGATGGCTTTGTAGTGTCTGCACTTCAGTCTTCTTACTTTGCCTTACTTTCCTGTAGCACTTACTGTCTTTAGAATATTATACAATCACACAATTAGTATTTTATTGTGCCAGACACTGTGACTCACCACTGTCATCCTAGTTACTCAGGAGGCTGAGACCTGAGGATCGCGGTTCAAAGCCAGCCCAGGCAGGAAAGTCCGTGAGACTCTGATTGCCAATAAACCACTAGAAAGCCAGAAGTAGAGCTGTGGCTCAAGTGATAGAGCACTAACTTTGAGCTGAGTTCAAGCCTAGGACCAGCCAAAAATAAATAAATAGAGTGAGGGACTACCACATACCCTCAGGGGGACCCGTGGAGCACCCCGTGGTACTGTCAGGGCTCCCCGAGAAGAAACCGAAGAGTAACAGCAGGGACATCCATACTCTTACCAGAGACTCACGCGATGCAGTGCTGATATGAACTGGGTAACCTAACTCACGCAGCATACATTTACTGATCAGCTACTTGAAGACTTAGGGTGGAAAGCTGAAACACCAGCAGTCTACAGATAAGTAGAGCATGAGAATGAGCAATTACCAAGGAGAGAATGTTGCGTAAGTTCCAGAATGAATTTCAAGAAAGAAATGGTGCTTTAAATCTGAACTATCATAGAAGGTAAGGCTCAGATTTCAACTAATAAGTATCTGATGGATTTGGCCAGAAGGAAAATCTTTTAACTACTAAGGTGAGGAGCAGAAGTCCACTTTCAGTAAGTTTAAAGGCTGGGCACTAAGCGAAGCCTGCAATTCTAGCTACTCGGGAGGTTGAGATTTGAAGATAGCAGCTCAAACCTAGTCCAGGCAGAAAACTCAGTGAGATTCTCATCCCCAATTAAAAAAGCCAGAAGTGGAGCTTTGGCCCAAGTGGTAGAGCACAGTCCTGAGCAAAAAAGCTCAAGGACAGTGTTGTAGGCCCTGGTCAGGTGCAAGCCGCAGTGCCAGCACAAAAGCAAAAGAAGTTGATGTGCAGTTATAGATATGGTGGGCAAGGCTTCCTTCAGAAGCTGTTTGAAAAGGTGAACACACACAAGGGCGTTACCCTGTGAGAGGAGGTGATGTGGAAGGTGAAGGACTGTCACTGAGGAAGCAGGACCCTGGACGACAGAAGGGGAGGGGCAGAGCGTGCAGCTGGGGAAAATGGTTTCCATTGGTCAGGTGGTAAGTTTGGACACGAATTTACTATTCTTTCCCTGTGTTGAAGGAAAAGACTGAGTGGAGCTTTGGTAGAAAGCTTGGCCAGAGCTGCGTGTGGAGGCCAAGAGCCAGAGAGCAGATCTGGTTTTGGCTCTTGTTTGTGAATGCGAAGTGTATGAAAGCTTTCTGGAGTGTAAAAGAATTAAACTGTCATCATCACCTTGCACAGACACCTTTACAGATGACGGCATTTTTGCAAAACTAGTTATATTGAGTCTCTGATGTGAGCTGCTATCGCTTTATGGAGGTGAAGTGAGGCTTTGCCTCTTCTTACTGCTGCCGCAGCCACAAAAGACACAGTACTCTGGAGGCCAGTGTTTCTCCACTGCCCCATTTGCACATTTCTGAAACTGTCCTTCAAGTCTGAAAGGGTGCTTTTGCATAAGCAACATTTCTATGTAGGTTTTTCAACGCAAGCCTTCTTTTAAGGATCCTCTGAGAACATTAATACATTGCATCATTTTTTTTTTTTGGGGGGGGGGGGTCCTTTGTGGGAACTGAACTCAGGGCCTGGGCGCTGTCCCTGAGCTTTTTCTGCTCAGGGCTAGTGCTCTACCACTTTGAGCCACGGCACCACTTGTAGTTTTCTGGTGGTTAATTGTAGAGAAGAGTCTCATGGACTTTGCTGCCTGGGCTGGCTTTGAACCACGATCCTCAGATCTCAGCCTCCTGAATAGCTAGGATTACAGGTGTGAGCCACCAGGGCCTAGCCCCTTACATTTTTTTTTTTTTTTGGGTCCGGTCATGGGGCCTGAACTCTGGGCCTGGGCGCTGTCCCTCAGCTCTTCAGCTCAAGGCTAGCGCTCTACCACTGGAGCCACAGCACCACTTCTGGCTTTTTCCTTTTTGCTTATGTGGTGCTGAGGAATTGAACCCAGGGCCTCATGCATGCAAGGCAAGTGCTCTACCACTGAGCCTCCTTCCCAGCCCCCCTCCCCCCTTACATTTTTGAATAGCTCTACTGTATCTTCTTAAGGGCCAAAGGAATGATTTCCCCATTCTTTTGTTGATTTTTAAGGCCAAAAGCTAAAGTGTAGCATATTCTAACAGTGACACACACTCAAGACTTTCCAGGTCACTTTATGTACTATGTAACTTTTAACACTCTGTGTTTGCCCTATAAGCTGATTCCTTTTGTCAGAACATTGGTTTCAGTGTTTGATTTGTAAACTGTGTGGGCCAGATGTGGTCCAAGTATTGTGGGAACCAAGAGGAGGGAGGAGCCAGAAAGGGGGGGTTGGAGGGATGTGTGGGGCACATGATGTTTGAAGTTGGCCTGGAGATTCTTGGGGAGTACCTGCCCAGGGAGAGAGTAGCTCTGCAGGGAGCCGTGGGCCTGCGGAGTCTGTCGAGGGCAGGGAAGTCCAGGCGAGGGCAGTCTAGGTGTGCTGGGACCGCTGGGCAGGGCCTGCTGAGGGGTGCGGCCGCTGGCATCCACCCGGAGGTGGGGACTCGTTCAGATGCTCTCCCCGACACGCGTGGTCTCCCAAGCAGAGCCATTTCTCAACACTATTTCCAGGCTTGGTTTGAATTATGTGGTTGGTATGCTTTGTGGTTCAGGTGTAAAAAAATAACCACCTGCTCATTGAAGCACAGTCTCCTGGGCACTCTGGGTGAAGTAGAAACACGCTTCTCCTTGTTGCCACAAGGTGGCACTGGCCTCAAGTTTAGTATACTACATGTACATGGGGGCAGTTAATACGCCCCTCCGCTTTTCTACTTACACTTGCATTCATCCGTATATTTGTCTAATATCAACTTCAGTCACATGGTTATTAGATTTCTATCTGCTTTAATGAAGTCTCCTTTTCCTTTACCATTTCTGTCTTTTTAAAACACTTTTTCCAAGTGGGGCACCAGCGGCTCATATCTGTCATCCTAGCTACTTAGAGGGCTGAAATCTGAGGATCTTAAACTCACAACCAGCCCAGGGAAAAAACCCCATAAGATTCTTATCTGCAATTAGCAACCAGAAAAACTGCAAGTGAAGCTGTGGGTTGTGTTGCTAGCCTTGAGCAGAAAAGGTCAGGGGCGCAGCACTAGGCCCTGAGTTTGAACTCAGGACCAGGAAACAACAACAACACCAAAAACAACCACCTCCCCCTACCCAACTTTTCAAATTCGTTACAAAAATTTTAAACATTCCCATAGTGTGCAGGTGAGAAAGTGCAGGTCTTCATAACTTCTCGCTTATGGGAATCTTGTGCATTGTTGTTGTTGTTGTTTTTGGTCATGGGAATTGAACTCGGCCTGGGCGCTGTCCCTGAGCTCTTCTGCTCAAGGTGAGTGTTCTACCACTTTGAGCCACGGCACCACTTTCAGTTGTTGAGTGGTTAATTGGAGATAAGAGTTTACAGACTTTCCTGCCTGGACCGGTTTTGAACTGGGATCCTCAGATCTCATCTTCCTGAGTAGCTAGGATGACAGATGTGAGCCACCCACTGCCACCAGTCTTATTTGGGATGTTTTAGTCACTCTTCCTGATTGTATAGATGCGTTTTTAGGTGGTGTCAGGACAGAGGAGGAAAAGCACGCACTACATTAATTACCTTTGTTTTTCTTCGGTTTGCTTTGTTGACTTACATATTTTATTTATTTATTTGGGTCCAGTCGTGGGGCCTGACCTCTGGGCCTGGGCACTGTCCCTTAGCTCTTCAGCTCAAGGCGAGCGCTCTACCACTTGAGCCACAGTACCACTTCTGGCTTTTTTTTTTTTTTGCTTATGTGGTGCTGAGGAATCGAACCCAGGGCCTCATGCATGCAAGGCAAGTGCTCTACCACTGAGCCACCTTCCCAGCCCCAGACTTACATATTTTAATTTTAAGATTTTGTGGTACTGAGGTTTGAGCTCAGGGCCTTGTGATTATAAGGTAGATGCTCTACTACTTGACCCATACTCTAGCCCAGCTATCTAATTTTAAAATGACAAAGTAGTATTGAAAATATTGTCGATTGTACAGTATTATTTACTAGTTGTCCAGTATTTGCTGATGTAAGTTACTTAACTTTTACTCATTTTAAGACAGTGCCAGTTGCTGCTGCCCATGATTGTCATTGTAGCTATTCAGGAAGCTGAGATCTGGGGTTGTAGTTTGAAACCTTTCCCGCCTGGGCAGGAAAGTCTGTGAGACTCTTACCTCATTAGCCACCAAAAAGCTGGCAGCGAAGCTGTGGTTCTAGTGGCAGAGTGCTAGCCATGAGCAAAAAAAAAATGCTCAGAGACAGTGCCCACACTCTGAGTTCAAGTCCCAGGATTTGTAGCACATGCACACATACCCACACCCCCACCCATACTCATCATTAGGTCAGTGACTTTCCCTGAAGTAACCTATTTGGTTTACATTATTACATTTTTTGGTCTCAGGCTGGGACTTGAACTCAGCTTCTGATGCTTGCTTTCACTCTGGCTGGTGCTCTACAATTGGAGCTGTGCATCCAAACCTATCTTAACGTTTTTCTAAATAACAGTTTATCAAACAGGTAGTAGCAAGCAGCATTGTTTATTTTTGAGTGTGGTAGGATCATTTCTTATTTTCTTGTTCTTGATCTGTAGTTCTTTTAAAATAAATGTGTATTAGCTGGATGCTGGTGGCTTACACCTGTACTCCTAGCTACTCAGGAGGCTGAGTTCTGAGGATCACGGTTTGAAGCCAGTCCGGGCAGGAAAGTTAGTGAGACTTACCTCCAATAAACTACTTAGAAAAGGCCAGAAGTAGCACTGTGGCTCAAGTAGTAGAGTGCTAGCGTTGAGCACATAGAGGCTCAGGGACAGAACCTGAATTCAAGCCCCAGGACCGGCAAAAAAAAAGAAAAAAGAAAAAAAAAAAGGTATCTCTGTAGGGATATCTGTGTCTTTAGTAGGGATCAGTGTGCGTGCAAGTTAGGCTAAGTAGCATTTCCCTATTATGAAGTAACCATTTTAAATTAATTTGTTTTTCATGCTATGTTCACAGGTCTTTCTTCATGTGAAACAGTTGTTGCATTGCTGTTAGCATATGTTGTCAAAGTTGTTAATTAAATGCAATTGTGAAATAAATACTTATATCTAAAAGAGGAACGAACTACTGCTGTGAACGGTGTGAGGAAGTACTGCTTTCAGACTCTGGTTTGTAGGCGTACTTGTTAGACTTGTGTTTTTGTTGAGGGAGTAGGTGGGGTCTTCATCTGACTTTCAGAATCAAATGTATATAATATGTGTCCCAATGACACATAATGAATTAATTTGTTATGTAATAGGTTTTTTTGTAAAAAATTAAAGAGTTTGCCAGGGTGGGCTCACACCTGTAATCCTAGCTACTCAGGAGGCTGAGATCTGAGGATCATGGTTCAAAGCCAGCCTGGGCAGGAAAGTCCGTGAGACTCTTATCTCCAAGTACTTTCAGTTTAATTGAAAGTGGAACTGTGACCCAATGGTAAAGCACTAGACTTGGGCAAAAAAAATGCTCATGGACAGTGTGCAGGTCCTAACTTCAAGTCTCAAGCCTAGCATATAAATTGAAGTGCTTGTTATATTCATTGCTATTTTGCTTCCATGTTCGTTGCTTTTCCAGATCACCTTTGACGATGGCTCTCTCTCTTCCAGATTGTTTCTGAGCACCTTCACCCTAGCCGTTTCAGCTGGAACTGTTTTGCTGTTACCCTTCTCAATCATCAGCAATGAGATCCTGCTTTCTTTTCCTCAAAACTACTATATTCAGTGGCTTAACGGCTCCCTGATTCATGGTTAGTACATATTGCTTAATATAGTCATAACTAATGGTTTTTAATTTTTTACTGTAGTGTAATCTTAGATTTTTCTTTCCTAAGTTATCTTCCTGTTTTGAAACTTCTTTTAAATGGTGAAGTCCTTCCTTACTAAAGTCAGAAACCTGGATTTTACTTAGCATTCCTGTTCTTAGTTGTGAAAGGTTTTCTCTTGATAATCAAGAGGCAGTCTTTATATTTACTATGATTTTGATGATACAGTTTTGTGTGAGTATTTAGGAAGGGCACTTTTGTTTCTCCGGTTATCAGACGATTTCATAGTTTCTATTTTGTTTTCTGTTTATTTTTTTAGTTATTTCAAAACATATAACAGGATAGAGAAGTACAAATGTTAATGCCAAGTGCAAATTTTAATGTGATCTAAATAAATAATGATTGGCTTAATATAAATAACAAAGCATGTTTTGTTGAAGAAAAGTAGATCTGTGTTCCAGTGCCAGCTCAGCCATTCTCTATCAGACTTTAGGCAAGTCACTGTTATTATTGAACTTCAGGTTTTTATTCTTTAAATTAGAATTTAAATAAAATAAATAATGAAAATAAAATTTAAATTTAAATAAAACCTACCTCATACGCTGGTTGTATGGAATCCCCAACAGAAAATACTCATCTCTTAATAGGCACATAATGTTTAAGAAGCTGTTTACAGTTATTATTATTATTTTTTTTTGGTCCGGTCATGGGGCCTGAACTCTGGGCCTGGGTGCTGTCCCTCAGCTCTGATGCTCAAGGCTAGCACTCTACCACTTGAGCCACAGCGCCACATCCTGCTTTTTTTTTTCTGCTTATGTGGTGCTGAGGAATCGAATCCAGGGCCTCAGGCATGCAAGGCGAGCGCTCTACCACTGAGCCACCTTCCCAGCCCCTGTTTACAGTTTTTTACACTGTGAGGTAAATTTTTTCTTTCTGAAGAATTGTACTTTAAAAGCTGTATTAATTTAGTGTGTGTTCACTGAACTTTTCTACAGCATGTTAGTATAATTGTTTTATAATTATCTGGTAAATTGATTATAGTTGTTGGAGATTTTGATATCTATTTTGATCTTCCTGCTCAGACTTTTCCCATTTGTAAATTTTTTGTTACTAGTTACTGTGTATTTGACTAGTGTCATTAATCATTGGTACTGTAGTGTCAATACTTACTTTATTAAAGCTATATAACTTGATAGTTAAGTAGTATGCTAGATACATTATTTCTGAACTCCAAAAGTAGGTGACAAAATCAGAGCAACTTGTTTTCAGTTGTTTTTTAATGGACCAAATAATTTCCCCCATTTTATTTTTTTGGTCAGTTTTAGGGCTTGAACTCAGGGCCTGGGCGCTGTCCCTGAGCTTTTTTGCTCAAGGCTGGCACTCTACCACTTTGAGCCATGGTGCCACTTCCAGTTTTTTGGTGGTTTATTGCAGACAGGAGTCCCATGGACTTTCTTCCTGGGCTGGCTTTGAACAGTGATCCTCAGATCTCTGCCTCCTGAGTATAGAATGAATTACAGGCATGAGCCACTGTGCCCAGCTTCCCCATTTTAATGAAGAGACATTTGACAATTAGTGAACATTGTCTTTTGGTGAAACAATATCTTGAAGAAGAGTAGTCAGTGGCAACTATTTGCTATGCATTTGATTTCCTTCATGTTATATTTTGAGCTTGCTTTTCAGTTAATGGAAAAATGTCCTTCTTTAAGAACACTTTGCTAACTTACCATTTTACCACAGGAAAATGTATCACAAGCAGGTTGTTTCTATTAAATTTGTAATACAGGTTATTGAATTGTATTTTCCAAGCTGACCTAAAGAAGCAGAATAACTTCCTTGTGATTGATACCATGCTTAATTTCTAGGGTTACTATGAAAAGCTTTGCTGCTTTAGACGGATAAGACTTCTGTTTTAGGTGCTATTTTTATTAATATTTTTTCCAGCAGTGATGGTACCAGTTGTGTCGTTCCTCAAGCCACTTTTGTATTATTTACTCTTGGGGGAGGGTTTAGCTCTGCGCCCAGGCCAGCCTGGCTGCGACCCTCCGTACGTGCGTGTGCGTTCTCATGCTGCTGGGGACGGTCTGCTGGATCTGGTCTTTGCTGTTTCCTCTGCAGCTGGGGCAGCCACTGGATTAGATGGAGTCAAGAACTTTATTGCCTCATCCTCCACCCAAGTAGCCAAGATTACAGACATGAGCACTGGTCTGTTATGTTCTAATAGAAAAGAATGGTGAAAGTTACAAGATGAGTAGTTCTATGTGTAAGACAAGAGAAGGTTTCATGTCTCTGGTTGTTTGAGAAGTATATGCTTTTTGTAGGCGACGCTGCCTCCTTGCTGTGCCTTGGTTACTGTGACTGCAGGCCTCATGGTGAAGCATGTTTTCTCATTGTAATTTTGCTTTTTAATAGTTTTTAGTGAGATTGGATGTCTTAATTGTTAAAAGATACAAAAATCTAGAACATACATAGTTTCATGTCCTTTGTTCCCTTGTTTTGTTCTTTTTGGTGGTACTAGGCTTTGAACTCATGGTCTCATACTTGCTAGTTGGGTGCTTTACTATTTGAGCCATACTTTCAGATGGAGTCTTATGAACTTTTATGCCAGGGCTGGCTTGGAGCCTTAATCCTCTGATCTCCTCCTCTGAAAAATAGGAGCCAGCACTCTGCTCTGTGAGAGAGAGAGAGAGAGAGAGAGAGAGAGAGAGAGAGTGAGTGTATGTATGTGTGCGTGTGATATTGGATTATGTGATCTCTTGATCTGTGAAAACATTTTTTTAACCAAAAATATAGATGTTTTTGTAGTTCTTATTTTTATTTTTAATCTTATTTGCTCTTTTGATTTCCAGAATATTTATATTTTGATAGTAGTTCTTCTTTTTCTATCTTTGGTTTCTCAGATTGTTTCACTTTCTTTGTTTTTTTTTTTTTTTTGGTCTGGTCATGGGGCCTGAACTCTGGGCCTGGGTGCTGTCCCTCAGCTCTTCAGCTCAAGGCTAGTGCTCTACCACTTGAGCCACAGCGCCACTTCTGGCTTTTTTCTTTTTGCTTATGTGGTGCTGAGGAATCAAACCCAGGGCCTCATGCATGCAAGGCAAGCGCTCTACCACTGAGCCACCTTTCTAGCCCCTGTTTCACTTTCTTAAAATGTGACAGACATTTGCTTTTTCTTCCCAATACTTTTGTTTACACTTATTTAATTCATCTGGGGTTTTACAGGTAACCATCTTTTTTCTCCTCCCCTTTCCAAAGTTAGATCATTGTCCCAATGTTGACAATTAAACATTCTTATTCATTATTTTTTAATGCTGTATTACTTACTTGGTAATTGTTCCATTGGAGTCTGTTTCTGGGTTGAAGTGCATAGATTTTTGGAGTCAAATAGTCCTGAGATTGAATTTTAGCTCTTGTGTTTACTAATAGCAATCTTGAACATTGCTCAGGCTTTTTAAGTGTCAATCTTTTATTTGCGAAATGGATATAACAAGGTCTAGTTGATAGAGTTTATTATTTTTTATTTTACTTATATATTTTTTTACTTTGAAATTTCATTTTTAAAATTTTTATTCTTGGGCTGGGAAGGTGGCTCAGTGGCAGAGTGCTTGCCTTGCATGCATGAGGCCCTGGGTTCGATTCTTCAGCACCACATAAGCAGAAAAAGCCGGAAGTGGCGCTGTGGCTCACGTGGTAGAGGGCTAACCTTGAGCTGAAGAGCTGAGGGACAGCGCCCAGGCCCAGAGTTCAGGCCCACAACCGGAAAAAAAACACACACACACACACACACACACAAAAACAAAAAAGTTTTTATTCTTTTGTGCTGGTCCTGGGGCTTGAATTCATTCAGGGCCTGGGTGCTGTCCCTGAGCTTTTTGGCTCAAGGCTAGCACTCTACTACTTGAGCCACAGCTATACTTACAACTTTCTTTTTGTGATTAATTGGAGATAAGAATTTCATGGATTTTCCTGCCTGAGCTGGCTTCACACAGAGTAGCTAAGATTACAGGCCTGAGTGACTGGTACCCATGTTTTTTTTTTTTTTTTTGGTTGGTTGTGGGGCTTGAACTCTGGGCCTGGGCGCTGTCCCTCAGATCTTCAGCTCAAAGCTAGCACTGTACTTCTTGAGCCACAGTTCCACTTCCGACCTTTTTTAGTTATCTTTTTTCTTTGTTTTATTATCTTTAAGTAGTTACAAAGGAGTTGCCATTTAACAAAGAAGTTCATGAATACAGTATGTCTCGATCAGTTTCACCCAGCCCTTCCCTACCCACCCCTCCCTCATTCTTAATTTTGTAGAATGTACATTTGATTCTTGACTGCATTTCCCCCTCTTCTTTGCTTCATCCGTTTACCCTTTCCCCTGGATAGAATACACTTTTTATGTAATTTTTACTGCACAGAATATAGGTATCTACCCACAGTCATCCGATCTGTGTAGGCCATCTTCCCTCCTCTGCTGGGTACCTCGCTGGTGGGCATCACTGGGACACAGGCCTTCACCACGCTGTCCTCAGACACACATGCCCATGTACCTCGATTCTGAATTTCCTTGTCTCCAGCTTTCGATCTTTCTTCCAAAGCTCTGATGATCCATTCAGACCCCGGCTGCAGCCCATCCACTGGGATGTACTTATGCATTTGGGTCTTCCTCATTCTGAGTAGTCAAGTTTGGCACCCATTATTCTGTCTACTTAAGAGCGTTTTCCTTCAGGGAGGCCGCAGAGCGGGGTGGTAGTGCTGTGCTGTCCTCCTCTGTGTCTAGCACAGAGCATCTGCAAACCAGCCCCCAGTCTTTTGTTTCTCTGTCCGCTAATATTAGAGAATTCCTTGTGAAGTGAACAGAGGCCGACAGGGAGAGAGGAGTCATGGCTCCCAGGAGTAGGAACCATGGGCATGGGGCTGCTTTCCCACAAACTCACTGTGCCATCAGCACCTGCTCACTTCATCCGACTGTGAGTGCTGCTGTCGCCCAACTTCATGGACGTAGGGAGTCATAACGCACTCAGTTTATGGGCGGCCAGGGTGCATGGTAACGTGGTAGGCCATTGGTAAGCATTCAGTCTCTACTCACATCCGCCAGACCAAAAGGAAAGTTATCTGAAGAGGATGGCAGGGCGGGCACCCTGCCCACATCCTAAGGTGCACCTGCCAGAGACTCCAATCAGCATCCTTGCCCAACACCGACTCTTTCACACCTTGTGGGATCTGGCTGGATCTAGGGACCCATGGCAGAGCACTGCTGCAGGGGTTTCCTGTGTGGGTGCCACTCAAACTAGCAGCTTGTCAGACAAGTCAGCCAGCAGAATGGAGGAATACAAGCAAGGGAGAAATGTGCCAACTCCACAATCCAAAGAGGCTCACCAGATGTTGTGCTTCTCTTTGGTGAACAGGGGACAAGCAACAACTTACCCTTGACCACAAAAGGGGTGTGTGGTCATGCCCCGCCACACTAGGACAGTAGAAATTACACTGAGCTAGAAAGCTCCTGAATTGTAGGATTTATTTCCCGTCCACGGACACAGAAACGTCTTGAAGGGCAGAGTGGTTGCGACCCAACGCTCACTGTGTTCAGTCAGCATGATGCCGGCAATGTGATGGGCCGTGTAGGGGCAGCTTAGGAATTTCCTAAGATCCC
This sequence comes from Dipodomys spectabilis, assembly GCF_019054845.1. Classification (NCBI taxonomy): domain Eukaryota; kingdom Metazoa; phylum Chordata; class Mammalia; order Rodentia; family Heteromyidae; genus Dipodomys; species Dipodomys spectabilis. Next base: position 263,945 of record NW_024871323.1, on the reverse strand, counting down.
CGCACGCAGACTCTATTACGCCATCATGCTGCAGGGTGATGTTCTCCTGATGTGGCTGTGACCCGATGGGCTGTCCCGGGGGAAAGGTGACTGTCAGGTCAGGAGCTGCAACCCCTATCATGGACGTGCTAGCCTACCCACACACTGGAGCCACGTCTCCCACAGCAGCTGCAGTCGCAGCTACCGCGTAAGTTACTGCACTGTCATCTCCAAGACCTGTCGTCTGCTCAGGCTGAATTAAACAAAGATGTGGGAGGAATCACAACCCTTACATATTTTAGATACTTTTACTTTTTTTGGTTGTGGAGCTTGAACTGTCCCTGAACCCTTTTGGCCAAAGCTAGTGTTCTACCACTTGAGCCACAACTCTACTTCTGGTTTTCGCTGGTCAGTTGGAGGTATGGGTCTCACAGCTTTCTTGCCTGGGCTGGCTTTGAACCGTGATCCTCAGATCTCAGCGTCCAGAGTAGCTAGAATTACAGGTGTGAGCCATCAACGCCTTCTTTTTTAAGTTGATTTATTGAATACAGTTTATATGTTTACCTTATACCCATCTTTTTAAACTGTACTATTCAGTGCCAAGTCTTTTTATGGAGGCAGTAATGTAAGAAGTCCTTCTAGGAATCAATGTTGCTTCTGTTTGCTATTTTCCTTGGTAGATGAAATTCTTGTGGCTTCCACTTGACCTTTTCCACTTTTGTAGCCCTTCCTTAAGGTCAGGGAACCAATTGGGAGATTCTGCCAGTGCTGAGTACAGCACTCTGGTTATGTATACCCGAGTTAGAAAATTACCATAGAATGGGCCCCTGTGACTCTGGACTGAGCAAATACTCCATTTACAACTGACTTCCTAAGTCTTTGCTTTGCCTAGAAGCTGCATGATGTTTTGGGTCTCCTGGGACCAGCGTCACAACAGAGCCAGTCCGACAGACCTCCCCTGAGAGGTCTGTGCGCAGGTTTATCATCCGCAGGTATGTGTCAGTCAGTCATTTACCTCAACGACTTTGTGGGGCTCTTGGAGGACTCAAGAAATTTCTCAAATTCCATTCATATCTGATGGAGCTTCTTTTTTACATACCTACATACTGAAAATGTCCAATAAATATTTATTGATTGAAGATTAGAAGTATTATTCTTATCGTTAGGAATACTTTGGTAAAGTGCATGCGAAAATATGATGACTTACAGAATTGCCAGTATGAGTGTTTGTTTAGCATGTAAGTCACGGACTCTAGGATACTACATATTAATACTTTTGTGTGTATATTTACTTTGGCTTAAACAGTGTTTTCATCGTGGGCACACAGGTCTGAGATGCTATGCGAATCATGCTACTTCTCTGTGCCACAACTTAGTAACGAGTTCTAAAACTCTATAGCATGTGACAAGTATGTCTGTCCAGAAGAAGGAAGTAATTAAAGCATGGTGTGGAGTCATGTGGCGTGCGGGATGGACAGCACCGCGGGTGCCATCTGGCCTGTGAGCAGGACTAGCCGTGGTCTTACATCACCCATCAGCTCCGTCCGGGAGACCTTTGTTGCCCTTAGGTGGGCCGGGGATCCCAGCAGTTGTAGCTGAATGGAGGATTGAACAAAAGAGGCAGAGGTGACAAGGCAGCAGCGAAAACTTGTATTATTGCAGTTACAATAGGAAAAACTGTCTGTACTTGTTAAAAATAAAGAGAAGAACATAACCTCCTTCAGTTCCTTGAACCGGCCAGTGGCTGCTCCCTGCTTCCCTGGAGAGGGGTAATGTTCTGGCACCAGACAGATGTTCACTTTAAGATGGTTACTTTTTTTTTCTTGTTAGGGCTTTGGGCTTGAACTCAGGACCTTGTGTTCTTTTTCAGCTTGCTTGCTCAATGCTAATTTTGAACCTTGGTCCTTAGATCTCAACCTCCTGAGTAGCTAGGATTACAGGCGTGAGCCAGGGGGCTAAGACGGGTACTTTTATATAAGAAGTTTAAAGTTTAAGTGAAAAAGACCAATGACATTTTGGGAGATAGAAGAATGTGAGGTTCTTCAGGTGTCTTGGGGGACTTCCCTCCAGTGTCTACCTCACTTCCACTCACGGATGGCGAGGCACAGAGGCCTTGGGAGCTTGGGATGTAGTCTGTTAACCACAGTGGGGCTGTGCCCTTGTGGCTCATGCGTGTGGATCGCCCAATCAGGAGGCAGATCTGAGGACTTTGGTTGGGGGTCGGCCCAGACAGAAAAACCGAAGAGACTCCCATCTCCAAAGTAACCAGCAAAAACCAGGGCTAGACGTAAGTCTCAAATGGCAGAGCGATAACTGATCAAGGGTGAGGCCCTGAGTTCAAGCCTCTATATCAGCAAAACCCCACAATGGAAGTCTGTGCACCTGAGTTGATGTAACGGCTTTCTGGTGAGAACCTCGTGCCTGGGGGCGGCCGGCCACTGTGCTGCTTGGACTGCAGAGTGGAGCAGGGGCTAGGGGCAGCTTCAGCACCTTGACGGAAGAGCTGAGATGCATCATTTTCCTGAAATTTCCAGAAGGAAGCTGATCCACAGACATGTCAACTGCCAAGAGTTCAGATACTTAAAATTCTGAAAGCACATCAGCAAACCACCTTTCACTGCTTGGGACACGAAAGAACATTTCTGAGGAAGAGGAGGAGGAGCAAGAAAATAATGTAGGAGGCCATGGGGAAGTGAGTAGTGAGGGTGGTGGTGGCGATGTCAGTGTGGATGGAGAGACAGTAGCAGAGAACCCGAAAAATCTAGCTAGGTTTGCCTCCCCGCTGCCTCCTTCTCCTCCCTCCTTCTCCTCCCTCCCTCCCTTCCTTTCTTCCTTCCTCCCTCTCCCCTTTCTCTTTTTTTCTGTTGGTCCTGAGGCTTGGATTTCTGGTGGTTAATTGGTGATAAAGAGTATCATGAACTTTCCTGTGGGGGCTGGTTTGAACTGCGATCCTCAGATCGCAGCCTTCTGCGTAGCTAGCACGAGCCACAGGTGCCCAGCCTTAATTACTCTGTAAACAATATTTTACCTCTGCCAGTCCAATGGTATTGCCATGTTCTATACGGACATCTCTGCTTCCTCTGGCTTTCACATCATGCATCTCCAAATTACTTCAAGAAGGAGGAGCTGAATTTTGCCTGTATCTGCCAAGTACATCCAGACCTGGTGTCTCCAGGGCCAGACTCCGCTTCAATGGAAAGAAGCAGTTTTAGCAACTCACTGAATGCTTCCATTTCTATATAAAGAATACAACAAGAAGCATCAGAGGATGCTCATATTCTAGGAATCGCCAACATACCATCACTTCTACAGTGAAATCTGCTGTGCTGAAATTTAGCAGCAGAGCAAAGCTATGCAGACTTTCACTCTCCTCTACTCCAGGAGTCCAGATTCTGCAGTCCAAGACGAATGTCCATCTTCTTATCACTAAAGAAAAAGGAAAAAGCCGGGTGCTGGTGGCTCATACCTGTTATCCTAGTTACTCAGGAGGCTGAGATCTGAGGATCACGGTTCAAAGCCAGCCTGGGCAGTAAAAGTCCATGAACCTCTTATCTCCAATAAGCCACCAGAAAACTAGAAGTGGTGCTGTGGGCTCAAGTGGTAGAGCACTCATCTTGAGCTGAAGAGCTCAGGGACAGTACCCAGGCCCTGAGTTCAAGCCCCAGGACTGACCAAAAAAAAAAAAAAAAAGGAGTGTTTGTCAGGTGGACGTGGTATGTTGTGATGCATTCATTTTGTGCCCCTGGACCCGTTTCCGTTTCTTCCCCAAGAAGGGGGTTGTTGCAGGGAGGAGCAGCGGCAAAGAAGTTGCTGCTGTCTGATGTGTCTTTGTCCTCAGGTCATGTGTCCCTGAAAAGTCAAATGTAGGGAAATTTTAATAAACCACAGCTTTCTGGGACTGAACATGATCTAGAAGATTGAGAAATTCACAAATGGAAACATTTACTTCCCACTGGCTTTGCCAGCCAGAAATTCTTTCATTATAATTTTATCTCCAAATTATTACCCCCGGTCAATTCCTTCAGATTTGCCTATTTGATCCTTCTTAAGGTAAAAAACAACCGACCAACCAAGCCATTGCTTGTGAAAACTGGTAATGAAAACCTGAATGCTAGGTAGGGGCACAGAAATGGAGGGACAGGACAAATAAATGCAGCAGTGGTGCTCACGAGACACTGTGTGGATAGCGTGGGGGGTAGGAGGGACAACCGTGGGAAAGCAAGGATACGGATGACGTTTGTCCAAAAAGACATGTTCTCTTCACCTGCCTGACGCACTGAACCCCTCTGCACATCACCTGTATAGTAACCAAACCCCACACAGCCCAACCCTGGAATACTTCCTGCTGGGTCTCATCTTAGTTTTGGATAGTACACATTTGTATAAATGTCTTTTTTTCCCCAGCAAAACTTAAAAAAAACTTACAAATATCATACTTTAATTCAACTTAGAAAGACATTAATTTTTTAAAAACTCATAAAGGGTAACTTTTTATTAAGTTAAAATATACATTTGAAATCATGCTGTTTAAAGTAACGTAAACTTCTAAAAAAAGTTAACTACAATGCCTCTGACTAGTCCTTGCAAGTACTGTGCTTTGAATCATCATCAGGAAAATTAAATCCCAGATAATGTCACAACACAATTTTAAGTTAGAAACAATAAAACTTGGGAATGTACCTTTCCTTGTGAATGATTGCTCCACTTCCGGCTTTCTGGTGGTTGATTGGAGATCAGAGTCTCAGACTTTCCTGCCCAGGCTGGCTTTGACTCACCACCTTCAGATCTCAGCCTCCTGAGTAGCTAGGATTACAGGCGTGAGCCCCGGGCGCCCGATTTAACATAGTTCTGTCATCCAGGAAGTTAATGACTATAGCTAAACGTGGATAAATTTTCTAATTGAAATTCATTAGGTTTTTATTTACATGAGGAAAAACACTATACTCCTTATGGAGCTCTGTTGTATTTTAAGATACTGTGTGGCTCCAGCAGGTGGAGCTAGAACTTAATGAACTCTAAGGCGGAGGGCAATTCAGCCTTGTTCGGTTTTGAACTGAGTATCCTGCAATTATTAAATAACTTTAAATTTCAAACCTCTTGTGATGGGCACTGAGTAACTTTCAAACTACACTTCTGAATGTTTAGAGCTCTATTACTATATAGAGGCTTGTAATTTTGGCTTTATGAAACAGAGCTAGGACTCTATAAATTAAATAATACAAAATATGCATACTAATATCTATGTGCATCTGATCCTTATAAAATAATGTTTATCAAAATGAACTTCAGGAAATGGAAACAAGAGGTTCTTTTTCTTTGTTGCTATTTTTTGTTTTCTTTTCCTTTTGTCTTGTTCCTTTATCTGTCTTTAGGAAAGTAATGGGGGGGGGGCACAGAAATGGTGGGACAAAGAGTGAACAAATGCTCCAGTGATCCTCACTAGACACTATGTTGAAAATGAACTGTATAACTTGTGGGTAGGGACAGAGGGAAAAAATGGAAGAGACAGAGGGAAGGGGATATTGTTCTAAAAGTAATGTACTTTGACTTGTATAACTGTAATCCCTCTGTACATTACCTTTATAATAACAAAAAATAAAATATGCATACTGAAACCCAAGACTTAAATTTAAGAATAGTGTCAAAATTATAGAATATTGTTCAAAGATATATGTTCATACCAAGTATATTAGTAAAGAAGACTATAACTTGTCTTCTACATAGAATATGCAGAAAAAATATATTTCTTCTATATTTGTATTGTTAATATGTTTATATATTTACTTTGTGTGTGTGTGTGTGTGTGGGTTGTCCTAGGGTTTGAACTCAGGGTAGCAAGTACTCTACCAGTTGAGCCATGTCCCAAGCCATTTTTTGCTTTTGTAGTTATTTTTCAGATAGTGTGTGTGTGCGTGCATGTGCGTGCGTGCGTGTGTGTACTAATACTGGGGCTTGAACTCAGGGCCTTGAATTCTTGCTAGGCTTTTTCTACTATAATTGGTGCTCACTTTTTGAGTCATACTTCTACTTCTGTCTTTTGGCTACTTAACTAGAGATAGGAGTCCTCCTAATAAGTCTGCCTAGGCTGGCTTCCAGTTGGTGATTCTCAGGTCTCAGTCTCCTGAGTGGCTAGGATTATAGGTGTGAGCCATTAGCACTGGCCCACTAGCTGCAGTTTTGATCTAGAGTGTCCCCCAAAGGCCTGTGTATCATATGAAAGCTGGTCCTTAGCTTGATCCTCTTGGGAAGTGGTGGGGACTCCAGAGGTGGGGCCTGGCAAGAGGTCTTGACACTGGGGTGTTCTGTGAAGGGCAGCGAGACCTGGCCAGGCCCTTCCTCCTTCCTCATGCCCAACTCATGAGGCCAGCAGCATGTCTTCATCACCTGCTTCGTGGGCTCAACTAGAAACATGGAGAAATAGACAAGACACATAAACCTACACCAGGGCACCTCAACAAATGGCTCAAAATCAGTAATGAAGAGAAAATCTTAAAAGTATACAGTATTTTTTTTTTTTTTTCTGTGTGGGGCCTGAACTCTGGGCCTGGGCACTGTCCCCGAGCTCTTCAGCTCAAGGCAAGCGCTCTACCACTTGAGCCACAGAGCCACTTAGCATGCAGTATTTTAAGGTTAATTTATAGCTGTTAATACCTTCATTACAATAGAAATAAGCTTCAAATCAGTTTCCACTGATTGTACCTTAAGAAATTGTATTTTTTATATTACTAATAATAAGTAATCAATATTTTGCATAGTAGGAAAAGGAGAGCAAATGAATCCCAAAGTAAGAAGAAAGGAAAAAAAAGATGAGAAGATAAATTAATAAAGTAGAATGCAAAATCAATGAGAAGATCAGTACAATTGATAAATGATGCTAGACAGATAAGTGAAAAAATACAGATCATGTAGGCTTTCTGAGAGTTGATGAGAGAGGCGATGACCTAGAGATTCTTCAGTTATTGGAAAGTAAAGACATACTTGGAGCATCTTATGCCAAGTTAGAGAAATGGACAAATAGTTTGAAAGGCAAAACCTATTAATGCCTTCTCAAATCTTGTGAGAATGCTACAAATAGTCTTAAAAACAAACTGCAGCAAGAGGACCTCACTGTCAGTTCAGCCAGATAATTAAGGAGAAGCAATACCAGGTACATAGAGACTTTCCTAGAAAATTGAAGATGTAGGAATACTTGTCAATTCATTAAGACCAACATTATCCTGTTACCAAAACCAGGCAGAGATATTACATGAAAACTACAGACCAGTGTCAGGCCTGAGCACCAAGGTATACATTGTAAAGAAAAATTCAACAAATGAAATATGTCAAAGGAGAATACATTGTGACTTTGGAAAAGCCAGTCAATGTTCTTTGCTATATTCACATGCTGAACATGCAGAGAAAGCATATGACAAAATTCAGCATCCATTTTGGATAAAAATCTTGCAGTAAATGAAGCTTTTTAGTGGAATGTTACATTGTTGCCCCATGCCTAGGTTTTATACTTTAGAAATAAAAGAAATAAGCTCACTGTCTGGTCCATGATTCTCCTGCCTGCTTCCGCTCAGACTCCTGCATTACAATAGCAGAGAAGCAGGAAGAACTGGCAGCATGGTAAGGGGCCAGCTGAGCGCAGGCCTGTAATCCTAGCTACTCAGGAGGCTGAGATCTGAGGATGGCAATTCTGAGCCAGCCTGGGCAGGAAAGTCTGTGAGGCTCTTTGTTCCAGGGATCCACTCAAAAGCCAGTAGTAGATCTATGGCTCAAATGGTAGTGCTAGTCTTGAGCCAAAAAGCTCCATGCACGCCCAGGCTCTGAGTTTAAGCCTAAAGACCAGCATACACACAGTCCCCCCAGGTTTACTCCCCCCAAAACAACAAACCTACTCTCTAGATTTCCTGTGGAAAATATTAACCCTTTCACAAAGGCAGTCTGCCCTCTCCCGCCCCATGCAGTCAGATTCCTCCGAGACGCCTCGCTTCTTCAAGGTGCCCCACACCACTCTGCCACCCGCAGGTGCAGGGTCCTAGCTGTCGGCACACGTCGCCCACGGCCACGCTCAGACTCAGACTATCCACACCGTTCCGCTTACCGCTTTGCATAATGATGTTAGTTAGCGCAAGTGTTAAAGTTTTGCAGAAAATGTGGTGATTGTCTTCATTTTTGCACTGACAATTGAATACTTTAGGACTCCCTTTAGTTTGGAGCTTTTCCTTAGAGGAGTTGCTTTTTAACAGGTATCCGTGTAGCACAGAATCTTATGTACTGGATGCTCACCCAATTTTATGGATTCCTCATCACTAAACTCCACAGTGGGAAGTCAGAAACGATTGAGAGGAATGTATGATACTTGCTTTAGGGATGTCTGTAAACAATATGAGTGAAGAGTTTAGGAAATGCATCTTAGAGAGTGTGGCAGTACCTTTTCTACGCTCAGGACGGCGTGTCGCTGAGCTTGCAGGCTGTCTCTGGAAGCCCTTCTTGTGAGGGACCACTGTACTCTGATGCATTTAGCACAGCACCTTCTAGCTTAGGTAATTAAACAGTAGGTCTTACATTCTGTGGAAGGACAGAGACATTTCACCGGACTAAAACTATCTTGTGTAAACTGAGTATAATCCTTGACGTAACGACCTTTATCTTTTATATCACAAATGCTTTAAAACCGGCACTTCTTATTTTTCTTTTTGTTCCGTGCCTGTGGCTTGAGCTGAGGGTCTGGGCACTGTCACTTTGCATTTTTGCTGACATTTATAGTTCTATCACTGGACTGCCTCTACTTCTGGCTTTTTTAGTCTGGCTTCGAACTATGATCCTCAGACCTCTGCCTCACGAGTTGCTAGGATTACAGGCCTGAGCTACCAGTGCCTGACTCATTTCTATATTTTCTGTTTTTGGTCCAAGTCTGGGACTTGAACTCACTACCTGATGCTTTTGCTGATTGGTAGTGCTCCACCTAAAGAAAGAAATATGAAATCATAGTTCTCCTTATGAAGGGTTAACCCGGAGGTAACTTACTTGGAAACTCTCCACAATGTGATGCAGTAAGGCAGTTCACACAGGGCTGTTTGTGACCTGCTTGAGGAGCACAGCTTCAACCAGACCTGTTCATTCTTTCTCAAAAGTTGTGTCTGTGGCACTTTTGCCCATAGCCTATTGGAGTTTGGGGAGACTGTGAGGGCTAGTGACCAAAACCAGGAGCTGATAGACCTGGCAGAAAGGGAGATGAAAGGAAAAGCCACAAGAAAGCCCGGTGACTTGAAATGGTAGCACTTTGGTAGGAGAGCTAATGGCGTGGCATGCTAGTTGCCTTTAGTGACGTTAACTAATGAAGTAGAATATCATCAAATGTGTATTTTGTGATAGGCATTGAATGGTGGTTATATGTGTATTATTTTATTTGGCACCGAGCAACAGCTAGAGACATGTCATCGAGCCTCATTTCGCAGAAGTTCCCGTGACTATGGTTGTCACAGGGAAGTGCCTACAGGACCTGAGCCACATTGATTCTTAGCCTGCGCAACCTTCCTGCACAGTAAACTAATCACCTCTGACAACCCTGTAACTAACGGGATTGAAATAGTCAGCTGTCATTTTGTTTTGTTTTTAGACATGTTCCTACTGTGTTGTCTAGGCTGTTTTTAAGCTTGTGATCTCAAGAGATTTTCTTGGTGCAGCCTCTTCAAAAGCTGGGCCTGCTAGTATGTACCACTGTACCTGCCTCTAGCTTTGTTTTTCTCTTTAAGGTAAGGAAGTATGAAAGTAGTTTAGGACAATTGTTACTTTAACAAGGCCAAATTAGGTTTCCACTAAAAGATGTTAGGACATTGCTTTCTTTTCTTTTTTCTTCTTTTCCTTTCTTTTTCTGTCACTCATGGGGCTTGAACTCTGGGCCAGAGCACTATCCCTCAGCTCTTCAGCTCAAGGATAGCTCTCTACCACTTGAGCCACAGCACCACTTCTGATTTTCTGGTGGTTTATTGGAGATAAGAGTTTCATGGCTTTTCCTGCCTGGGCTGGCTTTGAACCACGATCCTCTGATCTCAGCCTCCTGATTAGCTAAGATGACAGGCGTGAGCCACCAGCGCCCGGCTAGGACATTGTTTTTTGAAAAGTTTTGTAAAACATTTTGTTTCTTGCAAAGGTAAATATATATTGTAAATTCATTAAAACTATCCATAGTTTTTATAAAAAGGACTCTAAACTGGTTTTATTAATTGCCTTTTCCACTAAAAGGAGCAAGTCTCCTAACATAAGTTGTGCAAGTGCTAAATTTGTTTGTTTAGTTAGCTCTGCACAATTCCAAAAAGGTGGGAGCAGGTGTAGAGCAGGTGTATTGATTTGTTGAGGGGGAGCCCCCATGCGCTGCTGCTCATGGAGGCTGCCCACAGCTGATGTCAGCGCTGTGAGCAGAAGTGCGGTGTCCCTTGTTACTGTGTCTCTGGTGCTCTGTAAATGAAGGTGGAGAGAGAACAAATTGGAATTACATGTCAAGTGAACTTACATTTAACTTTTATCTCTGACTCTCAACTGATATGCTTCTTTAAAGATTATAGCCATCTTTCTGAAATACAGTTTTAAATATAAATGTTCTACCTGTAAAAATACAAGTTTGCCTAAATAGTTTGTCAGTGACATGCCTGAAACCTTTTTTAAAGCTGTTCTTTTAGCTGTCCGTTTACGGTAGCGCTACAAAAGATCACAGAATGACCCCAGAGGGAAATGGCGGTGTGAATTTGCTTGCCTCTTTTCCTTTTTTTTTCCCCATTTGGAGTTGTTTGTTAAGATTTCTGTGAGTATTGGTTTTAAATCCCAAGTGCAGAGTCGGCTCAGCCACATCCGTGATCTGTGGCCTTTCAAGAGCCAGCCTCTGCCCTGTGCCGGCCGCCCAGGGGCTGCGGAGATGAGTCAGGGGTTCAGGGAAGGTCTGCAGGCCACTTAGGGAGGGCTTGGCCTAGACTCAGTAAACACTAGTTATTCATTGAGCTTTTAAATAAGGCTTAAATTAAATGAGATTATGCATATATGGAATGTTTGACAGAGTGTCTGGAATTTAATAAGAACTCAATAAATGTTAGTGCTTCTCATTTAAATATTCATATAAATCTGAAAAGCTGTGCCTTTGGATTTTTGCATAAGTCATATATTATATAGTTCATTTATGTTAGGGCATGAAGAAAAGGTAAATAGTTTCTATATTGGCTTTTCCCAATAGTACAAATTGCAAAATTAAAATCATTTAAAACAAATATATAATTACTGTCTAATTTCTCAGCTTAGGCTACTTGTCATTTCAGGTGTATGTTTGTTTTTTATTATTAGAAAGCGTGGATCTTGTTTGACATCCCAATTCAGAGAACTTTGACAAGACCTGTAATATTTGCCCCCGCTTTTCTTTTCATAGGCCTGTGGAATCTTGCTTCGCTCTTTTCCAACCTTTGTTTATTTGTGTTGATGCCCTTTGCTTTTTTCTTTCTGGAATCAGAAGGTTTTGCTGGCCTGAAGAAGGTAAGTAAATTGGGTTTGGAATTGTATTTGTTAAATTAGGAAGTAAAAATATTATTCATATTTATCTATCAGTATGTTCAATACCCTTTAATAGAACATGAGAAGTTGAATTAAAAATAGTAATGTTAATAACACATTGTTGACAATAATGTTAATAATGTGGTCTTTTAAATTATTTTATATGCTCATGGGGAGAATCATCATTTTTTAAATTCTGTTTTTGATGCTTGAACTCAGAACCTGGCTGTCTCTGAGCTTCTGTGCTCAAGGCTAGTGCTCTACTGCTTGAGCCACAGCTCCACTTCCAGTTTTTTTTTTTTTTTTGTGGTTAGTTGGAGATGAAAGTCCCATGACTTTCCTGCTCAGGCTGGCTTTGAACCACAATCCTGAGATCTCAGCCTCCTGAGTAGCTAGGATTAAAAGCCACTGGTGCTAAGCTGGAATCATCTTTTAAAACTATGATATGTCTCAATCTGGTGAGGAATCTTTTGTGAGAGGAATACACCTGATACTATTTCTTAGGATAGCTCATTTAGTTTAGAACATATGTGAAAGCCCCCAAATCTTAAACATACCCCTTGATGGAAGAGCTCTGCGCAGCTAGTATTTTTAGGATAGTAGCACATTATAGAATTCTGTACTCCCAGTTAGGGAGTCAGACGCCCCGATACCGAGAGAAGCAAATCTTGTGTAAAGGTAGAAGCGTAGACTAGAAGTGAATCAGCTGAGGATGTGATGTGGATCAAGGCCTCACAAGAAGCAATAACAATCTAGTACTGATTTGGGGCAAAAGAAGCACAGTCCTAGCTTTGGCCTGCGCGTCTCTTAGCCATAAGTTTTTTGGATGTAATGGAAAGCTTTAAGTCGTTAATTGATTTTCAGTGGCTTTTAAATTTGACAAAGATATTCTGCCTTTTGGATTTTTACTTCCTTTCATGTAATATGGAGTGTAAAATATGCCCATATATTTTATTATTGAATAATACTACGATGCCAATTATGTCCATGTGACTTGGGAAGTTGTAACCATATGTGCGTTGTTTCTTCATATTTTCATTATTTATTACTTTTTGGTGGTGCTAGGGTTGAACTCTGGGCCTTGCACTGGTTAGACAGGTGCTGTACTACTTGAGCCAGGCCCCCAGTCCAGCCCTCTTTAGTTCATGTAGCTTTTACAAAATAAAATACACAATGCTTCATGAGTTTTCATGTTATCCTTGTGCAGGGGCCATTGTAGTCTTTGCATTATTCCAGTTGGCTAATGAAGCAAGATGATTTCATGATATAAGGGACTGTAACAATGAAATTCTTGACTGCTTTGCCAGCTCTTCTGGTGTAAGCCACACGGTTTAAACATACAGATTGAGGGACACAGTGGGAGAGTCACTGAAAGGTGATGTGTAGCTAGGGTGCTTTTTCGGTGGACTCCACTGTCTCTTTCCTGGTTATTTCACATATGCATAATCTGAAGCTGAAAACTAGCAGCTGACTTCACATTTAGTGCATGTACTAAAGTCAGAATGAGTGAGTGTGTCTGACAATCACAAATGATGCACTTTCAATTCAGGAAGCAATTTGACTTTGTAGTTTGTTTTTTGAGGCAGGTCTTGCCGTGTAGCCCAAGCTGGCCTTGAACTTGTGATCCTCATGCCTCCCTGGCTCACGTGCTGTGATTAGAGGTGTGTACCGCTGTGCCTATCTGTTCAGAGGTTCTTGAAGAAATTAGATAAAATCTCATTGCTAGGAGGATTTGGTTTAAACTCTTCCTTGGATCTCCTTGAGATCTAAAGACTTTGAGTGGTATTATATTGCTTAATACCTACATATGTAAATGAGCAGACCTAGAACCCAAGGCCAGAATTCCCCCAGGGTTGAGGTTTTTATGGCAGCACCGTGGACAGCCAATGAGGGAGTCTGGGAGGCCAAGGACACCATGTGGAAGGACAGACAGGAGGCTGAGCTGTGATGGCAGTGGGCAGGCGGGAGCGGTGCTGTCAGAGGCGTGACTGAAGAGGAGAGCCATCTCTCACAAGCTGAGGACCGTAAAATACTCAGTGGTATAGAAGGGGAAATAGAAAGAACAGCCAGAGGAAAGGAGGCTGTTGGAGGCGCTTGAGGGGTTTCTAGAGAGTTGTGGAGGCAATTTTTATTTTGACAGGGCCTTTATACACAGAGTTTTAGGAAGCCTGCTGGCGATGCAGGTTACGAGAGAGGGCTACTGCATTCAGGCTGGACATGGGGGAAATCAGAGGTGGGAATGCATAGGAGGCATTCTGTGCCGTGCAGCGGTGCTGTGGAGACACTGGAAGGACTGGCTATTTGGTCCCCTGCCTGGCACCCCGGGGAAAGAAGGCTGCCCAGGAGGAGCCGCATGGATGGGGTGGGGCTTGGCGGGTACAAGGCTCACTGAGTGTGGCACTGCAGGCTCTGGGCCGGGGCTGGAGTTCTGCTTGGATTAGGGAACGGCTGGAATGAGGACTGAATCGAGGGGGTTGTGTACGGCGTTTGGACGATGTGCTGTGGACAGTAGGGAGCTGGCAGAGGATTTTCCAAAAAGAAGCTTTGTGCCTACCGTTTCATTTACAAGTAAAGCGCAGCTTGGGGTCTCCCGGTGTTGGTAAGGGGAGTGCACACACCGCCGGCACCGCCGCGCAGCGCCGTCTGAGGGTGTGAGCCGCGCCTGTTGTTGGGTTCCTCCTCTTCCTGCCTCTGCCTCTGAGGTACTGTGACCGTGGGTGCTCCTCAGGGCATCGCAGGCGTATGCACCTAGTTTATATTCCATGAAGCTCTTCTTGTTAGCTGGGTTATTATTGGAAGGAGTGTGTGTCATGGAGAGCCCTTCCCTCCAACCTCCTTGTGACCTGAGCAGCCAGGACGGGGACCCAGCTACATCAGGGGACCCAGGATTTAAAGTCAGCTGACAACATCCAGCCATGTGGTCATCTCCTGTTCTACCTCATAGACTTAGGGAAAAAAAGGAAATACCAGCTGAGCAGAGACCCAGGAAGAAATTAGCGTTCTTTTACACCTACAGGTGTACGGTTCTTTCCTGCTTGTTCACTTCCAGGTTCTCTGTACATGATTAAAAGAATATTCTTTTTACGCAAATCTTTGACCATACTCATCTTTAAAACCTTTCAGAAGTCACCATAGGTTGCAGACCTCAGGTGGGAGTGAAGTGTTGAACGGTTGTGTGACACCGTTTACATCACCAAACCATTTGTTCCCTGACCCAGCCTGGTGCACAGAGAAGGCAGCAGGCCTGAGCCCGGCCAGCGAATGTGGATCCTGCCCTGAGAAGTTAAGGAATGAATAGGTGCTATACAAGCCAGCCTAAGGACTGTGTGTGTGTGCGCGCGTGTGCGCAAGTACACGCGCTGGGATTGGGACTTGAACTCAGGGCTCTACCTTCTGTCTTTTAGTTTTTTCACTCAAGACTAGTATTCTACCTCTTGAGCTATAGTTCCACTTCCAGCTTTTTGGTGGTTAATTGGAATGAAGAGTCTCATAGACTTTTCTGCTTGGGCTGGCTTAGAACTGTGATGCTCAAATCTTATCCTTCTGAGTAGCTAGGATTGCAGGCATGAGTCACTGCACTGGCTAAGAATTTTTTTTTTTTTTGGTTGGTTGTGGGGTTTGAACTCAGGACCTGGGTACTGACCCTGAGCTTCGTTTGCTTGAGACTAGCACTCTACCACTTGAGCCACAGTACCATTTCTGGCTTTTTGTTAGTTTACTGGAGACAAGAGTCTCCCAAACTTTCCTGCCCAGGCTGGCTTTGAGCTATGATCCTCAGATCTCAACCTCCTGAGTAGCTAGGATTACAGGTGTGAGCCACCAGGGCCAGGCAAGAATTTGTATTTTAATGTTAATCGAGTGGGGGTAGAAATAGAGTTGTGACTTAAAGATAGAGGAGGGGGAATAATCTCAAAGTGAGGGGGCTGACTGTACTGACATGCCACTGAGGGATGGAAGGAAAACTACAGATACAAAGGTAAGGACATTGGACGTCAGAGTTGGACTGCCCAGGCAGGCTGCTTTATCTAAGCCCCAGGAAGTTTTTCAGTAAAATGGTAATAATAGTTGCCTTGCTCTGTTATTTTGATACTGAGTGAGATTCACATCAAGTACATAGTTCAGCACCCCATTCCTCTTAGCTTTTAGCCTACGTAAATGCATTCAACTAACAAATATTATTTCCTAATACTTAGATTTCACATTGTGAGACTCAGAAAACAACTGAAAACAGTAGCTGGCTGTTAATTACACATTTTCATCTCAGGCAGTTTTAAAATTTCCAGTTATTTTTTTGCATTTGAACTGGCATGTACTGAAGTAGAATAAGCCAGTTTTATTATTAAAGGTAGCAGACTTTGAAAATCACCTGCTTGAAGATACAGTGCAATTTAGACCCCAGCCAGAATGTTTTAGAAAGCTTTAGAATTAAGTGACCAAGGCATACTGTTTTTAAAGTACTTACATATATTTTCAGTTTTAAAATCAGTTACATGAAAGTTGGAAACCTTGTTAGCATTGTATAGTTTAGTCTGAATTTGTAAAGAATATGTTTGAAAATGAAGGATGCAACTTGTGTGCAGGGATGGGCAGGGGAGACTGGAGAGAGCAAAGGAAGGGGTGAACTTGTCCAGAAGGAAACACACTCAGTACCTGACATGTAAAATGATAACCTCTCTGCCCAATACCTTCATAATAACCATAAAATACACTAACAAGAGTATGCTTATGCAGGGTGCCAGTTGGTCATGCTTGTAATTCTAGCTACTCTTGGGGCTGAGATCTGAGGATTGGGGTTTGAAACTAGTCTGGGTAGAAAAATCTGCAACATTTTCTCTCCAATTAACTAGCAAAAAACTGGACTGGAGGTGTGACTCAAATAGTAGAGCACGAACTGTGAACGAAAAGGCTGAGAATATGAAGTCCCGCATTCTAGCCCATCCCACAAAAAAGAAAAGAAGCCCTGCACCGGTGGCTTACACCTAATCCTAGCACCCAGGAGACTGAGATCTGAAGATCACGGTTTGAAGCCAGCCCGGGTAGAAAAGTTCCCGTGAGACTCTTTTCTCCAATTAGCCACTCTGAAACCAGAAGTGGTGCTGTGGTTCCAGTGGTAGAGCACTAGTCTTGAGCACAGAGAGGCTCAGGGACAGCACCCAGGCCCTGAGTTTAAGTCCTACAATTGCCAAAAGCAGAAAAGAAAAAAAAATATTTTTGGATGTTTTGATGTGTCTTTCTGTAATGCAACATCATTTTGTATTTGCTTGTGCAGGTTCTAAATCATGTTTCACAAGATACATCGTACTCTGCACAGAGAATAGGCTATCCAAGTTAATGCTATCATTTTATCAACGTTAATACTATCATTGACAGTAGTCTTTAAAATATGGAAGAGTGCTGGCTACAAGCGTGTCTAGTCACGAATGCTCCTGTAAAGCCCTTTCTTCACTACTTCGTGTGACTATCAATCTCTGGCTGACGTTGAAGAGGTTAGAAGCACTTGAGTGGTAGCCGTGCCGGGGATGATCTGAGTGGTGACAGGCTTGTGGTATGGTTCGTCAAGCTTCCTTCTTCCCTGGGACCTCCCTCCTGGTGCTGTGTTACTGTGTCTACGTCTGGTTACCTCTGCTCTACTCCCTAAGAGAAACATGACCCCTGTTCTCCCGTGGATCCCCTGGGCTCCGGCAGATTCTGCGGAGATGCGGAAATTGGCCACTGGCAATGGGCGGATGCAGAGCTTGGATTGGAAATCAAATTAAGCAGAATTCTCCACTCAGTTTTTAATTAAACCACTTTGTTAATTCAAACAGGACATTTTGGGCCCCGGGGTTGACCGTGTCCCTTTAAAGGCTTTAAGTGGCCTTTCTTCTCTCCCCTTGCTCTGGAGTGTTTCTATTTTATTAGTACCATCTCCCAACTATCCCCCCTTTCTTTATTAATTCTGAAGTTTAAGAGAATATCAATGGTTTTGGTGAGTAACTTTTTAAAATAAGAAGCTAGCTTTTATTTTGGAATTGCAAATTTCGGTTAGCAGTCAAGTGCTTATCAAATGCAGATCGTTATAAATGTCACCTCCTCCTACCGCACCAAGCGCGCTGTGTGTTCCCTGTTTGACCGTCTGGAGTCAAGGCTGCCTCTGCAGTGTTGGCCCAGCCCTGTGTCTCGGGGCTGGGTGGCCCCGGGGCACGAAAGGTGGCAGTAGCTGTCACACCTCAGCTAAGCGGTGTGGCTTCCTCTCCTCTCTGCTTCAGGAAAGTTTCCTGCGTGAGCCTGAGACGTTTTCTCATTTCATACCACGCTCTACTCGAGCCGCATTTCAATGAGAGTTGGATATATTTGCTTCCTATTGTATTTTAGTGTCTTATTTTGAATTAATATATTCTAAGGCACAATTAACAAATGAATGAAAGTGGGAAAAAAATCCCACAATATGGTTGCCATATACATTTAGGCCCTGAATTTTGGGGGAGTAAGTTTATATTGTACTTCACCTTAATGACAATCTTTGACTTGAAGTCCCAGCATAAAAGTTAACCTAAGCGACAGCAACATCCTGACCAATTACCCAGACCGTCCAGCCAGGCAGCTCAGGATGTCCAGAGCCCCGCACACGATCGGCCGGATTAAGAGGTTAACTCTTGTAACTTCAAACAAAGTGCTTCATAATAAAAGCAAAAAGTACAAAATTTGAAGTAACTTCCTTTCTTAATTAATTAGGCTGGCCAGGTGGAAGCGGAGCATTCTGGGCTGGTGCTGGGAATGTCCATAAAGCCGAGCGACCTGACAGCACAATAGAGGAGGAACAAAGATCGCTTTAATGTGCTTCTGTCCTGTGTCACAGTTTGAGACTGTCCTGGTTTATGTCCCTTTTGGCAAACTTACATAAAAGTGACCTTGTACTGTATTTTATGACCAGATGACTTTTCCCCTCAGTGGCTAATTTGTCTCAGGCCTCCATCTTAAAGAGACGTGAGTAGGAAGTCCAGCCTCGGTCTCCGCCAGCTTTCATTGCATTCTTTCATTATTTTTGCTCGTTTTTTGCCACTGATGATCCATAAATTGTTGGAAATGAGTGGTTAAGGAAGTGCTGCTTAGTGTTAGTGGCACATGCGCATATGTGGCGTGGTTCTGGTGGGTGAGAGGAAATCACAGACAAGAGGAAGGCTCCTGCTGTGAGCCTTGCAAGGAAATGTAACTTGGGCATGTTTTGATCTTGTTTATTACAGAGAATGAAGTCATATCTCACTAACGGTTGCTATGTGTTAATTTGATTCTCCCAACACCTGCAAGCAGAAAACTGTAGAGTCACGTATTAATAGAAATCTTGTTCCTTCTTCCAGTTGGGTACTAGTTTCCTCTTAGAAATAGCACAGATAAGAATGGTTATTTGAAAAACCTGCTTTGCTGGCAGTACCTACGTTGGACCCCCGAGTGGCTGTGACAGTGCGGCGTCAGTGAGCGCTCTAGACCTGCAGGCCTGCATTTGGGAGGGAGCCCGGGACCTGCAGAGGCCCCATCTCGAGGAAAGACCACACTCATTTCATTTAACACTGATTTGAGTCTACAAAGGTTCTGAGTTGAGAATCACTTAACTCCTGAATGACATGAGATTTGTCTGTTCTTAGTGCAGGGTGTGTAGGATGGAGCTACATTACAGCTTCGGCTACAGGGTCCGTCTAGAAGTGTCGAAGAGCAGGTGGTGGTGGTTGTTTTTTTTTTTTTTTTTTTTTTTGGGTCTGGTCATGGGGCCTGAACTCTGGGCCTGGGCACTGTCCTTCAGCTCAAGGCTAGCACTCTACCACTTGAGCCACAGCGCCACTTCCGGCTTTTTTCTTTTTGCTTATGTGGTGCTGAGGAATCGAACCCAGGGCCTCAGGCATGCAAGGCAAGCGCCCTACCACTGAGCCACCTTCCCAGCCCCTGGTTGTTGTTTTTTTAATCCTCATGTACTTTGTAGTAGTGCAGTCTGCTAAATTGGACCATTATGTATTACTCTTTCCATCAAATCAAAAACGGAAGCATTTCTACATTTAAAGCCAGATTATCCGTGAGTGTTGGCCTCCCTAACAGCTGGGCCCGGCTGCAGCTGTGGGGTTTGTTCTGTGCGCCCTTCCCAGGCTCTCTCCTCCACCTGGAGTGTGGGGAAGGAGCCGGGCCTGGCTGACAGCAATAACCATCAGGCGCTCAAATGGATCAAATATGTGAGCGTGGTTCACGAAACATTTGGGAACTTCATGTAGGGCTGGTTTATATTTCACAGCATAGTGACAAAAGACTTTACATTGGGTTGAGCCAAACATGACTGTGCACACCTGTAATTCTGGTTCTTGAGAGACTGAGGCAGGAGGGCGGTGGACCTCCTTGCTCCCTCTCAGAAATAGACATTACTTTGGATACAATCAATGTATCTTTGGAAATAAGGATCTGCGTTTTCTTAGAATGTTACTGGTTGTAAAAACAGTAACTTTTACGTTTAATAGGGAGCTACGCTTTGAAGTTTATTTTATTTGATGATTAAATTACTAATACCTTTTTTAAACTATGTTATAACGTCTCATAGTTCAGGCCTCTGTTAAATGAGGAAAAGTTTTTTTGTAAAAAGTCAGCAGGTTCAGATTTTAAAGTAATTATACTTTTAGTTATAGTATCCTCCTCAGTGCTTCTAATATTCATGACACAACTTTATAGAAATAATCATTGTTAGGATCTTCTCTGAAACTTTTTGGTGAAAATTGAGAACTTTCTACCCTTGGTGGTAATGAACACCCATTTCAAGGCTACTGGAGACACTTGCTAAGCAATTCTAATACACGTCTGCCAGACAAATACTTACTAAAGCACTAGTGTTTTGGTTGTTAAAATCTTATATTTATTTGACATTGAAACTCATATTTGTCTATGAAATCATTTGTTCAGGTGTCACAATAGTAATCTTTGATCTGTATGAAATGTTTGCCAATATGTAGCTGAAACTTGGCACAGTCTATTAATTTTCAGTCCGTTTATTTAGCTTGTTAGTATACTAAAAGTAGAAGCTGTGTACTCATAGTCATAAAAGACGGTAGGATTGTTTGACTTAGGTAATGTTTCAGGTTGTGATATGTCTTCTTAAGTCACTGACAATGTGTGGTACTATTTATTTACACATTTTCTGCTAAAGAAAGGAAATTCTAGTCTAGAAGGACAAGGTCAGATTGTTTTGCAGTGACTAAACTTTAGTGATTAAAAATGAGATTGCCAGATAAAAATGGAAAAAAATTAGGAGTTCCTTAATAGTGAAAAAAGAATAAAATGTCCAGATGCTGGTAGCTCATGCCTGTAATTTTAACTAGTCAGGAAGATAGTAGGGATGGGTTTGTGACTTGAAGCCAATCTTGGCAGAAAAATCCGTGAGACTTCATCTCCAGTTAACCACCCAAATGCCAAAATGGAGACCTGGCTAGAAAGCTGAGCCAGAGAGTCAGGCCCTGAGTTTGAGCCTCATTACTGGGAAAAACCCCCAGCAACATTGAAAAAGTCAGTTTTATGGAAAATATTTCCTGTTTTTCTTGGAATACCAAGAAAGAAGAAATTTCTAATAATTGTTTTGTGGTGATGGATGTAAGTGCTTTATACTTCCTTATTTTAATTGGATTGCTCATGTAAAATTTTCATTATACAGTAATTGCTACTAAATTTTATAAGCAGGTTTTTCTTTGCTCAAGGTAGGTGCTCTACCATTAGAGTCACAGTTCCACTTCTGGCTTTTTAGTGGTTAATTGGAGAGAAGAGTCTCACAGATTTTTCTGCCTAGGCTAGCTTTGAACCACAAACCTCAGATCTTAGTAGCTAGGATTACAGCTACTATAATCCTGAGTAGCTAGGGTTTCAGGCATGAGTCTGGTTCCTGGACCTATGAAGTCTTTTTTTAATATAATTTTATTGTTATGATTAAGGTGTTATACAGAGGGGTCAGGTAATGAGTACATTTCTTGTTGGATAATGTCACCCTTTCTTTCCCCCAGTTTCCTTGTCCTTTCTCTCTCTACAAGTTGCATGCTTCATTATCTATATCGTGTCTACTGAGTACCATTACTGTATTTGTTCATTCTTCCTCCTTCCATTTCTAGGCCCTTTTAGCCCCTCTCAAAAGACAGCAAAAAGGAACAAATAAAACAAAACAAAAAGGCAGCAGCAAACACCACCACCACTAACAATAATAACAACAAAAACTCATGCTTCTATTTCCTGGAATTTGTTTCCATAAATCATATTTTAAATGCTCAGAGGAGTTACACCTTTGGGTTCCTCCTCTAAGGGTATTCTCCTTTAGTCTGATTGTTTGGGTATGAATGCCTAGAGTCCTGTATAGGTTATCATGTCCAGTTCTATTTTAGATCTAGCTTCCACATGTGAGATAAAACATGTACCATTTGTCTCTATGAGCTTGGCTTACCTCACTTAGCATGATTTGAGTAAAATTCCATTGTGCATAGGTACCAACCTTTTTGGATATACTTCTCTGTTGTAGGGCACCTGGGCTGTGTCCATAAATTGGCTATTGTGAATAGTGCAGCAGTGAACTTGGATGCCCAAGTGTCTTTAAGGACTTTTTTTTTTGTCGGTTGTGGGGCTTGAACTCTGGACTTAGGTGCTATCCCTCAGCTCTTCAGCTCAAGACGAGCGCTGTACTGCTTGAGCCACAGCACCACTTCCAGTTTTCTAGTGTTTTATCAGAGATAAGAGACTCACAGACTTTCCTGCCCGGGCTGGCTTTGAACCGCGGTCCTCAGATCTCAGCCGCCTGAGTAGCTAGGATGACAGACATGAGCCACCGGCACCCAGCTCTTTAAGGACTCTGGACTTGCAGTGTTCTGCAGCGATATGGCTGGGTCACAGGGAAGTCCTGTATTTTCTTTTTCAGGAATTTCCAAGCCATCATCCAGAGTGTAGTTATGCTACTGAACATTCCCACCAGCAGTAGTAGGGTTCCTTCCCCCCCCACATTCCCGCCAGCCTTTTTTGTTTGATTCCTTGATGTGTACAATCTAACTGGAGTGAAGAGGAATCTCAAAGTTGTTTTGATTTGCATTTCTTTTATGGCCAGGGGTGTTGAGCATTTCCTCATATGTTTATTTGCCATTCTTCTTCTTCTGGGAAGTCTCTCTCTATCTCTTTTGCCCATTTGTTGATTGGTTTTATTACTTTTGGGGGGTTAATTTCTTGAGCCCCTTGTGTTTTTTGGATATTAGGCCTTTGTGAGATGTATTGCTTGGGTCCATGAGATCTTTAATGGCTCCTCTAATTGTTAGTAAAATAATCTAAGCCAGGTGCCGTGACTCACGCCTGTGGCGGGACCTGCCTGGGTGGGGGAGAGGAGGAAGGCTGTGACTGGAGGACGGACCCCGTTTTCACCCGTCAGCGGAAGCTGGGCAGTTCTCCACATCATCCTACTGTGTGGGAGGCTGGGCATGAATTGTGCTCAGGCCCGTCAGGGCCGGCATCGCAGACAGTACATGAACAATTACAAGAGCAAAGATGGGTTCAAGTATTTGGCCTGAGTTCAAATCCCAGTAGCTCCCACTGCCAGTAATTTAAAAGTTTAGAGCATTGCATATCCCACCTTTGGAAATTGGTTCTCAGCTCTTTGTGCACACTTCTCAGCAGGCTGTCCTGCTCCCGCTGTGCTGTCTTCTTACTGAACTCTCCGTTGCCTTTCACGGTTTGATGTCTTTGAGCATCGTTCCCTCTGCCAGGAGATTGGCCCTTGCTGCGCTGCCCCCTGGTGCCTCTGGTGATCCTGACACTTGCTGTGGCTTCTGTCGGTGTGGCTGCTCTGTCCTTGCAAGCAGGGCTATCTCCCGGTCGCTCGCTGCTGTGTTTCTAACGTGAGTACTCAGGATACCACGGGTGGAGTCTTGTGCAGTGGGCAGTGTAAGCTGAGCACTGCCGTGTGCTCGGGACTTGTTGTGGAAGAGCCAGGTGGGCTCCATTGCTGGCCACGTGGCGTCCACGTGGGTCCCAAAGACTCCCAGTCTACACTGTCCTGGTTTGGCTGTGCTGCTAGTTGGGACCCTCAGAGATTCCTGGCTGCCCTCACTAGGAGACCCTAGGGAACGCAGGGACACGAGGGCAGCAGCCGAGGTGGCAGCTCCAGGTCAGGGTCCACTGCGGCTGCCGGCTCTGCTCTTCCCTATGAACCTCTCGTGCATAGCAGAGCCGCTCTGGCTCACTGTGAAAAGCTGTGAGCGCTCCGCTCTTCACTGTGAACCTCTCGTGCGCAGCAGAGCTGCTCTGGCTCACTGTGAAAAGCTGTGAGTGCTCCGCTCCTCACTGTGAACCTCTCGTGCACAGCAGAGCCGCTCTGGCTCACTGTGAAAGGCCGTGAGTGCTCCGCTCCTCACTGTGAACCTCGTGCGCAGCAGAGCCGCTCTGGCTCACTGTGAAAGGCCGTGAGCGCTCCGCTCCTCACTGTGAACCTCTCGTGCACAGCAGAGCCGCTCTGGCTCACTGTGAAAAGCTGTGAACGTTCTGCTCTTCACTGTGAACCTGCCAGGTCAGGGTCCACTGCGGCTGCCGGCTCCGCTCTTCCCTGTGAAGCTCCTCGTGTGCAGCAGAGCCGCTCTGGCTCACTGTGAAAGGCCATGAATGCTCTGCTCCTCACTGTGAACCTCTCGTGCGCAGCAGAGCCACTCTGGCTCACTGCGAAAGGCCATGAGTGCTCTGCTCCTCACTGTGAACCTCTCGTGCTCAGCAGAGCCGCTCTGGCTCACTGTGAAAGGCCGTGAGCGCTCCGCTCCTCACTGTGAACCTCTCGTGCACAGCAGAGCCGCTCTGGCTCACTGTGAAAGGCCGTGAGCCCTCCGCTCTTCACTGTGAACCTGCCAGGTCAGGGTCCACTGCGGCTGCCGGCTCCGCTCTTCCCTGTGAAGCTCCTCGTGCGCAGCAGAGCCGCTCTGGCTCACTGTGAAAGGCCGTGAGCGCAGCCCGCAGCGGTGGCCAGCCCCTTCTTTCTCAACATGAAACCTTTGACTAAAGAACTATTACAACAGACCAGAAGAAAAAGCCTGGCTGGCTGGCAAATTGTTTTGAGGGGATGTAGCATATGAGGAAGGTTTTCCTCCAAATTTAGGATTTAAGAATTTTTACAATTCAGTTATTTATATTTTTAAACCTATAGTTTGGGGGACTTTTGTTTGTCTCATACCACGGACATTTCTGCTTACAAATTCTAATACAATGAGCATCTTAGTTTGATGAACTAGCAATATTAGTATTTTTATTTTAGCTTACATGTAATACTTCTTACCAAGTTTTAGTAGTTGTGATATCTAACAGCTTTAGTTTTTCTGTCTTATGTAGGACAATGTCAAAGTATACATGTTTCTGAAATATGTTTCTAAAATAGCATCTTAATATACAAAATATTCACTATTTCACTATAGAACTTAAAACTTTACAGTTCTATTTTCTTGAACATAGACTCAAAGCTCATTTGCATATACTTGAGTGATTGCTTTAGAGAAGGAAGGAAATATTTGGTACTGTAGAGATGCTGGGTTGGAGTTGTTCTGTGGCTGAAACACGGCCAGTCATCTGCGCTTCCTCTGGTTCTGTATCGGTGCTCCTGACACTCCCCAGTGGTTGTGCACATGTCTGGTGCGGTCGTTACGCTACTCAGACGCTTGGTTACTTGATATTTATTTTGAATGTCTCACATAGAAGTTTTGCAACTGAAGAGCTGTTTCCGTCCTGTCCAGAAGGATAGTACATCCAGTCTTGCTTAAATGTTCATCACCACAGAACATACCAATTTCTGTATAGTGCTCTTGTGCAGTACATGGTAATGTTCACTTCACTGAGGCTCAGTGTAGAGCAGTTAAGAAGTGTGTCATTGACCAGCATGAAAGTTCCAAGGAGCAACTAGAACATTTCAGTGCTCAGGACTCACTTAGATCTAAAATAAATCTTGTGTTGCATCTGTTTAGTCCACACTAGCCTATTTCATCTAATTTAACTGATGATTTTGAGGTCATGGTGATTTTTGGAATAATACTAGTATGAAACTGATGTCCTAAAATATGTGGCCTGGCTTTCTTAAGAACAATACAGCATTTCATTGGTGGAAAGAAAGGGCTTACTCAATGGTGTTTAAAAATAGTATCCTAAGTACTTACTGTACTGAGATTTTAATAGAGGGGAAGAAAACTTATCGAAGTGACTTTGGGCATAAAAATGCCATGAAGTTCTGAACACCTAGTAATACGCAGCATTGCCTTGGAGCACCCGACTGTGCCCGGCTGGCGCAGCCTGGGACGTGGAGCTCCGCTGTGGTCAGGGCACTTCCATGTGGTCTCCTGACCTGTGGCAGTGCTGGAGCCTGGCCGGCTCCCTCCTCTGCTGGTCTCTCTCGGAAGAGGTGGGCAGGCTCCCTTCCTCGGGGCTCTCTGGCTTTTCATTACTTCGCGTACAGAAGCCACAAAGCCTGGAGGCTCGCTTTATTTTTATGATCTTAGAAGAGTTGGTGATACCAGTTTATAGGTTTGGGGCATTTGTGTTAATCACTCCTGGCTGAGTTAATCAATGAAGCCTGATTATTTATAGTCCCATTATCTACTTCTCTGTATTAAAGTTTTTGAAGGTAAAAACCTACCACATTGCATTTAATGAGCATATCATCTTTTTCTATTTGTTGACCTAAAGTTTATGAATACAATAATTGATTTCAGATTGGGTTGATTTTCATATTTAATCATAAAAAACAAAATGTAAACAGGAAAATGCGCTGTTTCAGCTTCTCAGTAGATTAAGTCAGCCTAACACTTCTTACAATGTCAACATTGGACTGGACAGGCAGAAATTATAGTAAATAATTTTGGCAGCTTGCAGCCCTTTTTGTAAGCGTAGTATTACCCTTATAATTTATTTGTAACATTGAGTGTGACAGTTTATTTATAAGAGTTTAAATTGAATAATTTATTATTATTTCTGGTGCTGGTCCTGGGATTGAACCTTGTATGTGGAGAGCTTCTACCACCTGAAGCAGCTACAGTATCACTAGATGGTCAGGTCTCGGGAGCCGCCCTCACGTCTGTTCCTTGAGTTAGATGGCATCTGATGTACAGATATGGAACATTTGTAGTTTGGAATTTGATGGATGTTTTTCTTCGAGTTTAAAAAAAAATTATTTTGCCAGTTCTGGGCCTGGGCACCGTCCCTGAGATCTTTTTGCTCAAGGCTAGCGCTCTGCTACTTGAGCCACAGTGCCACTTCCAGTTTCTTCTGTGATTAATTGGAGATAAGAATCTCATGGACTTTTCCTGCCCAGGCTGGCTTGGAACCATGATCCTCAGATCTCAGCCTCCTGAGTAGCTAGGATGACAGGTGTGAGCCACCAGTGTCTAGCTGTCTTAGATACATTCTTGTAACGTAATTTTTAATTCGTGTGTGTGTGTGTGTGTGTGTGCGTGCGTATGTATGTGTGTATGTGCGTGTGTGTGTGTGTGTGTGCGTATGTATGTGTGTGCGCGCGTATGTATGTGTGTATGTGCATGTGTGTATGTGTGTGTGTGTGTGTGTGTGTGCTGGCATTAGGGCTTGAACTTAGGGGCCTGGTGGTCATCCCTTAGCTTTTTAAGGCTGGTCCTCTACCCCTGGAGCATAGCTCTGTTTCTGGTCTTTTGGTGAATAGAGACAATCACGATAATCAGCCCTGCTTCTGCTGGCTTTAAACTGCAAATCTCAGATCTCAGCACCACTAGTGCTTGGCTCTATTTTTGTAAATTTTCTTTGAGTAATTGAAATGGATATATATTCCCTATAAGTCATTACTTAATTAAATTTTTACCTCTGCCTTGTTAATTGTTTTCATCTTCTTTGTTGCCTTGTTAATATTTTCCCATGATGGGAGGTGTGTTTGGGGGGACTGTCTGCCGGGTCCCTGCCCGCCCACCCGCCTGCCTTTGCTGGGCACCCTCAGATTGAGGCCCTGTCTGCCTCTTACCAGTCCCTCTGTGGGCTGCGGCTGATTGTTACTGTGTGCTGTGAAAGTGGGAATTTCCCCACGCACAGGGCATGTATCCTCCAGGACTGGGAACTTGTACTTGCTCTTCCTGCTGCTTTATGCCTGGGAACAAAACGCTATTTTCCAGAGGGAGCAGTGTCTTCCCCAGCGTCTGCCCACAGCAGCAGGCTAAATCTCTTTACAGGGGAGGAGGGAGTGGGGACCCTGTCCCAGACCCCGCAGTTAGGCATGGGGTGGGAGGGTGAAGAGGACCAAGAAGCCCTGCTGGTCAGGTTTGGCTCCTTGCCAATGCCGGCCTCTCACCAGGAGAGGGGAGGAGGAGAGCGGACACGGTCAGTGACCCCCGCCGACTCACTGCACGGTGCTGTCCAGTGTTTGGCTGGGTTCTTCCTTGGTAAAGTTTTCATGCTTGTAGAGAAGCACGTGGAGGAGAGGCAGGCGCAGCCGCCGCCAGCTGCCCAGCGCTGTCCTCAGCGCTGTCCTCAGCGCTGTCCTCAGCGCCGCCTGCGCCTGCCCCGGGGTTTTATTATAGTTTTTCAAAAGGTTCCCAGGAACCTCGCCGTTTGGTGTTTATGTTATACTACCACGCCATTATACCGTGTAGCTCACCCTTCCTGACTCGAACACATGAGTTATGAGGTTTGGAGTCCACCTGGCTACTAGAAGCTAGCCAGAGCTTGGCAGAGAAGCTAGGAGAGCGCGCCACACCCCCGCTGCACGCCCCCCTCTTCTGTTCTGTTTTCTAGGCATTCTTCATGTATCATGGAAAGACTGGGTGAGAAAGAGAAAGGGAAAGGAGGAGGGGCAAAGTCATCCTTGATAGGTGGTCATCAACGGACACTCTCAGGAGAGGAGCTCAAAGGCACGGCGGCCGTGTGCATCTGACATAGGAAATGATACTGAAACAAACGCCAGGAAACGGAAACGAGGCATTTTTTTCTTCGTTGCTGTTTCTTATTTCTTTTCTTTTTGTCCTGTTTGTTTCTCTCTCTTTGGGAGAGTAAGGAGGGACACAGAAATGGAGGGACAAAGGTGAACAAAAGCAGCAGTGGTACTCACTAGACACTATGTTGAAAACAAACTATACAACTTGCGAGTGGGGATGGGAGGGAAAAACTGAGACAGTGTGAGGGAAGCGGTGACATTGTCCAAAAAGAAATGCACTCTTTCCTTGGCTTATGAAAGTAACCACTCTGTACACCTCCTTTATAATAACGAAAGAATTAAAAAAAGAAAAGTGGTCATGTTTTGGTACCCTAGTAGGTTGAAGGTTGTCAGACGAAGTAGTAAGTGTATCTCTGGTCACAGGGTATTTGGTCATCACCTACTTGGTCACTGTGTTTGGTCATAGTGTTGTTTGTTTAGTCATAGAGTGCTTGATCATGCTGTACTTAGTCATAGAGCCTTCATAGAGTAGTCAAAGCATGTTTGATCATAGTATGTATGGTCATAGAATGCCTCTCTGGTTATAGGATGTTTGGTCATAGAGTGTTTGTTCATGGAGTGTTGAGTTGTAGATTATTTGGTCATAGAATATTTGTTCTTGGAGTGTTTGGTCATAGAGTATTTGTTCATGGAGTGTTTGGTCATACAGTATTTGATCATAGCGTATTTTTTATGGAGTATATCATCATAGAGTGTTTGGTCATGAGTATTTGTTCATGGAGTGTTTGGTCATGGAATATTTGTTCACTGAGTGATTTGTCATAGAGTGTTTGTTCATGGAGTTTTTGTTCCTGGAGTGTATCGTCGTAGAGTATTTGGTCATGAGTATTTGTTCATGGAGTGTTTGGTCATAGAGTGTTTGTTCATGGAGTATTTGGTCATAGAATATTTGTTCTTGGAGTATTTGGTCATAGAATATTTGGACATAGAGTATTTGATCATAGAGCATTTGGTTATAGTTTTTTTTCATGGAGTGTTTATTCATGGAGTGTTTGGTCATAGAGTATTTGCTCATGGAGTGTTTGGTCATGAAGTGTTTGGTTATAGTGTATTTGTTCATGGTGTGTTTGGTCATAGAGTATTTGTTCATGGAGTGTTTGGTCATAGAATATTTGTTCATGGAGTGTATTGTCATAGAATGTTTGTCATGGAGTATTCTTTAGTATTTGATCATGGAGTATTCATTCATGGAGTGTTTCATCATAGAGTATTTGGTCATGGAGTGTTTGGTCATAGAGTGTTTGTTCATGGAGTATTTGTTCATGCAGTGTTTGGTCATAGAGTATTTGTTCATGGAGTATTTGTTCATGTTTGGTCATAGAGTATTTGTTCATGGAGTGTTTGTTCATGGAGTGTTTGGTCATAGAGTATTTGTTCATGTTTGGTCATAGAGTATTTGTTCATGGAGTATTTGTTCATGGAGTGTTTGTTCATGGAGTGTTTGGTCATGGAGTGTTTGGTCATGAAATGTTTGGTCATAGAATATTTGTTCATGGTGTGTTTGGTTATAGAGTATTTGTTCGTGAAGTGTTTGGTCATAGAGTATTTGGTCATGGAGTGTTTGGTCATAGAGTATTTGGTCATAGAGTGTTTGGTCATGGAATATTTGTTCATGGAGTGTTTGGTCATAGAGTATTTGTTCATGGAATGTTTGGTCATAGAGTATTTATTCATGGAGTGTTTGTTCTTGGAGTATTTATTCATGGAGTGTTTGGTTGTGGAGTATTTGGTCATGGAGTGCTGAGCCGCAGTATAGTTGATGGTTGAGTCTTTGGTCATGGTGTGTTTTATGACTGTTTTGCTTCTCACTTGAATCTCACTGCTTGCCATTAGACTTCATTTGTTAAGACTCCAGTCTAATCTTTCTGCCTCCCTGTGCTCCTCTGCTGGTCCCTTCATGCTGGCTAATGCACTTGAGTATGTGTTTTCAGCTATGGCCGCATATGGCACGACTGTAATATTACTGAGGAAAAGCTACCAAAGTGACCTCACATCATTATGTCGGGCTAAGTTTTTTGATGGTTGTAGGACTATTTCTTCTCTGTATCAAATCTGAAAGACTGTGTTATGATTCTATTCCTGTAATTCAGATATTAGATGGGAATATTCAGCAAAATTGAAGTGTTTTGAATCTTTACAATCTACCTGAGACTTTTAAAATGTGGTATGAAAGATGACATGATTTATCGAGAAATATGAATATATTTATATTCTTTTTGTAGTTAGCTGTTGTAGGTCTGAGATATCAGTATAAATATTTAAATTTAGGCCTGGGAAGGTAGCTCAGTGGTAGAGTGCTTGCCTTGCATGCATGAGGCCCTGGGTTCGATTCCTCAGCACCACATAAGCAGGAAAAAAAAAAAAGCTGGAAGTGGCGCTGTGGCTCTAGTGGTAGAGCGCTAGCCTTGAGCTGAAGAGCTGAGGGACAGCGCCCAGGCCCAGAGTTCAGGCCCCATGACCGGACCCCCCCCCCCCCCCAAATTTAAATTTAGGTACAGAAAAATGTCATCTGGTGAATTTTCAGTGTAAGGAAGTTTTTGTTTTTGCCTTGTTGAACGGGTTTCCAGTTTTAAGTCTGGCTTCTAAGTTGCAGTGAGGTCAGAATTTAAACTTTAAAACTGCATATGATTATTTCTTGCTACATTCCAGTCTCAAGAATTAATAAAATTTCTAATAAGAAAAGGAATTATGTATCATTTCTAGAATGTCCCTGGAGTTACTGGATTCCAGTAACAGTTCTTCAGCTGCACACTAGAGGGCTCTCGAGGCTGAGCTGAGCCTGGAGCCCACCCTGAGGTTTCGGATGCTTTGTGCCTGGTTGGTGGGGTAGAGGAGGAGGGGCACCCGGTCAGGATTAGGGCGACAGTGCTAGAGTAGCCACATATCTTAGGTAGAAGTTTGGGGATCTGCTTTGTTTGTGGAAAGTGTTAGAAAGGCGATTGTTAAAAATGGTTCAGTCAAATGTCTGTATAGATAATAGACTTTAATCCAAGTTAAAATTTTTTTTTGTGCTGGTCCTGGGGTTTGAACTCAGGGCCTGGGTGCTGCCCCTGATGTTTTTCCTCAAGTCTAGCATTCTACCACTTGAGCCACAGCTCCACTTCCAGCTTTGTGTGTGTGAGCCACTGGTGCTCAGCTTTAATCTAAATTTTATAGTATTTTTCATGCTTTGAAAAATCAGTCTAGTCAAGTGTTGATGGCTCCTAGCTAGCTAGCTACTCAGGAGGCTGAGATCTGAGGATGATGATTGTAAAGCCCAGGTGGAAAAATTGACGAGACTTTTATCTCCAGTTAATTACCAAAAAAGCCAGAAGCGGATCCGTGACTCAAGTGGTAGAGTGCTAGCTTTGAGCCAAAAAGCTCAGGGACAGTACTCAGGCCCTGAGTTCAAGCTCCAAGAACAGCACCAAAAACCAACCCCTCCCCCAAACTCCCCCCCCAATCCCAAACATTATCAATTGTCAGCATTTAGTGTTTTTCCCAGTAAACATCAATGGACATGTACTAAACATAATATAAATTTAATAAGTATGAACACAAATTTCTTTCCCTCCCTAAGTATTACTTGTGCTTTCATAGAGACAAAAGCATGAGTACAATAACTTAAAGGTCTGTGTGTTGCGTCTTTCAGGGGATCCGAGCCCGTGTTCTGGAGACCCTGGTCATGCTGCTGCTGCTCGCGCTGCTGACCCTGGGGATGGTGTGGGTGGCGTCGGCGCTCCTCGACCAGGACGCGGCCAGCATGGAGTCCTTGTACGGTACGGGCGTCTGGGCTGCACCAGACACGAGGAGCACCTGAAAGTTCCTCATGTAGTCAACCTTCTAGGCTAAGTGAAGCCTTTAGGTACACTTTAGAAAAGAAACAAAGCCAGGCTCGCCTGTAACCCCAGCTACTCAGGAGGCCGAGGTCTGAGCATCACAGTTGGAAGCCAGCCAGGGCACAAACATCCCCACGAGACTCTGTTCTCCAGTTAACTACTCAAAAACTGGAAGTGGTGCTGTGGTCAAGTGGTAGAGCGCTAGCCTTGAGTTGAAGAGCTGAGGGACAGCGCCCAGGCCCTGAGTCCAAGCCCTGCAACCAACAAAGAACTGCTGGAACAGCACACATTTTTCTCAGTCAAATAATTGGTTTTATTCTTCAAAGTCTATGGAAGCCTTTTTTCTTCTCCTTTGAAAGAGATTTTACAAATGAGTATTTTCTATTTATCCCACAATCTAGAAATTTCGTAGTTTAGTACACACTAACCATTACAGTGTTTATTATATGTTTAAATCTAGTTTATTAAGATAAAACATGGCTGAAATGTGCAACATTTTAGGTTTATTAAAATGCATTTACATTTTTTCATAGATCTCTGGGAGTTCTACCTACCCTATTTATATTCCTGTATATCATTGATGGGATGTTTGTTACTCCTCTGTAAGTATTTTTCTGACTTACTATTGATAGAAAGTATGTATTCTGAAAAGTTATGCGATGTTTTCTACCAAGATTTCTTGACCATTGTCAATATTACTGAGTTGGCTGTAGCTTTTGTTACTATGCAGGATAAATAATCAGGCCGCTGAAATAATCAGTTTTGAGTTTCTCCCAGGACAGCCTTATCCCACTGGGTTGTAGACACACACACACAGACAGACACACAGACACACACACACAGACAGACACACAGACACACACACACTCAGTGATTACATGTGCTCCTCTTCTTTTCCCTCCTCCATTATAGCTTCTTGTCCTTCCCCCATTGTATGTTTTTAAACAGAAACAGAACAGTTCTGTGTGGTGAATTGGTGATCTTTCTTTTAAAATCTGTTTGGTTTTACTTCAGGTGTCACGTCTTAACTCAGAGAGATTGTAAGTTGTTATGAGTAGCTCCAAAGGATTCATGGCTGGAGTTGATACTTACACCGTTTCCTGATTTCTCCAGTCCGCTAGGATATGGAATTTAATGTCCCCCCCCCCCCCCCCCCCCCCCCCCGCGTGACTGGGGTAGTAAGGCCCCTCTGCTCCCCTGTTGCCACTTTATTGCTGAGTTGAAGAATGCTCCGACTAAGCACGGAATGGGAGACAGGGGTGTGTTTAGAGTGTATTTAGTCTCTGTGATGGCAGGCTGCCTCCAGGAGTCCTGGCCTGCTGGTCATCCTCTCTCTCCTCTCCGCAGTGTGCACACCGGTCGGTCTGTCCCGCATGTTCACCGTGATGGGGCAGTTGCTGGTGAAGCCAACTGTAAGTATTTCTTTAGAAATTAATTAGTGTATTTGATAAAGGTGTTTATAAAATTACTTAGAAACATCCTATATATTGTGAGTTACCATTTAGAAACAGAATGAGCAGCTTTTTGCCGGCTTATTGCGTAAATAATAGTGATTAAACTTCACTGTTGTTTTTATGTTATCATGGACTGTATCACCAGCACGTTTTGCTGTGCATTTTGGCAGTGCTGGGGTGGTGCGCGAGGCCTCCTGCTCATGCTGCAGGCACCTCACCACCCGAGCCTTTCTCCAGTCTGCTTTGCCCAGCCTAGAGCTGGGGGTCTTGCTGTGGAGCCAGTGCCTCCCGTGCTGCGAGGATGACAGACACAAATACGTGTCTGTCTCACAAATACGTGAGACAGGCTGTGAATCCTTTATGTAAGGCTGGCCTCGATGCGGAGCCTGGTCCTGGCTTTCCCAGCAGCCAGGACCACGGCCTTGAGCTCCAGCCGGCTACATTATTATTATTTAAGAACTATTTCTTCCCTCCCTCCCTCCCTCCCTCCCTCCCTCCCTCCCTCCCTCCCTTCCCTTCCCTCCCCTCCCCTCTCCCTCCCCTCTCCCTCTCCCTCTCCCTCTCCCTCTCTCCCTCTCCCTCTCCCTCTCCCTCTCCCTCTCTCCCTCTCTCTTTCTCTCTCTCTCTTTCTGTCTCTCTCTCGCTTTCTCTCTCTCTCTCTTTCTCTCTCTCTTTTCTCTCTCTTTCTCTCTCTCTTTCTCTCTCTCTTCTCTCTTTCTCTCTTTCTTTCTTTCTTTCTTGTCCTCGGGCTTGAAATCAGGGCCTGGGCGCTGTCCCTGAGCTGCTTCTGCTCAAGGCAGGTGCTCTACCACTTTTACTATTTTTAAAAAATAATTTTTATCTTTGAAAACTGAATTTGGTATTACTTTTAAAAATACTAATTTCTGGCACTTAGATAAAAATTTGACTCACAAATTTTAACACAAAATATGCAAATGTTTATAGTCTTCATTGCACTATGTTAAAGAGTAATTTGATTAGGTCACAAAGTCAATCATGTAGTTACGTTGCTACCTGTCTTCCAGCACCGGGGAAGCTATGGCAGGAGACTCATGGGTTTGAGGTCCACCTGATGGGCCTTAGAGAGCAAGATTATAGTTCAGAAACAAACCGGCCATACATATGGTCTGATTTTTAACAATTATGTTTCTGAAATTTTATGTATTATGTCGATTCATTGAGTTATACTTTGCCTTTAATCTCAGACATACATATTCTTTTTACCTTTCTTTTTTCTTCTGGGCCTGGGGTGTGAATTCAGGGCTGGGCATCGTCCCTCAACTTTTTTACTCAAGGCTTTAGTGCTCTACCACTTGAGCCACAGCTTCTCTTTCCGCGTTTTGGTGGTTAATTAGAGATAAGCATCTCACAGACTTCTTTGAACTGCCGTCCATGCAGCCTCCCAAGGATTCCATGTGTGAGCCATTGGTGCCTAGCTGGAGTCAATTTTTAAAATAGTTTTCAGTTGGTAGTAATACTAATTCCTTTGGTCATTAACTATTTTGTCAGGTGTTCAGTAATATAAAATGATGTTTCAGTTACAACTGAGGAGTGAGCCATGTAAAAATGATACTTCAGTTACAACTAAGGAGTGAGCCATTTAAATTATTTTTGTGGGTTTCACTGCCAGCAAGTTCACACCTACGCCACTTAGTTAATGTGGGTTTCTGCCGCCGGTCCCGTGCCCGTCCACGCCCCTGCCCTCCATGGGGCCCGTCCCATGCCCGTCCCGTGCCCGTCCACGCCCCTGCCCTCCATGGGGCCCGTCCCATGCCCGTCCTGTGCCCGTCCACGCCCCTGCCCTCCATGGGGCCTGTCCCATGCCTGTCCTGTGCCCGTCCACGCCCCTGCCCTCCATGGGGCCAGTCCCATGCCCGTCCTGTGCCTGTCCACGCCCCTGCCCTCCATGGGGCCCATCCCGTGCCCGTCCACGCCCCTGCCCTCCATGGGGCCCGTCCCGTGCCCGTCCACGCCCCTGCCCTCCATGGGGCCCGTCCCGTGCCCGTCCACGCCCCTGCCCTCCATGGGGCCCGTCCCGTGCCCATCCATGCCCCTGCCCTCCATGGGGCCCGTCCCATGCCCGTCCACGCCCCTGCCCTCCATGGGGCCCGTCCCATGCCCGTCCACGCCCCTGCCCTTCATGGGGCCCGTCCTGTGCCCGTCCACGCCCCTGCCCTCCATGGGGCCCGTCCCGTGCCCGTCCACGCCCCTGCCCTCCATGGGGCCCATCCACGCCCCTGCCCTCCATGGGGCCCGTCCATGCCCCTGCCCTCCATGGGGCCCGTCCACGCCCCTGCCCTCCATGGGGCCCGTCCCGTGCCCGTCCCGTGCCCGTCCACGCCCTGCCCTCCATGGGGCCCGTCCCGTGCCCGTCCACGCCCTGCCCTCCATGGGGCCCGTCCCGTGCCTGTCTGCTCCCCTGCCATCCACAGTGCCCTTCCTGCTTCCCCAGCTGGGTTGCTGTGCTCGGGCTCCTCAGGCCCCCTTCCTGCTTCAGCCCCCGTAGCCTCTTGGAACCCCACTTGGGCGTCCCCTGGGGTCCCTGTGTGCCCTGCTCCAGGTGGAGGCGTTGAGTTCTGTCTCTCTGTTGTGAGCTCATTGAGGGAAATGCTAGTTTTGATTTGCTTTTGTTTGTAAAAGCTGGTCTCTGTTGGAACTTTTAATCTATGACAACTTAAAAAAGAAAGATCTAGGGCTCAAGGCGTGGCTCGGAGGTGAGCTGGGCTCCGGCGGGCCAGGCTGCCGTTGCTGGCGGTTCCGTTTTTGGTGTAAAGTTCTGTTAATGTTCTGGCCTGCTCCTGCTGCTCCCGCCAGCCTTGCATGTCTAATGTAAATGAGGAGAAGACAGTGGCAACAGGGAGCACTACCTTCAAGTGCTGATGGATGCCCCACAGGAGCTGCAGACTCAGCCTACGTAGAACCCTAGCCTAACTTCCCCCAACTGGTGGTCTTAGTAACAGTGTCCTCAAAGTCTTAGTCATGCTTGTGCGGTGTCTTGTTCCTGACACATGGAAGCAGTGGGCACGTGGGGTGATCAGGTGTTCACGGCCGTGAGCCCTGTGTCTGACGCGGTTCATCCCGCGCCCGTCATGCTCCCTCATTCCCAGCTGAGCTGGTGTAGGGAGTCGGAGCTGCCTGCGCGGTGCGCGGCCGGGCGGCTCGGAGGCGCGTACCTGCAGCCCGGGGCCTGGACCACTCGGTCCCGCCGCTCACCTGTGCTTTTGCCGGGCTCTCTTCCTCTTGCTAAGTTGGCCTAGCAAGAATGCTGGACAAGACTTTTCCTCACTGGAAATCATCTTTGTTTCTCTGACCTTTTGTAACCTTTTACTTTAGCCTCTGCTTGACATTTGTTTTAATCCTGGAGTTGTCTTTTGAATTCGCCTTACCTTTCCTGCTGCGCTTTGAGGTCAAGGACAGTATTCTCTGGATCTTAGCCGCGTCAGCCGCGGCGGGGGAGCGCGGCCTGGACGGTGATGGAGGGTAGGCTGCAGGGGAGACGCGTCCGGGTGCCTCACTGGCCTCTCGTCAGCTGTGGAAACAAGTATCTCGTTAAACACTGAACAGCAATGTAAAGACGAGTTTTTTACATGTCAGACCTAAATCTTTGAAAAAGGCCATTCCAGTTCTGTGGTAGGACAGGAGGAGGAGCGTGGCTGGGGGGCTCGCGTGACACCGCGCGTCCGGGCGCCTCCGGCTCACCTCCCCATTCGTTGCCCCTTTTCCACACAGTTACTGTAATGGCGATGCTCAGAGGGGTACAGTTAGATAAGTCGGGTAATGCGCACGTTTCCTCCTCCGCTGCCCTTGGTCCTGTCAGCTCTTGGTACGTTGGGCCCACGACACATTCCCACACGCATCACTCTTCGCAGCTTAGCTGCCTGCGTCCCCCTCCTTCCATTCCATCACTCATGCAAACTAGTCTTTTGTCTGTTTAGGCTTTCTGAGGTAGAGGTGATGGTTTGTCTACTCAGTGGTTAGTTCAGGGGTAGGCCGCCGGGACCATGCACACTTGTGGAGAAACTGGAGTTAGTGAGCTGTTTCACACACGTTTCCAGATGAGGACTGTGCGATCTGGGCTGATAGGGTGCTCAGACCCAGGGACCTTGTCCTTAGCCTACCAATCCCACGTGATTTATTTTGCTGGAAGTTTGGGTTTGGATGATAGAGAACGTTAGTGTCGGCTCTGGGCTTCTTTGATGTTTTCCCTAGAGGTAGGAAGGTAGAATCTCACTGAAGAATAGCTATGATGGCAAAAATAGAATTAGACACATTTTAGATTTGATCAGTTTTGAAGACAGAGTAGATAATACCGTACCTTTATTTGGTGATTGATTAGTGAAGTTTCTTTCTCTCTTTCTTTCTTTCTTTCTTTCTTTTTTTTTTTTTTTTGTTGGTCATGGGGGCTGAACTCTGGGCCTGGGCGCTGTCCCTTAGCTCTTCAGCTCAAGGCTAGCACTCTACCATTTGAGTCACAGTGCCACTTACAGTTTTTTTCTGCTTGTGTGGTGCTGAGGAATCGAACCCAGGGCCTCATGCAAGCGCTCTACCACTGAGCCACCTTCCCAGCTCTAGTGAGGTTTCTTGTGTTTTTTCTTTTTTTGTTTCTGTTTCTGTGATGAGAGGCTTATCTGTAAACCCATCATTTCCTAGTGTGGGATAATTTTTATAATACCAGTTTTGGATACTCATGAAAGAAAGACATATTGGAGTAGTAAAATGTTGTGTATGAAGATGACATAAATGGGATGTTCTACATACCTCTAATGTACTGTATAGATTTCTTGTTTTAGACATTATGTTGGTAAATATAAATGGAAAAACAAATGTTGGCCTAGTTGACCTATTCCTTCTAGTTCTAAAATAGTGGCTTGGGGATGCTCATGCGCATGTGTGCGCGCGCGCGCACACACACACACACACACACACACACACACACACACACACACACACACACACACACACACACACACACACACACACACACACACACCATCTCTAGGGTCTCAATTCATGCTCTTGTTTGCCATTGGGACTTCGCAGAATTCTTAGTGTAATCCTTTAAACTCTAAAACTATCCAATTTAAGTATGTCTATTTTTCAGTGAAGTTTTGATATATTTAGATACTAAAATGCATAAATATATTAAGTATGTAAAAAAAGGAATTTAGAGACTTTTGGGGGCGTTTTTGTTATTTGAATGAATACATTATATACAATAATAGACCAGCTGAGTGCTTGTAGCTCATGCCTGTAATCCTAGCTACTCAGGAGGCTTGAGATCTGAGGATTGTGGTTCAAAGACAGCCCAGGTAGGAAAGCCTGTAGAACTCTTATCTCCAATTAATCACCAAAA
Source organism: Dipodomys spectabilis (assembly GCF_019054845.1). NCBI lineage: Eukaryota > Metazoa > Chordata > Mammalia > Rodentia > Heteromyidae > Dipodomys > Dipodomys spectabilis. The sequence continues at coordinate 224,873 of NW_024871323.1, read as the reverse complement.
TACTGGAAGTAGAGCTGTGGCTTAAGTGGTAAGGCATCAGCTTTGAGCTAAAAGCTCAGGGATAAATAGCACCAAGCCCCAGGACTGCCCCCCGCCAACCCCTCCCCTCAAAAAAAACAAAAAAACGGAAGAAATAGACCAAAGGCCTAAGCATTTTAGTAAGTATGGATTTTATAATGTTACATTATTGAGTAGTTTTATCTTTAAATTTAGATTCTTGAAGACCTGGATGAGCAAATTTATATTATTACCCTGGAAGAAGAAGCACTCCAGAGACGACTCCATGGTACTTGTGTATCGTGTCTTTATAGCAATTGAGTTGAATGGACAGATAATTGAGTAATAGGTGCTTCATGGGACGGGGACTCACCAAAAGGCTGATGGAGATGAGCGGTGGCCAACTGGCCAGTGACCCTGGACCCCCCTCCCCACCCGGCCCCCCAGGCAGTGGTCACTGGGGGCTGCAGACATCCACCCACAGCTCCTCAGCTGATCCAGCTGGCCTCACTTCTCACCCCTCCTGTAGAGAGGATGTGGAGAACTCCGTGGCCTGGGGATGTGGCTAGCTCTCAGCTCTCCACCAAGTAAGCAGGGCAGACCCTCCGAGTCTTAGTGACTGTTCATATTGGGCCTCTAGTGGAGAACCAATGAAGAGAAGAGTAATAATGTTGTTTAGGAAAATTTTCTATAATTTAATCTGAACTGCCTCTCCCCAGATCGCATTATCAATATCTAATAATATTTGTGAGTCACAGTGCACCACCAAGATGAGATGATCAATATCTAATTACATTGTCAATCATAATTCAAGAGTGTGTAAATGTGAAGAAATACACCCACTTTCTTCAACTACAGATAGTAAGCTTAAGTTTTCAACCAAAACTTGTTGATAATGTTTATAGATTTATTCTCAGGTCAAAACATTTTGATTTCTGTGTATTCTAGAGAATGTTAGTTGGTGACATTGTACACTTTAATGCAGGCCAGCTTTTGGACTTAAACTACCTATGTCTTTTATCTTTTATTAAAAGCTGTATTTGCCTTTCAGAATTACAAACTTGAATCAACATTTCAGCTTTATGGGTTTATTGGAGATAGTGTAGTAAGTTTATCTTCTTTGGGTAATTGTGTCATTGCGCAGTAAGCCAGCCAGCGTTGCAGAGATTGGGAATCTGACTGCCCTTCCGGCAGAGTGTGCTGTTGCGGCCTGAGTGCACGTGAGGAGCATGCGCACAGGTACAGGCAGGCAGGACAAAGAACGAGCAAAGCCCTCAAGTCTTGCTCGTCTCTCAAGTGTCGCCACACAGGGAGGGAGCCTTCCTGGGTCTAAGACACTGAGAAGGAAATTCTGGCTATCCGGTTATCCATGTGACAGAACAAAGCTCAGTGAGAAGACAGACCCCACAGCCAGCGCTGACACAGAGCGGCCATGGTCTGCTCCCCACAGCCAGCGCTGACACAGAGCGGCCATGGTCTGCTCCCCACAGCCAGCGCTGACACAGAGCGGCCATGGTCTGCTCCCCACAGCCAGCGCTGACACAGAGCGGCCATGGTCTGCTCCCCACAGCCAGCGCTGACACAGAGCGGCCATGGTCTGCCTCCCCACAGCCAGTGCTGACACAGAGCGGCCATGGTCTGCTCCCCACAGCCAGCGCTGACACAGAGCGGCCATGGTCTGCCTTCCCACAGCCAGCGCTGACACAGAGTGCTCTGCTCCCCACAGCCAGCGCTGACACAGAGCGGCCATGGTCTGCCTCCCCACAGCCAGCGCTGACACAGAGCGGCCATGGTCTGCCTCCCCACAGCCAGTGCTGACACAGAGCGGCCGTGGTCTGCCTCCCCACAGCCAGCGCTGACACAGAGCGGCCGTGCTCTGCCTTCCCAGAGGCCTGGGAGGGAAGCGGAGACGGCTAAGGAGAAGGCGATTTTATGCCATTTGGTTGGCCAAGCATCCTTTGAGACCCTTCTGGCTGACCTGTTGGTTTCTAGAATTGTTTCAATGATGCTTTTGATATTTGCTCCTGGTTAGTCATTGTGAGCTGTTTTAGGTGAGAAATAATAGGCTACATAAGTGATTTTATGTCAGAATTGACTTTTAAGTACTGAAATTTCGAGTTTGGGATCTTGGGCTTGGTATAAGGCACTCAACCCTTAGGCCCAAACCCCAGTCCTTCTCTGTTCTAGTTATTTCTCAGATGAAGCTTTGGGTTTTTGTCTGGAGCCAGCCTTGGACCCTAGCTCTTTCCTTTTCAGATAAGATCTTGAATTGGACCACAGTCCTCTTACCTCCTGGGTACCTAGAGTATGCCCAGCTTACACATGGGCTGCTCTTAACTTGTATTAAAAGTTCTAAGTTTCAGTACAGTTTATTTATTGAAGCATGCAGGGAGAAAAAAGGAAAAAGTTTTGTGATTTGTTAGTTTTAAAAGAAAGTGTGGAAGTAGGATGTTAGTGTGCCGCAGCACCTCCCTGGATTTTACTGGTGTGAATGCCAGTGAAAAGCCAGTCCTGAGGCTTGAACTCGAGGCATGGGCTCCGTCCTTGGGGTTTTTTTTTTTTTGCTCAAGGCCAGTGCTCTAACCACTTGAGCCACAGCTTCACTTCCAGCTTTTTGGTGGTTAATTGCAGGTAAGAGTATCAGACTTTCTTGCTTGGGCTGGCTTTGAACTGGGATCCTCAAATCTCAGCCTCCTGAGTAGTAGAATTCTAACTAGAATTCTAGGCATCAGCCACTTCACCTGACAAAAATGAGTTTTGTTGTAGCAATTATTTTCTATTTTAATTTATGAAACAAAAGGTTTTAATTTTTAATCTTGTTTTTTGAAAGAAATATAGAATAGGGAGAAAGAAAGCTTCTTTTACCGTGTGTAAAGCCAATTTATCACCGAAGTCAAGGGTTCTAATGCTAATAAAAATGGAGCGTGTGGGAGTGTGGCTCATTTTACAGTTACCTGAGAAACATGACACTTCAGAGGGGTGAGAGGTGCTGTCCTATGGGAACAGCACTTTTTTGGGTCAGTTGTAAGACTTGAACTCTAGGCAGCTTGGGCACTATCCCTGAACTCTTGCTCAAGGCTAGTGCTTTACCATTTTGAAAAGCAGCTCCACTTCTGGTTTTCTGGTGGTTAATTGGAGATAAAAGGAGAGTCTCAGGCTGACTTTGAGCTGTGATCCTCCTCAGATCTCAGCTTCCTAAGTAACTAGGATCACAGGTGTGAACCACCTGTGTCCAGTTCGGGAAGCACTTCTGTCTAGAGGTAGGATCAGTTGTGGTAGCTGTTCTGTTCCTGGAGTTGAATTTTCAAAATTACCAGGGTAGCTGTGTCATAGAGTGCCTGGCCGACTCCGCCATTGTCCTCTTGTAGCTGACCCTCAGTGGTGCCGTCTGTGTAGGGCTGTTGCGTGTTTTTGTGGTTCATTCATAGGATATGTTAAAAAATTAAGCAAAGGTTGGACTATTACAGCATAATTGTGTCCTACAGAGGGTGTCCTAAACACTTAAGGAAGAGAAGCAGAGGACAAGGGTTCTGTGTGCTCCTGAGCAAGACCAGCTGTAGATGTCCGTCTTTGATGAAGGTGTTTTTGTTGTTCTTTGTGCTCCACCGGCACGTGTAGGGTGGGGAGAGGCCTGTAGAACTCCTGTGTCCTGGCAGAACTCCCACCCCTTCCTGTGCCTGCGTTTGCTGCGAGCACCGGGCCTCCTCTTAAGCACAGAAGAGTCAGACCTCCTGCACCTGTGTCTGCCCAGCCCATTTTGGACCCAGAATCTTCTGCTTTTCCCCTAGCTCCTACAGCTTCTGCCAGCCTGCTTAAAACCAAGTTAACCCGTCAGTAAAACCCAGAGTCTCAGCCTCCCCTTCTTGCTCAAGGAAACTTGGACTTTTCAGCACGGTTCTTCTCTGTGCCTTTCCTGGAGTGGCACACTTCCCCTTGTCTGTCCTCCCCCTGCCCCCCCTCCCCCTCCTCCTGTGACTGTGGCTCTGTCCCCCCTCCTGTGACTGTGGCTCTGTCCCCCTCCTGTGACTGTGGCTCTGTCCCCCTCCTGTGACTGTGGCTCTGTCCCCCCTCCTGTGACTGTGGCTCTGTCCCCCCCCCTCCTGTGACTGTGGCTCTGTCCCCCCTCCTGTGACTGTGGCTCTGTCCCCCCCTCCTGTGACTGTGGCTCTGTCCCCCTCCTCCCCCCCCTCCTGTGACTGTGGTTCTGTCCCCCCATCCTGTGACTGTGGCTCTGTCCCCCCCCCTCCTGTGACTGTGGCTCTGTCCCCCCTCCTGTGACTGTGGCTCTGTCCCCCCTCCTGTGACTGTGGCTCTGTCCCCCCTCCTGTGACTGTGGCTCTGTCCCCCTCCTGTGACTGTGGCTCTGTCCCCCCTCCTGTGACTGTGGCTCTGTCCCCCCCCTCCCCCCCCCTCCTGTGACTGTGGCTCTGTCCCCCCCCTCCTGTGACTGTGGCTCTGTCCCCCCTCCTGTGACTGTGGCTCTGTCCCCCTCCTGTGACTGTGGCTCTGTCCCCCCTCCTGTGACTGTGGCTCTGTCCCCCCTCCTGTGACTGTGGCTCTGTCCCCCCCCTCCTGTGACTGTGGCTCTGTCCCCCCTCCTGTGACTGTGGCTCTGTCCCCCCCTCCTGTGACTGTGGCTCTGTCCCCCCTCCTGTGACTGTGGCTCTGTCCCCCCTCCTGTGACTGTGGCTCTGTCCCCCCTCCTGTGACTGTGGCTCTGTCCCCCCTCCTGTGACTGTGGCTCTGTCCCCCCTCCTGTGACTGTGGCTCTGTCCCTCCTCCTGTGACTGTGGCTCTGTCCCCCCCCCTCCTGTGACTGTGGCTCTGTCCCCCCCCCTCCCCCCCCTCCTGTGACTGTGGCTCTGTCCCCCCCCCTCCTGTGACTGTGGCTCTGTCCCCCCCTCCTGTGACTGTGGCTCTGTCCCCCCTCCTGTGACTGTGGCTCTGTCCCCCTCCTCCTGTGACTGTGGCTCTGTCCCCCTCCTGTGACTGTGGTTCTGTCCCCCTCCTGTGACTGTGGTTCTGTACCCCTCCTGTGACTGTGGCTCTGTCCCCCCTCCTGTGACTGTGGCTCTGTCCCCCCTCCTGTGACTGTGGCTCTGTCCCCCTCTTGTGACTGTGGCTCTGTCCCCCCCTCCTGTGACTGTGGCTCTGTCCCCCCCCTCCTGTGACTGTGGCTCTGTCCCCCTCCTGTGACTGTGGCTCTGTCCCCCCTCCTGTGACTGTGGCTCTGTCCCCCCCCCTCCCCCCCCTCCTGTGACTGTGGCTCTGTCCCCCTCCTGTGACTGTGGCTCTGTCCCCCCTCCTGTGACTGTGGCTCTGTCCCCCCCCTCCTGTGACTGTGGCTCTGTCCCCCCCCCCTCCTGTGACTGTGGCTCTGTCCCCCCCCCTCCTGTGACTGTGGCTCTGTCCCCCTCCTGTGACTGTGGCTCTGTCCCCCCTCCTGTGATTGTGGCTCTGTCCCCCCTCCTGTGACTGTGGCTCTGTCCCCCCCCTCCTGTGACTGTGGCTCTGTCCCCCCCCCTCCCCCCCCTCCTGTGACTGTGGCTCTGTCCCCCCCCCTCCTGTGACTGTGGCTCTGTCCCCCCCCCCTCCTGTGACTGTGGCTCTGTCCCCCCTCCTGTGACTGTGGCTCTGTCCCCCCTCCTGTGACTGTGGCTCTGTCCCCCTCCTGTGACTGTGGCTCTGTCCCCCCCTCCTGTGACTGTGGCTCTGTCCCCCCCCCTCCTGTGACTGTGGCTCTGTCCCCCTCCTGTGACTGTGGCTCTGTCCCCCCTCCTGTGACTGTGGCTCTGTCCCCCCCCTCCCCCCCCCTCCTGTGACTGTGGCTCTGTCCCCCCCCCTCCTGTGACTGTGGCTCTGTCCCCCCCTCCTGTGACTGTGGCTCTGTCCCCCTCCTGTGACTGTGGCTCTGTCCCCCCTCCTGTGACTGTGGCTCTGTCCCCCCCCTCCTGTGACTGTGGCTCTGTCCCCCCCCCTCCTGTGACTGTGGCTCTGTCCCCCCTCCTGTGACTGTGGCTCTGTCCCCCCCCTCCTGTGACTGTGGCTCTGTCCCCTCCTCCTGTGACTGTGGCTCTGTCCCCCCTCCTGTGACTGTGGCTCTGTCCCCCCTCCTGTGACTGTGGCTCTGTCCCCCCCCTCCTGTGACTGTGGCTCTGTCCCCCCCTCCTGTGACTGTGGCTCTGTCCCCCCCCCTCCTGTGACTGTGGCTCTGTCCCCCCCTCCTGTGACTGTGGCTCTGTCCCCCCCCTCCTGTGACTGTGGCTCTGTCCCCCCTCCTGTGACTGTGGCTCTGTCCCCCCCCCTCCTGTGACTGTGGCTCTGTCCCCCCCTCCTGTGACTGTGGCTCTGTCCCCCCTCCTGTGACTGTGGCTCTGTCCCCCCCCTCCTGTGACTGTGGCTCTGTCCCCCCCCCTCCTGTGACTGTGGCTCTGTCCCCCCCTCCTGTGACTGTGGCTCTGTCCCCCCTCCTGTGACTGTGGCTCTGTCCCCCCCCTCCTGTGACTGTGGCTCTGTCCCCCCCCTCCTGTGACTGTGGCTCTGTCCCCCCTCCTGTGACTGTGGCTCTGTCCCCCCTCCTGTGACTGTGGCTCTGTCCCCCCCCTCCTGTGACTGTGGCTCTGTCCCCCCCCCCCCGTGACTGTGGCTCTGTCCCCCCCCCTCCTGTGACTGTGGCTCTGTCCCCCCTCCTGTGACTGTGGCTCTGTCCCCCTCCTGTGACTGTGGCTCTGTCCCCCCTCCTGTGACTGTGGCTCTGTCCCCCCCCCTCCTGTGACTGTGGCTCTGTCCCTCCCCCTCCCCCCCTCCTGTGACTGTGGCTCTGTCCCCCCTCCTGTGACTGTGGCTCTGTCCCCCCTCCTGTGACTGTGGCTCTGTCCCCCTCCTCCTGTGACTGTGGCTCTGTCCCCCTCCTGTGACTGTGGTTCTGTCCCCCTCCTGTGACTGTGGTTCTGTCCCCCTCCTGTGACTGTGGCTCTGTCCCCCCTCCTGTGACTGTGGCTCTGTCCCCCCTCCTGTGACTGTGGCTCTGTCCCCCTCCTGTGACTGTGGCTCTGTCCCCCCCCCTCCTGTGACTGTGGCTCTGTCCCCCCCCTCCTGTGACTGTGGCTCTGTCCCCCCCCCTCCTGTGACTGTGGCTCTGTCCCCCCTCCTGTGACTGTGGTTCTGTCCCCCCCTCCTGTGACTGTGGCTCTGTCCCCCTCCTGTGACTGTGGCTCTGTCCCCCCTCCTGTGACTGTGGCTCTGTCCCCCCCCTCCTGTGACTGTGGCTCTGTCCCCCCCCCTCCTGTGACTGTGGCTCTGTCCCCCCTCCTGTGACTGTGGTTCTGTCCCCCCCTCCTGTGACTGTGGCTCTGTCCCCCTCCTGTGACTGTGGCTCTGTCTCCCCCCCTCCTGTGACTGTGGCTCTGTCCCCCCCCCTCCTGTGACTGTGGCTCTGTCCCCCTCCTGTGACTGTGGCTCTGTCCCCCCTCCTGTGACTGTGGCTCTGTCCCCCCCCTCCTGTGACTGTGGCTCTGTCCCCCCCCCTCCTGTGACTGTGGCTCTGTCCCCCTCCTGTGACTGTGGCTCTGTCCCCCCTCCTGTGACTGTGGCTCTGTCCCCCCTCCTGTGACTGTGGCTCTGTCCCCCCCCCTCCTGTGACTGTGGCTCTGTCCCCCCTCCTGTGACTGTGGCTCTGTCCCCCCCCCTCCCCCCCCCTCCTGTGACTGTGGCTCTGTCCCCCCCCCCTCCTGTGACTGTGGCTCTGTCCCCCTCCTGTGACTGTGGCTCTGTCCCCCCTCCTGTGACTGTGGCTCTGTCCCCCTCCTGTGACTGTGGCTCTGTCCCCCTCCTGTGGCTGTGGCTCTGTCCCCCCTCCTGTGACTGTGGCTCTGTCCCCCTCCTGTGACTGTGGCTCTGTCCCCCTCCTGTGACTGTGGCTCTGTCCCCTCCTGTGACTGTGGCTCTGTCCCCTCCTGTGACTGTGGCTCTGTCCCTCCTCCTGTGACTGTGGCTCTGTTCCCCTCCCCCCCCCGTCCCCGCTTCGCCCCTCAGTGTGCTCCACTCCAAATGTCCCCGCCCCATTATCGTCTCTGGCCCCCATGCTCTAATGTCCCCCGGCCATGTCTGTCCCCACCATTCCTACTCCTCACCCTTTTCACTGTCCGTCAGCCCATGTGCTCTTTCCCACCGTTCCTAATGACCTGCTCTCCCTCATCCCTCTCTGACTCCCTCTGCGGTGGGGGCCTTGTTCCCTGCCCACTGCCTTCCCAGAGCACTGCAAGCTCCAGCTCCTTCTCTTCTGGTGGTCTGTCTTCCTGTTGTGTGGTCTGGGCTTGTCCTTAGCAGTAGCTGCTGCTTCTGGCACCCCTCAGCCATGCTCTGGTTTTCCATTTCTGTCCTCCATTTCCTATAGTTCTTCTCCATAGGGATCCAGCAGTCCACTAGCTGGGAGCTTCTCCTTACTACCCACCCATTTCCCCCACACCCACTGCTCAGCTTATATCTACTCAGGCCACTGGAATCAGGGCCTGAATGTGCCCGTGCTCCTTATCCTGACTCCTGTGGACTTGGTCTGGGCTGTGGCTCTGACTACCTCCTCCTCTCCCTGCAGGCCCTCCTGGTCTTACTGCCGGCCTTCTTCAAGCATGTGACTAGGACCTTGAATCTGTAGATAAAACTTCAGAGTCTCGTGGGTCACGTTTCTCTACCTCCTGAATAGCTGGGGTTCAGAGGTACAACCATACCTTGTTTTTAGGAATGTAACGTTCCACACATCCACTAGCTTTTCCTAGTAACTTAGTGGTCCTCTTTGCTGTTTTTCTCCCTCTGTGTTCACAGCATCATCTCTTTTCCCTTCGGCTTCTTTGCACTCACCGGTTTGCAGTCCCGTCCCACATCCACTTTTAAACGCCATCTGTTAACGGGCACAGGACCCAGCTGCCAGTAGCCTTTCCCTGTGGGTGTTCAGTGGGCATCTTAAATACCGTGTCAGCGCCACCCCAAGACCCGACTCCCTAGCTCTGCGTCTGCTGCTGCAGCTCACCTCCGCAGGGCAGTGTCTGAGCGCTCAGGCTGAGCGCTCACAGTCCCTCTGCAGAGCGGCTGGCTCTGACTTTAGAAGCGTCCTGGAAGCTGACTGTCCCCACCGTACTGCCTCCTCTGGACTGAGCTCCGTTGCTCTGTGGTGAGGCTAATCTTTGCAGTAGCTTCCTAGTTGTTCTCCACGTGTCTGTCTCTGAGATGAGGCATCTCCCGCAGTCTCCCCACTGCTCCCCTCGCAGAGCCTCTTCCCGTGAAGCGTTTGTGCAGTTTCCCTTCTCTTTCGTCCAGATCTTGGCCTCCGAGCTCGTGGTGTGGGACTTCCTACCCCATGGGTGAGCCGTGAGCACGGACCCGAGGTTGCTGAGCCTGCTGCCCCCAGGCCGCCCCCAGCCACCCGCTCACTGGCTGCCAGGACCTTCTCTCTGACATCCTCATCCTTCGGCCCAAGCATCCGCCACAGGAGCTGGGGGTTTTGTTAGCTCTCTCCACACCATGCTCTTGACCCCACATTATTAGATGTGTGGCAGGTGTGCGGGCAGTGGTGCAAAGAGCATAGGACAGAGAGCTGTTGTTTTACTATAGACTTGAAGAGGAAAGGGAAGGAACATTTGGTGAGGATAAAAGACAGGATCTCTTCGAGAAGGACAGGCAGGGCCGTGGCCAGCAGACCAACCTGAGGGGCAGCATGAGGTGATTCCCTGCGATTATACCCACAGATGAGCAATCTCCTGCCACTTCTGCTGTAGGATCCTGAAGTGGGGGTCAACAGAAAGTCCCATTACATTAATCGTGGTAGACGATCTTTTGTAGCTCCTTCCCAGTAAGGATACATGTATCATTAACATGCTTAAATGTTTAAGTAATGCAGCGGCATTAATTGAAATAATTAGCCTTAGTGTGCATATAGCCCATGGGTGTACTGGGTAACTTTAGAAGTATCCTAATGAATAGAAATTATTTTTTGTTATTTAAGTTCAAAACCTCCACAGTTCTTTTCATGTAATTTACTTAAAAATATTGTAGCCTTTGAACTGAATAGTTTGGTTTTGTTGGATACTATTTTCATCTTCATGATAAAAAGTTGGTGTTTCATTTTTTGGTAGCAGTTACTTTCCTGCCTGATTCTAATCTTTGAACAAAGCCTTTCCCACTAAAACCTGTATTCATTATTCCTAAGAGCACCAATGTTCTGAAAAGTGAAGGGACGGAGAATAGCAAGACACACCCCGTCCAGCCACGTCCCCGTCCTCAGCCCTCTGCTGACCCTCCGGCCTGTCCAGCCAGGTCCCCAGCCTCAGCCCTCTGCTGACCCTCCGGCCCGTCCAGCCACGTCCCTGTCCTCAGCCCTCTGCTGACCCTCCGGCCCGTCCAGCCACGTCCCCGTCCTCAGCCCTCTGCTGACCCTCCGGCCCGTCCAGCCACATCCCCATCCTCAGCAGCGCCCTGGGTGACCCTCAGGCCCTGTCCAGCCAGGTCTCCGTCCTCAGCCCTGGGTGACCCTCAGGCCTCATCCAGCCAGGTCTCTGTCCTCAGCCCTGGGTGACCCTCAGGCCCCGTCTAGCCAGGTCTCCGTCCTCAGCCCTGTGCTGACCCTCAGGCCCCATCCAGCCAGGTCCCCAGCCTCAGCCCTGGGTGACCCTCAGGCCCCGTCCAGCCAGGTCTCCGTCCTCAGCCCTGGATGACCCTTAGGCCCCGTCCAGTGCCGTGGTCAGTACTGGACCACACTGGATCACGCTGTTGGCAACCAGATTGAGCTCAGGGTTCTATGAAGACACCACAGGCTTTTAACATGAAGGCTGTCTTGCCGTGCATTGAATCTGTTTTTCATGAAGCAGAAGGACAGGTTAATTACTGGAGAAATGCTGGAGTTTGGGAAATTCTGTTATCTTGGGAGCAAAATGTTTTCAATACCACATTAGTTTTTCAGCTTAAGAATAAAGCTGGGAAATTTTGCCTTCAGCTATTAGTTTTCCTGAATCCAAAGAGACGGGCGGGGCAGGATCAAAAATACTTATTTGATCAAAGTTATTGGCTCTGAAGGTATTCTTCCCTGTTAAGAAAGATGAAAGGTGTTGTTTTTATTGCATGCTAGTAACAGTGTAATTTTGAACTAATTGGTGTTGAACTGCCAATCACCTGGGGGGAATGCAAATAGATACTCTTACAATTTCCTTTGAGGTAGTGAAATCTTATGTCGGGGCTGGAAGAAAAACAGAATAATACCGTTAAATTGACCTTAAATGAGCTGCTTTGTGGTTTTCTTGGAGAATCCCTTTTTATTTTTCATGACTTGTCCAAACAGGTTTGTCTACCAATTTGACTTATTGACTAGACAATGCCGACATTAAACATTTTAGATTTATTTTGAAATAAAGTAATGATAATACAGTTTTAAGGATATTTTCATTTTCCAGTGCAACTTAAGGCCACATAGTTTCAGTGTTTGTGTGTAGATCATCACGATTCTATACAATAGCCACCATCTCCTACGGTCATTTATAAGAAAATACTCTACAAAAAGCTTAATATTTTTATGTAGGTATTATATTACCATGTCATAAAGTATGGTAATATCTTGAAAAGTGTGTTGGTTTAGATGAATAAAAGAATGACTTAATTGAGGTCAATAAAACCCATTCTTGATTTTTCTGTGGAAGCCCAGTATTCACCTACTGTGTGCCTAGAGATGGATCATCTGAAATAAAAGCACAACATTTCAGAAATGTTACTTCTTTTATTCTCCTTGAAATCGAACACTGAGTGGTCTAGACATTTGTGCTGAGCTGTGTAGAAAGAACCACAAATAGGTGCTGTGTAGATAGATACATAAGTAGGCGCTGTGTAGACAGACCCACAGGTAGGTGCTGTGTGCGCTGTGTGCACAGACCCACAAGTAGGTGCTCTGTAGACAGACCCACAGGTAGGTGCTGTGTGCACAGACCCACAAATAGGTGCTGTGTAGACAGATCCACAAGTAGGTGCTGTGTAGACAGACCCACAAATAGGTGCTGTGTAGACAGATCCACAAGTAGGCGCTGTGTGAACAGACCCACAGGTAGGTGCTGTGTAGACAGACCCACAAGTAGGTGCTGTGTAGACAGACCCACAGGTAGGTGCTGTGTAGACAGACCCACAAGTAGGTGCTGTGTGAACAGACCCACAAGTAGGTGCTGTGTAGACAGACCCACAGGTAGGTGCTGTGTGCACAGACTTACAGGTAGGTGCTGTGTAGACAGATCCAAAGGTAGGCGCTGTGTGCACAGACCCACAAGTAGGTGCTGTGTAGACAGACCCACAGGTAGGTGCTGTGTAGACAGACCCACGGGTAGGTGCTGTGTAGACAGATTCACAAGTAGGTGCTGTATGCACAGACCCACAGGTAGGTGCTGTGTAGACAGACCCACGGGTAGGCGCTGTGTGCGTTATGTAGACAGACCCACAGGTAGGTGCTGTGTAGACAGATTCACAAGTAGGTGCTGTGTAGACAGATCCACAGGTAGGTGCTGTGTGCACAGACCCACAAATAGGTGCTGTGTAGACAGATCCACAAGTAGGTGCTGTGTAGACAGACCCACAAATAGGTGCTGTGTAGACAGATCCACAAGTAGGCGCTGTGTGAACAGACCCACAGGTAGGTGCTGTGTAGACAGACCCACAAGTAGGTGCTGTGTAGACAGACTCACAGGTAGGTGCTGTGTAGACAGATCCACAGGTAGATGCTGTGTAGACAGACCCACAGGTAGGTACTGTGTAGACAGACCCACAGGTAGGTGCTGTGTAGACAGACCCACAGGTAGATGCTGTGTAGACAGACCCACAGGTAGGTGCTGTGTAGACAGACCCACAGGTAGGTGTTGTGTGCACAGACCCACAAATAGGTGCTGTGTAGACAGACCCACAGGTAGGGGCTGTGTGCACAGACCCACAGGTAGGTGCTGTGTAGACAGACCCACAGGTAGGTGCTGTGTAGACAGACCCACAGGTAGGTGCTGTGTAGACAGACCCACAGGTAGGTGCTGTGTAGACAGACCCACAGGTAGGTGCTGTGTAGACAGACCCACAGGTAGGTGCTGTGTAGACAGACCCACAGGTAGGTGCTGTGTAGACAGACCCACAGGTAGGTGCTGTGTGCACAGACCCACAGGTAGGTGCTGTGTAGACAGACCCACAAGTAGGCGCTGTGTGCACAGACCCACAGGTAGGTGCTGTGTAGACAGACCCACAGGTAGGCGCTGTGTGCACAGACCCACAAGTAGGCGCTGTGTGCACAGACCCACAAGTAGGTGCTGTGTGAACAGACCCACAGGTAGGTGCTGTGTAGACAGACCCACAGGTAGGTGCTGTGTAGACAGACCCACAGGTAGGTGCTGTGTAGACAGACCCACAAGTAGGTGCTGTGTAGACAGACCCACAGGTAGGTGCTGTGTGCACAGACCCACAAATAGGTGCTGTGTAGACAGACCCACAGGTAGGTGCTGTGTAGACAGACCCACAGGTAGGCGCTGTGTGCACAGACCCACAAGTAGGTGCTGTGTAGACAGACCCACAGGTAGGTGCTGTGTAGACAGACCCACAGGTAGGTGCTGTGTAGACAGATTCACAAGTTGGTGCTGTGTAGACAGACCCACAAGTAGGTGCTGTGTAGACAGACCCACAGGTAGGTGCTGTGTGCACAGACCCACAAATAGGTGCTGTGTAGACAGACCCACAGGTAGGTGCTGTGTGGACAGACCCACAGGTAGGCGCTGTGTGCACAGACCCACAGGTAGGCGCTGTGTGCACAGACCCACAGGTAGGTGCTGTATGCACAGACCCACAGGTAGGTGCTGTGTAGACAGACCCACAGGTAGGCGCTGTGTGCACAGACCCACAGGTAGGCGCTGTGTGCACAGACCCACAGGTAGGCAGTGCGTAGGCAGACCCACAGGTAGGCGCTGTGTGCACAGACCCACAGGTAGGCGTTGTGTGCACAGACCCACAGGTAGATGCTGTGTGCACAGACCCACAGGTAGGCGCTGTGTGCACAGACCCACAGGTAGGCGCTGTGTGAACAGACCCACAGATAGGTGCTGTGTGCACAGACCCACAGGTAGGCGCTGTGTGCACAGACCCACGGGTAGGCAGTGCATAGGCAGACCCACAGGTAGGTGCTGTGTGCACAGACCCACAGGTAGGTGCTGTGTGCACAGACCCACAGGTAGGCAGTGCTTAGGCAGACCCACAGGTTGGCGCTGTGTGCACAGACCCACAGGTAGGCAGTGCGTAGGCAGAGCCTCTTGATCTTGTTTAGTTTTAAATGTTAAAATGAGCCTTTAAGCAGATGACAGAGGTAGATTGCATCAGGTCATGAAGGTGTTGCTTCTTGGTTGGTGTTTCCCCTTTTGTCACTTCCCCATTCAGATTCTGTGGCTGTATTATTGGCAGCAGTTGTACTGTCTATTCTGATGTCCTTTTCTTTCAAATTCCGTATACTTATTAGATTTTTTTCTAGCCTTGAACTAGTTATTGGAGTACTACTTCTTTACAAGTATAGGGAATCAAAGGTAATTTAGAATTATATTTCTAATTAGTGACATATAGAAGTTGAATGAGTTAATTGCAGATACACACAGAATAATGTATAAATAATAGTGATAAGGAGTCAAATATACTTATGGAAAGACTTAAATTGTTTAAATTTAGACCAGAGATACTTGAAAACCACTCCAGCATCTTTCATAAATCTTGTTAGATGGAAATGTTCATTAATTCTGTAACTTGATTGCTTCCTTTTTTGCTTTGGCTGCCAGAAACTCAAAACTAAGTTTGTAGCCAGACTATAGTAGCATTGGGTCACAGTACTTGAGTGTCTGTGTATTATGTTTGCTTTCAGTCTCTTAAAAATATGTTATATAGTTGCAAGCAGAATGAGTAATGAGTGTGTGTCAGTGCATCTGTGATCACAGGTTCTTCAAAAGACAGTATATAGGATTTCTCTAGTAACAGTGAGGAAGGAGATGCAGAGGGTGCAGGCTTTGCTTTTAAGAGACATGGACTGAGACTGTGATTTCCTGGGCTTTTGAGTATATTCCCTTGGTGGGGTTCCTGGTACGCCTTGCTACGGCTCTGCCTGCCACTGTCGACCTTGAATTGTTGGGCTGAATCTCCCTTGAAGAAAGGTCTGCTGTTTCTCCAGTGAGACTCCGTCCCCAAGACCAGGCATTGCTGAGGCCCGTGGCTGGTGGGTCCTTGCATTTAGGACTGTCGGACAAGGCATGAAAGAGATGACGAGGACAACTGCTCTTGTATAGTGCTGCGTAAGGAAGACCAGGACCATTATCTGAAACAAGTGGCTCCCACTTGCGTTAACAGTTCATAGAGAGACAGCTAAGAATTTGTATTTAGCTTGCAGAAGTCATAACATTAAGATGTCAGCAGTACAGGACAAGACTGCCAAGGAAATAAAAAAATGAAAAAACTCGACAGAAGATGAGGTAGTGTTTAAGGTAGACAGGACAGTGATCCTCTGATACATCCGTTCCTAGCGCCCAGTTCCTTAAAGGACAAGACCGGGCTTGGTAGACACGGCTGAGGTGAGACCTGGTAAGACCTGGGAGCACAGTGAAGGACTGAGGCAGGAGGGTTAGCATTGGCCTCAGGAGCTGGGGGAGATGAGACAGTTCCCCCGTAGTGTCCAGAAGGAACACAGTCCTACTGACCCTTTGATTGTTGGACTTCTGGCTTCAAAAACTGCAAGGAAAAAATCCCCAAACCCCTCTTGTTCCAGTCCTCAAGCTTTATGATAATGTGCTGTAGCAGCAGTATGAAACTTAGTATAGTCCTTCTGAAAGTTAAATGAATTATTTGGTAGATCAAGTGGAAGAGCGATTTGTGTCACAGACCAAACGCATAAACACAAGGAAATCCTATTAAACACAAGACATTGACTACAGAAGGAAGACATCTAATGTAAATAATAGGCATCTAGAAGGAGGAAAAAGGAAGAGAGAGAAGAAGGTAGATAAGTAAAAAATGGGGGAAATTTTCAGTGAGCTGCAGAAAGATCTGAATGAAGATGAAAAGGTCAGAGAGTCCGGGGCAAGATTAAAAGGGAAATTATAGATGTGTGCTCATACGTGTGTGTGTGTGTGTGTGTGTGTGTGTGTGTGTGTGTGTGTGTGTGTGTGTGTGTGTGTGTGTGTGTGTTGTGGTGGTAAGGATGGAATCCACAGCCACAAGACTGTGTATGCTTTGCAGGTGTGTGTGTGTGTGTGTGTGTGTGTGTGTGTGTGTGTGTGTGTGTGTGTGTGTGTGTGTGTGTGTGTGTGTGTGTGTGTGTGTGTGTGTGTGTGTGTGTTGTGGTGGTAAGGATGGAATCCACAGCCACAAGACTGTGTATGCTTTGCAAATGCCCTAAACTTCCAACCTAAAACATAAAATTAAAAAAATGAGGACCTATCCTATATGATTCTTGAATTCCAAAAATAATGGAAAATGCTGAGCACCTGTGAAAACTCAGACTTTCACAAATACAGGTTACTTGCACAGGCAAAAGAGGTCAACATGGTATTTCCCATTTGCATCTTGCTGAGGGTCACTGAGTGATATCTGCATGTATGAGCAGAGGATGAGACTGTTAGAGATCACATGTTCCCAAAGATGTCATTTAGCTATTAGGACAAAACAAGCACTATTCACTTGTTTATTTTATATCTGTGTACTTAGTACCTAATTTGTGCTTGGCACTGGTGTAATTTCCACACTGAAGGAAAAGTTTAGCAATAGTTTTGAACTAAGTCTCATCCGTTGAAGAAGTGGGTGGGAAAGAGTGAGAAAATGGTTAGATATAATGGTCCTTTTTCACCTTGGCAAGGTAAGTTACCCAGAAAGGTGTTCTGTAAGAGTAGGAGTAGGACCATGTAACATTGGTCCTAGGAATGAGATGGTATTAACCTGAGGAAGAGAATAAATAAAATTCTACTAGAAAGAAAAAAAAGAAGGAATAAAGAACAAGTTACATCACTTTGAAGTTCCAGAGCTACTTGAACGAAGGAACACATCTTGGTGTGCTGGTCAGCTGACATGCGGGTAACACAGGTTAGCCTCCGGACATCGCTGCCGAGCGGCTGGGAAACCCACTTGGGAACTTGTTTGCGAGAAGGCAAGCCTAAAAGCATGAACATTTTGGAGGAGAAAAATCAAGACGCAATTTTGGAATTTAGCAAATGAGAAAAGCGTGGAAGTTGTCAGTGTAGCTGACCCAGTGAAGCTGAATCCGAAGTCTCCTGTGCCCAGTGTCCCTGGAGTCCCCCAGAGCCCCAGAAGGGCGTTCCAGATGACATGGTGAGAGCTACACCAGGCAGAGTGCTGGGAAATCCCGTGGTGAACTGATCTGCACATCCTTCTGTCCATTCTAGCTACCAGACACCAGCCTCTCCCGTCTCAGCAGCTAAGTGAGGATCTGGGGCACAGTTAGTGTGAGAGTTCAGGTAGATAGAACATACAGGTGCCAGTTTCCTTAATCCTGAAGAAGGAAGTGAGGAGGTCTTAGTTGGAGTATCTGTCTAGCCTGAGAGGAAAACTCTACAGGACTGATAATAGAATGTCAGCTTCTCCTACAGGAAATCTCTTGTCAAGCTCCACCCATACAGTTTTGAGTTCCAAAGCAGCATTTCTATTGCTTCATTTAGAAACATAAGTAGACAACTAAGGCCTTCCAGCATGAACAAATCAAGAAGACCATGCATGAAGGCTCCATTATGCATGGGAGAATATCTAACGATGCATTCCTACAAGCTGAGGTCACATCACAGCCAGAATATCTAGTGAGTGAGCAGAGAGGAATTCTTGGAAGTTAGATATAAGAACATGGAAAAAGCTGGGTACCAGTGGCTCACGCCTGTAATCCTAGCTACTCAGGAGGCTGAGATCTGAGGATTGAGGTTCAAAGCCAGCCCTAGCAGGAATGTCCAAAAAACTCTTGTCTCCAATAAACGCAGAAAACCGGAAGTGGCACTGTGGCTCAAGTGGTAGAGCGCTAGCCTTGAGCTGAAGAGCTCAGGGACAGTGCCCAGGTCCAGAGTTCAAGACCCATGACCGACCAAAAAAAAAATTCTTCCAGAAAATAGATTAAAATGACAAAAATAGGGAAAACAGGAGAGAAGAGTTAAGAATGTCAGAGAACCACTTAATGATACTATGAACCATCCACCTAACAGGAATTCCAGATAGAAAGCAAAGAGAGAGCTCACCTTGAGCTGAAGAGCACAGGGACAGTGCCCAAGCCCAGAGTTCAAGCCCCATGACTGACACCCCCCCCCAAAAAAAAAAGCAAAGAGAGAATCAGGAGAAAAAGGCAGGACCAACATGATTTTGGAGGTTCAAAGCATCCCTTGTGCCCAATCCAGTTCGTAAAGATGGATTCCCAGGAGATGACATGGGAGGACTGAGTAGCAGACATTTATGGAACAAGAATTTCTGCAGACCTCAGAAGCAACTCCTCCAGCTGGGGTGATAGTGCGCATACGACATGGTTCTACAAGGGTTCTGCACCAAGGCTTGGCTTCCAGCTTTAGGAAGTGGGGCCTCGTGATGGTCTGTCCTCAAAGGACATCTTGTCCCTTTCCTCCTCTGTGCTTCCCGGCTGCCAGGGGATAAGCAGCTTCTGCCATGAGCTCCTGCTGCCACTATGCCCTGCCTGTGTCAGGCCTGCAGCAATGCGCCCAGCTGCCCCGGGACCACCCTGCCCTGCCTGTGTCAGGCCTACAGTAATGCGCTCAGCTCCCCCAGGACCACCCTGCCCTGCCTGTGTCAGGCCTACAGTAATGCGCCCAGCTGCCCCAGGACCACCCTGCCCTGCCTGTGTCAGGCCTGCAGCAATGCGCCCAGCTGCCCCAGGACCACCCTGCCCTGCCTGTGTCAGGCCTGCAGCAATGCGCTCAGCTCCCCCAGGACCACCCTGCCCTGCCTGTGTCATGCCTACAGTAATGCGCCCAGCTGCCCCAGGACCACCATGCCCTGCCTGTGTCAGGCCCACAGTAATGCGCCCAGCTGCCCCGGGACCACCATGCCCTGCCTGTTCAGGCCTGCAGCAATGCGCCCAGCTGCCCCGGGACCACCATGCCCTGCCTGTGTCAGGCCTACAGTAATGCACCCAGCTGCCCCGGGACCACCATGCCCTGCCTGTGTCAGGCCTGCAGCAATGCGCCCAGCTGCCCCGGGACCACCCTGCCCTGCCTGTGTCAGGCCTACAGTAATGCGCCCAGCTGCCCCGGGACCACCATGCCCTGCCTGTGTCAGGCCTGCAGCAATGCGCCCAGCTGCCCCGGGACCACCATGCCCTGCCTGTGTCAGGCCCGCAGTAATGTGCCCAGCTGCCCTGGGACCAGCACCTCTGAAAGCACAAGCTAAAACAAATCTTCCTGTAACTAGTTCCTCCAGGTACTTGTCACAGTGACAAGAAACTAATACAAATGGTTTCTGAAAAATTGGTATGTTTTTTTTAAGAAAAATCCAAATTTGGGACTTGAACTCGGTACCTGATGCTTTCACTCATTGGCTACCGCTCTTACTAATTCAAACCCCCTGAATTAATTTTCACTTGATAAATTCCATCTAGGTATCCATATGTGTATCCATGTGTGTTTAATTTCAAGTAATTTTCTTTGAGTCATCTTTTCTTAGCAAGCCGCTAGAGATAGGAACCACCGAAGTGGGGAAAGAGCCATGCAGGCAGAGCTGGAGAGGGCTCTGGGAACAGGTGTCTGTGAGAGCAGTGGCCTCTGGGCCACTCAGGACCTCGGAGCTACTCCTTTTGTTGTTGATTGTGGGGCTTGAACTCAGGGCCTGGGCACGGTCCCTGAGCTCTTTTACTCAAGGCTAGCGCTGTACTACTTTGAGCCACAGCTCCACTTCTGTTTTTTTGAGTGGTTAATTGGAAATGAGAGTCTCACAGGGACTGTTTTGCTTGTTCTGGCTTCAAGCCACAGTCCTCCGATCTCCGCCTCTCATTATCTAGGGATTACAGGTGTGAACCACCAGCACCCAGCTGGAGCTACTTCCTTAAGAGACTAAAGCTCACACTATAACCAAGAGAAAGTAGAGATAATTGGAGTTTGAATTAATGATAAATGCACAGGAAAATGAGGCAGTTAAAAATAATTTCTCATTCTAGGAAGCTGGGTAGAATATTGAGGAAGAAAGGAAGATGGGTTATACTTGGCCTTGTGGATAGAGTTTGTGTTGAAATATTATAGTGTAGACATAGAACATCAATCTAGCCAAAATTACCAGTGCGTCCTATTGGGAGAAAGGACTGAGTGAGGATTAGAAAGCGCAGACACTTTTGCCTCGTGTCCTGTAGGGAAGGTGCAGGCAGAGCTCACTCCTGGGAACTGAGACATCGTGGTGAGAGAACCCAAGGACCACCGACCCGCTGGGAGGCAGCCGTCCTTGGCCGGCAGGATTAGAACGCGGCAGGCATGTAACAAGTCTGAACAGCGTTCGATGTTGAGCTATGTGTACACTCTGTTCTGATAAAGATAAAACTTTAAAAAACCCACTGATCGCAAAGGCAAATAGTAGGGAAGGTATAAAGCAAAGTCTATTAGCTGTTATACTGAGTGCAAGTACTATATTTTACCCCGTGTAAATGGACTATTAAAGAACAGAGCTAATCAATGGGTTGCTTAACATGCATAATTTTTGCTTCAGCTGCTGTTTGCTCTTTCTTCCAGTGAAGCCAAAATCTTTGCAGTGTTCCTGTTAGATAAGATCTAGGGAACTGCTTGTCAAAAGTTCTCTGCTTTTCCTGACTCGGAAACCAAAGTTCTTCCTGCCTGGACACTCTGTCAGTCTTGACCCCAGCAGCGTGAGGGCTGAGCCTGCTGGGCAGCAGCCTCTCCTAACATGACAGTGGAGATGGTGGAGATGGGAAGTTTTGTGCTGTCCTTGGAGCTCATGAATTTCTTTTTGGGTTTAAGTGGAGAGTCAATTTCAGTTGCTTATCACCAGTGAATTCTGATACAGCTTAAACCTATCCTAAGATTCAATGGGTCAAGAAAAAGTATACAGTAGAATTTTAATCAACCATTAAGAAAATGATATTGCATCATTTGCAAAGAAATGAGTTAACCTGGGAAAAAATTATGTTAGGTGAAGTCAAAGACAAAGGACACATCTTTTCTCTTATATGTGGAAGCTAGAACTAATTTATAACTGTACAAGAAAACATACGAACTGTATGCAAGTGCACACAAATATATTAACCGAGATTTGCTGGGGAGAATTCAAATGGTGTAAGTCCTTAGGAAAATGAACTCGCACTCCAACAAAATGAATACCAGGAAACGAGTGTGACAAAAGCAGGGGGGAAAGGCACAGGGCAGCAATGAAAGGAGGGTGAGCACGCTGCACTAGTCAGTGGGCAGCCTGTGAGGGCAAGAAAACTTAGGGGAGGGGCAGGTTAGGGGATACGGGTGAGAAACAGGCAGCATCAATCAGGATGCATTGTACTTATCAAACGATTTTTTGAATGGTAACTAAGTCCTTTGTACAACTGTAATGATTATATTTTGCTAGACAAAAAAAAATAGATTGATCTGGAGAAGGGAAACAAAGCACAAAAAACAAAAACGGAAGTAATTTACCATCATAAGATAGAATGTCAGTTGTAAAGAATTAGATTATTTTTAGCCGTACAACAACAAAGTAAAACTTCAGTAGCTAAATATACATTCATAATGAAAACAGGAACTCTCAAATGCGAAGGAATCCTAAGGAGAGCACATTTGTTTTGGGGGAATTTTAATTCTTCTGTTTCAGACTAACAGAGAAAGCAGGAAAAATAGGAAGATCCTCATGTAGATTGTGGAGAGGATAAGATCTGGCCACTCGCGTTTAGGGAGAAGCCTGGCGAGCTAACATGAAGGTCCAGAAGTTCGCGTTGCCACATGCAATGCAGGGGAAGATTCTGAAAATATCCTTCGAAAGCTATTATGGAAATATACATTATTGTAGTAACTTGAGTTATTACAGTAGATGGTAACATTTTGGGACTATAACCTTTAAGTATGTCTTAAAATTGTAAATGCTCACATCTTGTGACTCAGCAGTTTGAATTTTGAGAATTTGTCTTACAGACATAATAGTATGAAAACGCCGTGGCTCTGCAACCCGTTAATGTTTATCATACCACTTAGAGTGGCAAAAAGTGAGGAAAGCCAGAGTGTTCATAAGCGGAATACTTTGGAGTAACACTATACTGCATGCATCCTGTGAGCATGCTCCAGAGGCACAGGCTGGCTCTGTCGTGGAGGTGCCAGGGCAGGATGGCAAGATGTGCCCTGTTGGACCTCATTTGTAGAAAACACAAACCAAACCCAGCATTGTAGACATGAGGTGTGAAGGTGAAGAGACTGTGGGCTGTTGTCCTGTGAGGAGGGCGGCGTGGAGAAGAGAGCTTTTGTGCTAGGACTCCTTGCTTGTCAGCTTGTGTGATGAAGAAAAGACAGTTAGTCCATCAGTAAGGGTTTTACCAAGGCAAGAAGTTTCATAGAAAATGTGACTTACAGTCAGCAAGAACGTGGTGGTTATAATAGTAAAGATGTGAATGTACTTTTCTGTAAGACTCTCAGCTATCAGATTTTGCAGTGACGTTTCGGATTTTAATTAAATAACTATGCTGTAAAGTACTAGAAGTTCTGTGTTATGCTTCTAATTTTTTTTTTTTTTTTGCTTTGGGTAGGGCTGGCTTCACCAGTGGAATTCAACATAACAGAGCTGAAACAAGAACTTGATAATGTAAAGATTCTGAAGGCAAAATTAGGTACTGTATTTTTGTTCGTGCTTTCTGTATTGTCTTGGTTTGTTATTAAAGAATTTACTGTAGTCTAGAAACTAAAAATTTGTGAAGCTTTTAGTTTATATTAGAAATTTTTGGTCTGGGTAAGGTCTTTGGGGAGAGCATATGTATTCATTCATATTCTTTGTATAAATACAAAACAAAAACTCATCTCCAATGAAGTAGCAAAAATAAATAAAAATAAAAAATATTTTTCCCAAGATGTTAATTCTGGTTAAAATACATAATTCTATTATCTATAAAGTCTATTCTATTTATTCAATTTTATTCTATTTATCTATAAAATCTGTTCTATAGATTTATTTGTAAAGTATAAGGATGCATTTACTGAGCCTGACCTTTTTCGATTTTATTTTTTCCTTATCTCCAATTAACCACCAAAATGCTGGAAGTGGAACTGTGGCTCAAGTGATAGAGTGCTACCCTTGAGCCCCGAAGCCAGTGCCAACATCTAGGCTCTGAGTTCAAGTCCCAGGACCAGCACAAAAAACAAACAAACAAATAAGCAAGCAAAGCAATCCAGGAGCCAGTGGCTCACACAAAACCGAGTTTATTGAGTCCAGGTCATTTCAACCCTAAACTTCAGATCTCAGTTCCTGAATTGCTTTGCTTGCTTGCTTGCTTTCTTGCTTGCTTGCGGACTTGAACTCAGATGCTGGTACTGACTTCTGTGCTCAAGGGTAGCACTCTATCATTTGAGCCACAGCTCCACTTCCAGCATTTTGGTGGTTAATTGGCAATGAGGAAAATGGTACCCTTCTGTATATCACCTTTATAATAACAATAAAAAAATAAAAAAAGGTTAGGCCAGTACATGCATCTTTATACTTTACACCTAAATCTCAAGTAGCTTACCTCTCCTTAAAAAAAAAAAAAAAGTCTCACAGACTTTCTGCGTAGGTTGGCTTTGAACTGAAATCTTCAGATCTCAGCCTCCTGAGTAACTAGGATTACAGGCGTGAGCCACAGGTGCCCAACTAAGCTAGCTTTGCTTTTTTAATTGTTACAGGTTGATTGGTAAGTCTGTTTACTGTTACTATTCCATCTTCAGAAGTGGAAAACGTAATTATGTTTGGGTTTTTTGTTGTTGTTGTGGTTGTGGGGCTGAACAGAGCCTGAGCGCTGACCCTCAGCTCTTTAGCTCAAAGCTAAGCGCTCTACCACTTGAGCCACAGCGCCACTTCCAGCTTTTTCTGCTCATGTGGTGCTGAGGAATCAAACCCAGGGCCTCAGGCATGCAAGGCAAGCACTCTACCACTGAGCCACCTTCCCAGCCCTCCTGAGCTTCTTTTGCTCAAGGCTAACACTCTACCACTTGAGCCACAGCGCTACTTCCAGCTTTTTCTGCTCATGGGGTGCTGAGGAATCGAACCCATGGCCTTATGCATGCAAGGCGAGCAATCTACCACCGAGCCACCTTCCCAGCCCCATGTTTTTAAAACGCATATGTTCAAGTTATTGTCATTTCTGTAAATGACATGTTGCCCAGAGTTGTTTCAGTCCTCCTGCTCTTGATGGATTTCAACAGGGGCTTTGTCTTTTGCTCGTATGAATAATGTTGCTATGAACACTCTGTGTGTATCTCTTCGTAGAGGATTTTTCAGGACGTATATTGGAGATTGAGCTGGAGGATTGCTGCACATGTGCGTGTTCAGCTTTTTAGGCTAACGCCATCCCGTCCTGGTGTTTGTATCGTTTCCAACCCTGCGGGCCCGGAGCAGTGTGTCTCATTGTCCCGTGTCTGTGCTGACACCGGCCGCGCTGGGATTTTAAACGTCTACTGGGTTAGAGAATGGAAAATGACGTTTCACTTGTCTGTTTTTGTTTTTCCTTTTTACACTCTCTTTGGCTTTTCCACTCACATCGGGCACACTTGAGCCACACCTCCCTTTCCAGCGTTGTGCTGATTACCTGGAGACAAGAATCTGGTGCATTTGTCTCCAGGGCTGGCTCTGATCCTGGTCCTCGGGGATTAAAAGTGTCAGCCTCTGGTTCCAGCTCAGTGGTGTTTTGATTGGTTGATTTCTGGTTTGTGTTTCTAGTGCTCATGTAGCCGCTGCTTGAAAAACACTCATGGGGTGGGGTGGGGGTCGTCTTACTTCACTCAAATGTTCATACTAATACTAATTTTTGCCTCTGAAGAAACTTGGTCTTAACAGAGTTTTACTGTGTCTTTTCTGTTCCTCTTCTCACCCTCTTAGCTACTGAGATATGGAAGGGAAAGTAGTCTTAGTGTCAGGTTCATGTCTTATCCTTCCTTCCTTTCTTTCTTTCTTTCTTTCTTTCTTTCTTTCTTTCTTTCTTTCTTTCTTTCTTTCTTTCTTTCTTTCTTTCTTTCTTTCTTTCTTTCTTTCTTTCTTTCTTTCTTTCTTTCTTTCTTTCTTTCTTTCTTTCTTTCTTTCTCTTTTTTGGTCGGTCATGGGGCTTGAACTCAGGGCCAGGGCGCTGTCCCTCAGTTCTTCAGCTCAAGGTAAGCGTTCTACTACTTGAGCCACTGCGCCACTTCTGGTTTTCTGGTGGTTAATTGGAGATAAGAGTCTCATGGACTTTCCTGCCTGGTCTAGCTTTGAACTGCAATCCTCAGATCTCAACCTCCTGAGTAGCTAGGATTACAGGCGTGAGCCACTGGTGTCCGGCTTGTTTTTCTACCTATAGTTAAAATGTCTCAAATTCTGGCTGCCTTCGTAGCCTCAAACCTAGTGTTGATCTCCCTAGCTCTCCAAGTTTGCTGTCTTTTGCACAGGCTTCTGCTTACTCTCTCAGACTCTCCGGTCCATGTGGACCGCACGTTGGCAGGGCCGGCAGGGGGAGGTGGTATACATGGCTGGGCTCTCCTCTCTCCCTATCCCATCAGCTTCTTAAAGGCTGCTGCCTTGGTCACTCTCTGATATATTAATATAGATTGCTTTTTAAAAAGTTTGACTCCACTAGGTGCCCGTGGCTCACACTTGCAATCCTAGCTACTCTGGAGACTGAGATCTGTGAATTGCATTTCAAAGCCAGCCTGGCAGGTAAGTCTGTGAGATCCTTATCTCCAATGAGCCACTAGACAACCAGAAGTGGTGCTGTGGCTCCCTGTGGTAGAGTGCTAGCCTTGAACAGAAGAGCTCAGGGGCAGTGCTCAGGCCCTGAGTTTCAAGCCTACAATCAACAACAGCAACAACAAAAAGTTTAACTCATTTTTTCCCTGTAGCACGGGGTTGGTGTGGTTAGGGCCACCCGTTCTAACTTGCAGCATTTAGAAAACTCATGTTCATCTGTGGGACTTGAGTCTAGAGCAGATTTTTATTCACTCAAATATAGACTCATATAAATAGGTACCTCTACACAAAATGCATTGTATCTATATTTTTGAACAATATGTTAACAATATCTTTCCTGGGAAATGTTTTTTTTTTAAACCAGTGCTGGGCTTGAACTCGAAGCCTCGTGCTCCCTGGGCTGCTTGTCTGCCTGGCACTCTGTCCTTCAGGCCATGCCACCATGCTGGCTTTTGCTGCTTATTTTGGAGGTGGTATCTCAAGGACTTTCCTGCTTGGGCTGGCTTTGAACCAAGATCCTCCAGACCTCAGCCTCTTGTGTAGCTATGATTACAGACGTGAGTTACTGGTGCTGAATTGTTTTTAGGCTGAAATTTGAAGGCTCTTGGGATTGAGCTGATTAATTTAGCAAACTGATTTTAATAGTTTGTGGAAAAAAATATGTTTTTCAAAAGAGAATAATGCACATTGCTTATACCACTATGGGATGAATTTGTGTCTGAAGTTGTGGAAATTGCTGAGATTTTTAATTCTTTTTTTCTTCCACACAGAGAGACGCAAAAAGGCTTCAGCATGGGAAAGAAACCTGGTGTATCCTGCTGTTATGGTTCTCCTCCTCATTGAGACCGTAAGAGCCTACTGCACTGCTTAAATAAAACATGACATTTTATTTACTTTAGCGTTTGAATATAGCAGCTTCCTCATTTAAGTAGCTGCCAGGAAGGTGATTTTTCTGTCCACAGGATTAAAATCCATCTGTCCACATCTGTATTTGTGAAAATTTAGTAGTACAAATTAGAAATGAATGGTAGTTAGAAAAGGTCATCAAGATTAACTATTTCCTGGTGAAGCAGGAACTTCAGCTTGTGTCTTATTGAAAATTAAAACAAAGAACCAGTGGAAAGATAATAAATTATACTATTCAATAAGTTCTGACACTATTACACCTTTGAAGTCTGTGGAGTTGTGAGGTTCCAGTTGGTGAGGCCACTTAGTAAATGAATCTGTTTTACTATCTTTTAAAATAATAATAGTAATAATAATAATAGTAATTTTTTTTTGGTCCATTGTAGGGCCTGAACTCTGGGCCTGGGCACTGTCCCTCAGCTCTTCAGCTCAAGGCTAGTGCTCTACCACTTGAGCCACAGCACCACTTCGGCTTTTTCTGCTTATGTGGTGCTGAGGAACCGAACCCAGGGCCTCATACATGCAAGGCAAGCGCTCTACCACTGAATCACCTTCCCAGCCCAATAATAGTAATTTGCATGCCAGGCACTGGTGGCTCATGTCTATGATCCTACTACTCGGGAGGCTGAGAGCTAAGGATTGCAGTTTAGAGCCAGCCTAGGCAGCAAGGTCTGTGGGACTCCAATCTCCAATTGATCACCAAAAATGCTGCAAGTGGAGCTATGACTCAAGTGGTAGAGTGATATTCTTGAGCACAGAAGCTCAGGGACAGCAGCCAGGCCATGAGTTCAAGCCCCAGGATGGGCAAAAGCACGCAGAATAATAATAATCTGCAAAGTCTTTGAGTTTATTCTAGGATTTTGTATATAGGGACTTGGTTGTATATGTAGAATTTTGATCTTGTCTACCTTTCCTGTATTTTGAAACATACATTTGGTTACTTATGCTGAAGTAATACTTGTATACTGGCAGAACTACTTGGACACTAAGAGCTGACAGCTTACTTTTGTATTGCAGTCCATCTCGGTCCTCCTGGTGGCTTGCAACATTCTCTGCCTGTTGGTTGATGAAACGGCAATGCCAAAGGGAGCGAGGGTAAAGTAAATGCTTTTAATGACCTTTGTTTGCAGATGTCTGTGTCCCCATAGATGGTGAACGTTTCAAGTAAGTGAAGACATTCACCTCTCTGCATGTGAATGTCCTTCTATGAAGAGATTTCACCTTACCTATGAACTACGTTTTTGTTTCTATTCTTTTCTTTTGGTTTATCTATATGGCAGAGTGTATTTTGATTTTACTGAAATTTGTCTAATTCTTTTGTTGTTGTTGGTTGTGGGGCTTGAACTCGGCCTGGACACTGTACCTGAGCCTCTTTGTGCTCAAGGCTAGCACTCTACCACTTGAGCCACAGCACCACTTCCAGTTTTTGATGGCTACTTGGAGATAAGAGTCTCACAGGGACTTTTCTGCCTGGGCTGGCTTTGAACTGTGATCCTTAGATCTTAACCTCCTGAGTAGCTAGGATTACAGGCGTGAGCCACTGACGCCTGTCTTTGTAATTTTTTGTTGTTGTTACTGTTGTTTTTGTTGGTCGTGGGGCTTAAACTCTGGGCCTGGGCACTGACCCTGAGCTCTTCAGCTCAAGGCGAGCGCTCTACCACTTGAGCCACAGCGCCACTTCCTGTCATTCTTTAAGAACAATCAAGCTAACATAGAGTCCATGAAGAGCACAATAGGAAGACGGTGGGTGTGTGAGTGATCATGTTGTAGCTGTAGGTTTTACGATCTATGCAGGGCGGTCAGATGAACTTCTGTCTTGTTTAAGAATTTATTCAATTCTTTCAGTGAGCCTCTTGGATTTCACTGTCCCTTTGTGTTTGGCGTACTTGGTGTGTTTTTGAGACGAGTTCTGTCTCTGTAGCCCGTGCTAGCCTCAGTCCTGTTCTTCTGCCTTAGCTTTCCAAGTGCTGGGAGTATGGGTGTACTCGGCTTGGCACACATTTCTAGATGTCTCTGGTAAGTTTTGGTGTTTGAATTTTGACATTTAATGATATTTTTCTTTTTTTTTTTTTTTTGTCAGTTGTGGGGCTTGAACTCTGGGCCTGGGCGCTGCCCCTGTGTTCTTCAGCTCAAGGCTAGTGCTCTACCACTTGAGCCATAGCTCCACTTCTGGTTTTCTGGTGGTTTATTGGAGCTAAGAGTCTCACAGACTTTCCTTCCTGGGCTGGCTTTGAACCGCAATCCTCAGATCTCAGCCTCCTGAGTAGCTAGGATTACAGGCGTGAGCCACCAGCGCCCGACTTGAATGATATTTTTCTAAGTCAGCAGCTTTACCATCCCACTTAGGGATGACTTTAAATGGAAGACTTAATCACTTGTCTCTGAGAGTCAGACAATGTGTCTTTCTCTGTCACCATTCTTCTTAGTGCACAGCAGAGTAACTTGTACAGTGAGGGATGTTCTATGCGTCTGTAAATTGATAGATCATCTTTGCTATGGGCTTCCCTTGGGACAGAATACTCCAGAATATTTTCTATTCTGGCCAATATGCATTTGTAGGGAAGAAAAAGTGTCTTTTTCTTATTGTATAGAAAGTTCACAATAGGAACATGTCTATTAAAAGGCAGATTAAAAATAGACAAATTTATTTAAGTGCTATAACTCCTCAGAAATGAAACCCTAAAGAACTAGGCCCGTGTGTGTGTGTGTGTGTGTGCGTGTGAGTGTGTGTCTGTCTGTGTGTGTGTGCGTGTGTGCGTGCGTGCGTGTGCGCGTGTGCATGCGTGCGTGTGTGTGTGTGTGTGTGCGTGCGTGCGTGCGTGTGTGTGCGTGTTAGTGGTGGACTGCGCAGGCTGTGGTGGTGAGACCTGTGCGCTGGTGTCCTGCAGGGAAGTGCCCCTCCCTCAGCCAGCCGCGTGCACCTCCGTGAATCTCCTGGCCTCCTTGCTTGAGGGCAGCCTTGCTAGGCGTCTCCAACGCTGAGGTGCCAGCTTTCGGGCTGTCTGTCCTGAATTCGACCACTTTCCGTAGCATCATTCATTTCTTCTCTGATAAACTCTTTGCCCTTATTTTCTTCGTATATGGAATTTCCCTGGCTGTTCTTATTTTTTATGTTAAAATGCATATAGTGTATATGATATTATTTATTGATGTATTTCTTATTAGGAAAACTATACATTTATCTCTTGTTTATCATTTATGCTGAATAATGGAATAGTCATTCATATTCAGAGAATTCTTTCAATCATTCATGATGAGTAGGCTTTGAAATGTTGTTCCAACTTTATTTATTTATTTACTTATTTATTTTTTGGGTCCGTCGTGGGGCCTGAACTCTGGGCCTGGGCACTGTCTCTCAGCTCTTCAGCTCAAGGCTAGCGCTCTACCACTTGAGCCACAGCGCCACTTCCGGCTTTTTTCTTTTTGCTTATGTGGTGTTGAGGAATGGAACCAAGGGCCTCAGGCATGCAAGGCAAGCGCTCTGCCACTGAGCCACCTTCCCAGCCCTGTTGTTCCAACTTTAGTTGAGAATATTTTGCCTGTTCTTATTTTATAAATAATATCTTTTGTGTTTTCTTTTAAAAAAGTTAGGTAAAGATAGCTTTTGAGATTGGTGTATGTAGGAAAAGTTTATGCTTTTACTTTTTAAAAGTGTGTTAGTAGTTCCATCTTTTGTGAGTTCTGAGAAAGACTAGGGAAAAGGGAAGGGAATACGCAGTTCCTGTGTTTCTAAGCACGGCTCACATTGAGCATTGTCATTTTTTGCATGTTGCCTTAACTTTCAGACAGCCATCTGTTCTGTTTCTTTTCTACTTGTCTACTTAAAAAAAAAATCTCCCCAAAATATTAAGTGTTTTTCTCAAGTAACTAATTATTCTATATTTTGTAACATAGGCATAATTCCATGATGTTGACCAGAAAGGTAGAATCACATTTGGGGTCAGCAAATCTTTTGAGCTTGCTGACATTGCTGATGAATGTGGTGGTGGGTGAGTTGGTTGGGGAAGCCAGCCCGCCATCGTGCTTTCTCAGCCTTGGAGAGGTGTTACAGATAGAGATATTCCACATTCCTCATTTATGAAACAGCAACTTTAGGAAAACGAACCATGGTGTCACTGGATTCTGAGAAGTGTCCTTTTCCCCTGCAGGGTCCTGGAATAGGAAATGCCTCTCTCTCCACTTTTGGTTTTGTGGGAGCCGCACTTGAAATCATTTTGATTTTGTATCCTTGCCTTACATGAACGTTCTGTCTGTTAGCAAGCTCTCTGCCTGGCTTCTGGGACTGTGCTAATGTACCAAGATACTTGTCTAGGAGGAAAAGCAAGTCAGTCCTCATGAAGCAACAAAGCCGCCTTTGGTTTGGTTTTGTTTTGCCTGTGGCCTGAAGACTTGGAGAGGCTCTGAGGCCTTGGGAGGCCCGCCCTTCTCCAGGGTTTTCCTTGATTCTCGCAGCTATCTCCTGGTGTCTTCTGTCGTTGGTTTCTATAGCCTCCGATTTTTTGAAAACTTTACACCCAAGAAGGATGACACAACTATGACAAAGGTGAGCCCTTAGCCGTTCTTCTGCCTTCTAAGATGAATGTCGTGTTTTACTCGTTGTCACGCTGTGTGGCTCATCTGCAACGACAGGTATTTGTAAGTTGCGTAAACACAAACTGGAATCAGTGGGAAAGGATGTGCTCTGTTTAATTTGGGCAGCATCCATTCACTTGTAAATGCACAGAACTACAGAGCTCACTAAGTAGCTGTGGAAGACTCCTGAAAGGCCCCTTCTCAGCGAGGGAAAGCCCACTGCTAATGAGTAACTCATTGTGCTGACTGTGCTTCAGATGGCTTTGACACCTGAAGAACTTGGTTGCTACTACTCGTAGAGACAACGTATTTTAAATTTGAATAATTAAAGTAAGACGGAAGAGTCCTGTCCAGAAACATTTTGTAGTCTGAGGCTAATTTGACTTTCTACAATGTCATTGGCTTCAGAATAATAGAGGCTGTTATTTTATATAATGACTGAATCTTGGTAAAATATTCCCACAGTCTGATAGAGAAGAGGCTGGTAAGAGCTACTAGCTTGTTTTCTCTTCATTATGTGCTCTATATTTTTAAGCCTAGCTAAAGGAGAGCAGTTGGTTACATACACTCATCTATCTATCTATCTATCTATCTATATTTATATTTATGCTCATACATATGTAATAATGTGACTTATTTAAAGTGAGTAAGAGGTTGTGGTATCCATTGTTTAGTTTAAGTGATGGCAGTATTGATCAGTATTTTCAGCTGCTCTTATTTAATATGAAAGAACAAGTGTGGATTTCTAGAGTTTAGGTGTGGAATTTGATGTTTTTAAAACTATCTTAGTAGGTAAGCACAAAGTAGGTACTATATAAGTGAACTTAAACTGCAATTTGGCTTCAAATACAGCAAAAATACTAAATGTATCTGTTTTACTTGACAGGCAGAACTTTTTGACATTGTTAGCCACAAAATGCACGTAAAGTAATTTCAGTGTTCTCCAACTTTATATTTGTGTCAACTACTGCAATATCACAGATAACTTTAAAATACTTGTAGGAAAAGCTGATTATTCTTTAAAATGTTAAATGTCCTGGAGAAGAACAAGCACTAGGTAGCCGGAGTTAGTGGAATGGTCATGACTGCCTAACTGCCCGCGTGCTTCTGCCTCCGCAGATCATCGGGAACTGCGTGTCGGTCCTGATCTTGAGCTCTGCTTTGCCAGTGATGTCCAGAACACTGGGTAAGTCTGCAAACTGTTCATTTAAAATGCTCGCCTTTAAATATATGCTTGCTAACTCTTCTACTGTACTTTTTAGGCCTCTTTAAAATGTGTGCTGTACCCCACATCATTCTCTACATTCTGTTCAGTACTTCAGTTAGGTATGGGGCCTTCCCAGACAAGTGCTTTTATCACATAAAGACCATTGATTCTTTACACTTAACACATTCCTTCCAACAATAGACCACTTCCCGGCACATTCACAGGTCAGGCTTTTGAATCTTCTAGTGAGGAAACTGGCTTCAGAACAACGGTCTAGAAAGGGTCGTCTTTCTTATATGAAACACCCTTGTGAGTGTGTAGTTTCGTGTGTGCTTTAAAATGCCGGAATTCGTAAGCTCGTTCAAGCTGCTCTGTGTCCAGGAGAAGAGTTGCAAGCTGTGTGGCATAGCCCTAGGACACAGCCGACCCGGACAGCGTGGTTCTGTGGAGTCCGCCAGCCTTCACCGCCAGCGCGCGGAGGCCTGTGGGCATCTATTGAAAGCAAAACAGGTTTTCACTGAAGTAACCGAGAAGATCTTCACGTGGGTTCTTTATCAGTACGAAGTGCTGTCCTTGTCTGTATATTTAGTTATTGTCAGAACCTTACTTCAAATAACCATTTCCACTAAGCAGTTCTCTGTCTATTGACTTAGATTTTAAATAATCAGTGATTAGAAAAGTGATGATAAAAGTTCTACCTGTAAACCCCAGCACCTTGCTTGCCATGGTAGGGCTGTGGAGCTGGTCCTGCCATTGGCTTTATACTTAGCTTCACAATTCAATAGAGAAGTTAATGTTTTAATAGAAAGTGGAATAAAGTGCAATAGAGAAAGAGACCACTCTTCCCCAGGCTGATGCAAAACCCATTTGTTTGTTGGTCTTATTTCTTTTTTGTTTGCTTTAGAGGACTTGTTACTGTTTTAACATCTACTTATTGTATGCTAATCTTGAAAATGACACAAACAGGCATGTTAATAACTTGGCTTAAAGCTAAATGTTACCCATCAGATAATTCAGTGAGGTGGTAGCTCCTCTACCACGCCAGCCCTGACGGTTAACTGACTGTGCTTTGTTGTTGAAGACTGATTGCTCATCACTAATATATACTGGTTTTATGGGGAAAATTACATGCTGAGCATAGATTTAATACAAAGAAAACAAATTAATGGCAAAATGTACTTTTTGAAGACTGACAAACTAAATTCCTGAGTAGCTTGCCATAGAGATAAATAAAAAGAGGAAGAAGAAAAAAAGAAAGATGGAACAATTAAAATGCAGCTAACAAATGCCTGGGCCCAGCTGTCCAAACAGGATTAATGGGGTGCATTAGGGTACAGTGAGTCATGTGGTGCCCGCAGAACCTGCCGTGCCTGGTGGCGCTGAATAGATGAAAAGAGATAAATGCGCTGCACAGATTCATGGCGGCTCTTCACGGCCAGGGAAGCACAGTGCTAGACGGGAAGACAAAGCTTTATGTGAGCATTATGGGAAATGCAAACTAGAAAGTTACTTTGTAATTCCTCTATTAACCCTTTAGAATTGAGTCTTTGATTTTAAGAAGGTAAAGTGTAGAGAATTGTCCTGAACATTATCCTGCGTATAGTAGGATTTCGATTTCTAGCTGAAAAGCTGTGAGACTAGAATAGAGGATGTGTTTAGCCACCAAATTGCTGGCTGTGGAATTCTTCACTCTCTCTCCGTGCCTCTCACAAGGAAGTGGGCCTCGGCATGGGAGCGCAGCACCGTAGCTGCGTGCGGGGAGAGGGGACAATGCCCTTGCAGAGGCAGCTTGATTTTTATTCCAGGAGTGTTTAGTGAAGATGAGAGTTCTAGCCTAATTTAAAATATAACATCTAGGATAAGATAATTAATTCGCTGATATTTTTGCTTTAAAAATGGAAGTGTTCTATGGCTTTTTTTTTCTTTTTAAAATTTGCCAACCGCTATTGATGTATCCCAGGTCTCAGGAGCTGTGGCTTTGGGTTAAGTGTATGCTGTAATAGCACACATTAATTGAAGAATTCCTATTTTAAATATCCTGCTACATTTGAATGTGGAAAATTCTGTATTAACTGAAACATGATCCCAAAATTAATAAGCATTTCACTTACTACAAGGAAATGAGTTGTAAGGAAAATTATGACCAGGTATTTTAGTCAACTATAATGAATGTAGATAGTAGCTTTATTGCACATAGACAATACAAAGAACTGATATTTAAAATGATGTGTTAGAACCCTTTAAGGACCTTTAAAAGAAATACTATCTGTTTTCTGCTCCAAAATGTCATTTTGCTTGAATATTCAGACTTCAGTTTTTAAAAATCTAACCTTTAGAAAGATTGGATGTCCACATTTTTGGTAAGCACTTTAGTAATAGAACAAGGCCCACATATTTATCTGTATCTTCCAGACTTTTTGTGATGAAATGTTTTAAATGATGAAGAATAGATTTGATGTTGTTGCTAGCATGCTCTTCATTATGCTTCATGAAGAAAACAAATGAGAGTTTGGCATTTTTTCCTTATTCTTCATGTGAAATCTCCTTAACCGGGGGGGGGGGGGGGGGGGGGAGGAGGGGGATTTTTCTTCATATGAAAAGTTTTGAAACGGTTTTGCTAATTTCTGTTTAAAAATTACTTTTAGAGCTAATTTTTTTTAATTCTGGAAGTTCTTTCTGAAGCTTATAAGCTACACAAGGCCCAAATTTAGATTTGAAAAATGTGTTTATTGTGTTAAAACCAAAATGCCGCTTCAAATCAGCGTTAGTAACCCCAGCTCCTGCCGCTCGCCGAGGCAGGGGGCGCTCTGAGCAACGGGCCTCTTCTTGAAGAGGCCTTTCTTTCTTGAAGAGGCCTTTCCTTCTTGAAGAGGCCTTTCCTTCTTGAAGAGGCCTTTCCTTCTTGAGGAGGCCTTTCCTTCTTGAGGAGGCCTTTCCTTCTTGAGGAGGCCTTTCCTTCTTGAGGAGGCCTTTCCTTCTTGAGGAGGCCTTTCCTTCTTGAGGAGGCCTTTCCTTCTTGAGGAGGCCTTTCCTTCTTGAGGAGGCCTTTCCTTCTTGAGGAGGCCTTTCCTTCTTGAGGAGGCCTTTCCTTCTTGAGGAGGCCTTTCCTTCTTGAGGAGGCCTTTCCTTCTTGAGGAGGCCTTTCCTTCTTGAGGAGGCCTTTCCTTCTTGAGGAGGCCTTTCCTTCTTGAGGAGGCCTTTCCTTCTTGAGGAGGCCTTTCCTTCTTGAGGAGGCCTTTCCTTCTTGAAGAGACCTTTCCTTCGGGGTTCGCGAACACGGCTGCTCTTGCCTTTTCACACTTCTTGCTGAAAAAATGCTATTTTCACAACTCCTGACACACGGGCAGATGTGCAGAAGTATAAGCCATATTGCCGACTGTGATGCTCATATAAAAGAAATGAAAAAACCTGTATTGAAAGTTTCCCAGCAAAAATTGTGTTTAATTTTTTATAGTCACATATATTACAGAAAATAATAAATGGGTGGTTTTAAGCAATTTTGGACTCATTATTGATGTTCTTAAATCCGAACAATAAACCTGCATATAGGATTTTCAGGAGTGAGGATTTCTTGAAAGTCTGTGCTGCAGATGTCCGAGCAGTGGCGGCTGGACCCCACCCCTGGGCGCCGGCACGTTCCTGCTCCTCCTCGTGTGTCAGGGAGATGAGGCCTGAGAGGAAATGTTCCGTGAACCCACATTTAGTCATCTGTGAATGGACGTCCCTCAAATCATAAAATAAGTTTCTTGTGAAAATGACTCTAGTTAGGACTATTTAGCCAGAAGGAAACTTAAGAGAGCACGAAAAGCACTGAGCAGGTTCTGTGCGGTGAGCCTTCCTTCCTCACAGACACGTGGGAGCAGGGATGGGGGGGTCGTGGTTCCGGCCACAACGTTCCCACTGCCGTGGTCATGCGCCGTCTTAGCTTATACTTACCTCGGAAGGTCTTTATTTCTCCATTGGTTTTCAGTTACCTTACTGGATATGGTCATTTCAGTGTGTTTTCTTTTTCGTTTTCTATGATTGTCACTGTAATAAAGGTGATGCCAGGGGGAGTGTGGTCACATAAGTTGGTCACATTTCGTGTTGGACGGTGTCACCCCTTCTCTCGTTCTTGCCCACGTCCACCCTCAAGTCATAGAGATGGTTCTCGGCACAGTGTCTAGTGAGTCCTGCTGCTGCATTTGTTCACCCTCTGTCCCTCCATTTCTATGTGGTGTTATTTTCTTTTTGAGGAGAAATAAAAATATTCCATGCTTTCCTGGCTTTTAGCACTTCTGCCGAGAGGTTTGTGGGAGTAAGTTGGCATCTTTTCTCTTACAGATCAACTGTATTTCTTGGTTCTTTAGTCTTGCCTCTTTTTTTATTACTATGTGCTATAAAGCAGATCGTTTCTGGTCGTGTTTGTTTGGGGTTCTAAATGTCTCTTATTCTTAGAGGTACATTTATTTCCAAGATTTTGGGAAATTTTCTACTGTAACTTTATTGAATGGATTTTCTCTGTCTTCAGTCTTAACTGTGTTGTAGAGTTTTTTTTTAATTTTAATTTTTATTGTGAAAATACTGTAGAGGGGTTACAATTACAGGGCAAGATAATGAGTACACTTCTTATCAAGCATTGTAGCCTCCTTTGTTTCCCCTTCCCATCCCTTCCCATCCTCTCCCCATCGTTTTTCCCCATAGCGACTTGTACATCTCATTGTTGCAATGGATCCACCTGTATCCCTATTTAAACGTTTTGTTTTTTTCCCTTCCCCTCCACAAATTACACCAACCTCAAATACAGTGAAAGCAGGGGTTATACCGTGGGGGAAGGACATACAAAGCAACAAAGAAATAATCTTATAAATGTGTTAGAAACAATCACCTGAAAGAAAAAAAAAACATTTGAATACATATCTTAGGGTTCATTTCCCTAACATCAACTTATCTGACCTTTTCTGCTTGACTCAGACATATACTAGATATTGCAAATGAGGGAAACCATGGGTGCTGTAGAGTTCTTTAAGGGTTTTGTTTTTCTTTATTGCTAAGGGTAACATTTTCTCATCCTTGTCTTCGTTCCTTAATATTCTTTCTTCTCATTGGTGTGGGCTACTGGTGGTATTTTCTCAGCTGTACCTTTTGATTTCTTGAGCTTTTTTGGTTCCCAGCGTCTGCAGCTATTTTATTTCCTCCAGAATCTCAGTTTCCTTGCAGCACCCGTCATGCGTGTGGCCTCTCTTTTGGTCTGTATCTTGGGTTGATTTACTTCCTTCCTTCAGCTGTTCGTTTATAAAAGTAAACCTCTGAATTCCTTGTCTGCAATCTCAGTGATTTCAGTGTCTTTGGGTTCTTTTACTGCAGAGTTTGAAGCTTTTAGGTGAGCCATGCTCAAGTGGTGGAGCAAAAGAAGCTCAGGGACAGTGTCCAGGCCCTGAGTTCAAGCCCCAGGCCTGGCCAAAGTGGCTTGCTCTCCACTGGCTTCGTGGAGATTCACGATGGTCACGCTCCACTAAGTCCTAGCTCACTCTCGGCTGGACTCACGTACAGCCAGGCTGCTGTGGTGCCTGTCAGCTCCCGGCTCGGCTCTCCCCTGGGCTGCTGACAGATGGGACGCAGGGCCTGAGAAGGTGGTGTCAAGCAGTGGTTATTCTCACCCATGTGGTTCCGCCGCCTCCAGTCACACCGCTCCCTGCCCTTTCCTCCTGCCCAGCACGCCGCTCTGCGCTCCAGGAGCTCCTGTCCAGTCCCGGGGTGTCTGTCCCGTCTGGTTCCATGCTCCACACAGAGTCTCAGGCTGGTGGTGTGTGTCATCATGGGAGGGAAGCTTCTGGGGTGTGGAGGGTGAAGCATCTGCTCACCCTCCAGTAAAGAGGGCGTGCAGAGCTTAGGGATACCCGAACCCACATACTAATCACACAGTTAAGTGTGCAGACACACAGTACGTGCATCACACTCACACACATGCACGCACGCATGCACACACACACACACTAATCACAGACTGTTAAATGTGCAGACACAGTACATGCATCACACCCACACATGCTCACGCACACACACACACGCAAACTCACATACTAATCAGTTAAATGTGCAGACACACAGTACGTGCGCGCACACACACACACACACACACACCCGAACGCATATACTAATCAGTTAAATGTGCAGACACACAGTATGCGCACACACACACACACACACACACGAACTCACATACTAATCAGTTAAATGTGCAGACACACAGTATGCGCACGCACGCACGCGCACACACACACACACACACGAACTCACATACTAATCAGTTAAATGTGCAGACACACAGTATGCGCACGCACGCACGCGCACACACACACACACACACGAACTCACATACTAATCAGTTAAATGTGCAGACACACAGTACGCGCACGCACGCACGCACACACACACACACACACCCGAACTCACATACTAATCAGTTAAATGTGCAGACACACAGTACGCGCATGCACACACACACACCCGAACTCACATACTAATCACACTGTTAAATGTGCACACAGTTCGTGCATCACATACACACGCACGCGTGTACACACACACTCACATACTAATCACACACTTAAATGTGCAGACACACAGTATGTGCATCACACTCTCACACACACACACGTCCACACTTTGTCCTCACCCGCAGTGTCTGGGAGCCATGGCGCTGCAGGTCGGATGCTGTCCTGGCTTCCCAGCCCTGTGCTGGTGAGCCCCACCAGCTGCATGGAATGCGTGTGCACATTTGTCTGTTTCTTGGTAAGGTGACCACAAATCTCAGCAGATTCTCAAAGGATCTTTGTCCTTAAAGATCAAACAAACTGCCTGTCTGGGGTCTCTGGGATGAAACTTTGGAGACTGTTGTATTCTATTTATTTCTTTCCCCTGCCCTGGGACTTGAACTCAGGGCCTGGGTGCTATCCCTGAGATCTTTTGCTCAAGGCCAGCACTCTACCCCTTGAGCCACAGCACCGCTTCCGGTTTTTTTCTTTCTGCTTATGTGGTGCTGAGGAATCAAACCCAGGGCCTCATGCATGCAAGGCAAGCACTCTACCACTGAGCCACCTTCTCAGCTCCACGGAGCCTGTTTTAATAGGACTGTATCAAGTTTATTAGACTCATATGATTTTTAAAATGCTGCTGTATTTGAAAAATAAGGCATCTCATGAGTCTTCCATCTGAGAACCTGCAGCCATGGTGACCGAGTGCCAAGTGCTCTGGGGTCTTCTGCCATCCAGCCTTGCATCTTTTTGGGTTTTATTGCGAAT
Source organism: Dipodomys spectabilis (assembly GCF_019054845.1). Taxonomy (NCBI): domain Eukaryota; kingdom Metazoa; phylum Chordata; class Mammalia; order Rodentia; family Heteromyidae; genus Dipodomys; species Dipodomys spectabilis. The sequence continues at coordinate 185,003 of NW_024871323.1, read as the reverse complement.
TCATACTCAGATACATTGCATATTCTTTATTTTGTCAGTTGTAGGGCTTGAACTCAGGGCTTGGGCACCGTCCCTGAGCTTTATGTTCAAGGCTAGTGCTTTACCACTTTGAGTCACAGCACCATGTCTGATTTTCTGGTGCCTCACTGGAGACAAGACTTTCCAGAACGTTCCTGCCCAGGCTGGCTTTGAACCGCAATCCTCAGATCTCAGCCTCCTGAGTAGCCAGGATGACAGGCGGGAGCCACCGCTGCCACGCTTGCTTCACCTTTTTGAGAGTTGTTTCATTCCATCTTTTCACTGCTCGTATGCAGACATCTTGGTGTTGTCCTTCAAATGCCGCGTTGCAACCTTGTTCTTACATCAGTGTCACGTGGGCGCTTGCCCGCCCTCCGTCTGCACGGCTGCCTGCGAGGCTCTCTCCATAGGAGATGGCGGTGAAGGACTGAGAGTCACGTTCAGAAGCTAGTCGACGATGGGAGGTGGGTCCGAGAGGCCCTTCCGTCACCCGAGAGCCCTTTGTCACTGTCATGAGGCACATAATTGGGTTCTCACAACCTCCTGGAAGTCTAGTATTATAACGATTGTAGCTTTTTTTTTTCTTGAACTCAGGGCCTGGGTGCTATCCATGAGCTTTTTTGCTCAAGGCTAGTGCTCTACCACTTGAGCCACAGCTCTCGTTCCCACGGACTTTCCTGCCTGGGCTGGCTTTGAACCATAATCCTCAGATGTTAGCCTCTTGAGTAGCTAGGATGACAAGCATGAGCCACTGGAACCTGGCTTTAAATGGTTTTTAAAAGCAAAAAATAAAATAAAAACTTAAAAATATGTGTGGGTGAATTTGCGTCCCTTGCGTATGTGGAGTGTCTGCCGTTGCACACCATGTCATTCAGTGCAGGTTAACACAGTTTTATTTTTTAATTGCCTTAAGTCTTATGGCCACATAATTTACAAATTATTGTCCATTCCAGTCAGCATTTTCATTTCTTCTTCCCTCTCCCATCCCCACCCACAGACACGAGCATTTTTAATTCGCTCTTTTGTTGCCACCACATTGAAAGCACCTGCTCAGAAACTAGCTGCCCCAGTCTCGTTGTAAACTCCGTTTTGTGTGCAAGGACATGATCCTACCTATTCATTCTTGTAGTAACTATTAAGAACGTCCACCGTGTTTCTGTTCCTAGAGAATGAGAGGGAAAAAGGCAATAAGTAAACCCAACAGGCATGGGGGGAGGCGGGGGGAGGCGGGGCCGATGCTGTGCTGTGGCCCGAGCTGGGGCGGAGGGGCCGATGCTGTGCTGGGCCCGAGCTGGGGCGCAGGGGCCGATGCTGTGCTGTGGCCCGAGCTGGGGCGGAGGGGCTGATGCTGTGCTGGGCCTGAGCTGGGGCGCAGGGGCTTTGGGAAGAGGCAGCCCTCACCCTCAAGGACCGCGCAGCTGTTCGGCAGAGCCCCGCCCTCCCGTGAGCAGCCCAGGCCTGGCCATGGGACTGGGCCGGTACCAGAGCTGGTTCCCTCCCTTGCCACCAGCCTCTTGCCCGGCATGACAAGTGACTGCCCCCGTGTGCAGTCACTGGCCTGAGGCCAGTTGTTCCTCCATTTGCTCCCGCAGCATCTCACATACAGCCGAGAAAGCCCTCGGAGTCGGGTCCCACCCTTGCTATATTTCGTCGCAGATGTGAATATGTGAAAATGCCGGATGTTATTCAGGCTCTTTTGTTTATTTTTCACAGGAATCACTAGATTTGATCTACTTGGAGACTTTGGAAGGTTTAATTGGCTGGGAAATTTCTATATCGTATTATCCTACAATTTACTCTTTGCCATTGTTACAACATTGTGCTTGGTCAGAAAATTCACCTCTGCTGTGCGAGAAGAACTCTTCAAGGCCCTAGGTAACCATGGTTTATGTTGGTTTCCTTGTCTACTAATGGGTGATTTTGACGTGTAAGTTAACTGGACGTTGATTCGTTTCTCAGCATTGACAGCGCTGGGCACCAGTGTCGGCTGGGATGTGTGCAGCCCGGGCCCTCTCTGAGTGGCGCTGATGGCCTCTCCCTGGGCACTCGTGCAGCCCTGGGTGGTGTGGGTCGGCTGGGGCCTGCCCGGGCCTTGTTCTTGTGAGGAGAGGCGGGAGACGGACGCCTCGGAAGGCTTGCTCTTTTGATTTGTTTTGTTTTCAGTGGTGCCTTTTCCTACGTTTTAGTTTAAGTTTTTTGGTTTTGAGGTTTGGCGCAAAAACAAGTGTCCAGGTGACTGACACTTCTCTTCAAGAAGCCAAATAATTCAGGACGAAAATGTTAGCATGCTTGGCATCGTCAGGAAAGAGGAGACGCATTGTCACGTTCCCTGATTCACGTGCATTGGGAGAATATGACAGGCTGTTTTTCATGTTTATTTCCACATTAACTGCTCAAAGTTTCCACCTTCCACACTGTACACTGTCTTGAGCTTTAGGTATGAAATTTTATGACAGGGTTGGGAAGGTGGCCCAAGTGGTAGAGCGCTAGCTTTGAGCTGGAGCTGAGGGACAGCGCCCAGGCCCAGAGTTCAGGCCCCACAACCAGACCCAAAAAAACAAAAACAAAAAAAAAACAAAAAAATTATGAAAAGAAGGAAAAGGTAGTGATTTATGGGAAAAAAAAAAAAGAACTACACAGATTTCTTAACACCATTTGAATTCCACAATGGTTTTGGCCATTTCAACACTAACACTGGCCCAGCTGTCAGATAACGGAGACTGTATGAGCCGATTATCGATCTTTGTGTATCTTAACTGTGAATAGGCCCTTGATGATGGCTGATTGAACTGATGGCCTGAAAGGAGAGAGCTACATCGTATTGAAGCAAAGCACCAGACAATTTGTGCATTTTTGTGCTTAGGTGTTATGATGCTGGCCAAATCAACACTTTCACTCAAATGTCTACAGTGAATTAAGCCTTGATTTTCAAGCCTGTGGTAATGGCAGTAGGACTAGAGAGCATGATTTCAAGCCAATTGCCATTTGCCAAGTACCAACTCAGATACCTGTACATGAATTGCCTTCAGCATGTGAGTTCAGCGGTCTGGATATACCTGAAGGTTTGCTTTGGAAACCCTGTATGAAAGTAATAAAGATGCCCTCACTTGGGGCAGGGTCTTTTGTGTTGGTTTTGGATGACATAAGAAGCCATGTTATTATCGAGATTCATGCATGGCTAGCTGTGCACTGGTGGCTCATACCTGTAACTCTTGCTCTTCAGGAGGGAGAATCATGGTCCCAGGACGGGTAGGGCAAAAAGGCTTTGAGACTCCATTTCAGCCAGTAGCTGGATGTGTGCTAGTCAAAGCGAAGATGGGGAGGATTGCTGTTCCAGTCCTGTCTGAGCAACGAAGCTCAGGAAGACCCCAGTCAACAGAAAAAGATGGTCATGATGGCATATGCCCGCCACCCCAGAGACGGCAAGCGTGAGACCCTGCCTCAGAAATAGTCATAGTGCCGGGCGCCAGTGGCTCACACCTGTCATCCCCGCTACTCAGGAGGCTGAGATCTAAGGACTGCGGTTCAAAGCCAGCCTGGGAGTGGCGCCGTGGCTCCAGTGGTAGAGCGCTGGCCTTGAGCTGAAGAGCTGAGGGACAGCGCCCAGGCCCAGAGTTCAGGCCCCACAACTGACCAAGAAAAAAAAAGTCATAGAAAGCCAGGCACTGGTGTCTCACACTGATCACCCTAGCTGCTGGGGAGGAGCTCTGTGGATGGCAGTTCAAAGCTAGCCCCGGCAGGAAAGTCCATGAGACTCTCATCTCCAGTTTACCACCAAAAAGCCAGAAGTGGAGCTGTGTGGCCCAGACAGGAGAGAGCTCGTCTTAAACAGAAAAGCTCAGGGATAGTGCCCAGACCCTGAGCTCAAGCCTCAGGCAAATCAGGCAATCAGTTATTCACAGTAAGAAGGGTGGGAAGCGCACTCAGGGGCCTGCCGGGCAGATGAGAGCCCTGGCTGGAACCCCGCAGCACACTCAGGACGAGAAGTTGTGTAAGCTGTCTGATAGCCTTACTTCTTTGCTGTCTTGGGACTGGACAAGGGCCTCATGCTTGCGAGGCAGGTGCTCTACCACTGGAGCCATACCTCTAGTCCCTTTTTTGCTGGTGATTTTCAAGGTAGGTGCCCTTGCCCATCTAGGCTGCAGTTTTCCTACTTGTGTCCCCCATGTCACAAGGGGTGGTGGGTGTATGACACCACACTCAACCACCGGCTGAGATGGAGTCTCTGAACCTCTCTTCTCTGGATATCTCCTAATCTTCCCCCCAGAAGGAGCGAGGGGTAAAGGCTTGAGCCACCGTACTCTGGGTCTGATAGCCTTACTTATCTTTCCAGATGTTTTCCATTACCTGTTAGGGCAATTGATGGGTAGGAAAAGGTCATCTTTATGAATATGCAATGCAGCTGGGCGCCGGTGCTCACGCCTGTCATCCCAGCTACTCAGGAGGCGGTGGTCTAAGGATCGCAGTTCAAAGCCAGCCTGGGCAGGAACGTCTATGAGACTTTATCTCCAGTTTACCACCAGAAAACCAGAAGTGGTGCTGTGGCTCCAGTGGTAGAGCGCTGGCCTTGAGCTGGAGAGCTGAGGGACAGCGCCCAGGCCAGAGTTCAAGCCCCACGACTGGGAAAAAAACAACAACTGGAAGTGGCACTGTGGTTCCAGTGGTAGAGCGCTGGCCTTGAGCTGAAGAGCTGAGGGACAGCGCCCAGGCCCAGAGTCCAGCCCCACGACCGACCACAACAAAAATGCATAGCCACCGTCACACCACGTTCTAGAAGTGGCCCCACCCCCATCTTCTGTTCTGGGCCTGAGGATGTGGCTCGGTGGTGGGGCATTTCCCTGATGCATGGTCCTAGGTTTGACCCCCAGCACCTCAGAAAACAAAAAGCAAAGGAAAGAAAACAATGAAAGAGGAAAGGAGGGAAGGGTGGACAGAGAGCATGAAAGGAAGGAGGGGAGGGAGGAAAGAAAGAAAAAAGAGAGAGGAACAAGTGTTTGCCTTTCGCACAGCCCGCTGGTGTCTGGCTGCTGCCGGCTCTTCCCCGCGGCCCGAGCGCCCATGACACGCCCCGCTGGGGTCCTGCTGACGCCGGGACCACCCTTTGGGTTCCCATGCAGTCATGAGGCGGCTCGGTTTTGTCAAGCTCGGCCAGCGACAGAACCCTGCGGTTTGGAGGCCTGTGCTGGCTCAGGCGTGGCCTGCGGGGTGGCCACTGTCTGGGATTGCAGGAGGAGCACACATCTCCCAGCTCGGTTCTGGGGGTCAGGAAGCCGCCTAGAAAGCGGCCCTCCCGTGCCGACGCCGGCTCGTCCGCCGCGTGGTGGACGCTTTGGTGCCACCTGAATGAGCTCTCCTTCCGCCCGTCCTTCCTTGGTCCCTCGAGGCCGCGGGCGCCTCTGCGGTGGGGCTCCCCATCAGCCGCGTGCCCGGGACAGCAGCGGTGGGTCTGGGGCGCGTTCTGGTCTTATTCACTGCAATGTCTTGGAGTCATTTTGTGTCCAACTTGTCCTTGGTATTTTTCGTTACTGCTTTTCTTTTTAAATCATGTGCTTGCTCTTTTAGTGTACTGTGTCCATCCTGCTTTTTCCTGTGTGTATACACGTGTGTGTGTGTGTGTGTGTGTGTGTGTGTATACGTGTGTAAACATGCAAGCACTTCTGCCTGGGGCGGGTCCCTGGCCAGTGCGTGTGCATGTGCTGTGGACCACACTCTGGGAATGGAGGCCGCAGAGAGGGGCGGCTGGCCGCGGTGCTCTCATGATGGTGGGTGACTCTCCAGAGCTCCACGGAGTGGAGGAGAGGACCCCGCCACCGCCCAGCCACCAGGAGGGGACACGACTTCCTGCTGGTGGCTGTCTTCAGTGAGCCCAGAGGCTGCCGCGGGGTGGGGGCTGGGGGGCACTTCCCACTCCTGAGGCCTTTGACCTGCAGTCCACCTCTCCTGTAACTGTCCCGCGCACGCGCGCCGCAATGCAGCACCTTACCATGCTTCTAACTCTTTCCTACAGGGCTTCACAAACTTCACCTGTCCAATGCCTCTCGGGATTCGGAATCCACAAAGCCTTCCGCAAATGGGCATCAGAAAGCGCTTTGAGGCCACACGGGACGCCGCGGCTCATGCACAGAGCCCAGCCTACTACATCCGCCAAGAACTGCTGCTGACCTTATTTTTTAAGTTTAACTTTTGGACAGACCTCACCCGAGATTCTCAGAAGCCGGGCCCCAGTGGCTCACGCCTGTAATCCTAGCTACTCAGGAGGCTGAGATGTGAGGATTGCGGTTCAAAGCCAGCCCGGGCAGAAAAGTCTGTGAGACTCTTATCTTCAATGAACCACCAGAAAACTGGAAGTGGCACTGTGGCTGCAGTGGCAGAGCGCTCGCCTTGAGCTGAAGAGCTGAGGGACAGCGCCCAGGCCCAGAGGTCAGGCCCCACGACCGACCCCCAAAAAGGATTCTTCTAGACTATGAAAAGCACACTGTAGACGCGCCGTGGGACGTTGGGAAGCGCGTGGACACTCCTCAAAGCTCTGCTCTGCAGGGGATGCACGCCGGGCAGCGCCTCAGAAAGCAGTGTCCTCGTTCTCTAGAAACTGCGCACACGGGCCGTTCCTGCCGTGAAGCTGAACAAATAGAAAGTATAGTTTTTACTTCCTTAGAGAAACAACAGCAGAGTTGCTGGTTTATGGTTCCGAATATCCAGTGGACTTTGAGACACGGGAAAAATCCTAATCCTTTGAACCGTGAGCGTGGGGCAGACGCGGCCTGGGGGCCGGGCGGAGCCAGGGTGGCAGAGGCCTGACCCAACTTACCTCTCCCAGCGCAGCTGCCCTGCCGTGCCCTGGCAACGGAGACGTTGCCTTAGAGGCTGCAGGGACACTCGCTTTTCAAAGATGACTGAACCCCGTGCTCTGTCACGCCCCACAATGGAAAGCGGGTGTGCTAGAAGCTCCGCCTTCCCTCGCTGCCTTGGGCTTCGGCTCCTTCTCTGTTTGGCAGTTTAAGCACCAGATTTCCAGGTAGCACCAGAGGCCGGGAGGCCAGCATGCTCTTGTTGGCGTGGGCTGCTGGTGTGAGGTGGGCTGGGTAGTGGGTGGTGTCTCCGTCCTGAGGCTCCGGGTTCCCGCACTGCCTCCGGGAGACCGTGTGGACACAAGGCCGGCACCCAGCACCGGCCTGGTGTCTGGTGCGTCTTGGTGCGCGAGGCGTGGCAGTGCTAATCTGTGTTAGACAGGAGCGGAGCAATGACCTTGTGGACGGTAAAGCTCTTTATTTCGGGGGGCGGGGGGGGGGGGGAGGGACTTAGGAAAATAGCCCGTTACCTGTGTGACAAAAAAATTCTACTTAGAACAAAATAAGCTTCCGAGCCCCGAGCATCTCTCCTTATCTCTTTCTTTACACCTTTGCATCTCCCTCCGGGCTTCTCTTGAAAATGCAGCTCATTTTCAATGAACATTCGTGTTTGATTCTAAGCAACACCAGGCGCCCACCCCGGCAGATGTTGGGTTTCTTAGGCTGCGATCTCCCTAGAAATCCCTAGCGAACGTGCCGCCGTGGTGCCGCCCACTCGCGGGGAGCCTGGCGCGGGGCGGCCGCCTTGAGCCCACGCCACTGGCAGCATCATCCCAAGAAACAGCCCCGAATATTTGTACCTTGTCTGGAAATTTTTAGTAAAATATTAAACTTTTCAACATCCGTTTCAACTTGCCGTTCACGCGACCGTCCTTCCCACGCACGGACATAGGCCGGGGCTGGGCCGTGCTTCAGCGTGCCGACACTCGCTGGGTGCTGCGGGGTCGGGCTGTGGTCTCCCGGGGCGGGGGGGGGGGGGGTGCAGGCTCGGCTGGACTGAGGGGGCACCGAGGACCCGCGACTCAGCTCCCTCAGCTCTGCCCTCGGGCCGCCGCTCTGCAGTTGTGGAGTTGATTGAAGGGACTCAGCCACTGCGATCAGTGATTGATTGGCTCTCCAGCATTTAATTAGTTTACAATAACAGGTTTTGTAGATTTATAACATTGGTATTGATTTTGATGGATTTTCTAGGGTAGTTCTTAGATTTACTATTTATGTATATTCCATATATAAAAATCTGCTCTCAATAGGAGACGGTGGCGTTGTGCTTGCTGGCGCTGCTGGCCCGTGGACTCTGGGGGGCCAGACGGGCGTGGAGCGCTGAAGTGTGCACGGATCCGCTCGCAGGTGCACCTGTGCCCAGCCTGGCAGCGGCTGCCTGAGCTCCCCCTGCCGGGCACTGGCTGGTGATCCCACAGCCTCAGTAAGGGCATGAGCCGGTGGGTGCCAGGCCGCCTCTCCTAGTTACCAGTGCTCGTCCCTTAACTGGTGGCTAGCACAGCATTTAAGACGGGCAGATTTATCACAAGATTTTAAAAAGTATGGTCATAAATGCAATGCTGACTTAAAACTGGTATATTACTTTTAAAAACGTTTAGACATGGATACATTTTTGTTTACACATTGTCATGTTTACAAATTGTTAGTCTCGTTAGTACAAAATATTTTTAGTCTGACTTAAATGTCTTAGAAATTAAAGTTTTGCAAAAAGTAATTTTATATTTCATTTACAATCACATCTTTATAAATGTGTATGTTTGTTCTTAAGTACCATCATAGCTAAAACCAAAGGGTATTTAAAGATGGTAATGGGCAGTAATTATTCTGTGAAGCACTGAATATTTCTCTTGATTTATTGGTGGGTAGGTTTCTTCACAATGTAAGCGCAGCATCAGTAATTGAAAGCATATATTTCATATTACTTCGTCAAGCTGTTTAGATTATTCTCACATCTCTCATTCCAGAAGAGCTGAGTAGCTCCACCCAGAGTTCTGCAGAGTGAGTCTGTCAGCGTCTGGCTTGGTCGCTGACAAGAGTGGCCAGTGGGCCACACTGGCTTCACACATTTGTCCACAGTCAGGAATGCAGCTGTTAGCAGTTCAGCCCACACACATGCGAAAATACAGTTAAGCTAAAACTTTAACATGTAATAGCTGTTTTAAAATACTCCATTATTTTAAAGTACTAGACACAAATGACCAAGTTATTTACTGAGTTACAAATGGACACAAACTTCAGTTTGAGACTCATAACCTTGGAATCTTGTTTGTATAAAATCTTTCTTTTTTGGTTTTGAACATTGTTCAGGTAGAATTCATTGCTACAGGTACCATTGAAGGAAAAGTAGTGTGTGTGTGTGTGTGTGTGCGTGCGCGCGTGCGTGCGTGTGCGTGCACATGCACGCATGTGTCTGTCTAAATGTTACTCTGCAAGAAACGTCATAAAAATTGGTAGAAATCCAGCTTCTGAGGCTTCTGAGCCAGGTCTTGCAGATGAATCCCGTCGTGTGCACAGGCCTTTCTCTTTTTCCTTTTTTCTCCACACGCAGTCGTCTGCACGGGGTTTTTTCTTGGCAAGCCCATTGATGCCTTCAGTGATCCCGGCACGATCGCCTCTGCCATCTCCTCTCCCAGGTCCAGTCAGCCGCAAGTTGCCTTGTTCCATGTCACACATGTTCAGAACAGTTCTGTCTTCCTGCCCTTCCTCTCTCTGTTTGTCTGTTCCCCTCCCACTAATGCATATATCCCAGAAATGTTTCAACTCAGTATTTTTTGTTAAAGTACATGTTAATTGTTTAAAAATAATTCAGCATACACGCAGGCAGATATCATACTTTGGTCAGATTGATTACACATACACACAGGATCCTGTATGTGCTTACGTGTATTTATAATTCATGTCTACAGTCACATAGGAAAGAAAACACACACCTTTGTCTTGCTGAGCCAGCTTTCAGTTAATAGGATGGTTTCCATTTTCCTGCAGAAAACATCCTTCCTCCTGGCTGGGCAGTATTTCACTGTGCGCGGATGCACTCATCAGTCGGAGGGCATCTGAGTGATGTCCGTAGCTTGTCTACTGTGAATGACTCTGCAGGGAGCATGAGCGAGCATGTGCCTCTCTTGTGCCCTGACCTGTATTCCCTCAGATAATGCCCATGAGTGCTGTTGCTGGAGGAACTTCCATTCTGATTTCCGCGGTGGTCACACCGCCTGCCAGGTTCCTTGTCCCGTGTCCTTACCGACATGCGCTACTTGTGTTCTTGATGATGGCGGTTCGGAGGGGAATCCCATACTTGATTTGCATTTCCATTATGTCCATGGATTGTGAGCATTTCTTCATATATTTGTTGGCCATTTGTATTCTTTCTTTCACGTTGTGTTTGTCCATTTTTGAATAGGGTTATTTTTGTTTAAGGGCTAGTTGTTCTGAACTCCTTGTATACTCCGGTACTGAGATTCACGTCAGACCATTAGCTGGCAAAGATCTCCCGTTCTTAGGCTGTCTTTTCAGCCTGCCACAGTTCCTTTCACTACAGCCTTTTAGCTTGGTACAATCCTATTTGTCAGTTCTTCCTCCCACTCCCCTTCCACCCCCAATTGGGGCCTGGACACTGTTCCTGAGCTCTTTTGTTCAAGGCTAGCACTCTACCACTTTGAGCCACAGTGCCACTTCTGGTTTTCTGGTGGCTAATTGGAGATAAGAGCTGTGATCCTCAGATCTCAGCCTCCTGGGTAGCTAGGATTACAGGTGTGAGCCACTAGTGCCAGGCCCCCATTTGTCAATTCTTGCTCCTATTTGCTGAACTACTGGAGTTACTGCCTATGACAGTAAGTTCTAGTGTTTTCCCTATGTATTCTTGTAGTTTCAGAGGTTCAGGTTTTTCTTACATTAAGATCCTTGACTCACATTAAGTTGGTATTACTACCGGGATAGAGGAGGGGGTGAGATTTAGTCTACTGTGTGTGGATACGCAATATTTCCAGTACCATTTGTCAAAGAGGCTCTCTTCAACAAATTTTGGGATCCTTTGAAAAAAATCAGATGGCTATAAGTATACAGATCGGTTTCTGGTAGTCTTGTCTGTTCCATTGGTTTTCAGGTCTGTTTCTGTGCCAGTATAATGCTGGTTTTTCTAAAACTAGAGTTCTGTTGTATAAATTAAAGGTCGAGTATATTGATAGCTCCAGTGTTGCTTTATTGGCTCAGGACTGATTTGGCCATTTTGCGCGTCTATATGAATTTAGAACCGACTTTTCTCTCTCTGTGAATAGTGACATTGGGGTTTTGGTGAGCTGCATGAACTTACAGGTAACATTCTGTGTAGTACTCTTTTCGTGAATTCTTGCATTAGTTCTGCCAGTCCATGAGCGTGAGTGTGCTTCCACCGTCTGGTGTCTTTTTCAACTTCTTCAAGATTATATAATTTACTTTTTACTTATATAATTAAAATTATCTTTAAGAATTTGTGCAAAGGGGTTTCAGTTCAGTGTGTCAGTTTACGGGTACAGTGCATCTTCTATTCATTGTAGAGGTTTTTCATGTTCTTCACTAGGTTATTTCTCGTTTTTTGTTTTAATATACTAAGGGGGCTATTACAAGTGGAATTGACCTTCTGATTTTCCTCTTTCCTGTTTATTGTTGGGATATAGAAAATTAATGGGTTTGGGGGGATTTCTTGGTGGTGGTTGTTGGGTTTTTGCTGTTTTGTGCTAGCACTAGGACTTGAACTCAAGGCCTGGTCTCTGTCCCTGAGCTTTTTTGCTTAAAGCAAGCACTCTACTACTTGGGCTATGTTCTACTTCTATCTTTTTGTTTTCTAACTGGAAATAAGAGTTTCACAGGCTGGGCTGGGAATGTGGCTTAATGGTAGCATACTTGCCTAGGATGTACAAAGCCCTGGGTTCGGTTCCTCAGTATTACATACAGAAGTGGCACTGTGGCTCAAGTGGTAGAGTGCTAGACTTGAGCAAAAGAAGCTCAGGGGCAGTACCCAGGCCCTGAGTTCAAGTCCCAGGACTGGCAAAAAAAAGTTTCACAGACTTTTCTGCTTGGACTGGCTTTGAACCACAATCCTCAGATCTCGGCCTTTTGACACAGGCACCTGGCTACTGTTTTGAAAGACTTAGCTTAAGTCAGTTACACCTGGAGAGGATATTGTTACATCTCCACATCTTCAGATTCTATTCTAATCAGTTTCACCCCCAGACGACTTGTTCCTGTGTGATGAGTCTATATCCTGCTACATTGCCAACAGTGCTGATAAGATCTAGCAGTCTAGGGGCCTTTAGCTGTAGGACCATATCATCTGCAAATAGTTTTTTTTTTTTTTTTTCACTTCTTCCTTCCCTACTTGAGTGCTCTTCTTTTTCTTGGCTTAATGCTATGGCTAAGGAATTGTAGTAGTTTTTGAATTAGATTAGAGAGAGTGGACATCATTGTCTTGTTCCTGGTTTCAGTCACAATTAGCCTTTATTATGTTCTTCAGATCTTGTATTATAAAAAGATGCTGAGTTTGTTAAAGGCTTTTTCTGCATCAATTGAGATGATCACATGATTCTTTTATTTATGCACTATGTTTCTTGTATTATGTATTGTGAACCAACCTTGCCTGGAGTGAACGTAACTTAAGCACTTGATCTTTGGCTTGTTCTTGGATTCAGTGTTTGTTACGAATTTTTCCATTAATATTCACCAAAGAGATTGTTCTTTAATTCTCTTTTTCTGTGGTGTCGTCGTCTGGTTTTGGATGGGTGTAATGCTGCTTACAGAAGGAGTTGGATAATGACTGCTCTGTGTCATGGAAGGACTGAGGAATATTGGTATTATTACTTCCTTAAAGGTCTTGTAGAATGCAGCTGTGAATCACTCAGGCTTTGAGCTTTTATGAGGAGGTTCTTTTTTCCCCCTTATTAGGTGGTTCCACATGAAGGTTATAACTTCGTCAGTCAGCTTGTGCGTGTCTTGTTCAGTGTCACCCCTCCCATCATTATCCCCCATTTTAACCTCCTGTCCTACCCACTACTAAGTTCAGTTTTTACATAGTGTACATTAGTCAGCATCTGCTTACCCTTCCTCCTTCCATCCTTGTGCTCCCTTTTCCCTGTCCCCCTCCCCCACTGCATGGTCTGCTTCCTGGAATTCATACTGGTGAGCAGTACATTCGTTTTTCAAAGGAGTTACACCTTTGGGTTCAGTTCATGTGCATATGCATAAAACCTAGTATGTGTTACCACGAAATTTGCATTTTAGATCTAGCTTCCCACATTTGAGAGAAACCATGCATCATTTGTCTCAGCTTGTCTTTTTCTTCCTTCCTTCCTTCCTTCCCTTCCCTCCCTTCCCTTCCCTCCCTTCCTCCCTTCCTCCCTCCCTTCCTTCCCTCCCTTCCTCCCTTCCATTCCTCCCTCCCTCCCTTCCTTCCTTCCCTTCCCTCCCTTCCTCTCTTCCTTCCCTTCCCTCCCTTCCTCCCTTCCCTCCCTTCCTTCTTTCCTTCCTTTCTTCCTTCTTTCCTCCCTCCTTCCCTCCCTCCCTCTCTCTTTTTGTTGGTGGTGGTGGTCGTTGGGCCTGAACTCTGGGCCTGGGCACTGTCCCTCAGCTCTTCAGCTCAAGGCTAGCGCTCTACCACTTAAGCCACAGCACCACTTCTGGCTTTCTCCGCTTATGTGGTGCTGAGGAATCGAACCCAGTGCATGCAAGGCAAGCACTCTACCACTGAGCCACCTTCTCAGCTCCTGAGCTAGTCTTTTAATGTAGTTTTTAGTAGATCTTTCCATTTCTCTGCAAATGACATTATATTCTGATGCATAAAACTCCATTGTATGCCAGTACTACATTTTCTTGAACCATTCATCTATTGTAGGGCATCTGGGCTGTTTCCACAACTTGGCTCTTGTGAATAGTGCTGTAGTGAATGTGGATATGCAAGTATTTTTACGGTATCCTGGTTTGTGAGTTCTGGGTAGAAGACCATGAATGGTATGACTAGGTCATAGGGAAAATCTATGCATAGTTTTTTGAGGAGCCTCCATACTGCTATACGAGAGTACTGTACTAGTGTACATCCCCACCAACACTGCTCTACTAGTGTACATCCTCACCAACACTGCTGTACTAGTGTACATTCCCACCAACACTGCTGTACTAGTGTACATTCCCACCAAAAGTGCAGTACTAGTGTACATCCCCACCAACACTGCTGTACTAGTGTACATCCCCACCAACACTGCTGTACTAGTGTACATTCCCACCAACACTGCTGTACTAGTGTACATTCCCACCAACAGTGCAGTACTAGTGTACATTCCCACCAACACTGCTGTACTAGTGTACATCCCCACCAACACTGCTGTACTAGTGTGCATTCCCACCAACAGTGCAGTACTAGTGTGCATTCCCACCAACACTGCTGTACTAGTGTACATTCCCACCAACACTGCTGTACTAGTGTACATTCCCACCAACAGTGCAGTACTAGTGTACATTCCCACCAACACTGCTGTACTAGTGTACATTCCCACCAACAGTGCAGTACTAGTGTACATTCCCACCAACACTGCTGTACTAGTGTACATTCCCACCAACACTGCTGTACTAGTGTACATTCCCACCAACACTGCTGTACTAGTGTACATTCCCACCAACACTGCTGTACTAGTGTACATTCCCACCAACACTGCTGTACTAGTGTGCATTCCCACCGACACTGCTGTACTAGTGTACATCCTCACCAACCCTGCAGTACTAGTGTACATCCCCACCGACACTGCTGTACTAGTGTACATTCCCACCAACAGTGCAGTACTAGTGTACATTCCCACCGACACTGCTGTACTAGTGTACATCCTCACCAACAGTGCAGTACTAGTGTACATTCCCACCAACACTGCAGTACTAGTGTACATCCTCACCAACACTGCTGTACTAGTGTACATCCTCACCAACACTGCTGTACTAGTGTACATTCCCACCAACTGCTGTACTAGTGTGCATTCCTACCAACAATGCAGTACTAGTGTACATTCCCACCGACACTGCTGTACTAGTGTACATCCTCACCAACAGTGCAGTACTAGTGTACATTCCCACCAACACTGCAGTACTAGTGTACATCCTCACCAACACTGCTGTACTAGTGTACATCCTCACCAACACTGCTGTACTAGTGTACATCCCCACCAACACTGCAGTACTAGTGTACATCCCCACCAACACTGCTGTACTAGTGTACATTCCCACCAACAGTGCAGTACTAGTGTACATTCCCACCAACACTGCTGTACTAGTGTACATTCCCACCAACAGTGCAGTACTAGTGTACATTCCCACCAACAGTGCAGTAGGGTTCTTTTTTTCCCTACATCCCTGTGAATTCACAATGTTGGCCAGTCTCGCTGGGATTAGATGGAATCTCAGAGTTGTTTCGATTTGTATTTCTTTATGGCCAGGGAAGATGAGCATTTCCTCATGTGTTTGCTGCTCTTACCTCTTCTGAGAAGTGTCTCCTTGGCTTCCTTTTCCATTTAGTGATTGGTTTATTAGCTTTGGGAGGGCAGAGTTTCTTGAGCTCCTGTGTATATTTTGGCTATTAGGCCAGGTGTCTTGCTGGTAAAGATCTTCTCCCAGTCTGCTGGCTTTCTTTCCAGTTTAGTAACGACGTTTTTATTTTGATGTAATCCCATTTGTCAATCTCTCCTATCTGCTGTGCACCTGGGATCCTTTTGAAAAAGCTTCTGCCTACGCCTATGAGTTCAGTGTTTCTCCTACTCCCTCTTGCAGTAATTTCAAGGTTTCAGGTTTGGCATTGTGGTCCTTGATCCACTTTGAGTTGGTATTTGTGGGTGGTGACAAACGGGGATTTGCATGTGGATGTCCAGTTTAATCTCACAGCTTTTTATAGATCTGTTGAAGTGGCCTGTTTCCTCTTGTTTCAATTTTGGAAATACATTGATTCCTACTAGATTTTCTAGTTTGAGTAAAGACTTGCAAACCATTCCTTTATGATTTTCTGGATATGGCTTGTGATGTCCCTTTTCCTCCTTAATTTCATTTGGGTAATTTCTCTTTGGTCAGATTGTCTAAGGGTTTATCAATGCTTTGTTGATCTTTGTGTATTTTCGTTTAGTGTTTGATTTGTTCTTGAGAGTGGGATGCATTTTTATGGTATTGACTTCTATTTGTTGATCTATAGGCACCTAGCTTTAAATTTTCCTTTAGAACTCATTGCCTTTGCAGTTCCCAAGGCTTTGGGTAGGTGTGTTTTCATCTTCATTGGATTGTAGGAGCTTCTAGATTTCTCCTGTTTTTTTGTTTTTTGTTTTTCAGTGACCAACCTATCAGTGTATTGCTTTCTATGAGATTGAATGTTTTTGGTGGCTTCTTTTGCTAGTAACCTCTAATTTTATTCCATTATAGCCTAACAGATGACAGTGAGCTATTTTAATTTTCTCAGATTTGCCTTATGACCTCGAAGATGGTCTTTGAGATTATTCTGTGAGCTGCTGTGTATTGTGCAGCTGTTGGATGAGATAACCCTCAGATCACCAACGGCCCACTGACCTGTGATGTGATTTCAATCTGACATCGGTGAGATTTGGAATCGTAAGAAGGCCAGAGAGCAAGAAGAGCCCATGAGGCTTACAACCCCAGCCTGCTCAGCCAGCCGGGGAGGCCTGGACAGTGCAACTCTTAAGTGGTGGACCTTCTTTTTGGTGGGCTCCACATCTGTGTATTCAACCAATCTGAATCTAAAATAGTAAAAAAAAATTATCCATAGTGACCGGCTGCAGACATTTTTCTCTCTCATTCTTTGTTGTTGTTGTTGTTGGTTGTGGGGTCTGAACTCTGGGCCTGGGTGCTGTCCCTCAGCTCTTCAGCTCAAGGCTAGCACTCTACCACTTGAGCCACAGTGCCACTTCCAGCTTTTTCTGCTTATGTGGTGCTGAAAAATTGAATCAGGGCCTCGAGCATGCAAGGCAAGCGCTCTGCCACTGAGCCACCTTCCCAGCCCTTTCTTTCTCATTCTTTAAAGAATACAGTAGAACTTTTACATATCCCTGGTATTGTACTGAGTATTTTAAGTGCTTTAAAGATTATGAGAATATGTTTATAGGTTCTGTGAAAATAGTGCACCATTTTATACCAGGAGCGTGAGCACTGTGGGCGTGGTGTCTGAGGGGCCCTGGGACCCGCACGGCTCTGCGGTGGCTGGCACAGCGACTGAGTGCAGATAATTGGCTCTTCATCGCTGTGGCGGCAGCACTGAGAGTGCTCTGGTGTTGATTTTAATGATAACCTATTACATAGAAGTAAAATAATTATTACAACAAGTATTAGGACCAGAAGAGGCTGTAAGCCTATTTGAATAGAAACATCTGGAATTTAAGAGTGTCTCCACTTCCTAGCTGTTGGTTAGGCATTGGCTGCATTTGAAGTGGAGCTGTCCTCTTTTATTTCACATTTGTTATAGACTATGAAGACTAGACAGGCTAGTTGTTAGCCATTAAGACATGATTACACTTCCTCCATTTATTCACTGTTTATTCAGTGTAATAATAGACTCAAACTTACTGGGGTAAGCTGTCCCCCCCCCCCCCGCCTCCCCCCCCCGCCCCTAGAATCACAGAACTTCCCATTTCTGAATTTTTACCACTTAAGAATCTTCTTCTGGTAGCAGGAGCGGCAGAGAGGACAGGCATGGAAAGGCAGGCTGTCTCCCAGGGAGAACTCCTCCAGGGCCAGCAGGCAGGTGTGGTGGAAGAGGTGTGCGCAGGACAGGAGGACGGTCTCTCGGGGCCGCTGGCCCCCGCTGGGCCCCGAGGTTGCCTGCTGGTAGCCGCCGTCGTGGGCCAGAGGAGTCAGGCAGATGGAACACTCGCAGATCTCCCGCTGAGCAGCCTGCAGCACAGGGGCAGACACGGTAACTAGTTCCACCCCACAGAGGTACTTAGGCTCAGTGAGTCCTGTAGACAAGACCTGCCTCTGATCAGCCACTTCCAGTGGAAATACGTCCTCAAGCACGGGCCTGAGTAACAGTGACTTTTTCCTTGGTGTCTGGGGTCTGGCACTCTCCTGCTGAGCCCTTCCTCCAGCCCGTTCTGCACTGGTCATTCTTGAGGCAGGGTCTTTCTTCCTGTGCAGACACACACAGACCACCATAGGTCCATTTTCTGCTTCCCAGGCTGACCTAGAAACGCAGTTCCCCTGATAGCTGCCTCCGTGTGGCTGGGACAGCAGGCACGGTGCCCAGCCATCTGCTGAGAAGGGGTCTTGTGTGCATGCTTGCTAGTTCAAGGCCAGCCTTGAACCACGAAACTCCTGATCTTAGCCTCCCCAAGCGCTAGGATTCTTGGATTCTAGCCATTGCCGCCTAGCCAATAGTTCGTGAACTACAGAAAAGTAGGAGTTTTCAAAATAGTTGGTTCTAACTTCTTTTCAGTTTTCCTAAGGTTGTGCTAAGTAAGTTTCCCCCGTGTCTCTGCTCCGGGTCACCTCAGAGTCCTTCTCTCCTTCTTGCCGTGGCTGCTGCAGTTGCAGAAAGGGATGGGGCCGGGCTGCAGGAAACTCGGGGCAGTAAGTGTGGCCTTGCACACAGGCCTTGCCCACCCACAATGAAACCACTGCACGTGGAGGAGCCTAGCTCCTAAGGCCGGCCCAGGGTTCCGACGCATTCCCCGTGGTGTGGTGCAATGTGGTGTGTGGTGTGGTGTGGTAGGTGTGAGTGCAGCCAGGGCAGACCCCGCCCTGCCCCCTTGGCCCTCCTCCTCTGCAGCCCGGGCTGCGGTGCCCCTGCCCCTGCCCCTGCCCCTGGAGATAGAGGGACCGGGTCTGATGCCTACCAGCACTTGGATTTTCTCCCACTCCTCGTCTGTGATCTCGTGGCCACACTTGTCATCCAGCTGCTGAAGAACGCTTCGGTTGATGGCCAGGCAGTGGTCGATTTCCGAGAAGAGCTCGTCCAGGTTGGTGTGGTAGGAGCACAGGAGGCGGTGACTGATTTCTGCGAACTGAGCACAGCAGAGCCGCCCACTGAAGCGCACTGTCGGCCACTGCTAAGCCCTGTGACGCCCCGGAAACACGCAGGCACCCCGCCAGTCCCACTCAGGTGCACCTAGGTTTAGCTGTCTCCTATCTTGCCGTGTTCACTTCCTGGTGCTCCCCCGCACTAAGCGAGCACTTCTGTTAGTATCCTTTATGGGGCTGCAGTGAAAAACTGAGGAAGGAAGGGAAAAACTATTTTCTTCCCTTACAGTATACTTGGCCGTAAGCCCTAACTCAGCGAGACACATTTAGGCTAAGAGTGGACAAGAAGAGGAGTCCACCCCCGCGGCAGCTCTGTCCTCCTCTTTAAGGGGCCGTCCGTGCACACGGCTGCATTTCCTGGTGCTTGCCAGCCATCTTCCCGTTGTGGGCACTGACAATTATTTTGGTGTGGACGGAGCCCCCAGCTCCTGGCTGAGTACCATGTTTTTGATCTACGACAAGTTAGAAAGCTGAGGGCCTTGGGACAGCTGACTGACTGGACCATCACTGGTTGGCTGGGTCACGTGGTCAGCCACCTCCTAAAGGGTGAGAGGCAGGAGCCACCAGGGTAAAGCAACAGGCCCGTGCTACAGCAAGTGCGTGAGCTGCGGCCGCGCTGAGCCAGGGGCGACATCCCCCTGGCTTCATGCCAGTCCTCTCCTCCCGTGGCCTGGTGACTGCCCTCCTCCGGACACCTCTGCGGACCTCCCCTCCAGTTAGGAGGGGTCCACGCTTCTCTGCCTGCCCACCCTTTAATGTGCTGTCCTCTCACTCTTAAAAAGCAACGTTTTATGATTATTGTACTTTTTAATGAAATTAACATGCCTTAGACGTTTGGAGGGTTTGAGCTGAGACTGATCTTGCCTGTAACCCTAGCTCTCAGGATGTTAATGCAGGCTGCACAGTGAGACCTGTCTCTAAACAGTGGCTCTCGTGTTTTGTTTACAAAGTTGTTCAGGTTTTATTGGCCAGCCTCGGCCCATTTTCCCATAAGCCCTTACACGATTTTTCCCACCCATAATTGAAAAGTGTAGTCAAAATGCAGACTAGTGGTTTTGTACTTAAATGTCACTGTGATTGTGAACTGACAACAATAAAGTAAAACTAACTTTAAAGGGGCTCTCATAAATGCACTGGACCCAATCACAACACAGCGATGACTGGTGCCACAGTGCCCAAAGATCACAGCAGTGATTTCCACGTCGCTTTAGCTCTGAAAGTCAGTGACCACTGCCCAGCTTCAGAAGCAGAATTTTTATGTCCATTCAACCAGTCTCTTTCACTTTTCTGGGCCTTCTTATTTGTGGTTTATTGGAGATAGGAGTCTCACAGTCCTTCCTGCCCGGGCTGGCTTTGAACCGGGATCCTCAGATCTCAGCCTCCTGAGTAGCTAGGATGACAGGCGTGAGCCGCCAGCGCCCGGCTTCATCTGCTGTTCTTTAGAGGTCCCTTTCTCGAGCTGTTGTATATCCTGGCTGTGAATTGCTTATCAGATGTGTAGCTGGCAGAGACTTTCTGTAGGGTTTTCAGCTGAGTGACGAACGCAGCTTTTTAGTTTGATGCAATCCCACTTGTCAGTTCTTGCTCATGTTACTAAGCTACTGGAGTTCTAGTCAGGAAGTTACTGCCTGGGCCAATAAGTTCTAGCATTTTCCCTATGTATTTCTGTAGTTTCAGAGGTTCAAGTTTTTCTTTCATTAAGAGCTTTGACCCACTTTAAGTTGGTATTACTACCAGGAAAGGGGGAAGGAGTTGAGATTTAGTCTACTAAATGTGGATATCTAATATTTCCAGTACTATTTGTTGAAAAGGCTCTCTTCTTCTCTTCAACCAATTTTGGGATCTTTTGTAAAAAAAATATACTTGTAAGTGTATAGCTTCACTTTGGTGGTCTTGTCTGACCCATTGGTTTTCAGGTCTATTTCTGTGCCTGTAGCATGCTGTTTTTGTTACTATTGTTGTATAGTATAATTTAACGTCCAGTATTGTGATACTTCTGGTGTTGCTTTATTTGTTCAAGCATTGCTTTGGCTATTAAAGACAATATGCATTTTAGGACTGACTTTTCTCTTTGAAGAGTGACATTGGGATTTTGGTGAGTTGCATGAACTTACAGATAACACTCTGGCGTAGGACTCTTTTCGTGAATTCTTGCATTAGTTCTGCCAACCCATGAGCCCGAGATGCACTTCCACCTTCTGATGTCTTTTTCAACTTCAAGATTTTATAATTTTTTTGCTTATATAATTAAAATTGTCTTCATATATTTATACTAGGGGTTTCAGTCCAGCCTGTCAGTTTATGAGTACATGCATCTTGTTCAGTGTTGCCCTTTCCATCATTTATGGTAGAAGTTTTCATGTACTTTACCTATGTTATTTGTAGGTATCTTCTTTATTTAGCGAGGGGGGGGCTATTGTGAGTGTGAATGTTCTAATTTCCTCTTGTCCTATTTATAGTTGGTATATAGAAAGTAACTGTATGGGGGGTGTTCGTTGTTTTGTGCTGGTGCTGGGAGTTGAAGTCAAGGCCTGGGTGCTGTCCCTGGGCTTTTTCTCAAGGCTAGTAGTTCTACCATTGGAGCCACAGCTCCACTTTCAGTTTTTTGGGTAGTTAATTGGTGCTAAAGAGTGTCACAGACTTTCCTCCCAAGGCTGACTTTGAACCACGATCTCAGACTCAGCCTCCTGAGTAGCTAAGGTTACAGGTCTGAGTCACCAGCACCCAGCCATGCTAATAATTTAGAACTTTTCCTTGGGAGAAACATTGAATAGTGAATATTTAAATGCCATGCAGTTTGAGCAGAAGGCCACAGGCCACTCAGTAGAACTTCATTTGGCGGCACTTTTGCAAGGTGATTGCATCTAACATCGTCCGCAGCAGCTTCTCTGGCTGTCATTGGAGCCGAGTGTTGAGTGCTCTCCCTTCAGCACCTCCTCTCTGGGAATTCTCTGCCTGGAGCTGTGCTGGGGAGCCCGGCGCTGCCTCCTGTGCCCTGCCCGCCTCCTGGCTTCTCACCAGCACTCCGCATCCCTGTCCCCCCCCGTCGCCCCCCCCCCCACACCTGCTTCTATTTCCTAGAGTGGGCACTGCCAGCATGCCCAGGGCAGCTCCTCGCGCTGTCCCTGTGGAGTGCGCCTTTGGGTTCCTGAACCAGGGTGGGTGCCCTCAGCCGTCAGACGACACCTGGACGTCTGTGTAGGGTGTGCCCGCCCCTGCCCCTAGGGCGGCTCACGGGCCGTGCTCCACCCACCCCACTGCTGCCTGCCCCCCTCCAGGGAGGCGCAATCCCTGTGTCCTGCCAGGTCCCGGGGGGGCTGGCTGGCCCACACGGAGTGACCTGCCTGCCTGCCTGCCCTGGGCTGCCTCTGGTCATTTCCTCCCCTGCCCCTCCCTGACCAGGACTGCCTCCTGCCATGTTTAGTATGTTCACACGTGGTATTTACAGTCTGTCTCCTCTCTGTGGAGGCAGGGCCTGGCCGCAGACGCCATGGCTGAAAGGTGCCGTCCTGGAGCCCCCAGGCTCTGGGAAGAGCTCTGCCCATTGCCGCCTCAGTCAACACAAACGTTTGCAAAGCACAAAACCTCCAAGTGTCAGCCCATGAAAGAAGGCTGAATGTCTTTCTCATGCTGTTACCCAGAGTTACATTTAACTTGTACATGGATAGTCGGCAGTCCAACAAACAATATAACTTCCACATTTATCAATAGATCATTCTTTTTCCTTAAATTAAAAGTACTTTTAAAGGTGAAAAAGAATTCCTTTTATGTGTAATGATGGTTAATGACTATGAAATATACTTAGTAGAGACTATGATTTTAGTGGGCGCGTGTAGTCCTAGCACGGGGACTTGCAGGAGGAATGGCCGTTTCTGTGGGGCTTCCCTGCTGACACAGGTTGGGGACTGAGCTGCTGTCTTACAGCACTGTCCTGGACAGACACGCAAGCG
Source organism: Dipodomys spectabilis (assembly GCF_019054845.1). Lineage (NCBI taxonomy): Eukaryota > Metazoa > Chordata > Mammalia > Rodentia > Heteromyidae > Dipodomys > Dipodomys spectabilis. Next base: position 162,166 of record NW_024871323.1, on the reverse strand, counting down.
TCCACCACCTGCTCCCCACGAACAGCTCCTCACAGTGATTTCCTAAATGTGGTACCAACTAAGCACTGCTGGAGCACACACTGGCTCGAGCCCTGGGCTCTTTTCTCTTGATTCCTTTCATCTCTTACACAGGTCCATGACCTTTAATAAATGGAAGTACAGCAAAAGAAAAAAATCTTACTGTTGAGTTCTAGCTTTTAAACTAACAGTTATATGTAGTTTTCAGTTTTAAAAAGAATGAGTATCAATATATTTTCCCACTCTCATATTTCAGATACTTTCCAAATTTGGTAACTAGGAGTTCAGGTCAGCACTATGCAAAGCAATTACTGATCATGCAAGTAACACAGTGGCTAAACATTAAAATTTACAGATACTAACGAATCGCCAAGTAAACTCTGGAGGGTCTTAAGTGACCCATCTTGTGTCAGCAAATTGCTTACTAATGTGTTGACTTAAGACCACCCTCAAAAGCAAAATGAAAACCTGGAATTCGCATCAGTTGATAAGCTTTTACTGGTTTAATATCCTTCCAGTCTTGGTGCTTGGAGCCACTTCAAGTTAGCAACAGAATGTTTGCCATCTCTATGTGATAAAGGAAGTCAAAGGACTGAACAAACTCAAGGACCATTATGCTGTTTGGTGAGATGGAAATGAGAAGGGGGGCCAGGGCCCTGCGGGCTATGTGGGAGCCAGGGCCCCAGGCCAGGCCCCCATTTGACGGATTGCTAACCTCACCTCTTAAACAATGGGGGGGACTTCAGCAGGGTGGAGATAACATAATGCATTTGAAAAGTTTTAATTGCAGCAATAAAAGGCCATGCCTCAATTATATGACAGATGCAGCAGAACTTTCAGATAAGGATCAAAGGCATTTCAGGGCTGGCCACGCACTCTGGGCCTTTGGTACACACACAGGGCTGGGGAATTCACAGAACAGCTTTAGTGACCTTTCCAGCCCTTTGATCCAAGTTCTCAGAACGTGAATGCCAATGCCTAAGTAAGTGTAGCAGGACTACTGTATTGTCCCTCTCTCTGACAAAGGCCTTTCTGACACTGATGGGTGCAGAACTCAACATCTGACCTTTTCTGTGTTTACCACAGGACCCTGACATATTGAGAAGAAGCTGTATTGTAGTTCTCTATCCCTTTGCGATGGTTCACTTTTGCTAGGAATGGGGTGATGATATTTGGGTCCATACTTTTTTTTTGGGCGGGGGAGTCCGGTCGTGGGGCCTGAACTCTGGGCCTGGGCGCTGTCCCTCAGCCCTTCAGCTCAAGGCTAGCGCTCTACCACTTGAGCCACAGCACCACTTCCGGCTTTTTTCTTTTTGCTTATGTGGTACTGAGGAATCGAACCCAGGGCCTCATGCATGCAAGGCAAGCACTCTACCACTGAGCCACCTTCCTAGCCCCGGGGTGATGATATTTTAAAGCAAGGCACCTTTGAGAAGGGAACTTCTCAAAGAGTAGGAGCTGCCTGGTAGAAAGAGGGTCATGGTGTTTGATTATTTACTTCACCAACTCTTCCCCAGAATGGAAGAAGGAAAATGCAATGCCACAGTTCTCTGAAAGCCAAACAGCTTGATTACAGAAATAGGACGGCCTGTATGGCCTGGACTGTTAAAGATGTAGGTATCCTAGAATATGAAACAAACTAGGAAACTGGCAACACCCTTCATTCATAGAATGCCTGTCATACTCCTGTCCTTTCTTTACTGCTTATTGGGGATCTTTTCTCCTACAGACAGTTTGTAATGTGATCTACACCAGGGCTCAGGTATAGCAAACAAGATTTCACCAATCTGCCAGCAGAGGAAAGAAAACTAACTTTGGACTGAAGTTCTTAGAGAGCTAAGTCTGCATTGAAAGTGAATGTTCTTTAACATTCTCAGACTGTTTTCCTGCCATTAAAACAGCTTTGTTTATTAAATGACTCTGACAGTACATGGTATTTGTTATGTATGTATGTGCCGGTACAGGGGCTTGAACTCAGGGTTTTGCACGTTCATTTGCCTTTTTTGCTCATAGTTGGTACTCTACCACTTGAGCCATGCCTCTAGTCTGGCATGTTGCTGGTCAATTGGAGGTAAAAGTCTGGTACTTTTCTGCTCTGGCCAGCTTCAAACCTTGATCTTTAGATCACAGCCTCCTAAGTAGCTAGGATTACAAGGGTGAGCCATTGGCATCCATGTAGTATATGGTATTTTGTTATTTAACTAAATCCTTTACTTAGTAAAATGAAAGGTTAGGAAAGTTAGCAATAACTTTTGAAACCCCAAATTTCTCTCCAGGTTCCTTAATGCTATAAACCTTTGAAATTCAGGGCTGGGAAGGTGGCTCAGTGGTAGAGCGCTTGCCTTGCAAGCCGGAGGCCCTGGGTTTGATTCCTCAGCACCACATAAGCAAAAAGAAAAAAGCCGGAAGTGGCGCTGTGGCTTGAGTGGTAGAGTGCTAGCCTTGAGCTGAAGAGCTGAGGGACAGCGCCCAGGCCCAGAGTTCAAGCCCCACGACCGGACCCAAAAAAAAAAAAACCTTTGAAATTCAAACCTGAACCGAGCTGTTCCAGAAAAGGAGCCAGCTGCTTGGTGGAATCAATGGGCAAATGTTGATTTAACTTTAGAATGTGCCATGACTTATTTTTTTCTAGTAACTTGCCATTTCAATTTTTATATTAAATATAAGGTGAATTTGCACTGCTTTAACATTCAGTCCTGGGGGATGGAGATGCAGCTTAGGAATGGAGCTAATGACAGTTTCACATGTCATTCCCAGGTTAAAAGAACTATTGTCTGCCCAGATAATTAAGAATTTAGTACATCTCATATTGTTAAGTTACTATACGGTTTGTTTGGTAAAACTTCCAGTTTCTTAAAATGTAAACATTCGATCTTCTAATAGTTCATTGATTTGACATTTGGTGCACAGTAAGGCTGGGGGAGGGGTGGGAGCAGAAGGCTTGAGAAAACACCCCTGGGGCCTCCAGACTACCTAGAGAACCTGGCATTTCTGGAATGTGGCTAACCTATGACAAAGAGGCTCGCACGGCCATGGTTCATGCTGGCTTGGGAATTTATTTTTAGTGGATATTGTTGGGGAACCTTGACACAGACACAGATTCATCAGAAGCTGGACTTTATGTTTTAGCACTTTAGGTTAGTTCTAAAGAGCTTTCAGAAGTATGAAGTAAGAATGAATACACAGAACGGGACCCCAAAGGCAGCAGTTATATATTGTTGTCAGTGTCTTAATCTGAGATCACTTGATTTTAAGGCCTCACTTTACTTGAAACCCTATGTTAAATGAAGTATTTTAGAGGTTTTGAATAGAAAGCAAATAGTTCAAAAAAATTTTTTTTTGCTGAAACACGCAAGTTTGTTTCTTGATGAAAATAATAAAATTCTGTTTCTATCATTAGAAAAAACTCTGGTGTGTGATTCAACAATGTGCGCAGTGCTACTGTGCTTGTAACCCTTGCTATTAAGCTGTTCTTATTTGAACGCTGAAATATTTATTCTTGTTGTAAGATTAAAATTGAAGAAGAAAACAGCTGCAACCTCTAGACGTTAATATACGTACAGACAAAAATTCTTTTACTAAAAATTATTGTGGCAATGTCTTACAAGATAAAGGTCATTTTTGCCTTGTCAAGGACAAGCTACCTCAGGAAGCAGAGGAGCTGGTAGCAAGCTTCCCTCTAAAGGCTAAGGGGAGCTGGGCGCTGGTGGTCACGCCTGTCATCCTAGCTACTCAGGAGGCTGAGATCTGAGGATTGAGGTTCAAAGCCAGCCTGGGCAGGAAAGTCTGTGAGACTCTTATCTTCAGTGAACCACTCAGAAAACCGGAAGTGGTGCTGTGGCTCAAGTGGTAGAGCGTTCGCCTTGAGCTGAAGAGCTGAGGAACAGTGCCCAGGCCCAGAGTTCAAGCCTCAGGACTGACAATAAACAAAACCAGGCCCAGAGTTCAAGCCCCAGGACTGACAATAAAAACAAATCAACAACAAAAATAAGGGCTAATGGGCCTCAGGGGCCTACCCAGCCCCTCCCCCCTGCTCCCCCCCACACTTCCTGCTTCCGGTTACAGCTCCCTGCCTTACCAGCCCTGACACACCCAGGATGTTGTCTATCTTTGATCCTAGGAATTTCACTTACTCACTTAAGTAATTCTAGCTACTCAGGAGGCTGAGTTCTAAGGATCACAGTTAAAGCTAGGGAACTCCAGGAGACCCTTATCTTCAATAAAGCACAAAAAACATAAGCCAGAAGTGGAGCTATGGCTCAAATAGTAGAGCACTAGCCTTGAGCAAAAAAGCTCAGGGACAGTGCTCTCAAGCCCTAAATTCAATCCCCAGGACTGGCACACGCGCGCGCACACACACACACACACACACACACACACACACACGAGGAAAAAGAAAAGCATAAGGCATTTAATCCCTATGGAACTTTCCTGGGGATATGGTCTCAAGGAGTGTTCTTTTTCTTCCATATAAAATGTATTAAGTTTCCCAGCATAATTTTCTCAATTTCCCCCCTCACGAACTTGAAGTATACCCCCTACTGTAGACTAAGAACTCATATTTTCTTACGTATTTATTACTGCTCATTAATTGCCTATTTTTTCATAGCTGCCAAATGTATATACTTATTACCTAACAAGGCACATTAATCTTTCCTTTATACAATATTAGCTCTTCTATTGGCCAAACTTGAGATTCTCATTTGGGAGGTAGAGCTTCAGCGGGGGAAGTGGGTGTTTTTAGCTACTCACACCACAAACGCCACTGCTTTTATTTAAGCCTCTTCTCTCCTCAGGAGGCCCGCTGGGCAGGTGGCACCCTTGCCCCCGCCAGGGCTTTGGGTTGCCCGTTACCCGGGCTGGACTGTGCACCCTGGGACTTACAGATCAGATCAGGGGATATGTAGATGTTCAAGTTCTTTCCTTTATCAGAAAAGATTTAGTTAGATAGTTATGTGAAATAGCCAAATGAAGTTGCTTTGAATCTAACCCAGTCATCATCATCTCATGCACCAAGGCTGGAAAGTCACTGAAAGGAGCGGAACTCACATGTTCCCAAAGCCCTGGAAATGGAAGAAAAGCTCCAAGGCTGCACTGCCCCTGCTCCCATCCTGACAGGACACTCGTTTGCACAGGGACAGAGATTGGTGGCGTACACCTACCTTCTCTTCCAGGAACTTCTTCCTGAGCTTGGGGTCCTTGGGGGGCACTACTTTCCTCAGGTTTAGGTACCACTTCCTAACAACGTGGCCTCTCCAGCAGGCTTGGATTCTAAAGCAGAGATTAGAAAATGACCACCTCAGCAGACACTGGGGAGCTCCCGCCGGCCCTGGGCTGGTCTGGACATTGGGGAGTAACAGTGATGGAGAGGTAGCTGTCTTCTGATAACCACCGGTTATCACAGCCTGCGTGCTGCGGCTCCCGGCAGCCCCTCCAGCCGCAGGGCCCAGGAAGGGGCAAGACCTCCTCACCTTGTGGCACACTTTATTCTGAACAGACGTGCCCCGTCGTAGATCACTCTGGTTTGATACTGGTTCTTTCTACAGAGAGGACACGTTTTTTTATTTGTGAACTTTTCAAAAGCCTGAAGGCAAGCCTGAAGAAAAACATTTCACTTAAAATTTTACTCGCAATGCTTATAAACAATATTTCTACTTCTAAGCAATTATACTGTTCTTTTCTCTCATAATTAAGATACTCCAGTTTAGATATAGAAGCGACATTTCATCAGGCCTTACTACCTTCCTGAGGAAGCCTGTACCCCAAAGGTGTTTCACAAGAATATACATGTAGAAACACCAAACCTTCTTTAAATCAACTGGTGTAAAAGTCAACCTTACTGTGTGCAGGACTGTCATGCCGATAGATGCAAGAATTAAGCTATGCTAGTTCCACATGCAATAACAACAATTGGATGTACAAACATGATTCTTGTGTCACATAAAATGGTTTTCCAAACAGGATGAATTATACTGTAGCCTACAGTCATTTTTCTAACAACAAATAATGACTGTGGATAAAGTAAATGGCTCTTTGGGGAGACTTGAGGTGAGCTATGCTTGTGAGCTGGAGAAGGACATCTGGACCTGGGCAAGGGCAACTCACCTTGTGGAATACGTGAGAGCAGGAGAGCAGCACCTGTTCACAAGGAGAGAGAGAGAGACCGAGGGTCAGTGGAGGCATCCGCTGCACGTGCAGTGCCCAGTCGGCTTAAAGGCGAGCTACACCGCCGCTCGGAGACATTACAAAGACCAGATCACTTTCTGTCTACACTGTTTTTAGGATATCACACATATGAAAGAACAGAAACAAAGTAACTTGCAATAGCAAACAGAAGTTTGATTTTGAGCTACTGGAATGAGGTTAAAGGAGAAACAGTGATGGATCCGAGCAGGTGGACAGGAAGCACTCACCTTCACTTGTTGTGGGCTGGTGGGAAGAAGGAGCAAAGAAATGCTAAGTAAAAACCTTTTAATGGAATTTATTCCAATGAATTGCACTCTTGAGCTTTAAAAGCACAGCTTTATTGAGATCTAATTCTTTATTCTTTTGTAAAGGTCATTCCCATAGCCTTTTCACCTGTGTTGGTTTTTTTGTTGTTGTTGTTTTTGTCAGCCATGGGCCTGAACTCTGGGCCTGGGCGCTGTCCCTCATCTCTTCAGCTCAAGGCTAGCTCTCTACCACCTGAGCCACAGCACCACTTTCGGCCTTTTCTGTTTATCTGGTGCTGAGGAATCAAACCCAGGGCCTCATGCATGCAAGGCAAGCACTTTACCACTGAGCTACCTTCCCAGCCCCACCTGGGTTAGTTTTGAAATAGGGTCTTGAATTATGCCTAAGCCTGCCTGGACTGTGATCCTCCTATTTACTCTTTGCTAGCATAACTAGGATGACAGGTATAAGACAGCAGCAGCCGCCTTTTCTGTTGAGATGGGGTCTTGTGAGGTTTTTGCCTGTCTGATTTCAGTTTCCTGAGTAGCTGGGATTATAGGCATGAGACATCATACCCAGCAAGATCTATTCTGGTAGTTCAAATGGCAAGAAAATTAGTGAGACAAACCACCTTTTCTTCTTTAAATGAAGGGGGAAATGTACTCACAAGAAAATTTACCATTCTGTGACCCAGACTCCAAAACAGTCATGTTTTGGGTGTGGACACAAGACACAAGCTCATGCCAAATAAAAGGTGTGTGGTGCTTAGTAAAAGGAAGCCAGGCAGGCATAGTGGGTGAGGTAGAGAGGGCCGGCAGAGCCAGGTCTCCTCCTCAGGAACCCAAGTCCTGGGAGAGCAGGTTTTCTCCGGCCAGGCCTGCCAGTGTGGAGGGCTTCCTGGTTCTCCAGTGGACTATCCCATCCTGCCTCCCTCTCCTCCTCTGTACTTTCCTTCTTAAGTGGAAATAAAGGAATATTGGGATAAACACGTAAAAACTCTCAACAAAGTTGAGTGTCTAAAGTGAATAAATTACATTTAAAAGCATCTGTGGACTCATCCGTTCTTTGTAGAATAATCTTTCAAAGTGCTTTATTAGTAGTCTATACTAAATAACATCTTTTAGAATACTTTAAAATATAGTATTGGCAAATATATTCTGACACAGCAAAAATAAGTGGTAGTGGTTACATTGTCTTCCAAGCTAGAATTCAATTCTGGCTTGGTTCTGCTATACCTTGTGAGCTGGCCTACTGTGAATCACCTGAATCATTTCTCATTTGTTTACATGTGTTGAGTACCTCAGAGAAATGAGATTAAATGACGGCCCTCTGAAATCACTCAGTGCACATAAAATGCCACCTACTATTTTTAAGTAGGAAAAACATGGAAATAATAACTAGAAGTACAAAATAAACCCATTAATGTATCATTAGCCAAATAAAAATGATACAATTACTTTTGTATGAGAACTCACTTCCATCAGAATGGAAGAGATGTTGCTAGGTCCTGAGACCCCTTAAGACCGTTTAAGTTTGCACTCTTCATAAAATCAAGCTCATGTTGCAGGATAATTGAGAAAGAGGCTGCAGAGGACTCCTCTTCCACATGTGCAATATTAAGTCTTGAACTGAAGTGTAGTAAACATGTTGCAAACAACGTATGAGTTCAGATTAGTAAAGAGCAAAAGTCTGAAGACCATGAAACATCTTGAAATTAATTCAGTGTGGGTCAGTGAGTTGGTAGTCAGGCTTGGGGGCTCTAGAGCGGCTGCGAATGCCAAGCCTGGCTTTAATTGTATTTGCTCTGTTTTCACAGCTATAATTTCCAAGTGCTTACCATGTAGGAGGCTCATGCTACCCACCGTGCAAAATCCTAGAATTAAGACATACAGACTGAAAGAGGGCAACCATTAGCACCAACAAACTCCTGAGAACTCAGGTGTCCCTGACTCCCAGAGCTAACAGCTCAGCTGGGAAGAATATGCACAGAAATGTGCTCTAGTCCCATGCCATCTGTCTAAGGCAGTTACGTGAAGAAAGAACTTAAGATCTTACTTTACAGAGGGATTCTCTCAAAGATTCTTTGAAGGTATATATTTTCTTTTTCTCTTATGCCACTCAAGTTAAAATTAAAAAGCTTCCTTTTATTCACCCACCCTGAACTGGCTCATATGCTTAATCCACCTCATCTGAGGTCTCAACTCCCTGTAGAAGTATCCTTTTGTGCAAATTCCTGTGCCTGGACTTAGATCACTTAATACAATTAACATTGCTCAGTGAGGGTGTTTAGTTTCTGTTTTTGTTGGTTATGGGTCTTGAACTCTGGGCTTGGGCGCTGTCCTGAGTTAGGATGACAGACGTGAGCCACCACCGCCTGGCTTGGGTATTTAGTTTTTTACACACACACACACACACACACACACACACACACACACACTTCACACTTTCACTGGTAATGAAGAAAATACATTGGCAAGTCACACAGGAGGATGGAGCTGGATTGAGGAGGCCCAACATAACTGGCTCCATGCGATTGTCTGTGGGCAGAACTCTCCACATGTCAAGCACCTGGGGGCGGAGCTCAAATTCCTCTTTGCAGATTGGGCATGGCTGCTTGGAGTCCCCATGCAGGACAGATCTCTGCTTCACTCTCTCCCATTCTTGTGCAGACAGTGGTAATGGCGGAGGCGCCAAGAGGCCCAGCTTCTGCGCTACAGGGAAGACAGTACAGAAGGGACTTAGGTGTATTTTAGGATATGTGCTCAGATACAATTTTACTGTGACTTCTGTAAACAACTATCAAAGTAATTAATACATTGTAGCTCATATTTCACTTTACAATATAGTATGTTATTTTTTTCTATGGATCTACAGAACAAGAACCAGATGTTATGGCATAGAACATCAGTGTAAAGAAAGAACCAAGGAAAAGTTCATGGTAAACAAACACTGAAAGGCTTGAATAAAAAGTTAAGCTAATTTCACAGAAAGTAGATAAGGAGATACAGTAAGAGACAGGCAATGAAGGGACCTATTTTGGCATTTGGACAGGTAGAACACAGACATGTCTAGAAAAAAAAAATAAAAAAAAACAATCGAGAGTAACATCACCCAAAGGCTACTTTATCAAAGTAACCTAGAATTAAGACAGAATGAAGAGGCTGCAGAAGTGGTTTCCTTGGTGGCAGCAAGAGGCAAGGATGGCCTTTGGGGAAAAGGCAGAGCCCTGGGCCTGAGAAACTCACACACTTATCTGGAAGCAGGTGGACACCTGGACTCGACCCTGCTTTCTGCGCGGGGCAGGTGATGCAGCCCACGGGCTATGGGGAAGCTGTGATGTGTCATCCATAGCCCGCGTTCCCTGGGCACCGCCACGTGGCCAGAACTCGGCTGTGCTTGGTGCCACCTGCTCCAACTCCCAGCATTTTCCTTAGGGCTATGGATGTTGAATATTTCGTCATGGATCTGTTTTGCCATTTGCAGTTCTTCTGAGAGCTGTCTGTTCAATTAATTTGCTCACTTATTAATTGGGCTGTTCTCTTACTGTTTAACTTTGTGAACTCTTTGTATATTCTGAATATTAATCATCTATTCGTTGAACAGCTGAGAGATGTTCCCCATTCCCATGTTTATTGTAGCTATCTACAATAGCAAATGGAGGAGTCAGCCAAGGTGCCCAACAACCAGAAAATGGATAAGGAAAATATGGTGCATATTATGAAGAAAGTAAAATTGTGTCATTTGCAGGAAAATGAATGGAACTAGATACCAGAAAAGCCAAGGTCAAAAAGCCAAGCACCATGCTTTGCCGTATGTCTATGTGTATCTGTATCCAGCAGTGCTATGGAGATAAACTGTATGTGTATCTGTATCTATCAAACAGCGGTATGGAGATAAACCGTATGTGTGTTTATATCTGCATCTGTATCAAACAGTGGTATGAGAAATAAAGATTAAGCAACGGAGAAGGATAATCTAAAATATAATGTATGCAAATATATGCAAATTACCATGGTAATTACTATACACTAAAAATGAGAAGTGAGTGACAAGGTTAGACTGATGTGGGGCAGTACCAGTGAGAGAGGGGAGCTCCATTGCAGCAGGTGAGGTGAATATGGTTAAAGTCTATGAATACATGTATGGAAATAGTAGGGGAAATATGATGCTCCCTTGAACAACTAATACATGTGAATAAAGTGTTCAAATTTTTATTTCTAACTTGTTGTAAAATAATTTCATCCTTAGAGACTATCTGAAGAACTTCTTTATAGAGTGATTCCAGTTTAATGTAACTCCAAGACAAAGTGTGATCACATTTCTACACATATACAATATGCGTATAAGTTTACACATTTTAATAACTTGTTTCACCTTGAAGAATGCCTGTTTGGCTTTAACTTCAGATGTGAACAATTACATGACCCCATTATGGTGAGGAAAACCAGGAAACGAATGCCAACATCATCTCTCAATTACAGTAGTTTTCCCTTTCCTGCAGGTTTATTTTCTTAGGCTTTGGTCAACCACTCTGAATATTTCAAATAGAAAATTTCAGAAATAATTCCTAAGTTTTAACCGGTCGGTGCTGTGCTGAGTAGCGTGATGTAATCCCATTCTGCTCCTCGCCCCCCCCCCCCCAGGCGAGTCACTCCTCTGGAGTGAATCTCCATTGCGCATTGCCTGCCCGTATCGTACAGGAGCCCAGCCAAGCGTCACGCCCACTGTGTCAGCATGTGGGTGGCGATAACGGAGTGGTGATAACTGGCCATTAAGATATGCCACAGTGAAGACATCTCCTTTAAGTGAAAACGTGAACATTCTTGCTTTCACAGGAATAAATCTTCCTCCACAAAACTGTGAAAGAAAAATTAAATTCATGCTGCCTTTGCTGTTGCACCCCAAGCTGCCAGTTTCAGGCACCGTGAATGAGTGGGGGGCTAAGATGGACAGGCACCGTGAATGAGTGGGGGGCTAAGATGGACAGGCACCGTGAATGAGTGGGGGGCTAAGATGGACAGGCGCTGTGAATGAGGGGGGCTAAGATGGACAGATGCTGTGAATGAGGGGGGCTAAGATGGACAGGCACCGTGAATGAGTGGGGGGCTAAGATGGACAGGCGCTGTGAATGAGGGGGGCTAAGATGGACAGATGCTGTGAATGAGGGGGGCTAAGATGGACAGGCGCCGTGAATGAGGGGGCTAAGATGGACAGGCGCCGTGAATGAGGGGGCTAAGATGGACAGGCGCCGTGAATGAGGGGGCTAAGATGGACAGGCGCCGTGAATGAGGGGGCTAAGATGGACAGACGCTGTGAATGAGGACGAGGCTAGGACGCACAGGCACTGGCCTGGTAAGCAGAAGACATGAACAGCAAATGGCTTCAGTCATTTGCTGCACCACAAGACACTGAGCCGATGAAGACTTCAGCAAGGGGTTCCCTGACATGCGGGGTGGGGTGCCGCGCTACCAACTGCAGCCAGGGACTGTCACCCAGCTCAGGGGCAGGCCTGGGCTGAAAACGTAGACATTGCCAGGAGGCTCTGTCTGCGGGGAAGCAGCAGCAGCTGCCGCAGGTGAAGCTACTGACAAGGCTGGCTGAGGAGAAGAAGGATGCCCGATGGAAGCCACCTTCCCAACAGCACAGAGGCGGCTCCGCCGTGGGCCGTGGAAGGGCAGAGCACCTGGCAGCCCTCCACCACATGATAAACCCAGATGCTGCGCAGAGCTTAAGTCTCATTAATAACACACCATACACCTGACTGTCCTTCATCCGTTTACTGTGAAAATGAAAAGGTCGAGGTGGTGTTTATCTCGTGTTTACCATGCAGGACCTCACCGCTTCATGCCTTCACCAGGTACACCTGCCAGCAGTGGTCACATCCAATTGGCTGTTGACATGGAGGACAGAAGCTACTTTGTTTTTACAATGAGACGCCTGGGCCCTAAGTCTACACCACAGGGAGCTGGGGAATCACTCTGGAAGGAACCAGAAATGTCCATCAAAGCTTCAATGGATAAGTTACATCAGACACTGTGGGAGGGCTTATGGAGAGAAGTCAGCGATAGGTTGAAAACGCTTCCTGGGACCCACCAGGAGTCAGGAAATTAGCTAGCAGACAAACTGGTAGAGAGGGCGTGTCAACACTCAAGCAAGCAGAAGAAAACAGAGAAGGCTACTGACAAGCGTTGAGGAAGGAGAAACTGGAGCCATCTGCTGAGTCACCTACAGGGAAGAGGAAGATGAAGAAGAAATGTGGACATCCCCAAAATGTCTTGGCATTTCCCACTAGTTATGGTAAGAAAAAGCTGTGGGATGTGAACCCACTCAAATCTCACGCCTTTTCTCTTTCTGAATTAAGCTCAGATGCCAGGTAATCTGTGACATCCAAGCCATGTCCTGGTCTCCTCTAATCTGGCAAAGTTTCTAGAGCTCTGCGAATTTTGGAGACTTGTGGGGACTCAATTTTGGTCTGAGTTTTCACGGTTAAGTTCAGGTAGGATTTTGGAAGAAGGTCAGAGAAGAGGCTCAAGCCTCTTGTCAGCATGTGTCGCACTTGGGGATGTTACACCAGCTGCTTGGTTAAGTTGTCGTTTGCTAGAGGTTACCACTGTGTGGCTAGTTTTCTCTTTGCAGTGGCTACTGGCATGGCAGACACAATGACAGCACATCTCCATACAACTTTCTATACTGATTATTAATATGGGGTTTGCAATTGGTTGTCAGTCTACTGCAAGACAGTTTTCCCCATTATTTTTAATGTAATTATTTCTGCCAGTGTGGATTAATGGATACTTTTTGTCATTCCAGTACTAGGGCTTGAACTTGGGGTGCCTTGTGTTCTCATTCAGTTCACAGCTTGTGCTCTACCACCTGAGTCACATAACCAGTCTGGAACTTCATTAGTTAACTGGAGATGGTTGTCTCACAGACTTTTCCCTTCAGTTTTCTGCCTCCTGAGTAACTAGGTATGCCAGGCTTCTCCTTCATTTCTCCCTTCCCTTCTTCCCTTCCCCCCTCCTTTCCTTCCTTCCCTCCTTCCCTCCTTCCTTCCTTCCTTCCTTCCTTCTTGTACTAGAGTTTTAACTCAGGGCCTCCTGCTTTCTTGGCTTGCTTGCTGGCAAAACAGCTACCATTTTAGTCATTCCTCCAGTCAAATATTTTTTTTCAAAGTGGCAAAACAGGAAGTTTAAATACAGAAAGAAAAAGACAGCTAAGGGAAATGGCATGCAGTATAGACTTTTCTGCCTGGTATGGTCTCAAATTGTCATCCTCCTGACTAGTCAAGATTATAGATGTGAGCCACCAGTGAGTAGAACAAGAATGTAGAATGCATTCTTATTCTGCTTATTTATTTTCTTGCACAAACTAACCCCTGTCATTTTAAGCTTCAGTATACATATGCCTTCCTGTATAAGCAACTTATCATTACACTCTACAGGCTCATTAGCACAAGCAAGGCAATATATGAATGACCAGAGTAGCTTACCTAAAGTCAGGGGTGGTGGAGCAGGATCAAGAACATACTCTTTTTCTGGGTCTTCCACTTTCAGGACCTGTGTATGTTTTTTAAGTCCAGTATCTATCATTGCTTTTGCTTCTTTCTTTACAGATTTTAATCTGTTCTCTTTCTTTTGTATTGTTGTCTTGGAGTGGCCCACAACTGACAGATTTCCAAGTTGAAGATCATTTAAAATATGATCTTGTAAGGCAACTGCAGTGATTGCTAAGTTATCCTTTTTAAACGAATGCTCCTAAAAAAGTCGGAAAAAGTCTTGTCAGAACACTATTATTTAAAAGAAAACCAAAGCTTTCACACCTGTGATGACACACTACCAAACCAAACTGTAACCAAGGTGGAGCATTGCAGCCACAGTCAGAGAAAAGTCCAGGTTCATCTGTTAATATAGGGATACCTTTCATTTAATTACTAGAGTGTTAATTAGTCTAAGTTCTTTATGACTTATAACCTGTGCATGCCCCAAGTCATACTGCTTCAGTATAATTAAACTCCAGGAAAGTATGAAAGAGAACCTTGCACTTTAGTATGAGCTTCTCTGTGAAGATACGTTTCTTAGACAGAATTAGAGCTGCCTGGGCCAGCAGAGGCTGCAGGAAGAAGCACTTGCAGGATCCTAACCTGTCTGCCCACCACCTTTCACTACACCTGTCTTCCACTCCTGCTCACAATTCCTAGTTGAAACAAAGTTGCAAACTATATTCTCAAAGGGCCACACTTGACTACAAGATAGGACTAAAATCCCATGAATGTTATAGGGGATGGAGTACCTTGTTTTTGAACATGCTCAATCAGCAAAAGCTGTGGCAATCATCACATTCCTTTCTTCTGCTGTGAAAACATCAACAGAAAGTCAGCAGGTGCGATAGTAATGGGATTGCAGTACAACACTGTGTTACACAATCTAATTCTGGAGGAAGAAGAGGAATCTGAGCTGGCCATTACCTGATTCAGCCCTGTGAAAGAGCTTACCACTGAGCTGAAGACAAGTGGTCAGGAAAGGTAACACTGTATCTAAATAAACACAATTTCAGACCAAGTCAGACCAAAGACAAGTGAGACTACTAAATGAGCCACCCGCTAAAGACACAACACTTAGACTGAGATTTGAAGAGCAGAGGAGTGAACGTGCTGTGCCTCAGGAGCCCTGCTAGAAGGCAGCGCGTTTGTTATTTAGGGAGAAGGGCAACAAAGAGGAAACTGGAAGATAAATCCTGGCTGCTTTCACTGATTCCAACTCTGCTCTACACTTCTTGGGACAAGATACACGATGAATCTGCACTACTGCCTCAGTCCATACACGGGCACACACCAGCGAGCGCTGCAGGGCTGCCGGACACATCAACTAGGAGCAATTCTGTGACGGGGCCAAAGGGATCTGTCCGCACGAAGACAGCTGCACGCGGTCGTGGACGACTACAGTGTCTGGACAACGGTATGTTTTATGAAGAACCCAACATTTACGAGGATGGAGACCCAAAAGTTACTCAAGGGATCCAGCAGGCGGTTCTGCGGGCTGCCCCGGGGTGTACGGCGCTGCGGAGCGCGGCCTCCCACCTGCGGGGTCCTGGGAGGGAGAGGGAAGGGGGCGGGGCGGCGGTCAGGAGGGGGGTCAGCGGGGGTCCCCCGGCGTGCACCGCGGCCGGGCCCTCAGGGGAGCCGCCGGTCAGCGGGGTTCCCCCGGCGTGCACCGCGGCCGGGCCCTCGGGGGAGCCGCCGGTCAGCGGCGGTTCCCCCGGCGTGCACCGCGGCCGGGCCCTCGGGGGAGCCGCCGGTCAGCGGGGGTCCCCCGGCGTGCACCGCGGCCGGGCCCTCGGGGGAGCCGCCGGTCAGCGGGGGTCCCCCGGCGTGCACCGCGGCCGGGCCCTCGGGGGAGCCGGCGGAGGCGCGGAGCGGCGGTCACCGTCAGGACCGAGGGATGTCAGGGCGTCCCGCTCCCGCTGGGAGGGGAGGCGCGGGAAGCGGGGGGAGACCGACCCCGCCGGGCCGGGCGGTCCGCGGGCGGGCACAGGCCCCGTGAGGAAGCGTGGGGCGGCCCCGGACCCGGGTCTCGAGTGGACGCCCGCGGGCGGACGAGCTCGGGCCGTGCGGGGAGCACGGCGCGGTGGCGGGCTGGGCCCGGCCCGTCCCGCTCGCCCCGCCCGCCCCCACGGCGCTAACCCGGCTTCCCGCTCGGCACCTCGGCTCCTCAACGCGCCCGGCACCGCAGCCCCCAAAGCCACGCCGCGCTGTCCGGCGCAAGTCCGCAACGGCCTGCGCGCCCGCGACGCGCTCGCCGTGGTCCTGGCAACCGCTCCCCGCTAGCGCCCCGCGCATGCGCCCGCCCCGCCCCGCGCATGCGCCCGCCCCGCCCCGCCGTTGCTCCCTCAGCGCGCGTGCTCGCCGGGCCCCGACCCCGCGTCGCCGAGGCGTTGGAGACGCGCGCCTTCGTGTGTGTGGTGAGCACCGGCCCGGCCGGGGTGTGGCCGGGAGCCATGTTTGTGCGGGGCGGGCCAGGCACGCGGTGGGACGGGGCGGGCCGGGCGGGACCCGCGTCTCCGTGTCCACTGAGGGCCCCTCCCGCGCCGGCCTTCGCCGGGCTGGGCTCGGACCGGCCCGGCCCTCAGCGCGAGCGCTCAGGCGGGAACCCGGGCCCAGCACGGCCTCTCCCTGGCCTCGGTCCTCAGTGCTGGCCCGCGCTCCCGTCCTCACACCGCGCTCCTGTCCTCACACCGTCCTGACACCGTCCTCACACCGTCCTCACACCGCGCTCCTGTCCTCACACCGTCCTGACACTGTCCTCACACCGTTCTCACACCTGTCCTCGCACCGTCCTCACACTGTCCTCACACCGTCCTCACACCGTCCTCACACTGTCCTCACACCGTCCTCACACCGCGCTCCTGTCCTCACACCGTCCTGACACCGTCCTGACGCCGTCCTCACACCGCACTCCTGTCCTCACACCATCCTGACACTGTCCTCACACCGTCCTCACACCGTCCTCACACCTGTCCTCGCACCGTCCTCACACTGTCCTCACACCGTCCTCACACCGCGCTCCTGTCCTCACACCATCCTCACACTGTCCTCACACCGTCCTCACACCGCGCTCCTGTCCTCACACCATCCTGACACTGTCTTCACACCGTCCTCACACCGCGCTCCTGTCCTCACACCATCCTGACACTGTCCTCACACCGTCCTCACACCCTCCTCACACTGTCCTCACACCCGTCCTGACACCCATCCTCACACCATCCTCACACTGTACTCACACTGTCCTCACACCGTCCTCATACTGTCCTCACACCGTCCTCACACCATTCTGACACCTGTCCTCACACCTGTCCTGACACCGTCCTCACACCATCTTCACACCATCCTGACACTGTCCTCACACCATCCTCACACCCGTCCTGACACCCATCCTCACACCCTCCTCACACTGTCCTCACACCCGTCCTGACACCCATCCTCACATTGTCCTCACACTGTCCTCACACCCGTCCTGACACCCATCCTCACACCCTCCTCACACTGTCCTCACACCCGTCCTGACACCCATCCTCACATCGTCCTCACACTGTCCTCACACCGTCCTCACACCTGTCCTGACACCGTCCTCACACCATCTTCACACCATCCTGACACTGTCCTCACACCATCCTCACACCCGTCCTGACACCCATCCTCACATCGTCCTCACACTGTCCTCACACCGTCCTCACACCCGTCCTGACACCATCCTCACACCATCTTCACACCATCCTGACACTGTCCTCACACCATCCTGACACTCTCCTCACACTGTCCTCACACCTGTCCTGACACCCATCCTCACATCGTCCTCACACTGTCCTCGCACCATTCCTCACACTGTCCTGACACCGTCCTCACACCATCCTGACACTGTCCTCACACCATCCTGACACTCTCCTCACACTTGTCCTCACACCATCCTCACACCCGTCCTGATACCATCCTGACACCGTCCTGACACTGGTCCTGACACTGTTCCGATGCCCGTCCTCACACTGGTCCTGACACCGTCCTCACACCATCTCTACACCTGTCCTGACACCGTCCTCACACCCATCCTGACACCGTCCTGACGCCCTTCCTGATTCTGGTGCTGATACCATCCTGATACTGGTCCTGACACTGGTTCTGGGCACCTGGGGCTCTAAGCAACTGGTAGTGGCTCAGCTCCTCCGGTTCTCCTCTCTGGGCATGGTCACCCCTATATTTTCCCTCCGGTTCTCCTCTTTGGGCAGGGTCACCCCTGTATTTTCCCTCCATGTTCTCCTCTTTGGGCAGGGTCACCCCTGTATTTCCCCTCATTTTGGGCAGGGTCACCCCTGTGTTTTCCCTCCGTGTTCTCCTCTTTGGGCAGGGTCATCCCTGTGTTTCCCCTCAGTGTCCTCTTTAGGCAAGGTCACCCCTGTGTTTTCCCTCAGTGTTCTCTTTAGGCAAGGTCACCCCTGTATTTTCCCTCTGTGTTCTCCTCTTTGGGCAGGGTCACCCCTGTGTTTCCCCTCAGTGTCCTCTTTAGGCAAGGTCACCCCTGTGTTTCCCCTCAGTGTCCTCTTTAGGCAAGGTCACCCCTGTATTTTCCCTCTGTGTTCTCCTCTTTGGGCAAGGTCACCCCTGTGTTTCCCCTCATTTTGGGCAGGGTCACCCCTGTGTTTTCCCTCCATGTCCTCTTTGGGCAGGATCACCCCTGTATCCCCCTCAGTGTCTCCCTCCTATCGCTGCCTGCAGGTCACACAGGTCATTTTTCACATGGTGTCTACTGAACAGCATTGTCACCTTGACTCCCTCTCTCTCTCCCTTCCTCCCTTTCTGAGTTTGAATCTGGTCTCCCACACTTCATGGTCAGAAGCAGAATTTGGACTTTTTTTTCTCCTTTTAAACGACAGTGATCTTAACCCAAGTTTTCAGCTTGGGTTGCATTTTCATTGGAATAAAATTCTACTGAAAGTGTAAAGAAAACATATAGGTGCAAGCTATTTTGTGTTTCTCCCTGAAACCGAAGTCTACAGAAATTACCAACCAAGTGAGACTGGAAATAGTTGTTCACTAAACACTTAAAAATAGACTTAAGTTTCATTGGACTCTGGTGGCTCACACCTGTCATCCTAGGTACTCAGGAAGTTGATCTCTGAGGACCACAGTTCAAAGCCACTGACTTACCTCTAATTAGCCACCACAAACACCATAAAAGAAGTGGAGCTGTGGCTCAAGTGGTAGAGTGCTAGCCTTGAGCAAGAACAGAAGCTCAGGGACAGTGCCCAGCCTGTTGAATTCAAGTCCCAGGACCAGCACCAAAACAACAAAATCCTCCCAACCTCCCGCCCCCCATATCTATGAAACATGATCATTTTAAACTCCACTTAAGATTCTAATGTGTTTTTAGATGGAAATGAATTTTCTAAATTTACCACTCCTGTTTGAAATTTAAATTGTAAAAACATTTTTTAAAGGTTCACAGATTTTGGCAAGCCAGATTAAATTTATAATAAATTAAGTCACAAACCTTTTACATAACAATTCAGAAATTTCCAGGATATTTTAACTTCAGTGGTTGAGGGATGTAAGAGACGGGGTCTTTTTTTTTTTTCCATCTTAATTTTTTTTTATTCAGCATGGCGTTAGTATGTGGAAATGCTAATTGGCAAAGCTCTGGATTTTGAAAGGTAGATGTGGGTCACGCCTAGACTTACTTTCTGAGTCTAAATGTTGGAAATTACTTTATCTTCCTAAGCTATCAGTCCCCCATTCACAAAGGAGACAGTGTTACTTCTCGGCCATTCTTTACTACCCCTAGGAAATCCTCCATTGAGAGGGAAATGTGGCCAGCCAAAGGTAGTCAGAAACTCCATTACACTGGCCACCGCGGCAGCACTGGGCTTGGCACCCGACCTAGCTGGTCCAGTCAGAAGTACTCATTGTTTTTGTGGGCACTTACTGGAAAATTCCTTCAATTCTTCCTACTGGAAGCAGAAACAAGAAAGGACATGCAGTTGCAGCTGCAGCCGCTCCCCCAGCAGCCCAGGGTGAGCGCCTGAAGCTGTGCGCCACCACGTGAACCTTAGAAAGAGGATTATACAGGAAATAGCAGGGCTGGGATTTGGACCAAGTCCAAGCTGGATATGTAGTTTGAGCCCTGTGGCTAGCCCAACTCTTAATCTACCCCCTTATCTGCATCAGCTGGTTTTCTGTTACTTCCAATAGGAAGTGTCTGAATGAAAAATAGGACCACCTTAGGACAGGCGTGAGATAAGAAGCAGATATCACATGTGAACTGCTTAGTACTGTGCCTGGTAGTCTTTAAGGTAGTTCTCTTGAATGTCACAAAGTTCCAAAAGTACAGTACAAGTTCTTCCATTGTCATGTTTTCTTTTTCTTTCTTTTTTTTTTTTTTTTTGGGTCCGGTCGTGGGGCCTGAACTCTGGGCCTGGGCGCTGTCCCTCAGCTCTTCAGCTCAAGGCTAGCGCTCTACCACTGGAGCCACAGCGCCACTTCCGGCTTTTTTCTTTTTGCTTATGTGGTGCTGAGGAATCGAACCCAGGGCCTCAAGTATGCAAGGCAAGCGCTCTACCACTGAGCCACCTTCCCAGCCCCATTGTCATGTTTTCTATCAACTAGGCACAGTTTTGTTTTTGTTGGAAAAATGGACCCTTGTAATAATTACTTTGTGATTCTTGACAAAAGCACAGTTGACATACATAGGTGATATTTGAAGAAGATAATAAGCAATGCGTTATTCATCCTTACTCAAGATTATGTTCTGTTGCACAAAGTAGGACAAGTACAGAATTCTTGCATAGGGGCTTATTAACATATATAATCTACTTGTTCTGCTCCCAAGACTATGTTGTTGGACATACATTTTATTTATTTATTTAATTTTGTTGGTCATGGGGCTTGAACTCTGGGCCTAAGCGCTGTCCCTCAGCTCTTCAGCTCAAAGCTAGCGCTCTACCACTTGAGCCACAGCGCCACTCTGGTTTTCTGGAGAAAAGAGTTTCATGGATTTTCCTGCCCAGGCTGGCTTTAAACTGTGATCTCAGATCTCAGCCTTGCAGATAACAAAGGATTACAGGTGTGAGCCACCGGCACCCAACTAAATACATTTTAATGTTATGCCTTAAGTCTGTTTTTAAGTTGATCCTGAGAAACGGCACATGCAGAGAGCATGTTTGCGTCATATGAAAGCATCATGAACCACATTCTCTAGGGTGCTGTTCAGGATCTTGGGTTGGCACTCAAATGATTATTTAAGAAACTGAAAAATATTAATTACACTGTGCTAGGAGTGGAAGAACTGGATAGGATAGAAGACAACTGCATATGCATAGGTGTGAAGAGGTTTGACTGCCATGCTTAGTTGTGAAGAGCGTGCAGGTGCCTGCAATGAGCAAGGTGACTTCTGCACTTTACAGTGCCTGCGAAAGACCCTGCTGGGTGGGTGCTGCACTTAACGGTGTGTCACAGACCAGTGTGGTAGAAAGCTTGTGCACATCACACACAGCAGCCCAAAATGGGACTGGGAGGCATTGCAGTACTAATCTTACACTCTTGTCTGTGTTGAAGGGAAACTGTTCATGCACTGGAACTGGTAGCTGTCAATTATTTCCTGGCTGAGGATAGGGTTTTTACACATGACACAAGAGACTAGTTCCTGGGTTACCAGTATTTGAAGTGTGTGGTTTCTTTGCGTATCTAGGGTAAGCCTGATGCTGCCCATCCATGTAGTTCTCTAACCTGGGGAGGCCTAGGAGGGTCAGGGTTCCAAGGTCAACATTCTCTTCCTTGTGTATCTGACATCTGCAGTCACTTTTCTCCTTTGTTATCTGCAAAATGCAAATGCTCCTCAAATTGCAATGGTTGGACTTAGCATTTTGTGACTTTATGATGAATTTATCAAGGTATTAAATGTACATTCAGCTTCTGATACTTTAAACTTACAATGGCTTATCAAAAAGTAGCCGTATTGTAATTCAAGAACATCTGCATGATTCATTTTCTATTTTTACCTGGTCTAACACAGTTCTTGACACTGAACACAAACTGTGATGTAGGATCTGATGATATTGAGTTAGCTCTCAGTTTTGACCTTCACTACAGCCTCTTTGGCCTTCAAATTATTTCTCTAAATTTAGTATTACTTTTAAATTTCTATTAGTACTTTCATAGTTAACATCAACTTCTACGGCTAAACTCATCCCTGCCCATATTCTATTTCCCAGTAACGCCAGGTCCTTTCCTGTAGTGTGTGGTGTATGGCTCTAGCAATGACCTCTGAGCCTTCAGCAGATTTGGGTTAGCAGTGGGATTTGTGAAATGGTGTCTTTTCATAGAGAGTATATGTTAGTTTGTTTTATACCTAATAAGGTAATGAAAAGGTAGGGAACTATTGGCAAAATGTTGCAGTTTGTTCTAACAAGTGGAGGATGATTACCACTTTCTTGTTCAAATTAAACACTAGTGGAGAAACAATGAGCCAGAGAAGAGAGTTCTTCATTTGTGATTTAAAGGTTTGTTGTAACAAATAGGGGTCCTTAAAAACCTGTTTTCTGACTAGAGAAAGGATAAGATTCGTTCTTGGTGGCTGAATGCAGCATTATTGAGAGCTAATTTGTCACTTTGGTAAAGAATGTATTTCGCTGTAATCTGCCTCTGAGATGACAGTGATCTTCTGCATCCTGACCTCATGCTGACCACCAGTGCCAGACATTTAAAACACTACCTTAGGTTTTCATGTGTGTTCATGTACATCACCTTTGATGTGGGTTTGATTTGAACATTGGTGATTTTTCCACCCTCATTGAAAATTGAGAAAGAAGGGTAAAATCATTGTGACTGCCAGGTTACTGGTACAAACAGCAGTTACGTATATTGGTTTCTGACACTGGAGCTAATGCTTTATTTCTCTAATACACTATCTGTGTGCTCCACAATGTTCAAGGTATCAAGATCTGTTTTTTTTTAATTGGACCCAGATAAGTATTTTTAAATAGATTTGATTTAATAATTTTACACAAAACACTAACCCTTTTGTTGGAACAATTTTTCTATTATTTGTACAACATCAATACATTCTCATTGACTTTCTTATTAACATTCTTCCTCCCAAATTAGACATGTGTATTGGGAGGTAGCATCTGAGGTCAACAGGCTGTTGGCATGAGGTCTGATGCTCTTCAGCTGGGATCTGTGCTTGTTTGAAGTTTGCAGAAGCTGGGGGTTGGGGCCTCAGTGTCCTCTGGTGCCTTTTATTAGTCACTTCTTTGTTGCTGGGTTTCTCCTGAAACTTCTTAGATGGACTTTGTGTGTTCAGCACTTGAGCTATGACCTAGTACTATACTTGGCTTTCTCTCTAATTGGGAAGTGGGACAGAGGACCCAGGAACTGGACAGTGCTAACTGCATCTTGGTGTCTTGACCATCTTGGTTTATCTAGGCTGTTCATGTCTTGTCCCTTTCCAAGCCTGGGCATTGCCCATTTGTGTATGTGTTTCCCAGTGTTTCTATGTGTATGTAAGTATCTATTGTTACGATAGTGCTGCATCTACTGTCCTGCCTCCGGCCCAGTGGCTTCCCAGTAAGAGTCACTTGATGTGGTCTACCTCTAGGCAGGTTTCTCTAGTTGGCTTGTCTGGAGGTTGTGTTAGTCTTTTCTGGGATGAACAGGTAGGTAATTTACTGAAAAAGAAGTCCCCAAACGCTCACATTCCAGTGGTGCCAGAGTACTGCTGGCCTTTGGGGCTGGCCTTGGCTGGGGTGCTGGGGTAACCAGCAACCCTCCAGGAGCTGTTCCCTGTCACCAGCTGGCTCTGGTGTGCTCATCTGGGTGTGAGCAGAACCAGGCACCATGTTCAGGCTCATCCGGGTGTGAGCCTCGTAAGCAGGTATGCTCATCCTGTGTGAGCAGAGCCAGACCTTGTGTGCAGGCCTGCACATCTACAGACATGTCTCTGATCATCTTCCAGCCAGAGTGGGAGGGAATGCAGAGTTGCCTGCTGCTATGCATGCAGGCTGGAGGGCTGAGGAGCTGGGGCCATGGTCACCTACGTGTGACACGCTGTCCTCATGTCACCAGCTTGGCCCAGCCGCATGGCTGGCTGTGTGTGGAAAAATAAAATTCGTTGAATATAAAATGAAGACAGCTCCTTGGATGAAACACTTGTATGAAACATACTCCACCACCTTGCGAGCGAGGTCCTTGCCCGTGAGGCTGGAGTATATGAATTCAGAGGTAACATACTGAAAGTGAGAACACCTACTTTTTTTTTTTTTTTGGTTTGTCATGGGGCCTGAACTCTAGGCCTAGGCACTGAGGGCTAGTGCTCTACCACTTGAGCTATAGCACCACTTCTGGCATTTTCTGCTTATGTGGTGCTGAGGAATTGAACCCAGGGCCTCATGCATGCAAAGCAAGCACTCTACCACTGAGCCACCTTCCCAGCCCTACTTTTTTTTTTTTTTTTAACAGTTTACATATCTGTTTTCTCCAGAGCACAAAGAAAAAGTGGGATGTTAATGTATTGTGGAAATTTTAAATATTGCAGGTGGCTCTAATTCATACAGTATTTCTTTTCATAATTACTTAAATCCTTTAGAGGATTTCTCCCATGAAAATAAGTCATTTTTTTTAGATTGGATTCAATTTCTTAGTTATGGGCGTTAGGTGGCAATAGTCTTACTGGTAAGTTATATTCCTATTCCTATTCAATTTTGTTACAAAACTAGTCTATCCCTTTGTTACCCTTAAAATGAATCATGTAGATGTTTTTAGACTATATACAAGTACAGCAGGGGTGTGGACTTTTTAAAGATACTATCATGCAATGTATGCACATATACTGTGAGCAGGGAGCAGTTGAGTACTGACCCAGTTATGCCAGCACCCTGCTATAATTACTCTGAAAGTCTTTATCATTCTGAAAACACTTATTTAATAGGAGAATAAACACTACATCAGGACAAATGTGTTAACAACTTTCATTGGGCTAAGCCTTCATTAATAGAAAAATAATCAGTGAAAAGATAAATAATACACAAAGTATTCTCTTTGTCTTGAAAATTATTCTGTAATCCTTCATGACTTGGGTTTGGAGTATTTTATGTATGTCCATTCTTACATATTCCCACCATAACCAATTTAGGGATGTTGAAGGCCAAATTCATGTGTTATTCATTAAGCTAGAATTTATCTAGCACCTATTTTATGAAAGATCTCTGTTGAGAACGATAGCAGCAGCAAAGTTGAACCAGTAAGGAGCTCTGCCTTCATGGAGTATATAATGGAGTGGGAAAAGAATGAGCTCATGGATGACTGAAGTGGGTGCCAGGAAGTGAGCATGCAGTGAGCTCGGAGGATTGGGAGAAGAGAAATGGCCACTGGCTTTGGAGGTAAGAGTTGAAAACCAGACGCCTTAGAGGGAAAACCGGGCAGTGGTTGTCGAAAGAGATCAAGACATGATAGAATGTGGGGGCAGTGTCTGAAGGGGCCGTGAAGCTCACAGGAGTCAGGCTCTGGAACCTCAGAAGACAGATGGGCTCTAGATGGGGTGGGAGGGGCGGAAGAGGACATGCTTAAGAGAGCAGTAGGGCCCATTCCCATGGGTGAAGAAGTTCTGCTGATGAATACCATTTAGTGGGAAATGAGCCCTGAGAGGGTTCAGGCCATGCGGAAGAGCTTGTAGGTGTAGGATCTGGGGTGTAGAGACTGAGCTGCTGGCAGACAAGATGCTCTTCCTAGAAACCCATCCCTGTGGGGTGGGAAGGAGCATGGGTCCCAGGTAAGCATGCCCCATTTGTGTGGCTGCAGGCCTGTGGGTCCAAGGTGTACGGGCTTAGGTGTCTGGGCTCCAAGTGTGTGGCCCTAGCCTGTCACTGTCAGCCTTGCAGGCCCCGAGTGTGTGTGTGCCTTGGGGATGAGGGCTCTGGGTATATGGCGCCATGGAGATGTGAGCCTGAGTATGTGATTCTCAGTGTGCAGACCCTGGTGGGTGGTCGTGGTTGTGAGTCTGAGTGTGTGATTCTCAGGGTGCAGACCCTGGTGGGTGGTCGTGGGTGTGAGCCTGAGTGTGTGATTCTCAGTGTGCAGACCCTGTTGGTTGGCCCAGGTGTGAGCCTGAGTGTGTGATTCTCAGTGTGCAGACCCTGGTGGGTGGTCGTGGGTGTGAGTCTGAGTGTGTGATTCTCAGGGTGCAGACCCTGGTGGATGGGCCTGGGTGTGAGCCTGAGTGTGTGATTCTCAGTGTGCAGATCCTGTTGGTTGGCCCTGGGTGTGAGCCTGAGTGTGTGATTCTCAGTGTGCAGACCCTGGTGGGTGGTCGTGGGTGTGAGTCTGAGTGTGTGATTCTCAGGGTGCAGACCCTGGTGGATGGGCCTGGGTGTGAGCCTGAGTGTGTGATTCTCAGTGTGCAGACCCTGGTGGGTGGGCCTGGGTGTGAGCCTGAGTGTGTGATTCTCAGTGTGCAGACCCTGGTGGGTGGTCGTGGGTGTGAGTCTGAGTGTGTGATTCTCAGTGTGCAGACCCTGGTGGGTGGTCGTGGGTGTGAGTCTGAGTGTGTGATTCTCAGTGTGCAGACCCTGGTGGGTGGCCCCAGGTATGCTGTCTTGGTGTTGGAAGGAGAGGCTTCAAGGTGAGCTTAGACTCTAGATGTCTGCAGTTTGAAGGATGTATGTTTTGTTATAGTGCCTTCTTGGATTGTCTTGAAAAGTATCGCAGTTGGGCTAAGAGTGTTTTAGACTACTATGAAAGCATTTCAGTCACAACCATGGAAGTGCACATTTGCAACTTCTACAATGTAAGGATCACTAAGCAAAGCCAGGTTAGTGTCTTTAGCCTCTGCTAAAGTTTCTGCCAACAAATGGCTTCTCTTACATTTAATCTCTTTGTCATTCATTGTCACAGAACACACAGAGGCCATGAGCTTTATGCCCAGTTTGCTATTTCCCTATTTTCGTTTGTGATTAAAATTTTACAAGCTGTAGTTCCCAATTATTATGCACCTTGAAAACCACCATGACACAGATTCAAGGACTTGAGGAAGCTTGCAGCTTGCAGTCTACAGTTCCGTTTTAGACTTACTGACTTTCAGATGCTGGCACAATAGTGGAATCCAAAAGTAATTGTTTGTTTTGAAATTGTAAGAAGAAATTCTCATTGAATCCAAAGTAATTTTTGCCTGTTTTGAGTGTGTCAGTCTTGGGGTCTGAACTCAGGGCTTGGGTACTTGTCTCTGAGCTGCTTTTACTCAAGGGTCACGCTTTCCACTTGGACCACAGCTCTACTTGTTGCTGTTGTTGTTGTTTGCTAGCTTATTGGAGATAAGAGTGTCACAGACTTTCTTGTCTGGCTATAAACCACAATCCTCAAATCTCAGCCTCCTAAGTGGCTAGGATACAGGCATGAGCTACTAGTGTCTGGCTTTTGCCTGTTTTCTTAATTGAGGTATTTCTATCATGCAGCTCAGATACCAGTCTGTAGTAGGTACCCAGAGTGTACCTACTACAGATTTGAAGAGCTAAAAATAAGAGAATTTTTGTTCTCTTTTATTCAGGAAAGATTCTGAAATAAAAGATCAGTCCATCAATTTTTGGACTATTACCTTAATTCATATGTTTATTAGAATAAACGGTAGTCAGAATAGTGTAGTTATTTTCTGTTACTTCCTGCTTTTGGCTGGTTAATTGGAAATAAGAGTTTCTCAGGTTTATCTTTCTGGGCTGGCTCTGAAATAAGTTTCTTAGATCTCACTCAGCCGCGGGAAAAGCTGGGATTAGAGGCATAAGCCACTAGCACCGGGTTAGAGCTTGGATTTTAAAAGTAAAAAGTAGGTTTATAATCAAGCTCCCTCACTCACAAGATGTGTATAGGCTCTGGGAAGTTATTTAACCTTCCTTTTGCCTCAGATTCCTCATCTGGGAAATGGGGAAAAAATCTGCTTTGCAAGATTTTTGCAGGGATTAATTTAGATAACATGTAGGGAACTCAGTTGGAGTCCTGGCAAGCAAGAGCAGCATTTGCTGGCGATGGTGTTACAGTGTGACAGACAGTCCAGAAACAGAGCTTCTGTGCCAACTGTGTCTGATGCTGTTCCCTATGGTCAAAGTTCATGAGGAGTGAAGTATTGTGTGGTCTCATAACAAGGTGAGTTTCCAGAGCTGGGTGTGGTGTAGTCAGCGGGCATAGATAGACCATTGATGGTTTCCAACTGGGAAAACAACAGTCAATTCACATGCTCTGTTCAACTTAACCTTTGCAGGGAGCTCTGTATGCAACCAATTAAAACCACAGTTCTTTGAACGATAGGAATTTCAGAACTTGTGGTATGCAAGTTTTATTTATGTCTTTTCCTTATTATTTGAAGCTCCCTGTTTGAGAATGTAAAAAGTTCTATCATTTCAGACATCAGAATTAGCATTGAAAACATGGGATTCTTTATCTAAGTTGATGAAAGTAATTTATTGTTTGCTATGTCAAATACAGCATGCTATTTGTCACATTGTGGTCTGTGTATCTTTCTAGAAGCTTTTGACTTTGATCTAAGTCAAAGTACAATCAGTAGCACAGATGACAGCACTAAAAAAACCCCAAACCCCCAATGATGTGCATTGTCATTCAGAGACTCTAAACCAACAAGTACAGAGGCACAGAGTAAAGCCACCTGACTTTAAAGAGGCTTGTGTGTTCTTGCGAGAGCCAGACCTCTGCCTCTCTGAGCAGAGACAAAGGTGTGGAACAATTTATTAGTTAAAGATTGGGTTTGCTATGTACAATCAAAAGGCACCTCTTCAAGGCCAGATCCTGGTCCTCGCCTGTATTTTTAGGTAAACAGTCTCATTTAAAAGACTTGCAGAGCTGGGCTCCCAGCACATAAAAGAGGCTTTCTTAAACTGTCATCAGAGTGGATTTTAGAACGTGCTTTTAATACTTACAAGGTTGATGTTTGCCTTTTAAAAAATGCTATTTGAGATAGCTTTTTATTTAACTTTCACCCCAACGTGCCTTTTACCTGATTCGTGGCAGCATTAAGGAAACTCACCTTGTTGTAAGACCAGACAAAGATTTAGAAAAATGTTGCACAATGTGACCTTTTAAAAGTCAAGGCTTAAAAAAAAATCCTTGTTTAAACACCATAAAAACTGGTTGAAAAACAAAGGCATATAATCTTAATCTGAACATTCGGTCTCAGATTCTTTTTATTGCTCTGGGGTTGATTATTCTGTGAGATAAATAGTTTCTTAGGAGTTTGTTCTACTTTTATTTCCTTTCTAGTTTTTGACAAACTATGTCTTAGGTTAATAAAAAACAAGTCAAGATGATCATTGAATGCACCTAAATCTGAATCTTTTAGATTCTATCAAACATAGATAGTGACTAGTTTGCATTTGTAGAGTGAATAGCAAGAACTTCAAGCTTTTATATTAAAACATTATTATTATTAACACTATGTAAAATATTGCATCGTAGGGATGTAGTGTAATTTAGCATTCCTTTATTTGCTGGCATTTCGTTTGTTTCACATTTTACAGTAATCTGTGGATTTCTGTTTATGCATCTAGTGTCTTTTAAGTGGTGCTGTGTAACCCTTGCTGCTTGGGAGGCTAAGATCAGGAGAACAGGCTTTAAGGAGCCGGGCGGTGGTGTGCACAGCTGTCCCAGCTGAGGGTGGGTACAATGGTTGGGCACTGTGGGTGCCCGTCATCCCCAGCTGCTATAGGAAGCACAAGTAGAACTGCAGCCCAGGCTGCCACCTCGAAAGTAACCAACTGAAGACGTGGCTGGTGCTGCGGCTAAAGTAGTAGACCCTCTATTACAGACACATAGGTCCTGAGTTCGATCCCCACAATCGCTCTCCCCAAGTTAATTATATTGATGTAAAAATACATACTTTTTAAAAACGTGCAGTTAATGAAGATCACCCAGATCAAGCTTTGCAACACATCCATCATCACATCACAGAAAAGTTCCCATGAGTTCCTTTGCAGTTTGTCCCTTTACTCCCCCTCAGGGTGATAAGCTCACCCAATTGTCCTGCTTCTTGCCTATTCCAGTGAATTATGATCATGAATCACACATTCTCCCTTGGCATAGTGCATTAGAAAGTCATGTGTAGCCAAAGCTGCTTTGAATGGCCAAGATATATGCTATCAGGGGATATAACTCATTTTGTTTAACCTTTTACTGGTTGATGGACATTTCAGTTGCTTCTACTTTTTGGTAACTGAATAATCCACCAAACATGTACAGGTTTTTGTGTGAGATAAAATTTGTGTTTTTCTTGGGTAAATACATGAGTAGGTTTGTTTGGTCGTAAGCTAAGTGTGTCCATTGGTAAGACGCATCTTATGAAGTGAGTTCTAGGTGCTTTGCATCTTTTCAGTATGGGATCCCGTCAGCCCCGCCCCACACCTACAGCCTGATCACCTAATCATGGGTGGGGTGCAGTGCCACTGCGGTTTGCATTTCCTGTGGAGAATACAACTGAGGGTCTTCCCTTGATTTCTCTGCCTGCCAT
The DNA here is from genome assembly GCF_019054845.1 of Dipodomys spectabilis. NCBI lineage: Eukaryota > Metazoa > Chordata > Mammalia > Rodentia > Heteromyidae > Dipodomys > Dipodomys spectabilis. The sequence continues at coordinate 131,678 of NW_024871323.1, read as the reverse complement.
ATTCTCTCTTTGGGGACATGCTTGTTCAGTTCTTTTGCCCATTTGTAAACAATGATGTGTTTTCTGGAAACAAGGTCTTTTTTGGATAGTTGGATAAGTGATTGGTAAATATTTTTCTCTTCTGTAGTATATCTTTCTGCTTCTTAAAAAATGGTGTCTGTTGTGGAACAAACATTTGCAATTTTGATGAGATTAATTTATCAGTTTTTGTTTTCATAGGATGTGATTTTAGTGTCACATCTAAGAAATCTTGACTCCAGTACATAAAGGCTTTTCCCTGACATGTACAAGTTTTGTTTTGTTTTTGGTTGGTCATGGAGCTTGAACTCTGGGCTTGGGCACTGTCTCTGCGCTCTTCAGGTCAAGGCGAGCTTGAGCCACAGCGCCACTTCCAGTTTTCGAGTGGTTTATTGGAGATAAGAGTCTCACAGACTTTCCTGCCCAGGCTGGCTTTGAACCTCGATCCTCAGATCTCAGCCTCCTGAGTAGCTAGGATTATAGGCATGAGCCACCGGCGCCCGGCTGACATGTACAAGTTTTATGGAGCAACTCTTTACATTTAGAGCCATGATGCATTTTGAATTAATCTTTGTAAAAGTTTGTGGTTTTCTTCAAGATTAGTTTCTTTGCATGTGGATACCCAGATATTGTAGCACTGTTTGTTGAAAAGAGCTTACTTAGCTGGGAGCCAGTGGCTCACACCTAAAATCCTAACTACTCGGGAGGCTTAGATCTGAGGATCACAGTTCAAAGCCAGCCTGGGCAGGAAACTCCGTGAGACTCTTCTCTCCAATAAACCACTAGAAAACTGGAAGTGATGCTGTGACTCAAGCGGTAGAGTGCTTGCCTTGAGCTGAAGAACTGAGGGACAGCGCCCAGGCCCAGAGTTCAAGCCCCACGACAACCTCCACCACTACCACCAACAAAAAACAGCTTACTTTACTCTCAATATGCTCTTGACTGTTTGTCAGAGATTAAGTGTCCACCATTACTGATTAAGTGCAGTCTACTTCTCTATTTCTGATCTGCATTCTGCTCCACTGACACCCCCTTTGCCAGTGCTGCCCGGACTGCTACAGTGGAATAGTCATTGTCCACCCTGGGGGTTTTGAGGCCTCCAGCTTTGCTTGGCTTTCTCACAGCTGTTGGACTACACGAGCCCCTTTGTCTTTGCATATCAGTTTTGAGGTCAGTGTGAATGTATGCACAGGAGTTCTTTAGGGGTTTTGGTTGGAATTGTATGCCATCTCAGTTTGTTTGGGGGAAACTTCCCCGTTTGTGAACGGTAATTGTTGATCAAGTGAGATCCTCCCTGCTTCTTTCATCAGGGTTTTACATTTCCCAAGAGGTATTTGGTTATGATTAGATATCACCTAGATACCTTCCTCACTGGATTTAAGGTTAGTTCTAGGTGTTTTTGTGATGCCCCTTAGCAGATTAAGGAAGACTCCTTCAGTCAAACTTTGTTGAACATTTTATTGTAATTGATGAGGAACTTTTAGTGTTCCTTCTATACCCATTTACAGGATCAGTTTGCTTCATTTTTCTCTGCTTACATGATGGACATATTGTTTTGCTTTTAGATGGTGACATCTCCTTGCATTCCTGAGGTATACCTTCCTGATCATGGTGGGGTATTCTTTTAGATATTGCTAGATTCAATCTGCTGGTATTTTGTGGAGGACTTTTTACATTGATCTTCATAGGGAATATTGAAGTGTGGTATTTCTGTGCTATGTCTGGGCTTCTGTGCTATGTTTGTCGAGTAGGATATTTCTTTCCTTGTATAGTTTATATATAGTGCAAGTATATAATATGTTAAGTATATTAATCTAAGGAATATTAAGGTAAAATACAACAATAATGATATATAGATATACTCATGATAAATGATACATGTGAAAATTTGTCCAGAAAACATGCTCTTGGCCTCCATTACCTTGCAGGAGCTGGAAGATGGCCAGCCTGGGCCCCTCCTCCGCCTCCCCCGCCTTCCCCTCTTCTTTTGTAGAGACTCCCCTAAAGAGTTTGTTTCCTTGCTTTTATTCATATAATTTTATTCTACATGTTTTTAAAACTCAACAATATATTTTCATTTTTCCATATTTTCAGCTTTATGCAATGAGTATCACACTATTACCTTCAATCATCTAGGACATTTTTTTTACCATGTTGCTGCTTGTAGTAGTAGGTCATTTATTATTATAATTATTATTATTGCTACACAATTTTTGCCATGGGATTTGTCAATCAGTTTGCTTTCTTATTTCAATGGATGTTCAGAGTCAATGGATGCTCAGAGTTTTCCTTTTTTTAAATTAGACTTAGGATTGTTATGGATATCTATATCTATCTATCTATCTATCTATCTATATAGTTGTTGTCATGGGGCTTGAATTCTGGGTCTATGCACTGTCCCTTAGCTCTTCAGCTCAACACTAGCACTTTACCACTTGAGCCACAGCACCACTTCTGGTTTTCTGATGGTTTATTGGAGATAAGAGTCTCAGGGACTTTCCTGCCTGGGCTGGCTTTGAACCACAATCCTCAGATCTCAGCCTCCTGAGTAGCTAGGATGACAGGCATGAACCACTGGCACCCAGCTTGCTATGAATATTTCTATACATGTTCTTTGATATGCACATGCTAGTCTTGGATACATGAAGTTACCAGGTAATACTGAGCTATGGTGATCCACACTTGTAATCCTGTCTAGTCAGGAGGAAAAGAATGGGAAGATTGTGGATCAAGGCCAGTCAGGGCAAAAAGTTTGGGAGACCTCTTTTCAACAGAAACAGCTGGGCATGATGTCAAGTATCTGTCATTCCAGCTCTGGTGGAAAATGTCAATAGGAGGACCACAGTCTAGGCTAGCCTAGGCAAAAAGCAAGACACTATGTCAAAAACAGCCAGAGCCATACATACATATATAAATACATACATACATACGTACATATGTACATACATACATAGGTGGGGGGAGAAGATGTGGCTCAATGGCAGAGCATTCACACTAGTCTGGGCAAAGCATTGAGTTCAAACCCCAGTCCAAAAACTCACTATTACCTAATGTATCTTACTCATGTGCAGGATGTTAGCAACTTACCTTCACTTTGCAATATTTCCCTGCTCTCAGGAGAGGTAAGAAGCTCATCAATTTTTTTTTTGGCTAGTCCTGGGACTTGAACTCTAGGCCTGGGAGCTGTTCCTGAGCTCCTTTTGTTCAAGGGTAGTGCTCTACCACTTGAGTCACAGCTCCTCCATGATTAATTGGAGATAAGAGTCTCACATCCTCAACAGGCTGGCCTCAAACTGTGATCCTCAGATTTTAGACTCCTGAATAGCTAGGATTACAGGTGTGAGCCACCGGTGCCCAGCCTCAGTAATTCTTGACTCTACTTTTTCATAAATTTTCAAATCAATCTGTATACTCAATAAAGAGCCTCACTTTTATGATTACACCTAGTCTTTTCTGACTTGGGGAGAACTTACCATTCATCATGGTATAATTCTTTTGTGCCTCTAGCATCTCTCTGTTTTTTTTTTTTTCTTTTTTGAAGGCTATTTAGATTGTGTTTCACTTTTTCTTTTCTATCCCTGATCAAGAAATGATATTGAGTAGACCTGGGGGCATATATCTGTAATCCTAGGGCTTGGGAGGCAGAAGTGGGATTGTGAATTTAAGCTTGTCTGGGCGACAGCAAGTCTGTGTCCCATAAAACAAATCCCCAAATGACACTAGTTGTTGTGTGTATGTATCATATCATCAGCTACTTTTGGTAAACTATACTTATGTTGAATAATATATGTGAATGTTCTTTCTGAGTCTCTGGACAGTTATATAATTTATAAATAATACAATTTTTTCTTTCCTAATTCTCATGCATATCTCTCCACCACTCTTTTCTATTCCCTTCTTTCCTTCCTCCCTTCCTCCCTCCCTCCCACTTTCCTTCCTTTCTTCCCCTCTCCCCTAGTATTTTTTGGGGGTGGGGCAGAACAGGCTTGATTTAAAAGCTTGTACTTAGCTTGTTCACTCAGCCCGCCCTCCTATCATTAGATTCATGCTCCCATCCCAGCTTTTTATTGTTATTTTGGAGATGGAGTATCATGGAGTTTTTTTTGTCTTTTTTGGTTGGTCGTGGGGCCTGAACTCTGGGTCTAGGTGCTGTCCCTCAGCTCTTCAGCTCAAGGCTAGGGCTCTACCACTTGAGCCACAGCGCCACTTCCGGCTTTTTCTGCTTAATGTGGTGCTGAGGAATCGAACCCAGGGCCTCATGCATGCAAGGCAAGCGCTCTACCACTGAGCCACCTCCCCAGCTTGTCATGAAGTTCTTTTGCCAGGGTAGCTTCACAAAAAAGCAATTCACAATTCTGTCTTCTGAGTAACTAAGATTACAGCTGTGATCCACCTGCAGCTGGCTATGTTTCCTCTCTCATAGTGAAACCTATGCATGCCACCTATCTAGTATGAACTAGCAAAGTGGCAGTGCTTTGTTTCTGATAGGAAAGAGCTAACTTTGTTGCTGTTGCTGCTGCTGCTGTAAGTGGTACTGGCGTGAGCTCAGGGTTTTTATGTGAGGCAGGTGCTCTACACTTGAGCTATGCTCTCAGTTCTGAGGAGGGAAAACTTGTAACGATGAAAACTGCGGTGGCGTTTGAAGTAGGATTTAGTAGATAGTCCTTTTCAGGTTAAGCATTTTTCTTCTGTTCCTGTTTTATTAGAGTCTTAGTGAAATGTTCTTGAAAGTTTGATGAAGGTCAGCTTTATAAATGACAGTGACCCTTTCTTAGTTGGAAAAACTACCAATTCAATGTCATTCATTATAAATCTGTCTGGTCTGTGTATTTTTTCTTGAGTCAGTTAAATTAATTATATTTTTCCAGCATTTTTTCAGTTTGTTCTAAAATTTCACACTTACAGGATTAAAGTTTAAAGTATTATCTTACTCTTGATAATACTTTTTCCTGAGGTGTCTCTGACGATGTCCCTCTTTCAAACGATTCTAATATTGGTGGCTTTTCCATTCTCTTTGAATTCTTGCTGAGTGTCTGTCTAAGAAAATCTTGTTTCGGAGATTTGTCAACTCTGTAATCACTTCAAAGAACAACGTTTGGCCTTTGATCCTCTTTATTGAATGTTTGTTTTTATTTCACTGATTTCTGCCTTTCTACTCTTCATTATTTTTCTTTTTTTATTTTGTGTTGTTCTTCCTTTGAGATGGATGCTACCTCATTTATTTTCAGTTTTTTTCTTTTGTAAAATATATATTGAAGGCTAAAACTTTTTCATTAATGATTACTTTTGGTGAATTCTACGAATGTGATATGTACTATTTTGTTCATTATGTTGTTTTGGGAGTACTAGAGTTTTAAATTCAGGGCTCATATTTGCTAGGCAGGCAGATGTGTAATGTTTTCTTTGTGACTCTTTTACCTGATTCTGTGGAAACCTTTAGAAATGAATTTTCTATCTTGTGAGATCAGCAAGGGATGCGGAGACACCTGGCGCCTGTGGTCTGCATGTAGCTGTGTTCTGAGAGGAGCAGGCAGGTCAAGAGAGAGCCAGGCAGCTCCCTGGTCAAGTGAGGGAGAAAGGGTCTCTGCAGGTCCCAGGTGCCTTCCTGGTATCCACAACAGAATTGCTTTTAAGTCATTTTGTTAAAGGATAAACAGTGTAATAAAGACACTATTGATGGATGATTGGACCAATAGCAGCATGGATTGTAACAGTGTGCAGTGTGGAATAGGAAAGCCGCTGAGTCTTGTGTGAATGCCAGAATAGCTTCCTGGACTGTGTACCCGAGCTGGATCTTTAGCCTTAAATTGAACACTGGTGCAGAGGCCTCCTACACCTGAAGATACGTCCCTACCCTGCAGGGTGCTGCCACATACCGGTGCTGTAATTGACTACAAATGGCTATTCTACCATTTTGTAATTGACTAAATGCTATTCGACCCTTCAAATTGGCTGCTTCAGAGAGGTGGAAAGCAGGGTGAATGGGTGAATTCCAGCAGTAGAGGCTGGCTGCACTCTTCTGCTTTGTGATGAGCTCCTGGTCAGAAGTAAGGCTAATGTGGGACTTCTGATGATGGAAAGAGATTCCATAATTCCTTGCATGATGATTCTGCTCAACACATCATGGATAGGGAAGACAAATCCCCTTTCAGGGTCCCCGTGCTTTTCAGAGGAGTCAGTCCACCCTGGGCTTGCAGGTGCACCATGTGGATGTCCTTTGGGACGTGGCTCTCCAAGGTCTGGACCCTGAAGAGGGCTCTACGTGATCTCTGATGGTACGGTGGTCGTATGGGCATCAGCACATCAGTCTGGTGAGTGGAGGCACGTGCTGCCAAGCCTCCAGTCTCACTGCTGTTGAAGCTGTGTTCCAGACATTGTGCAAAGAACTTTTGTCACGTTGTGCCCATATGCATCTCCGCAGGCCATAAGTAATCTCCAAATGAGGACCAAATGAGATTGTGGTTCTCTCTAGCCAGATTCAGCTATCCCGCATTCAGCCAAAATCACATGTCAAACTGTGCTGTAGGTTTGAAAGTATCCACTCCACAATTCATGTGCTGCTTATGTGACAGTACTGAGAAACAGGGGGTCCTTCAGAGGTCCTAATGCTCTCTCCTCTGTGAAGGTAATAGTGCTCTTCACAAAACTTCACAGGACAAGGCTGTTTTTTCCCTGTGTTTCTGCATACCTTGGGAGGATACAGTCAGGTTTCCTAGCACTCACCACTGCTTTGATCTGGACTTTCCTGTGAGAGAATAAATTTCTGTTTTTTATGAATTACCTAACTTCACATTTTCTTTTACAGTAGCACAACTGGGCTAAAACACCTGGAAAAGGTAATTGGAATATAAACATTAGGTTAAAAAACCCAGAGTACTAAATGAGAAGAAACATGGCTTAGTGCCTACTTTAGGAAGTATCTGTTGGTTTTGAGTTATCAAGAGAATCCTCACATATCTGACTTAGATCTATTAAGAAAAAGCTTTAGGTTTCTTACTTCTGCTTTTGTTCCATTTCTCCTTTTCGCTTTTCTTTCTCTTCATCCTGACCTGGAAGTGTCTGATTCAGGGTCATAAAGCTAAGCCTGTGTGGCTCCTTTCCAATAATTGAGCTGAAGCAGTAAGTACTACATCACTCTTCAAATATTCGTCTATTTTTTTTTACTATTCCTTTAGTGTCATTTTATTTATAATTATTTTTAAGAATTTTAAGTAGTTGTACAAAGAAGGTACTATATAATAAAGCAACTTATGCCTACAGTGCACCTTGACCAGTGCCGCCCCCTTCAACATTCTCACCCCCCTTTGGCCCACCCCTTCCCTTACTTTTCTTAATTTCGTGGTACACACAATGACTTACTGATTGCTCTCCATAGACTCTATACCAGTCACTTCATTTGTAACCATTTGCCTATGTTCTATCCCAATGTGTTTACTTATAGATTTATAGGCACATTCTATCTATCACAAATGAAAGAAAACATGCAACATTGGTTTCTCTGGTCTGGCTTACTTCAGTTACCAGAATTTTTTCCAAGTCTTTCCATATGAATGGTACAATATCATTCTCTACAATAGATGACTAAAATTCCATTTATATATATATATATATATATATATATATATGTATATATCACATTTTCTTTCTTTTTTTTTTTTTTTGTCAATCGTGGGGCTTGAACTCTGGGCTTGGGCACTGTCCCTGAGCTCTTCAGCTCAAGGCGAGAGCTCTACTGCTTGAGCCATATTGCCACTTCTGGTTTTCGAGTGGTTTATTGGAGATAAGAGTCTCATGGACTTTCCTGCCCGGGCTGGAAAGATCCTTAGATCTCAACCTCCTGTGTAGTTAGGATTACAGGCGTGAACCACCGGTGCCCGGCTACTTATACCACATTTTCTTGATCATCTATTGAGGGGCATCTGGGCTGATTCAATATCTTGGCTATGATTAATAGTGCTGCAATGAACTGATGGCTGATGGCTTTACTATATCCTCATTTTTAATCTTTTGGATAAATGCCCAGGAGTAGATCATAGGGTAGCTCTATGTTTAATTTTTTGACCAGCCTCCACACTGTTTTCCAGAGTGGCTGAACAAGCTTACATTCCCACTAACGAGGTCCCTTTTGGCTGCATCCTCACCAGCATTTGTTATCGTTAATTTTCTTTTCTAAATGTTTTTTTAAAATTATTGTAAAGATGCTGTACAGAGGGGTTATAGTTACATGAGTAAGGCAATGAATACATTTCTTGTCAAACTTTGTTACCACTCCTCTGTTTTTCTTCCTCTATCCCTTCCCTCCCCCCCTCAAGTGGTAGAGTTCATAGAATCTTGTGAGTATCATTGTTGCATTGGGTCATCCTTTGTCCTTGTTTCAGCATTTGTTATTCCCCTTCCCTTCCTCAAATCAGACAAATACACACGTAAGATTCAGGGTACGAGACAGTGATTGCCAGGCATAGACCAATGACAAAAGCAAAATGACATAAAGTAAAAAGAAAAAACTAGATACAGTACATTGATGATAACAAGGTCAACCACCTAAAACAAAAGACATGTTGTTTCCATGTCTTGGGGTTCATTTAATTAGCACCACTCTATATGGTCATATGTACATAGATGTTGAGCTACTATGATCCTCTGCTAGGACTGTCCTAGACATACACTAATTATTACAAATGAGGGAAACCATGTTAATTTTCTTGATGATGGCCATTCTAACTGGGGTGAGGTGAAATCTCAGTGTTGTTTTGATTAGCATTTCCTTTATGGCCAGAGGCGTGGAGCATTTCTTCATGTATCTTTTGGCCACTTTTACTTGTTCTTCTGAGAAGTCTCTCGAAGTCATTTATTATTATGACTAGCCTATTTATTATCTGGGTTGTTTTAAAAATTCTCTTTTATTTATTTTTAATGATCAATTAGCTGTACGAGGGGATTTCGTCTGGACATTTCTTTGTACCGTGTACCTTGATCTGACTCGCCCCTTTCCATCACTCCTCCATTCCAAAACAGTCTCACCCAGCTTCATTGTTCCGTGTGTCCCATATGCACTTTGACTTTCCTTCATCCTCCTCTTTCACTCCCCCCACAACTAGTACCTGCACCCTGGGGTGGACCTCTTTTACATTCCTGTCGTTCATTGTTTTAAAAGTGTCTGTTCCCCAGAGGTTCAGAAAGCACTACTTGTACAAGCATGTGGTTCAAGTCCCTGTAGCTTTTGCTCCATTCCTTCCTCTTCCTCTTCTTTCTCTTCCTCCTCATCTTTGTCCTCCTTTTCCTCCTCTCCCTCTTTCTCCCCTTTCTCCTCTTCTTCCTCCTCCTCCTTTTCCATATCCCCCTGAGGCCAGGTGAGGAGAACCCAGCTGCTGAGGGGCAAAGGTTAGGTGAGGAGCATAGTATACCCGCACTAGCCAAGATGCACCGGCTAGACTCCAGGCCTCACTGAGAACTGGGACTGACTGTAGCGAGTAGTCCTCCCAGGGCCTACATTGCAGACTATGTAGTGGGTGATCCTACTTTTAGAAGGATAGCAGCCAGAAGAGTTGAGAGAGGTATCTGTTCCTGATGGTCAGAGACTTACAGGAACTGTTGGAAGTGGACAAAGTCTGGCAGGAAATGTGCATTCAGGGTCTTAACCGAAAGCCCCTGCTTTGAGTTAATTTTTGTGTCTGGTAGGAGGTAAGGGCCACCTTTGCCTCTTGTGTGTGGATAGCTGGCTTCCTGAGCACCATTTTGGGGAGCTTGTCCTTTTCTCATCAGATGGCCGTGGAGGCCATGTTGAATCATTTCACCATGTATTTGAGGGCTTATTTCTGGGATGTCTTTTTGTTGTTGTTGTTTTGGTTGGTTGTGGGCCTGAACTCTGGGCCTGGGCTCTGTCCCTCAGCTCTTCAGCTCAAGGTTAACACTACACCACCTGAGCTACAGGGCCACTTCCTGGCTTGTCTTTTTTGTTCCGCTGGTTTAAATGGCTGTTTTTATGTAAACACCACACTACTCTGATTGCTTTAGTACTCTCATAAGTTTTGAAATCAAGCAAGTGACTTCTTCAGTCTCGGTCTTTTTCTAGATAGTTTGGCTGCTTGGGGACCGTGGAGATCCCACACGCATCTTAGGCTTGCATTCACTCCATTACTTTGAGTAATATTGATATCTTATCAGTATTGTGTCTTTCCCTCTGTAAATATGTCTTTTTTCTTCCCACACTGTTTGGTAGTTCTCAATATATACATCTTTTGTCTCTCTAGCTGAGTTCATTCCTAAGTATTTTAGTTGTTTTTACTTTAAAATTATTTATTTAGAAAGATGGCCACTGACCCAGGCCTTGGATTTGAGACCCTCCTGCCTCCACCTTCGGAGTGCTCAGGGCGCAGGTATGCACTTTCAAGCCTGTGGCTAAGCATTCTATTTTTGACGTTATTGTAAGTGGAGGTATTTGCTCAGTTTCTCATTTGGACTATTTATATAGGGCACAGCTGTCTTCTGACTATTCATTTACTATGATATATTTTTAATTCATTTATTAACTATGATATATTTTATACCCTGAAGAATAGTAGAGCTTCTAAACAAATGTAATCTCTTCAGCATAAGAGCTGGACAAAAGTCCTTTGGTTGTCTTCGTTCTTGAAAAAATTATATTTGTGTTATTTTTAAATAGTTGTACAAAGGTGCTACAAAGCAGCATGCCAAGGAATTCAACGGCTGGGTAGTATTGGGTGCATGTTGAAAAGGGGGTTCTCTGTGTGTGGGGGAGATAGGAAGGGATGGGAGGGGAAACAAAGGAGGAGGCAGCAATGCTTGATAAGAAATGCACTCATTACCTTGCCCATGTACTTGTAACCCCTCTGTACAGTATTTTCACAATAAAAAAAGTTATTTAAAAAATGGAGTCCTTTTACCCATAATCTTGAAGACTTAAGTCATTAGAAGTCTTTCTTAGAAATGAAAAGCATTCATAAATAGAAGGTCCTCATGGGTTGCTTCAAGATATATTAAACAAATGGACATCATATTCACAAATATATTAGCAGTACAAATGATCAGTAATGGTGTATGATATGGGAAAATATCTCTAGTGTGTAGAGAATCGCAAGAACATCTCCTCAGCTTAACTTTAACTGTAATGTCTGCAGTATTTCTGAAGGAGTTCCTCCTCCAATGCTGCTTTTTTTTTTGACAGTATATAGTTAAGCTGTGTGCTCCTCTCAAGCCAGTGACACATCTCAGCGTGGGACATATGCTGTCTGCTCACTGGGGAGGTTGGTGGGGTGCTCCTCTCAGCCTCATCTGCTAGTGACAGAAATGTAGAAGAAATAGTCACTCAGGTACTAAGGACTGGCTTTATAGTTCCTGCTTTATGGTGTTATTAACTCAGAGACACCATTACTTAAATGTAGTTTTTATTATTACAATTAAAGACTGATTTGATTTTATGAGATCATGTATTTTCATTTTATGGAAGTTTTATAGATAAATTCAATTTAAAATATTACTCTATGTTTAAAATAAAACACAAGCAAGCAGAGTATTAAAATTATACTGTACCACTCCTGCAAACGTGTTCTTAAAACTTTTGTGCAATTGATAACTTAGGAACAAACATTTCTTGATATTGCCATGTAATAACTAAAGAAAAGCAAAGTGGGCTGGGAATGTGGCTTAGTGGTACAGTGCCTTGCCTTGTATGCATGAAGCTCTGGGTTCGTGGGTTTGATTCCTCAGTAGCACATGAAAAGAAAAAGCCAGAAGTGGTGCTGTGGCTCAAGTGGGAGAGTCCTAACCTTGAGCACAGAGAGCCTCAAGGATAGCCCCCAGTCCCCCGAGGTCAAGCCCCAGGACTGGCTTGGCTTCCTCTGTGAAGTTACAAGTGGTTGTTGGTTAATTAAATATATCACATATATGGGCAGGGGCTGGAGTTCAGTAGTGGAGTGCTTGCCTACTATTCTCAAAGCCTTGAGTTCCAGTTATATGTACCATGGTTCCCCTTATTTATATCTATCTGTATTACCAATATGTCAATATTTATCTCCATATCTATCTTCTAATTATATCTATCTTACATCTCATTATATTATCACATCTAATTATATGTTTATTTATATATAACAAAATACTCATACATAAGTACAATACATATAAATAAGTATTTTATTGTTAGTACATTGCAGAGTTACAAAATTTGAGACTGGCCACTCAAGATGGCAGCTTATAGTCCTAGCATTTCAGGAAGACAACACTTTTAACAAAGGGATAGCAGACTTGTCATGCTGTTCTATAGGTACAGTTAGGGCTGTGGAAGTTCCCCTTTTTGCAGGTTTTTTTCCCCCTTTTCAAATGGGGAAAGAATGTGAAAGCATATTTGCACTAAATAATTAAGCTGTTGGTAAACACATCCCCTTTAAATGAGCTGATGGTAAGGACAAAGAAAGAACTTTGTTGGAATCACAAAGACAAACAAGCAGAGGTTAGAGCCTGTAACTCCCAAATGGAAAGACAGGTTTAATCACACAGGGCTATGCAATGAGTTGAGTTGAATGAGATTCTTATTCCCATTTATTTTAACCAAAGCTTGCACTTCTTTTTCTGTTTCTTGGGAGGGAAATATGTGTTGTATTTTTTTCTTTCCACCGTCAAATTAGCATAAAAATATTGCTACTCAGGGATTGAGGTTCCTTTCAAGGTGTATGTTCAGTGGTGACTGCCGCGGACACCTCTGTGTGGCTGCTGTCTTGGTAGCCCAGGCTGGAGATAATTCATCTCACTATGGCTCTGCTAAGTAGACAGGCTGATGGGTGCCTTTGGCTGGGCAGTGGGGCGGCCTGTTCCTTAACAGCCTCCTGTAGCTAGACATGGGCTTCTTGTAAGCCTGACGCAGGCACCCCTGCTCCTTCTCTCTGAACAAGTATTTTTGTTCCTGGGAAGGGAATACAAAATGCAAAGGAATTCTGAAAGAGGAGAAATGGTATAGAATATTGAGCCAACCTTTTAGTGGGTGTCACTGACGTTATCTTGTAAGGCATTCTACCTTTCAAAATACAAACTTTTGGATTTAGTCTAGCCAGGGTTGGAAGACAAGCCTGGGCATTGAGCTGATTTTCTATGCAGAGTATTTTTTTATAATTGTTATTATTTGTTTTTTAAGAAAATTACCTCAGGTTACTGAGTGATATTAAGGATTGAACTTATAGTTGAGCCACACATACAAGTTGAAAGAAATGACAGTGAGGAATTTTTTTTTTTTTTGGTCGGTCATGGGGCTGAACTCTGGGCCTGGGCACTGTCCCTCAGCTCTTCAGCTCAAGGCTAGTGCTTTACCACTTGAGCCACAGTGCCACTTCTGGCTTTATCTGCTATGTGGTGCTGAGGAATCGAACCCAGAGCCTCATGCATGCAAGGCAAGCGCTCTACCACTGAGCCACCTTCCCAGCCCCGACAGTGAGGAATTTTGAGAAACACTTTCCTTTCTCTCTCTCCCCTTTTCCTTTCCATCCTTTCCCTCCCCTTTTCTTTCCTTCCCTTCCCTTAAAAAAAATCAGTATACATTAATTAAACAAGGGCGTTTCATTGTATCTGTATACACATGTACAATATACATGGAACAAGTTCACTTCCTCTGTTAGACTCCTTACCCCTTTCACACTTCACCCTTGTCAAACAATATTTACTGTTTTATTATGTTATTTTCATATATATGTAATGGATTTCAACCCTATTCATTTCTCATACCCTCTCCCCCACACTAATTTTCCTCCAGAGGGTCTTCTATGTTCATGTCCCATTATTATTACTATTATAATTATTGTTACTTTTATTAATGTAATTCTGTATTTTTGCATGAATCACAACATGTGATATTTGCCTTTGGAATTTGGCTTATGTTGTTCAACATGATGATCTCCATTTCCATCCATTTTCCTAATGTCTTTTCTGCAGTGTATGTTTTGAGCTACTTTGGCAAAAATCATATGGCTTAGCTTTGTGGGTTTATTTCTGGGTCTTCTTTTCTGTTCCATTGGTCATTGTGTTTATTTTTGTGCCAATATCATACTGTTTTTGTTATGATGGTTCTGTAGATGGTTCTGTATGATGGTTCTGAAGTCTAGTGTTGTGACATTTCCAGCATTTTTCCTTTTATTCTTCTGTGTCTTTTATATTTCCATATACATATTATACAGACACATATTAGAGTTGATTTTTTTATTTTTGTAAAGAATAGGGCTTGGGATTTTGATGAGAATTATTCTGAATAAGTACATTGAATCTGGTAATAGAGCCATTTTTTAATATTCTGCTTGTCTATGAACATGGGAGGTCTTTTTTTATCTCCTAGTATCTTCTCTTTCTTCCTTCAAATTTATAATTTTTATTTTTAGGATTATTTTTTTCTTATTCAATTTCTTTTTCTCTTTTTGAGGCTACTGTGAATGTAATTATTTTCCTGACTTTTTTCTCAATGTGTTCAATTTTGGTACATGTAAAAGGTATGGATTTTTTAATATGTTAAATTGTGTTCTGCTACATTGCCAAAAGTGTTTATCAGGTCCAGTAGTTTTCTGGTGGGATCTTTAAGTGTTTTAAGTATAACAATTGAAAAATATGAATAATTTGACTTTTTGTTTTATTATTTAAATCCCTTTGGTTTCTTTTTCTTGGCTTATTGCTCTGGCTAGGAATTCCAGAACTATATTGGATAAGAATGGAGCAAGTGGGCACTCTTGTTTTTGGTTTTTACATCTATGTGCATTAGAGATTGATCTACAGTTTCCCTTGCTGACTGTTTCCCTGTCTGGTTTGGGGTAAGTGTAAATCTGGCTTCATAGAATGAGTTGAGTTGTCATCTCTCCTTTTCTCTATCTCATAAGTATTGTTGTTAGTTCTTCTTTAAAGGACTTGTAGAATTCAGCTGTGGATCCCTTGGGTCCTGGGTTTTTCACTATTTGGAGATTGTTTTGTTTTGTTTTGTTTTTTTGGTTGGGTCGTGGGTCTTGAACTCTGGGCCTGGCCGCTGTCCCTGAGCTCTTTAGCTCAAGGCCAGTGCTTTACCACTTGAGCCACAGTGCTACTTCTAGTTTTCTAGTGGTTAATTGGAGATAAGAGTCTCACAGACTTTGCTGCCCGGGGCTGGCAGTCTCCTGAGTAGCTAGGATTACAGGTGTGAGCCACCAGCGCCTGGCTATTTGGAGATTTTTTTTTTATTGTTGTTTTCATCTTATTGCTTGATAGATCTGTTTAAAAGATTTTTAATCCACTTGGCTTAATTTTTGTAAGTTAGGTTATCTTGGCATGCATCCATTTCTACTATATTTGCCAGTTTATTTGAGTAAAGGTTTGTGACATAGTCCCTCATAATGTTCTGGACTTCACTGTATTTGTTGTGGTATTCCTTTTTTTCAGCCCTAATTTTATTTATTTAGGTGATCTC
Source organism: Dipodomys spectabilis (assembly GCF_019054845.1). Taxonomy (NCBI): domain Eukaryota; kingdom Metazoa; phylum Chordata; class Mammalia; order Rodentia; family Heteromyidae; genus Dipodomys; species Dipodomys spectabilis. Next base: position 116,233 of record NW_024871323.1, on the reverse strand, counting down.
TTTTCTCCTTTTGGTCACAGTGGCAAGATTTATTTATTTGGTTTATCTTTAGAAGAAGCAACTTTTTGTCGATTCTTTGTACACCTTGTTTTGTATCTATTTTACTTAATTTTCCCTAGTTTTTATTATTTCTTTCTATATACTGTTTTTATGTTTGGTTTGCTCCTTTTCTAAGAATTGAGGGTGAATCATTAGAGTATCAATTTGAGGTCTCTCAGTTTTGTTGATATAGGCACTCATAGATATAAACTTTCTTCTTAGAACTGCCTTTACGGTGTCCCCTAGGTTCTGGTAGGTTGTGTTTTCATTTTCGTTGGATTCTAGGAACATTTAGATTTTCTTTCTTATCTCTTCGATGACCTACTCACCATTTGGCCATGAGTTTGAATTTTTTTGTTTTTGCTGTTTTAGCCTCTAATTTTATTCTTTTATAGTGTAACAGGGTATAGATGGTTATTTCAGTTTTCTTATATTTGCTGAAACTTGCTTTATAACTTAGTTTCCTCAACTCTAAAACCAGGAAAATAAGGTGAGCACTGTGGTAGGTACACGTGCTTGAATGGCATCTGCATCTGGTGTGACCCCTCAGAACTTGCTTCCTTGGGCTTGTGCACATTTCACTGGTACTGGACTTGATTTCCAGGGTCATTTCTTTCTTGCCTGTACATGGATGGGTGGCCTTTGTAGTCCTGCATTTTATCGACAGGTCTTGGATTCCTGCTGTAGGCAAAGGTTGTGGCTTTTTAGGCGTCTGGCACTGGGGGTCCAGTTCTTGCTCAGAGTTCTAAATCACTACTTTTAACTCTGGCTTCTCTTTTCATTCTTGGCCCCTTGTGTTTTCTTTTTTCATGGAGCTCAACTATGATTTTTTTGTTTGAACTCAGGACTGCTAGTCAGGCACTTTACTGCTTGAGCTAGAGCTATGACCCAGTTGTTTCCCACTGATTATTTTCGAGATAGGGTCTTGGTTTTTGCTCAGGGTGGCCTGCATCTTGATTCTTCTGTTTATGCTTTTGCCATACCTGGGCTATCTAGCTATTGCTTGAAATGGAATCTCAGGAACTTCTGTCTGGGCTGTCCTTGAACTGCAACTTCCCCTATTTGTTGTTGTTGTTGTTTTTTTTTTTTTTTTTGAGTCCAGTCATGGGCCTGAACTCTGAGCCTGGGGGCTGTCCCTCAGCTCTTCAGCTCAAGGCTAGCGCTCTACCACTTGAGCCACAGCGCCACTTCTGGCTTTTTTCTTTTTGCTTATGTGGTGCTGAGGAATTGAACCCAGGGCCTCAAGCATGCAAGGCAAGTGCTCTACCACTGAGCCACCTTCCCAGCCCACCTTCCCCTATTTGTAACTCCTGAAGTAGCTCAGCAATGTATTTATTGAACTCTGGGCCTGGGTGCTGTCCCTCAGCTTTTCAGCTCAAGGTGAGTGAGCGCTCTACCACTTGAGCCACAGCACCACTTCCAGTCTTCTGAGTGGTTCATTGGAGATAACAGTCTCACAGACTTTCCTGTCTGGGCTGGCTTTGATCCTCCGATTTCAGCCTCCTGAATAGCTGGGATTACAGGCATGAGCCACCAGTGCCAGGCTTTTTTTTTTTTTTTGTCAGCTTTGGGCCTGGAGACTATCCATGGCCTCCTTTTGCTCAAACCTAGTGCTCTACCACTTAAGCCACAGAGCTACTTCCAGCTTTTTCTTTTTTAATTTAAATTTTATTGCAAAGGTGATGTACAGAGGGGTTACAGTTCTATAAGTAAGGTAATGAGTAATTTCTTTTTGAACAGTGTTACCCCTCCCTCATTTTCTCCCACTCCCCTCCAAGTTGTAAAATTTATTTCTAATATAGTGTCTAGTGAGTGTCACTATTAAATTGGTTCACCCTTTGTCTCACTGTTCCTATGCTTCCCCTTCCCTTCCTGCTTTTTCTGTGATTAACTGGAGATAAGAATCTCATGGACTTTCCTGCCCTGGCTGGCTTCAAACCACAATTCTCCAAGCTCAGCCTTCTGAGTAGCTAGGATTACAGGTGTGAGCCACTAGTGCCTGCCTTCAGCAATGTATTTTTAAAATATTAGATTTAAACTAGCTTTTCTATGTGGTAGTGGCTGGAGAGATACTGTTTCCATTTGTTCATATTCTTGGAAATCAGCTGCAGTATTGAATTGCATCAGGGCTACCTTCAAGAACAGTTCTATTCTATTAAATAAATAATTCCCTTATAACTGGCCTGAAGTGAGTCTGGGCTTCAGACAAATCCATCCATACAGTTTATGCAATCTGTGCTTGTTGAGCTTTGGTGAGATTGTTGGCATTGGTGCTCATGTCCACTCTTCTGAGTGTAAACAGCTATATAGGGATGCGCCTTTATATACACGACTCTCCCTCAGGTGGAAGTGAGGCTGGAAGTTGGGCTGGGTTTTGATATTCATGGGTTTTATCCACTTTAACTTTTTAACTGTGTATGTTTTGTCTAAAAGTCTGATAATATCTATCTACATTTCTAAGGACCATTTTTAAAGTCATTAATTTTTTATGTAATCTCTCTGCTTGTGTGTATGTGTGTGTGTGTGTGTGTGCGTGTGCGTGTGCACGTGTGTGTGTTCATTCTGGAGCTTGAACTCAGGGCCTGGGCTCTGTCCTGATCTCTTTGTGCTCAAGGCTAGTACTTTACCACTTGAGCCACAGCTTTACCTCCAGCTTTTTGGTGGTTCATTGGAGATAAGAATCTCAGGGACTTTCCTGCCTGGGCTGGCTGGAGCCTCACTCTTCAGACCTCAGCCTCCTGAGTAGCTAGGATGACAGGCGTGAGCCACCAGCGCCTGGCTTCTGATTGCTTTCAAAACAGTTATTACATTAAAACCTACCAACTGCCCTATTTTTGAGACAGCATAATTGAATTTTGAAGGTGACTCAGGAATTCTTTGGGAAGAAATGAATAACTGCACCACGTACAACATTCCCGTATTAAGCAGTTTTAAGAAACATTTATTATTGGGGTAGCTACAATTTAAATCCTCTTCCCTTTTGTTTTGTTGAAATTTGTTAAAAGCTTACGTTATAAAAAAAAAGAAGCAACTGTCTTGCACTTTGGCCGACTGCCTAGATCTGTGTTAAATTGGATCTTATAAATATTCCATAAAGTCCTATGTAATGGTCTTGCTTTTTCCTGGCAGTTAGCCTATGTGCAGGGCATCTTAAATATTTATGCCGTTTTTGCAAAACTTGACAAAAACATTTCAGGCATTAATAGTTTTGTTAATAAATTACTCAGCACCAAAACAATACATTATTTAAGAAACTTCTTGAAACCAATCAGTCTGCTGTTTTGTTTCTGACACTTGGCAGGATATTGCTAGCCTATAGAAAATCAATTAGGCATAGCACTCCAAAGGGAAGCTTTAGAACTGCCAGCACAACGGTCCTGGGACGTCTCCACATGAAGGGGGACAGCCAGCAGAAACAAGGCTGTCGGCTTCATCTGAGGCATTCACTTAATACCCATCCTACTGGGCATTTTGTACTAGACGATTCCCTGCATGTCCAACCAGGACTGACATGGCAGCAATGTAAACTTATTTGTGGAGTAGTGATGAAAAAAACAGTATTTTCAAATTGCAGTACATTCTGCCTTTTCACATATTTGAAAATCCTCAACCCATGATGGCGTTAATTTGTGATTCTAAATTAATCCCTTTGGGGAAGACTGACATAAAGATGACCCTGCTGATGAGGCCGCATATTTTAAACCTCTTATAGCTCTGTAACTGGGACATTGATTTAAAATAAATGTTTAAGCTTTAAAATGATTTTTTGTAACTCCCCTTGTTCTCACCACTATGCCTACCCATGTGTCTCCGAGAGTCTCTTGGTATATGTTTGTCCTGGTTTGCTGGCTCCATGAAAGGCAAGGCACTTTCCTTAGCACATGGTTCAGTCTGCTGTATCGCAGCAGATGAGCATCTTGCTGTTGTACACTTATGCTTTAGTATGTTGTAAGTCTAAAATGTTGTTATGGTTTGGGCATGAAATGTCTTCCCAAAGCCTCCTGTGGCATGGTCTGTCAGCACTACTGAGAAGCAATGGGACCCTGAGGACACTGGCTCTATCAGTGGGTTAATAATCTGTTGATTAAGTCATAGCTGAACAGGCTGCTAGAAACTGGTCAGAGAAATGTGCTTACAGGTATATCATGTCCCTGCTCTCTTCCTGTATTCTCTCTCTCTCTCCCTTTCTGATTGGTGTGAGCTCTCTTGCACCATGATGTTTCGGTCTTGCTATCGGCCTAATAGCAATGAAGCCTCTGAATCCATGAGCCTAATGAACTCTTCCTCCTTAAAGCCATCTGTCTTAGGTTGTTTGTTACAGTGATGGAAAATCTGACTGAAACCATATTCTTTTCTATTTTTATAGTTTCTTACTCATTTCAAGTTTCTGGATCAATGTGATTGAGGAAGAACCTGAGGCTGCAAGGTGAGAGATTAAAAACACCGTTTTTGGTATTTTGTTTTGTTTTGTTTGGTTGGGTAATGTGCAACCAAAACAAAACACAAAATAAGTACTGAGTATTAACATCACTGCATGGAGAGGCCAATATTATTGCTGATGTACCTAGTAACTCCTGCTTGGAGGTGTTCATCAGAACTGATTATTTTAATATTTATTTCCTTTATAATAAGACACTAATACTTCCTCATATGTAATCTGCTTCTGATTCACGAACACTTGAATACTGAGGTTCCATGTGCACTACTGTCCCCTTCAAAAGGGCTCTGATACAAAAAAAAATATTTGAGAGTGGTAGGAAATATGTGCATGACCTCAGGGGTGTGAGGGTGAGTTTTGGCTCTGAACTTCGCTGGATTTATGGTGGGACTATATTACCTAACCTCTCTGATATACAGCTTATTTATGGGTTAGATGCAGGGCAACGCCAACCTCATAGATCTGCAGTGAAGATGAAATAAACAGTGTATGAGATGTTGATCACAGTTCCTGACATGCCTCCAATGGACAGTAAGTTAAGGGTATTAATTACTACTGGCATTTTCATGGTGTGGTGGGATGATTAGCTTTAAAACAAAAAACCCAAGATCAGAAACTCAGGACAAGTGAGTGGGAAGGTTTGAAAGTTTTTTTTTTTTTTTTTAATCAGGAAAAGTGGTATTAAAAATGATGCATAGATTTAATAATTACTGTATTTTTTTTTTTGGTCCGGTTGTGGGGCCTGAACTCTGTGCCTGGGCACTGTCCCTCAGCTCTTCAGCTCAAGGCTAGCGCTCTACCACTTGAGCCACAGCGCCACTTTGGCTTTTTTTTTTTTTTTCTGCTTATGTGGTACTGAGGAATCGAACCCAGGGCCTCATGCATGCAAGGCAAACGCTCTACCACTGAGCCACCTTCCCAGCCCCCTGATTACTGCATTTTTAAATAAACATATATAGAATCACTATGGTTAATATATAATAAATAGTGTGGATTTTATAATTTTTATAATAATACTAATAAGAACAAAAACCACTTTACGCTTAGATATTCTGAAATAAGTTAGGTTCCATCTTCACAGAACTTATGGTTTAATTGGAACATATGAGGAAGTATTATAGGCATTTTTACATAACATAAAGTTGGGTCTTTTTGAAAAGGTACCAATTGTGACAGTCTCTGTCTTTTAATTGGTGTATTTAGGTCATTCACAGTTAAATTGTTGACTACTATAGCTACGTTAATATTTGTCATGTTTATAATTATATATAATTTAGTATATGTATATAATTTATAATTGTTGAAATTGATTTTTTTCTCTCTTTTTGATTTCTCTGGTTCTAATTTATGGTCCCATTTTGTCTTCTCTCTTAGCATAGAAAATATATTTATTCCTATTTTTGTTCATGTTAACCCTATAAGCACAATAGCTTTCAATAGTATATTTATAGCTGATGTAAGTTCACTTTCAAATAGCACGGTAGCTCTTTATGAGTATCTCAGACCCTGCCTGCTCACCTCTGTAAGACTGCTGTCATCTAGCACACTTTCACAAGTGCTATCACTATACGGTCATTTTGAACCAACAGTTCATGATTGAGAATAAGAAAAAGTATTTTTATCATATCACCATTATTCCTTTTTCTGATGCTGTTTCTTTCTTAAAGTAAGTCTGCGTTGCGGAGTCGCCCCATTTTCCTAGGTGAAAGGGAAGTTAGGGGCTGCTGGAGTGGATCCTCCAGCAGGACAGCCTTTGTGGGGGAAAAGGGGGTCTCTTGGCTTTTAAGCAAAACTTGGAGGCATGGCTCCTCCAAGACTAGCTCCGGGAAGCTCTGATGGCCTGTGTGTGGCCTCTCACAGTGTGCTCCACTCTTCAGCTCAACACTCCCAGCTCTTCTGCTCCAGGGAGGGATGGAGCCGTGGCTTCTGTACTCTGCTCTCCAGTTTTCAAGCAGTAGGCTGCCATTTAAACATTTCTGAAGGTTTGAAGAAAGGCCTTTGACTTTCAATTCGCTTAGCTTTTCTTTCTTGTAGTAAAGACTGCAGAGACAACTTATAATCTCATAGTAATTATAGTAACAATAGCTATTAATAAATAACAAATCTTAGTAATAATAGTTACTATGTAGTTTAATTGTAGTTTTAAAGTTCTTTGTATTTCTTTATTTTTCATATATTTCAATAACTTAAAAATTTATAAACATTCTAATGCAGGAAGTTTTGTAGATATTCTGAATATCACCATTTAAAATAGTTTTGCTTTGCCAAAAAAGGATTTGATGCTCTTTTTTTTATACAATACTAGAAAGCCATTGGGATTCTGGGAGTACTTCTTGAGAAAATAATTCTGCATGTATAGAATATCTATTGGAATAATCATCTAAATTGTTCATGTCTTTTACCTTATATATTATTTGTTCTGTTCGTTATCTTTTGTCTATGAGGTCTGCGTTAGACAACCCGATTTGTCAGCTACTTTATATTTTTAGTTATTTTTCAGATAAGACCTGTTTTTGCTTAAGGTGGACCTTGGGTCAAGTTTCTCCTGCCTACGTTTCCTATCAAGCTGAGATGACAGGTGTGCACCCATACCCACCTTTACTGGTTGAGATGGGAGTGCTTCTAGCTTTTTGCCTGGCCTTGGCCTTGAAATCTGATCCTCCGGATTTTTGCTATTCAAGTAGCTTGGAATGCAGGTATGCATCACCATTCCTGGCTAATCTCAAGAAACTTGGGTGCTAGGTACTGGACAATGAAATGGTGAATGGAGGAGAATCGGTCCTTACTCCCATGAGACACAGGTCACCGTACAGAAGACACATATTACATAGAAAACTTTAATTGAAGTTGAGATAAGTGCTGTGAAGGAAGGCACTGTCTGCAGTCTTTGATAATGAGCGTGACTTGCACAGGGCATCTCCACAGTGTATGTCAGTTCTTCTTGAGGAAGTTTGCTTGTGTAGAAGGCACGGTTCTCAAGTTCACCTCAGCCTGCTCACTTTGCTACCACAAAGTGCAGGCGACTATTTTTTTTTTTTTTTAGAAACAAGCTTCTCTTTCAGTATCAGCAAGCTTTTTTGTCACCGTGCCAGTCCTTGATGTCTCACCACAAATGTCCACCTTGGTGACTTGCGGCTGACAGTCAGCAGTGTGCTACCGGTGCAGTGTGGTTTCTGTCACTGTTATTTGAGGCTGTGCGGTAGAATTTGATTTCACTTTTCCAGAAGAAATGTCCTCTTAGTATATAATCGCTAGAGAAGAGAATGCTGGGAGCCTCATTGGGGCAGTGTGCACCTTGTCTCAGGGCTGGAGTTTGCTCTTATTAATGGTTATTTGTGTTTGTTGCAGATCTATCAATCAAAGTGAATTGTATATGCAAGGTTTGAAAAGCAAAAAGAATAACATGATATTTTGCTTGATTGCATTTCTGATGTTTAGAATTGCATAGTAGTGCATAATAATTAATTTAATTGCTGTACACTTCTGGTGGCTAATCATTTTGGTTTCTTATACCAATAGCCAGGGTTGCTGAAAGCGATGTCTGCAATGGAATGTTTATCTGTCCTCCATCAAACCATGCTAGCTCATCCTGCAGAGGAAGGTGGGCATGTTTGCTTTGGCCTCCAACTCGTAATTAGTGAACCTTTTCTAGCTCTTGCCTTTTAGAATTGTCAGTCTTCAACACTGGCAGTTTTACAGCTATTTGTCATTTAATTTTGCTTCTGATATGAATTCTGTGTGGTATAAAAGGGCTGAATATTTCTATAATATGTTGATAGATGTTAGTGTTCTGAGGATTGCAAAAGGCTACACAGAAAGTCTCTACAGGAACTACATAGGGGGACAGGTCTTTACTTCAGGTTCAAACTTCAGGACTGTGAGTAGTATGGGTGTTGTGTATGTATGTGTTGTGTAGATTGTGCATATTGGGTATCATGTGTATATGTGGTTTGTGAAGTTCTAATCAGAGCAGTGAAGCGAAATAAAGATGCCTGTTATAAGACATCCACACTGAAAAGGAAGGTGTGATACTGCTTCTTTTTTCAGATGAGGTGGTCTTGCATGTAGAATACCCTGAAGAGCTCATGATAGAGCCACACCAGAACCAGTAACAAGTTATAGTAGCAGAACATGCAAAAGTCAGCAGTGTTTCTATCCAGTAGCCCACACTGACAGCCTCTGCATCACCCTCCTTTTCTCAGATTGTTGTGTGTGTGTGAAAATACTGTACTGAGGGGTTACAATTACATAAGCAAGGTAATGAGTACATTTCTTATCAAGCATTGTTGCCTCCTTTGTTTCCCCGTACCATTCATTCCCATCTCCCACCCCCTTATATCCCCCCTCCACACCGAAGTTGTAAAGTTAGTTTTTTGATGTAACATCTTGTACATCTCATTGTTGTAATGGGTCCACCTGTATCCCTATTTAAACAATTTGTTTTTTCCCTTACCCTCCACAAATTATACCAACATCAAATACAGTGAAAACAGAGGTTATACTGTGGGGGAGGGACATACAAAGCAACAAAGAAATCATCTTATAAATATGTTAGAAACAATCTCAAGAAAGAAAAAAAAAACATTTGAGTCCTTATCTTGGGGTTCATTTCACCTAACATCAACTTATCTGACTGTTTCTGCTTGTTTCAGACATATACTAGTTATTGCAAATAAGGGAAACCATGGGACCTATGTTTCTTTGGGCCTGGGCCTTCACTTAATATAATTTTTTCCAAGTCTTTCCATTTCCTAACAAATGGAGCAATGCCATTCTTTCTGATGGAGGCATAGAATTCCATTGTGTATATATACCACATTTTCTTGATCCATTCATCTACTGAGGAGCATCTGGGTTGGTTTCATATCTTAGCTATGGTAAATAATGCTGCAATAAACATAGTTGTGCTGGTATCTTTAGAGGGTCTTGTTTGTGATCATTTGGGTAAATGCCCAAAAGTGGGATTGCTGGGTCATAGGGGAGCTCTATGTGGAGTCATTTGAGAAACCTCCTTACTGCTTTCCAAAGTGGTTGAACAAGTTTACATTCCCACCAACAATGAAGTAAGGTTCCCTTCTGTCCACATCCCCTCCAGCATCTGTTGTTATTAGAGTTCTTGATTATAGCCATTCTAACTGGGGTGAGGTGGTATCTCAATGTTGTTTTGATTTGCATTTCTTTTATGGCTAGGGAGGTTGAGCATTTCTTCATGTTTCTATTGGCCATCCTTCTTTCCTCTTCAGAGAAGTTTCTCTAAGTCTTTAGCCCACTTATTTATTGGGCAGTTGTTTCTTTGAAGATTTGTTGTTGGGGGATTTAATTTTTTGAGTTCCAGATATATTTTAGATATGAGACCCTTGTCTGTTGTAAGGCTAGTAAAGATCTTCTCCCAATCCGTGGGCTTTCTATTGATCTTGCTAGCTATGTCCTTTGCCTTGCAGAAGCTCTGCAACTTCATGCAATCCCATTTGTCCAACCTGTCTTTGATTTGTTGTGTTTCTGGGTCTCTATTAAGAAAATTTGGGCCTGTGCTAAGGAGACCTAAGGTTTTTCCTATTCTGTCCTGTAATGTTTTCAGGGTTTCTGCTTTGACTCTGAGGTCTTTGATCCATTTGGAGTTGATTCTGGTGCAGGGTGATATATAAGGATCTAGCTTTAGTTTTCTGCAACTGATTAACCAATTTTGCTAGCACCATTTACTGAAGAGGCTGTCTTTCTTCCATTCTATTTTTTAGCTCCCTTATCGAAGATTAGATGGCTATAGGTCTGTGGGTTCATTTCTGATCACCCTCCTTTTCCTTCTCCTAAACACTCCACTTTGTCCAATGTGTCTCATGGATACCCAGCCCAGAAGGCAAAGTCTCCATGCAGGTCTCTGGGTTTTCTCCCATAACTGACACTCTGTCTGGCCATCAGAACCACCTTTGTCTACAGCCTGAACTCTGAAGCCCTGCTGTGGTGCTCCAGGTTCTCCTCAGCAGCCCTGTTTCATCTCTTTGCTCTCATCTCTGCTCCCCAGCCTGCTTCCTGTAAAGGCTCAGTGCCCAGGCAACTCCCAGCTCTTCCTTCCATGCTGCCTACGTAGAAGGCTGGCTCCTACATGCTATCTCCTAGTCCTCTCTAGCTGCAGCATCCCCTCCATGGCCAAACTTCTGGAAAGGGCAGTTTTCCTTTATGTCTTCCCTTTCAGCTCAGCTGCCCTGGCTGGCTTCTCTCTACCATGGAGGAGCCTTCTCTTCTGTCTTCAAGTACGGCTTATCCAGAGGTTACAGCTGGTACCCCTGTCTTGCCAACAACCCGTTTGAGTCACTCTGGATGCCATGGGTGCGTCTAGCAGCCTCTCAGACTCTGTGCACCCTCACCCACTGGCCCTTAGCGCTTCCTTCTGTTTCTTCATCCAGTCATAGGTGCGTCTAGCAGCCTCCCAGACTCTGTGCACCCTCACCCACTGGCCCTTAGCGCTTCCTTCTGTTTCTTCATCCAGTCATAGGTGCGTCTAGCAGCCTCCCAGACTCTGTGCACCCTCACCCACTGGCCCTTAGCGCTTTCTTCTGTTTCTTCATCCGGCCGTTGGGCTGCTTCGACTGGATTTTGTCCCCTTTTCTCGCCTTGTACTCACTGTGTGTTTCTGGCCTCAGTTTTCTTATCTGTAAAATGGTGATTAGAATGCCATCTGCTTCTTGTGAAAAGCAGATAGTTAACCTATGCGAAGCCTGCTGAAGACTTAGCATACTAACAATTTTCAACCACGTTCCTTTCGAGTTTGGTTTTACCACAGTGGGTCATACTATGAAAAAAATTGTGTATCACTTTTCAAGGCTTCTTGCTCATTCTTCAAAATGTTTGCCTGCTATTGCAAAATAGAACATGTCTCTCAAAAGTGTCCTATACTTCTGATTCACAGGGCCCATTTCTCCTTTCTCTGAGTCCAGCCCCCAAGTGTCAGTCATTCAGGTTTGTCCTAAGTCCTCTTCCTTGTCATTTTGTATGTTCTCTTGCTGGCATTTCACCCTGCAGCCATAGCTTTGGAACTTCAGCTGTCCACAGAGTCCTTCGAGTCCAGATCTCTTCCCTGGGTCCCAGAACTGCTGGCCCACTTGCCCTGGCTTTCTCTGCTGGATATTCCCAAGGTACTTCTGGTCACACAACTCTGCTTCCTCCCAGGGATGAGCCTTGCCCGTCTGGTTCCCCATGCCAGAATGGTGGGAGTCATCCTCCACGTTGCTCCCACCTTAGGCAGCCCCCATCCCCAGACTCGGTCTCTGGCTCTGTCCCAGGCCCTTCACACCTGTCCCTATCACTCCACACCCATCCCAGGTCCCTTTTATGTGCCTGCTGTCTTAGCTTATGCCTCATGGTCTTTGCCACCCTGACTGCCATTCTTCCTTCATCCCTTAATAGTTTGTCTTTGCTTCTCTTCCTCCTCCTTTCCCTCCTTCTCTTCCTCCTCCCGCCCCCTTTGGGCCGTACTGAAGTTTGAATTCAGGTCTCTAGACTTTCTGTGCTAGCATTCTACTTGAGCCATGCCCTCAGCCTGACACATTATATTAGTTATTTTTCAATAGGGTCTTCTGCTTCTGCCAGGGGCTAGCTACAGTCTGAGATCCTCCTCTCTATGCCTCTTGAGTAACTGGGGTTACAGGCATGAATCACCACAGCTTGCTTTCTTGTTAAGATAGAATTTTAAATTTTTTCCTGGACTGCCTTGAGTGGAGAGCCTCCCAATCTGCCTCTAAAGAGCTAGGAGGATGAGTATGAGCCACCAATGCCTGACTTGCATATTAGCATTTCATGTGCATATTATCATTTGTTCCCACAAAGGAGATGTGTTCTTTCATGGTAGCCATAGGAAGGCTTGATGACAGCAGGATCTCAGAGCTATCTAGTAGGTCTACCAGGAAGGGGCTAATGTTTCTCTATTGCTTTATGGTACCCAAGGTTGCTAAGATGGCACACGGTTAATATGGTGGGTGGGTCTGGGCACAGCCCCCCCGTCCCTGACTAGTCATGCTGAATTACGCACAAGGACGGTGACTGGGAAGCATTAAGAGAGATGCTCAGAATTGGTTCAGACCTTTCCTTCTATGGAAGATGCTCTGTGGAGAGGTGTGGTTTGGCAGTGGAGTCTTCCTGTTGGCTTAAGAGCAGCAGATAGGCCCAGGCCACAGAGACAGGGCCATTCCTGGTGATAAGGCTCTGACATTCAGGAGACCAAGCACACAGGGATTGGAAAGATGTATTTCCGATCTGTCATTTGGACATGTAAAGGCTTCCTTTTGTCTTGTATTCCCTATCTTCTGACATTTACCTTTTATAAGTTAGTATTGCAGATAGCTCCTCCTACAAATTGAACTTACTGTTGTTTCTACATTGGTAACTCCATGTGGTAATAGTCACAAGGGGACAGTTTAGCCAGGACATGCGGATTGGTCCAAGGATCTCCTTATAAACTGGTCTGATTAGTAAGAAGGAAGGATTTGGAGGCTTGCCCATGAAAGTCACTCACTGACATTTTATGTGTGCTGGAGCTCTGTAGTAGTGAAGCAGGTGGTACCAACTCTCCTTAGAAAATGGAGAGGTAAACCAAGAAGTTCAGTACCATGTTCAAGGCCACATCCAGAGAGTCCTGAGTTAGAAACTATGCTTTCAGGGGCCTTGTTAACCATTATTCAACTGTCCTTGTCAACACTTCTGGACTGTTGTGAATTAGAGCATCTAATATTTTATGTTTCTTTTTCCTTTGCATAAATATCCTTCAAAAAGAGCATCCTATTTTACTTTATTGTACCAGTACTAGAGCTTGAATTGAAAGTTTGAGCACTGTCTCTTAGCTTTTCTGTTCTAAGCTAGTGCTCTACTACTTGAGCCACAGCTCCACTTCTGGCTTTTTAAAATTGGAGACAAAAGTCTCATGATCTTTTTTTCCTGGTCTGTCTTCTAATTGTGATCCTTATATATCAGCCTCCTGAGTGGCTGTGGGACCAGGTCTAAAAACAGCATTTTAAATGTGTGAGATATCATAATGTATTTAGTGATTCACTGAACAGTTGGGCTTCCATGTACCTGCTACCCAACAGCTGTTTTATTTATTTATTTTCATTGTTAAAATACCATGCAGAGGGGTTACAATTATATGGGCACAATAACGAGTACATTTCTTATCAAGCATTGTAGCCTCCTCCTTTGTTTCCCCTTCCCATCCCTTCCCATACCCCCCACCCCTCCTACCCAGTCCTCCCCCACACCAAAGTTGTAAAGTTCCTTTTTCCCCATAATGACTTGTACATCTCATTGCTGCAATGGATCCACCTGCATCCCTATTTAAACAATTTGTTTTTTTCCCTTCCCCTCCACAAATTATAACAACATCAAATACAGTGAAAGCAGGGGTTATACCGTGGGGGAGGGATATACAAAGCAACAAAGAAATAATCTTATAATTGTGTTAGAAACAATCGCATGAAAGAAACAAAAACATTGAATACTTATCTTGGGGTTCATTTCCCTAACATCAACTTATCTGACCTTTTCTGCTTGTCTCAGACATATAGTATATTGCAAATAAGGGAAACCATGGGACCTATGTTTCTTTGGACCTGGCTTACTTCACTTAATATAATTTTTTTCCAAGTTTTTCCATTTCCTAACAAATGGGGCAATGCCATTCTTTCTGATGGAGGTATAGAATTTCATTGTGTATATATACCACATTTTCTTGATCCATTCATCTACTGAGAGGCATCTGGGTTGGTTCCATATCTTAGCTATGGTAAATAAGGCTGCAATAAATATAGTTGTGTTGGTAGCTTTAGTGTGGTCTTGTTTGTGATCATTTGGGTAAATGCCCAAAAGTGGAATTGATAGGTTATAGGGGAGCTTTATGTGGAGTCATTTGAGAAACCTCCTTACTGCTTTCCAAAGTGGTTGAACAAGTTTACAACTCCCACCAACAATGCAGTAGGGTTCCCTTCTGTCCACATCCCCTCCAGCACCTGTTGTTATTAGAGTTCTTGATTATAGCCATTCTAACTGGGGTGAGGTAGTATCTCAATGTTGTTTTGATTTGCATTTCTTTTATGGCTAGGGAGGTTGAGCATTTCTTCATGTGTCTATTGGCCATCCTTCTTTCCTCTTCAGAGAAGTTTCTCTTTAAGCCTTTAGCCCACTTATTTATTGGGCATTTGTTTCTTTGAAGATTTGTTGTTGGGGGATTTAATTTTTTGAGTTCCAGGTATATTTTAGATATGAGACCCTTGTCCGTTATATGGCTAGTGAAGATCTTCTCCCAATCTGTGGGCTTCCTATTGATCTTGCTAGCTATGTCCTTTACCATGCAGAAGCTCTGCAATTTCATGCAATCCCATTTGTCCAAGCTTTCTTTGATTTGTTGTGTTTCTGGGTCTCTATTAAGAAAATTTGGGCCTGTGCCAAGGAGACCTAGGGTTTCTCCTATTCCATCCTGTAATGTTTTGTCTGCTTTGACTCTGAGGTCTTTGATCCATTTGGAGGTGATTCTGGTGCAGGGTGATATATAAGGATCTAGCTTTAGTTTTCTACAAGTAGTTATCAATTTTGCCAGCATCATTTACTGAAGAGCTGTCTTTCTTCCATTCTATTTTTTTTTTTAGCTCCCTTATCGAAGATTAGAGGCTATAGGTCTTTAGGTTCATTTCTGGGTTTTCAATTCTATTCCATTGGTCCTGAGGTCTGTTCTTGTGCCAGTACAAAGCTGTTTTGGTTACTATGGCTTTGTAGTAGAGTTTGAAATTTGGTATTGATATTCCTCCAGCACTGTTTTTTCTCTTAAGGATCGTTTTTGCTATGCGGGGTCTTTTATTGTTCCATATGAATTTTTGGATTGCCTCTTCTATTTCCTTGAAAAACGAGGTTGGAATATTGATAGGAATCACACTGCATTTGTAGATAGCCTTGGGAAGTATTGCCATTTTCATGATGTTGATCTTTCCAATCCAGAAGCATGGGAGTTTTTGCCACTTTCTAAGTTCTGTTTTGATTTCCTTTTTCAGGTTTTTAAAATTTTCATCATAGATGTCCTTAACTTCTTCGGCTAAGTTTATTCCTAGGTATTTTATTTTTTGTGGAGCTATACGAATGGAGTTGCTTTCCTAATTTTAGCCACACTTTTCTAATTGTTGGCATACAGAAAAGCCATTGATTTTTGAGGGTTAATTTTATACCCTGCTACTTTGCCAAAGTTTTGAATCAGTTTGAGTAATTTGGGAGTGGAGTCTGTGGGATTCTTTAAATACAAAATCATGTCATCTGCAAAGAGGGAGAGTTTTACTTCTTCTTTCCCTATTTGGGTCCCCTTTATGTTTGCATTTTGACTTATTGCTGTAGCTAGGCATTCTAATACTAGATTGAAGAGAAGTGGAGAGAGTGGACATCCTTGTCTTGTTCCTGAGTTAAGAGGAAATGGCTTTAGTTTTTCACCATTAAGTATGATGCTGGCTGTAAGTTTGTCATATACAGCTTTTATTGTATTGAGGAATGTTCCATGGATTCCTAATTTTTCTAGAACCTTCATCATTAAAGGACCAACAGCTGTTTTATTGATCGCCTTTGTATATCATTTTTTGTTTGAATTTCTAAATTATGTCTTCCTAGAAAACATTCTTGGTATGTTTCCCAGGTGATTTTCAGAATGACACTGGCTTCTGTGTCACCATTTAGATAGGCTGAGTGTCCCAACTCTGCGTCTGCCTGGGTAACAGCAGCGAAGTGCACCTTCACGTTAGACTGGTGAGTCACGCTGTGTGCAAGTAATTGATGTTGCCTTCCACCTGGCACGTCATACTATGTAATAGAGGTTGGCTTACACGGGCGAGTCATACTGTGTGCGAGTAATTGGTGTCACCTTCCACCTGGCAAGTCCTACTGTGCGTGAGTAATTGGGATTGCCTTCCACCTGGGGAGTCCTACTGTGCGTGTGCTGAGGTTGCCTTCCACCTGGCGAGTCCTACTGTGCGTGTGACTGAGGTTGCCTTCCACCTGGCGAGTCCTGCTGTGCGTGTGACTGAGGTTGCCTTGCACCTGGCGAGTCCTACTGTGTGTGACTAACAGAGGTTGCCTTCCACCTGGCGAGTCCTACTGTGCGTGTGACTGAGGTTGCCTTCCACCTGGCGAGTCCTACTGTGCGTGTGAGTAATTGGGGTCACCTTCCACCTGATGAGTCCTACTGTGTGTGACTAACAGAGGTTGCCTTCCACCTGGCGAGTCCTACTGTGCGTGTGACTGAGGTTGCACCTGGCTAGCTGCAGAGCTCTCAAGTGTATGTGTAACTGACCCTTCCCTGAGTCCAAACTCCAGAACCTCCAGAAATAATTTTTTTAAAAGGTTATGATGCCCCAACTGGCAAACACACACCCCAAAACAAAAACAGAAGTGGCCTCCCAAAAAAATCCAGAAAGAAAAACATTTGCCTTCCCAACATTTGA
This sequence comes from Dipodomys spectabilis, assembly GCF_019054845.1. Lineage (NCBI taxonomy): Eukaryota > Metazoa > Chordata > Mammalia > Rodentia > Heteromyidae > Dipodomys > Dipodomys spectabilis. The sequence goes on along the minus strand of NW_024871323.1, from coordinate 99,298 downwards.
GTTCTTGTAGAATTGTTTCTTTTCATAAGTAGCCATGTGAGACCTCTGGCAGTACCGAGGCTGATCATTTTAACTACATTGAGTAGTGATTTTATATTCCGATAGATTACTTAATAATAATTACATTGAACCTGCCATGTAATTAGATGTTTATTTGCCATGTACCTTTTATATTTCATCAAAATGATGTGATTTAGACAGCAAAGATAATTATGCTATGATTATGAGACTGTGACCTTGAACCTTAATAATTAGTTACAGTTTCTGAAGTAATTAAAGTGTTTCAACTCTTCCTGGGTGAATGGCCAGCTAAGTGCCTGCACTCATCCTTTGGTGTGTGATGGAGAACCAGAGACTGTCTCAGTGGTGCATCTCTGGTGAGTGGGCCACACTGTCCCTTTCCTGAGGGCTACATGTGCTCCAGGCATGTATTTGTGTGTTGCTGTGCCTCCTGCTCCCATGAGGACCATTGGTCCTGGACAATTCCAGAAGGCTGTCTGCCAATGTGGCTGTCGAGTAGGATGGGCTTGACCCTTAGGAAGGTACGGAATGAGTTGCTTAGCTCCTGAGGAAAGCCCTGCTCATTTAAGAGAGTCAGGGAGTGTCTCTTGCCATCCTGATGAAGAGACACATGGCAGGACTTACTCGGAGCCTTCACAGCCCTGAGCAGGGCCTGGCAGGATGAGGTCAGTGCCACAGGCAGCTGGAGGGAGGAGACAGCTGGCTGCCCGGCACGAGGAAGCACAGATGTGCTCCAAGGCCATCAGCTCTCCACGCGTGGAATCTGCACTTTGCCCTTAAGTTCCATTTGGGGTAGCTTGGCCTTGGAGTCGGAGACTCCACTGGAGTGGAAACGATGCCACTGATGCTGTCCAATCCAAGTCTGGAGCCAGAGGGCCTTCTGAAAGACATGTCAGAGTTGTTTCCAATGAGCTCCAAATGCCACAGAGTAGAACATGTGTGCAGGTAAATATGTAGGTGTGTATGCGGAAATATGCATGCAGATGTCATTGTTAAATAACATTTACTTCATTATTCACCAAGTTGTTCTGACTTAAAAAAATTCACAATGTAATTATCTCAGAAAGCATTAAAAGTGAGAATTTACCTTGGGACTTCCTTATTTATCATTAAGGACGTTATTAAAAATGATGTGTGTGTGTGTGTGTGTGTGTGTGTTACAGGGTTGGGGATTAAGCCCAGGGTCTTACATATACTATGCAAGTGCAGTTTGGTGTGAAATATTTATTTTTAAATGTTTAATTGTTATTAGAAAGGTGATGTACAGAGGGGCTACAGTTACATGTCAGGTAAAGAGTACATTTCTTTTTAGACAATGTCACCCCTTCCCTCACTCTCTTCTGTTTTTTTTAAAATTTGGTATTAGTCTTGGGGCTTGAACTCAGGGTCTAGGCACTGGCTCTGAGATATTTTTGCTCAAGCTAGTGTTCTATCACTTGAACCTCAGCTCTACTTCTGGCTTTTTTTGGTAGTTTAGTGGAGATAAAGACTCTCAGAGACCTTTCTTCCCAGGCTGGCTTTGAACTGAAATCCTCAAATCTCAGCCTCTTGAGTAGCTAGGACTACAGGCATGAGTCACTGGTGCTCAGCTCAAACTTCATTTTTTATTCAGAAAATCTTACCTTTCCACATTTAAAAAAATGCATTTCCTCTTTAAATCCTGGTTTAAAGCTAGAGCCTCTCTCATGTACCCTTGAGTCTAATTGTTGACCCTGAAGAAAATACAACTACCTGCCAGAATTTACTCATTTGTAATTACTCACTGTTAGTTTATGTTTTCAGATTAATGGAAACATTTATTGTGGCCCATATATTTGATTAGGCATATTCTTGAGATTATAATATTACTTCAAAGATTAATTTACTAAACATATAATTTGGTGCTTTTAATTAATACCATGGCCTGGTGTAAAGCTGATGTAACCTCATGGTCAGGACCTACAATTTATGAACTATTCATTGCCCATTAACTCACCCACTTACATGACCTGCACATCCATCAGCTTGATGGAGTGTAAAGACCTAAAGGATCCCAAGGTATTTTATATAACTTCAGAAAAGTCCATGAAAAGTTGATCTTTGGGTGAAAAGAGGGTGGAAAACAAGTTCATTCATGTTCAGTGTATGCTACTGCCTTCTACTCCAAATCAGGCAGGTGTTCCTCTGAATATCATTACATTTCCTCAGTTTCCCCTAGTTGCTGAGTAAGTGGCATGGCTGCTTCAGGGACACAGCTAATCCTTTTCACACCCTTAACAAAAGCAGGCAAGAATTAAAAATCATCTTTGCAGACTCCTGAAATGCATGATATCAAACATAAATTTTAATTGGGCTTCATTTACTAAGTGCTGCATTACCTCATCCTTTAGTTTTAACTATGGATTTTCTATAAATCTTCATGTGGCTAAACATGATAAACTGCCCACCACATCACAGAACAAGGCAGCACTTATTAGCACTTGAGAAGTTATTGATTCCTTGTCTTGATTAATCTTTTCTGGCCCTCTTCTATAGGAATTCCAGAAGTAGGATTGCAATGAGTCTGCTCAGAGCTTCTGCTTCAATTACAACTGTTTTGATGCTTCCACTATTAGTCTAATTATGACTTTTCTGGCACTGATCTTTTTTGCTATCTATTTATCAACAGTGAGCACTTTTAGATTGAATTTATTTTACGATGTGCCAGTAAGATAGAAGCAAAGAGTGTGTTTTATATGTAACGGTAAAAGGAATTCATATTGATGTTTTAAAATTATTTTTCTTGATTATGAAAATTTTAAAAAAGTATGTATATCTCTTTTGATGAGAGAGCTTTTTGAATCTGAGAAATCAGTTTTGTTATTGTTCTGAACATTTTCCGATTCTCAGATGCTGTATCTCTCTATTGGTTCCAAATGGGTGCTTTCTAGGCTAGAACTGTTCTAGCGGATCTCAGAGCACAGCAGCCTGAAGGAGGACAGTGGTCTCAGTGATCTCAGTACACTGTCCCGTGGCCCTGTTGCTCTTGGGCTATGGTGAGGCAGAGGAACATGGCAGGACTCAAGGCTAAAACTCTGTGTGTGTGTGTGTGTGTGTGTGTGTGTGTGTGTGTGTGTGTGTGTGTGTGTGAGAGAGAGAGAGAGAGACAGACAGACAGACAGACAGACAGACAGAGACAGACACAGAGAGAAAGACAGAGACAGAGAGGCAGAGACAGACAGAGGAGAGAAGAGAAGAGAGAAAGGGAGGGATGGGGGAGAAGAGAAAGGGAGGGATGGAAGGATCTAGAGAGGAGAGAGAGAAGAGAGAAAGGGAGGGAGGGATGGGAGAGAGGAGAAAGAAGAGGGAAAGGGAGGGAGGAAGGGGTGGGAAAGAGAGGGAGAGAGGGAGGGATGAGGAGGGGGGGGAGGGAGAGAGAGAACTGTGGTTCAAGTCTCATTGTCCAGGTTATACCCACTATGACCTAACTTCTTTTCATGAAGGGTTCTTAAGGTTCTGGCTTCTCCCAATAGTGCCACTGTGTAGGGTCCAAGACTTCATGATCTGAATCTCTGAAAGACATTCAAGTGCCAAAGGATAGCAGTAACTGTATCATCTCATGAAATTATAATGTATGTAGAAATTTTACTGTCTCTGCAAATGGCCCAGGTGATGTAGTTCAGGCTGCAGAGTTTCTAGTGTAGAATGGCATGAGGGCAATGGGGGAAGACATAGGGGGCCCCTGGAGAAGTTTTTTGTTTTTGTTTTTTTGTGAATCATGGGACTTGAACTCTGGGCCGTGCGCTGTCCCTCAGCTCTTCAGCTCAAGGGTAGACTCTACCACTTGAGCCACAGTGCCACTTCTGGTTTCTTGGTAGTTAATTGGAGGTAAGAGCCTCACTGACATTCCTGCCTGGGCAGGCTTTGAACCGCAATCCTCAGATCTCAGCCTCTTGAGTAGCTAGGATGACAGGCTGTGGGTGCCTGGCTGTGGGAAAGTATGTTTGATGCTTCAGTTTCAGAGTTACTGTTTTGAGACTGAGATGCCCTTATTGGTGGTGTGGGGATATTCTGGTAGGTGGCAGGGCTCACCCAGGCCCCATATTCCTTCGTGCTGTCCTGGGAATGTGCCCTTGACCTCACAGTGCACTGGTACCAGCAATCATTCAGCAAAAACACTGCCCCCACTGGTTCTCTGATAAAGGACCCACTATTTCTGGGTGGGGGCTGAAACTTAGGTTTCTGTGAATGAATTATAACTTAGTGTACACATTCTAGCACTCAATTTGTTTATTTAATCAACCAAATCAGCAGTAGTATTGACAGATTAATGGGTTATTACCTTTGTTAGGGATAAGTTGGAGTTTAGGTTGACACCAAATGGAAGGGACCAGGGACACTCAGGAGACAGAACACCTGACAGGCACTGCAGCTCAGCCAGGATCACTGCGTGGGTTCTAATTACAGCCTTGGATTTCAGACGCTCAAAGTGATATGATTTAGCAACAAACAGCTCTGTACTCTCTAATCTCCATTAAGTCATAGGAGCTCCAGAGGGCCATTTTTGCCCTTCCGTAGGGTGAAACTCTGTAAGTTATTATGTTTGTCAACCCGTGTGTAAAAATCAATAGGAAGCACCTCATCTTTTTGCTTTTATTTTATCCAACAGTGCAAGATGAAAATTCCACACTTCTTACTGAGAAGAGTGAGTGAGCCGGTTCCGAGGGTGCATCTCAGGATGGAGAAGCAAGCACGGTGTGCATTTACAACTTAGCTTGCAGTTCAGTTACATTTATTGGTTTACCTGAGGTCACAGATTTAAAACCTCAGGAGTTGTGTTTAAATGGATGTTCTGGTTGAGAGTTAACCAGTAAATATCACTTAAAAAAACGTTTATCATTTTAACTTTTATCTAAAATCAGAAAGATCTAGATTTGAAAACCAGTTCCATCATTTACTAGCCTTTTGAACTTGGGCAAATTACTTAATCGCTTTTATTCATCACTCTAATCTCTGCCTCAAAGGGTTCTTATGAGGATTAAATTAGGTAAAATGTGCCTTAACAGAGGAGGTGCTCACAACACGGCAGCTATTACTATTAATGACCTGAAGTTTAGTGTAAGCTTCGGTCTGATGTAATGAGGACAATTACATCCTTCAGTAATGCAGATGTTGAATTAATGAGCAAATACCTGGGTTTGGGAATTGGGACGGTGTGGATGGAAACGTTCCCACCCTGCCAGAGGCCAGACCTGCAGCTGAGCTCCTCGTCGCCGTCGGGGTTCGGGGCGTGGAGGCCCAGCCGGTCAGCTCCGCGTGCGAGGCGGCGCGTGGAGCCTCGGGGTGGCCCGGGGCCGCGAGCCTGCCGAGCTCCCGGGAAGCCCCGACGGGCGCCAGGCCGCCCGGGGCACAGCGCGGGAGGCCGCGCCGAGGGAGCCCGCGCGGCGGGGCCGCGGGGCCGCACGGGCGCGGCGTGCGCGCATGCGCGCGCAGGGCCATGAGCCTGAGAAGGCGCCTCCGGCCCTGCCGGGCCCGCGCGGGACAGGCGGCGCGGGAGGACCCGAGGCCCAGTCCAGGGGCCAGAGCTCCCCGGAAGTGAGGGCGGAAGTGAGGTAAGACGCATGCGCGGGCGCGTCGGGCGCCGGCCCTCCGGGGCAGGGCGGAGCGCAGGTGGGGCGTCCTGGGAACTCCGGCCTCGTGCGGTGGGTGAGACGCAGAGCTGCGTGGACGGCCTTGTGTTCCAACCGCACGGGAGGGACCGACAACGAAGAAATAAGCTCAGTCTTATAGGTCCTGGCTCCGACGGCCGGACGCCAGGGCGCGGAGCTGCAGCAACAGGCCTGAAGCGCCTCTCAAAAGCAGTCAAGAAGACAGCGCGGTGCGCCCGCCCCTCCCTCCTCCCCCTCATTCCGAGTACCAGGGACCTCCCAGATGACGCTGCCGAGACCCACCTGCAACTCACGCGCCCCATGACACATGCACGCACGCGCGCGCGCATGCACACGCACATACACGTGAAGGCAGCAACATGGAGACGCCGGGAAGTACTGGAGGCCCACCTCAGGCCTCTCTGCTCTGGTGAGCTCTGGAGATTCTGTCTTCTGACTGATAAGAGACTCCAGCTAGAAGGGGCAACACCTGGTTGCATACATTAGGCCTTATTTCCTACCCTAAGCATGCCATCTCATCCTTATAGTTTCATTGCTCTCCTTGCTGTGTTTGAGAAATCTTTTCCTTTTTTATGTGCTTCCTAATGAACTGCTGTCTGTGCACACATGGGTTGTAGGATTAATCTTCAAAAACATCTTTAAAGGTTAAGTATAGCCTAGCTTCTTCTAGTAGTCATTTATGGCTTGGATATTATCATTTTATCCCAATCAGTCTTAAATCCTCTTATATTTCCTGCTTCCATTACCCCTGAGGGAATGAGTTTAATCAATGGATTGCCTATTAGGGTATGGACCTCATTGGCACCTGAAATGGGCCTGGTTAGGCTAGGATAATGAGGGAGAGGGGAGAAAGAAAAGATAGGGTGTAAATGATGTGATAATGTGTATGTGTGGGCCGGGGGAGGGGGGGGAGAGTATTGCAGCTTCCTGGGACAAGCAGGTCTATTTTGATCACTTTCCCCAATCTGTCCCTGCTAGTTCTGATGAGTCACCTTGAAGGCTCCTTGAAATTATAGACTTTATGGTGGATCTTCCATGACGCAGCTGTGATGAGTGTAAATGAGGATGAACAAAGTCATTGCCCATTCATTGACTGAGCTTGAGTGCTTTAGAAACACTTGACATAGAAACTCTTCTGAACTCATGTTTCTCCTTGTTTAACACCAGTGAAGATACAAATAAACACAAGAAGCAAGAAAAATAAATTTATCCATTTTGTAGTAGATATCAGAGTAAATGATTAGTGTACTATTTTGGAATGCTTTAGAGAAAATTACTGAAATAGATACATTTTGGAGCTGGGCAAGGAGCCTGTAATCTCAACTGCTTTGGAATCATAAGTGGGAAGACTGGGGTCCAGGCAAGCCTGGGTAAGAACTAGGAGACTCTTAACAGAAATAACTGAAGCCATAACTGGAGTGTGGCTCTAGTGGTAGAGTGCCTGCCTAGCAATCATGAGACTCTGAGTTCAAACCCTAGTACCACCCCACAAAAACATACATGTTGGAGTACTTAGCCCTCTGAGACCTAACATGCCAAAATGGTTTGGATGGTAGACATGTTTATATGACCTGATTGCCCATTGTAAAGTTGGTGGGGCCAGGGCAGGCAGTAATGGGCTCAGCCAACCGGATTCTCTAAGAGATGAATCCTGGGGATCCCAAAAGTTGTCTCTTGTCTGCTTCTGTCTGGAAACTCAGGAAACTCTCAAAGCTACACCATGGCTGAGAAAAGAGATCAAAGAAAGAAAGGAGAGGAAGAATGTAGAGATGGCCATAGAAGTGTGTGCCTCCTGTTGCTGTATCTCCTTGCCATAGAACCCGACTGTGTAAGAACGCTCACGGCACGCAGATATGCTGTCCACAGTATGCAGGTGTTCTTTTCATAAGACAGGCTGGGATCCAGCAGAGGGTGCTGCCTGCAGATGTCTGGAGTTAATTCTCACCGGCAAGGGCGGTTCAATTCCCACAAGCACTACTGGGGTTAATATTTCCCTGTCTTCTAATGGACAGTAATTGAAATGAATTTATTACCTAAATTATTCCCTGCTTCAGGATACCACTTAGAAAGATGGAGCTATAAAAACGAGATCTTCACAGTCAGAAAGCGACCTGCAGGAGCTGCCCGTGGCCAGTGTCCCAGCAAGGTTCATCTAGCCTGGGCCTCCACGCTGAAGGCAAAGCAATCTTTCAAACTGGGAAAATTTATTGTATTATAAATTGGGTTTAATATCTTTCTTCTCTCAATCTGCCACAACTGCCAGGAGAAAATCTGTCTGATTTCACAGGTAATCTTGGACTTAGCAGCCTGGAACTGCCACCTGGTTGGCCACAGCAGGGCTCTGCTTTAACATCATACTTGTGGTTTCCTTCCTCCTCTGTTCTTCCTCAGATGCACTGACGCCCAGAGAAACTTTCCCTTGTCACTCCACTTTCACACCTTCATCCATACCACTGCTCCAAGGTAGGCTGTAGGGTAGGAAGGACCGCTAAGGCCCCAAGATGGGAGAGTGCAGCCATGACCCAGGCACCCAGCACCTTAGTCACCCTCTCTTCTCAGATTTCTCCCTAGTACACCACGATAGTACCCTTCCTGCATTCGTGTTATCTCGACACACAGACTGACCTCTCTCTCCTTTACCTTATATTTGGTGAATGCCTACAGCTCACACACTGAGGTCCTGGTTCCAGGGTATACTATGTGGACAGTTCATCCCCAGGGGTGTGAAGTCTAGGGTCAAAATAGACTGAATAACAGAAAAACCGTGGGGGCACTAGAGAGGGGGCTGTCGGCGGCGGGGGAGGGAGGACACAGCAAAGACGAGTGCTCCTCACTTCTGGAAGTGTGTGAGCTGGAGAGGCGGAGAGGGGACATAAGGGTTCAGGAAGCCAAAGGCGCAGAGGCACTCGTGTGAATGAGGTTGTATGCGTGTGCGTGGGGTAGACAAGGCACCGTGGAGAAGGGCTGAGAAGTACAGAGAAATAAAGATGGCACTCAAGGCAAGCCGAGGCAGAGAATGGGGCTCTACTTTGAAACTACTTCATCTCATTGGAGGTGTCACGTTCAAAACTGGTAGACTTAGAGCATGCTGTGGCCAAGCCCTTGTGGCCCTTTAGTGGCCTGCTTACATGCGTATGCGACTCTGGGCTGCTTTTCAATAGGAAAAAGATCACGTTTTATAAGAGATAGTCTACCATACTGACTAGCAACATCAGTATTTTTCTGTAGGATTAGATGATCGTAGATAAAACTTTATTGTCAATTAAAAGTTGCTCTAATATGTGCTGAAGAATTCTGAAATGCTTTTATGAAAAGGTCAAGCATATAAGACTTTTTCCTCTATGCTTACATACTTTTTTCTCTCTCTTTTTGCACCGAGTGACTTTAATGTTGTCCAGTGGCTTCTGCCTGCTTAAGCATGCGTCCCACACACTATGATGTCACACACATCCATCAGGCGTGGCCAGGGAGTGAGATCAGCAAGGGGTTGATGCCAGCGTTCCTGGGGTCTGAGCCACAGGTGTTCACTTCGGGGCGGGCACAGAGCATAAACAGGGCAGAGAACAGGACTTTTGCTCTTCTTTTTTTTTGTCGGTCGTGGGGCTTGAACTCTGGGCCTGGGCGCTGTCCCTCAGCTCTTCAGCTCAAGGCGAGCGCTCTACCACTTGAGCTACAGCGCCACTTCCGGTTTTCTGGTGGTTTATTGGAGATAGGAGTCTCACGGTCTGGCTTTGAACCGCGATTCTCAGATCTCAGCCTCCTGAGTAGCTAGGATTACAGGCGTGAGCCACCAGCGCCCGGCACTTTTGCTCTTCTTTAAGAAGTGTTGTTGGAAAAGCAAGGACACAGGCATATTCCTGCACACCCTTAAATGTATGGCCAAAATGTGGATTAAAAATTAATGTATAATCATTACAAAGTGCTTATGTAGGAGACATAGTTTTAAAGCAGAGAACAAAATCACTCAGATCTTTTACTTTCTTTTTTTTTTTTATTGTGAAAATACTGTATAGAGGGGTTACAATTACATGGGCAAGATAATGAGTACATTCCTTATCAAGCATTGTAGCCTCCTCCTTTGTTTCCCCTTCCCATCCCTTCCCATCCTCCTCCCGCCCCCCACCGAATCCTCCTTTCCCCCCCACCAAAGTTGTAAAGTTCTTTTTTCCCCATAACGACTTGTACATCTCATTGTTGCAGTGGATCCACCTGTATCCCTATTTAAAGAATTTGTTTTTTTTCCCTTCCCCTCCACAAATTATACCAACCTCAAACACAGTGAAAGCAGGGGTTATACCATGGGGGAGGGACATACAAAGCAACAAAGAAATCATCTTATAAATGTGTTAGAAACAATTACCTGAAAGAAAAAAAAAACATTTGAATACATATCTTAGGGTTCATTTCCCTAACATCAACTTATCTGACCTTTTCTGCTTGACTCAAACGTATACTAGTTATTGCAAATGAGGGAAACCATGGGACCTATGTTTCTTTGGGCCTGGCTTACTTCACTTAATATAATTTTTCCAAGTCTTTCCATTTCCTAAGCGGGGCAATGCCATTCTTTCTGATGGAGGCATAGAATTCCATTGTGTGTATATACCACATTTTCTGATCCATTCATCTACTGAGGGGCATCTGGGTTGGTTCCATATCTTAGCTATGGTAAATAATGCTGCAATAAACATAGTTGTGCTGGTAGCTTTAGTGTGGTCTTGTTTGTGATCATTTGGGTAAATGCCCAAAAGTGGGATTGCTGGGTCATAGGGGAGCTCTATGTGGAGTCATTTGAGAAACCTCCTTACTGCTTTCCAAAGTGGTTGAACAAGTTTACATTCCCACCAACAATGAAGTAAGGTTCCCTTCTGTCCACATCCCCTCCAGCATCTGTTGTTATTAGAGTTCTTGATTATAGCCATTCTAACTGGGGTGAGGTGGTATCTCAATGTTGTTTTGATTTGCATTTCTTTTATGGCTAGGGAGGTTGAGCATTTCTTCATGTTTCTATTGGCCATCCTTCTTTCCTCTTCAGAGAAGTTTCTCTAAGTCTTTAGCCCACTTATTTATTGGGCAGTTGTTTCTTTGAAGATTTGTTGTTGGGGGATTTAATTTTTTGAGTTCCAGATATATTTTAGATATGAGACCCTTGTCTGTTGTAAGGCTAGTGAAGATCTTCTCCTAATCCGTGAGCTTTCTATTGATCTTGCTAGCTATGTCCTTTGCCATGCAGAAGCTCTGCAACTTCATGAAATCCCATTTGTCCAACCTGTCTTTGATTTGTTGTGTTTCTGGGTCTCTATTAAGAAAATTTGGGCCTGTGCCTAGGGTTTCTCCTATTCCATCCTGTAATGTTTTCAGGGTGTCTGCTTTGACTCTGAGGTCTTTGATCCATTTGGAGTTGATTCTGGTGCAGGGTGATATATAAGGATCTAGCTTTAGTTTTCTGCAAGTAGTTAGATCTTTTACTTTCTTTGAATAATCATAATCATTATTTTGGTGAGCATATATTCAGAATTTTTGTTTGCTATGAAAACATATAAAAGTGCTGTTTCAGACTTTTTGAATCAAGTATACTATTTCATTACCTGGTTTTTCTATCTCATGTTTTAAACACATTTATAGCTTAATAAATGAGATAGCAGGAATATTGAATATCTTGTTTTCATTTTGTGAGCACAAAGAATACATTCTAATTCAACTCATTTTAATATTAATCAAATTACATCATTTGGGATTTTTTTTTTTAACATTTAACATTATTTGACATGGAGTCTGTATCCAGTTCTATACAACCACCTTGTTCAGGCTCTCCAAGTGTCATTCTAAGAGCTGTGCTCAAAGCCTATGCACATTTCCAGAATTTGACATACATTGCTGTTTTCCTTTGAAAAGCATGTAGCAGCAATTTGTACTCCTTTGAACAGAATGTAACAATGCTTAGTTCTTCAAATTTTTCCTATGTCAGGTATTTTTTACTTAGGTCTTTACCAATCTGATATGCCAAAAATGATACTGTTTTAAAAATTGGTATTTTTTAAAAAAACATTTTTAATTTTTATTCTTTATTATTAACGCTGATTTACCTAAGGATTCTTTACATTTCTTTAATAAACTGCTTAGGCATGTGTCTGGCCCAGTTTTTGTTGGTTGGTGTATTTGTCCTTTTGTGTGTGTGTGTGCTAAGTGAGGTGTTCTATTTGGCTAAACATCAGCGCCCATGAGAGTTTGATGAGATAGGCCCCCTGCCTGGGCTGTGCTGCCCCAAGTGGGCAGGCGCTTCCCACTCCTGGGCCTTTAGATCCTGGCCAGTGCTTCCCCAGCAGACTGAAAGCAACCGTCTAGTACAGACTGCTCTAAGCAGTTCTGGAAGACCTTTTGTTTTCAGAGGAGACTGAGGCCAGAAAGGTAGGTAAAGTAAGTAGCTTTTCCAAGGCCCAGTGGTTGGTGGCAGGTGGAGCTAGATGTAGTGTGGCGCCTGCTCTGCCCTTGAGCTCCCTGGGCTTCTGCCCTGGGCTCCCACCTCTAGGCAGTGCAGTTGGGCTACACTGCACATCACAGCTTTTATGACCACATCCATCAGTGCTACCATTTTTGCAGCACCTAACATGTGTCAAGTACTATAGCACGCACAACAAATCCAGTTTCTCAAGTGTATTGATACTTCTGTGTAACCTCTACAGACGTAAGTTCTAGAATGTATTCAACACTCTAAAATATACCGTTACTACTTCCCTGTGCTAGTCCCCAACCCTCTCCAACCCTAAGCAACCCTCCTATTATAATAGCTACTGTCAGTCAGACTTGCCTTTTCTAGAGTTTCACATAAGTTAGATGGTCTAGTATGTAGTATTTAGTGTTTGACTTTTTGTACTCAGCATGGCGTTATCAAATTTCACCCACATTTTACCTAGGTCAATAGTGTTTCCTTTTTATTGGAATTGTATGGGTATATAACAGTTTACTTATTCATTTAATTATTGATGGGCATTGGGTTGTTTCCAGTGTTGAACTGTTGAAAATGAAGTTGTTATGAGCATTTGGGTATAAGTATTTGTGTAGACATTTTTCTTGTTAAGTAAGTAAATACCAAAGGGTAGAACAACCATCAATAAATAATCAGCAGACACAGAAATCCCTCCAAGTGTGTGGCTTCCAAGTGTGCTCTGCCTCTTTCTTTTAATGGATTCCACAGCATAATGCCACACTCTGTATACCCAGACTTGCTTTTATTTTGCTCTCACGTCTTGCTTTTTGGGAGGGACACAGAAACCAGCTTTTAAGAATACCTTGGTACTTTTAGCTCTGTAGGATAGGAATAGATAGAAAGACAGATTCTATAATTTTCTATGTGTTGCTAGATTTATTGGGAAAAATCACTACAGTCCTTTTTCTGCCAGCTGTGATGGTGACAAGAGCATGCCTTCCTTCAGGTCTTTGATGTGATGTGCTTTCCTCCAAGTCCTTACTTGCAGTGTTTGCAGTTCCTTTGGGTTAGCAATCTGGACAGTGTCTTTCCACTTCCTATGTGATTGATGAGGATTTAAGTATCTTATTTCGCCTGTGCCTTCCCTTTCAATATAGTTGTATTACTATTTTCATTTTAATCAATAAACAATATTTTCTTTTTGGCATGTAGACATTTTACATTTTCATGTCAACCAATATTTATGGTTTCTGCTTTGATATCAGTCTTAGAGAGCACTTTATACTGATAGATTAGAGCAATATTCATATAATCATTTCTTTTATCTTTATAGTCTTATTTCCCCTTTTAGCTTCAGTCTCTATATAATTTATTTGAAAGTAACATGTGAAATAAGAATCAGGCCAATTTTTAGATCACCTTCAGGTGATCATGTGCAGTTATCCATAGAGGACAACAATCAGCAGTGTTTCTAGCTGAGTAGCACCATGCTCTGTCACCTACCTGCTGGCTGTCTCTGGACTGGCACCTGGGTGTGGCAAGAAGAGTAAGTTTCTGTCTTGTGAAGTTGGCCTACTGCAGTTTGGGTCAGGTACTAGTCAAAAATTTGAGGCAGCAAGTTGAATTTCCTAAAACAAAACCCTGAGTTTCATGCATTGATGAAGTTGTTTGGGGGCAAGTGTGGAGAAGTGGAAATTGGAACTTGGGGCTGTAGTGCCCTGTAGATCCTGGTTGTGAGCTCCAGACCCCAGAGCTGGAGGTGGGGTAGTGTGTGGGAGCCTCAGCAGGAAAAAGAGTTTCTGCAAACCCTGTGTGTCATTTTGCTGTGTCAGCCAAATTCCAGGGATGAGTGGCTTAGGGCAGACAGACTGGTAAGTTTGTAGAAAGGGCGAGGTGCTCCAGATCTTGAATACAGTAACTTGAAGCCTTCTGGACTTGGATCAGTAAACGATTTGTGTGTCTTTTAGAAATCAGTGTTCTGTTTTATAAATGCAGCGTGAGTTGGGTGTGTGGATTGCACCCAGCTGTGACTACGGCAGCTCTTGCAGGATATGCCTCATAATCACCAAGGCTTTTCCTTTCCTCTGCACATCTTGTTTGGGATGTTTAGAAGTTTGTACATTCGGGGCTTGGTGATGTTGTCCATTGGTTTTGGAGGGTTTACTTTTGAAAGCAGTGAGGTGAGAGAGGGCGTCTCACCAAGTTGCCAGGCCGGTCTGGAGCTCCGGGGCTGACATGGTCCTCTGGCCTCAGGCTCCCAGGACTGCGCCGGCCGGCCCGGGCCACTATCCTGGCTGTGGACCTGCTCCCTGGTTACTGCTTGGCACATGACTCCTGAACACAGAGTGTGTCAGAGGCACATTAGGCCGGAGTCCATGGGTGTCTCGCCTCTTCCCCGGGTACTCCATCTTTCCTGCATCCTGGCTCGTGGTCCCCTGCCTGAAACCCATCTGTGGCGGTCTTACTTGAGGTTGCCATCGTTACTCGTTTTAAAGTTGTCAATTTGTTCCTTTTCATGGACTTAGATTTTCTAGTGAGATGGGCCCTCTTTTTCCCTTTCCCCATCATCTCCTTGAACATTTTCCTAACTAGTAAGAATTCCTCTCCTAATGATTTGAATAGGCACATCAAAGGTGGGTCTATTTCTATAGACTGTTTTTCCTTAGACTTTTGGTCTAATGGCCCTGCATCTTTCCTTGTGTGCTATTGACCCCAAACACCAGGCATTATATGTAAGCAACTACACAATTTCAGCTGTCACTCTCCCAGAGAGCTCTGTGTGGCCTGCGTGTGACGGGTAAGTGGATTATGGTCTTGACAACGCTCCTCCGGTGCGTTTAACTGAACGTCCCTCTCCACAGCAGATGCCAACCCAGTACTAAAGGGAACTCACTAACATGGCTCCCATAGGTCCCTGGCCCTTGAAGCGTCACAATCCAGATTTATCTGGAGAAAACAGGTGACATTCCACTGGGAACGGTTCACCCCTTCCCAGGGCCCTCGTCCACATGCACAGCCCCAGCAGGGCCCTGCCTCTTAGAAAGTGACCTGTGGACTGGTCCTTTGTGGAGTCTCAGGAAATGTCCTGATGGAGACCCCCGGAAGGTGGGCTCACCTCTTGCCTTCTCCTGATTCCATCCTCCATCGTCCCCGTCACCTCAGGCCCTCACCATTGCTTTCAGACAGACTTTTCTTCTTGGTAGTCTTCCAGATTTTCTATTTATTCTTGGCAAGAGAGTTGATTTGCCATACACAGTTTAATCATTTCTGGAAGGAACCATTGCTGTGGGTTTTGGTGATATCATCATCATCATCATCATCATCATCATCATCATCATCAAAATTGGATGGTAGTTCCTTTCTGTTTTCTGTATCATTGAGACACACAAGCAGCTCTCAATTACGTGTGTGTGTGTGTGTGTGTGTGTGTGTGTGTGTATGTATGTATATTTTCTGCCTTAACTGGGTCTCCTCTAGCTCCTCTGCTTCAGCCTGTGAGGTACAGGGTGAGCTCCCGTGGACACTTTGATCAGCTTATTTCACAGCCTGCTTTGCCATCTTTGTCTTGGGGGGTTGTGGATTCTGTTTTTTGCAGCGGTGCAGTTGTGTGTAAGACTGTTCTCAGGCATAGTTATCAGTGTCCTGCTGGTCAGATGGCCTCCTCTGCCTTCTCGTGGGCCCCCTTCCCCCAGCTCCCCTGGGGATTGATGCTGTGTCTGAGCCCAACTTCCACAAGCAGATGTCCAGTCCTTTTCTACCTCCCCACTTTGGTGTCCCTGCAGGTTTATAGAGCTAATTAACTAATCGGGGTTCATCATGTCTTTTGTTTCTTTTTGGTATTTTCTTGGTGGGCTTCACCCGTCCTGCTCAACTTTAAAAGCCTACTAGCCGGGTGCCAGTGGCTCATGCCCATGATCCTTGCTGTGCAGGAAGCTGAGATCTAAGGCTGTGGCTTGAGCCCAGATCTGGCAGAAAAGTCTGTGAGTCTTCTATCTCCAGTTAACCACCAAAAGCCCAGAAGTGGAGCTGTGTCTCAAGTGGTAGAGTGCCAACCTTGAGTGGAAAAAGCCAAGGGACAGAGCCCAGGCCGAGTCCAAGCCCTAGTACCAGCATACATGTGCATGTGCACACCCACCTACACCCACCCCTTCCACAGCTGACTCTTCTACAACAGCTCAACTCCACAACTTGGAGAGTAAACTTACTTGTTTTAATTTTAGCTTTTTCAACTTGGTGAAGGTTCAATGCAGAGGGAAGTTTAAAGAGCACTGTGAGGAGCTCAGGTGTGTTCCACAGGCTGACTGCGACTCCAGTGTGTTTTGTGTTTGCATCACCCCTCTGCAGAAGCATGGATGACTTCACTGTGGAACAAACAGAGTTTCCGAGGTCCTGTTGCTTCCCTGCTTAGTCTTCTCCCAGAGGGTCCACCTCTGCAGACGTGCAGCTCCCCTCCCGCAGCCCCTCTCCCAGAGGGTCTACCTCTGCAGACGTGCAGCTGCCTCCCGCAGCCCCTCTCCCAGAGGGTCCACCTCTGCTGGTGTGCAGCTCCCCTCCCGCAGCCTCTCTCCCAGAGGGTCCACCTCTGCTGGTGTGCAGCTCCCCTCCCGCAGCCTCTCTCCCAGAGGGTCCACCTCTGCTGGCGTGCAGCTGCCTCCCGCAGCCCCTCTCCCAGAGGGTCCACCTCTGCTGGTGTGCAGCTCCCCTCCCGCAGCCTCTCTCCCAGAGGGTCCACCTCTGCTGGTGTGCAGCTCCCCTCCCGCAGCCTCTCTCCCAGAGGGTCCACCTCTGCTGGCGTGCAGCTGCCTCCCGCAGCCCCTCTCCCAGAGGGTCCACCTCTGCTGGCATGCACCTCCCCTCCCGCAGCCCCTCTGCAGACGTGCAGCTCCCCTCCCGCAGCCCCTCTCCCAGAGGGTCCACCTCTGCAGACGTGCAGCTCCCCTCCCGCAGCCCCTCTCCCAGAGGGTCCACCTCTGCAGACGTGCAGCTCCCCTCCCGCAGCCCCTCTCCCAGAGGGTCCACCTCTGCGGGCGTGCAGCTGCCTCCCGCAGCCCCTCTCCCAGAGGTCCACCTCTGCGGGCGTGCAGCTCCCCTCCCGCAGCCCCTCTCCCAGAGGGTCCACCTCTGCAGACGTGCAGCTCCCCTCCCGCAGCCCCTCTCCCAGAGGGTCCACCTCTGCAGACGTGCAGCTCCCCTCCCGCAGCCCCTCTCCCAGAGGGTCCACCTCTGCTGGTGTGCAGCTCCCCTCCCGCAGCCCCTCTCCCAGAGGGTCTACCTCTGCTGGCGTGCAGCTCCCCTCCCGCAGCCTCTCTCCCAGAGGGTCCACCTCTGCAGACGTGCAGCTCCCCTCCCGCAGCCCCTCTCCCAGAGGGTCTACCTCTGCAGACGTGCAGCTGCCTCCCGCAGCCCCTCTCCCAGAGGGTCCACCTCTGCGGGCGTGCAGCTCCCCTCCCGCAGCCTCTCTCCCAGAGGGTCTACCTCTGCAGACGTGCAGCTGCCTCCCGCAGCCCCTCTCCCAGAGGGTCCACCTCTGCGGGCGTGCAGCTCCCCTCCTGCAGCCTCTCTCCCAGAGGGTCCTCCTCTGCAGATGTGCAGCTGCCTCCCGCAGCCCCTCTCCCAGAGGGTCCACCTCTGCTGGCGTGCAGCTCCCCTCCTGCAGCCTCTCTCCCAGAGGGTCCTCCTCTGCTGGCGTGCAGCTCCCCCCCGCAGCCCCTCTGCAGACATGCAGCTCCCCTCCTGCAGCCCCTCTCCCAGAGGGTCCACCTCTGTGGGTGTGCAGCTCCCCTCCCGCAGCCCCTCTGCAGACATGCAGCTGCCTCCCGCAGCCCCTCTCCCAGAGGGTACTCCTCTGCAGACGTGCAGCTGCCTCCCGCAGCCCCTCTCCCAGAGGGTCCTCCTCTGCTGGCATGCAGCTGCCTCCCGCAGTCCCTCTCCCATTTCGGTCAGTGTCTTCTCACTGTCTCAAGGACCCCAGGACCCCACACTCCTATTCACCGCTACTGGGTGTCACTTGCTAACTAATAGAGTCATACTTCAGATTCAATTTCCTGAATTTTATTTAGGAAGGCAAATACTTGGGCAAAGGGCGAATATTTTAAATTGCTGTTGAGTTTTAATAATGTATTTTCTCAGAGACCATAACTCTGGCCCGGTATGGTGGCTCACCCTGTAATCCTAGTTGCTCAGATGGCTGCAATCTGGAGGAAGACTGTGTTACAAGGCTAGGAGACTAACTCAACCAGCGAAAGCTTGTCTCCCAGGCACAGATCTGTTGTGCCAGTCGTGTGGGAAATAAAAATAGGAGGGTCATGGTCCAGCCTAGGGAAAAGGAAGATTCCATTTGAAACATAGCAAGAACAAAAAGGACTGGGCACATAGCTCACATGATAGGGTGCTGACTGGGACAATGCAAGGCTCCCAAGTGAGAACCCTGAGCTGCTAAAAACCAACCAACCAACACCCGATAACTGCAGAAAAGAAAAGGAGGGAAACGGTGACTCCGACATCAGTAGACCTTTTTAACCCATTCACAAAGACATGAGTTTAGAACAAAATGGAACATAAAATTCTCAAACATTTGCTTAGATAAAATGCCATTGCTGGGCGTCGGTGGCTCACGCCTGTAATCCTAGCTACTCAGGAGGCTGAGATCTGAGGATCGCAGTTCAAAGCCAGCCCAGGCAGCAAAGTCCGTGAGACTCTTCTCTCCAATAAACCACTAGAAAACTGGAAGTGGCGTTGTGGCTTAAGTGGTAGAGCACTTGCCTTGAGCTGAGGAGCACAAGAACAGTGCCCAAGCCCAGAGTTCAAGCCCCATGACCCACCAAAAAAAAAAAAAAAATGCCATTTTATAGAGATAGAAAATATCACTCTGGTTACAACAAACTTTACATCCAACTTGTTGGCTAATTCTAGAATGTCTCCCATTTAAGTTCTTGAAGTTTTCTCTTGTTGATGTTGCTTTGTTTTTAAGATAGAGTTTCATTAAGTGGCCCAGGCAGACCTTAGACTTGAGATTCTCCTGCCTCAGCCTACATTGGGATTATAGTCATGGATTACCATGTTGTTGTTTTTTAAATTAGTTTTTATTATCTTTAAATAGCTGTGCAAAGAGTTTCAATTAAACATGTCACTTTATGTGGTCAGTTCATCTTGATCAGAAGTTTTAAATTTTTCCTTCAATTAAAATCTACCTGTTCATCCACATTTTGATTTGTTTCGGAGGAGTGATTGAGGGAAACTGTTCCTGTGTAACAGGTGGATGCATGGTTTGCTGCGCGTGTACCATGTGCCTGTGTGTTCACCACAGAGACAGTGATGCTGATGAGATCCTCAGCGGCTAGAGTAGTCAAGACAAATGTGAAGGATGCCAAGTTAAACAAGTGGTTATCAGGCGAGATTCTCTCATCTCCTGCTCATTTGCCCTGAACCTCCTCCAGATAGGTAGCAGTCTCTGCTCACTGTGTGGTAACTCTGTCGAGCGTGGCCCAGCAGGTCTTCCTCTACATGGAGAGCTTGTATTTTCTTCCTCCTTGTGTTGGACCAGAGGCCAGTGTGCTGGTTCAAGTCTTGCACTCTGAGGCCTTGTTTATCGCTTCCCTATACATCTCTTCCCTTGCTGTGTGAACTGGTCCAGGATAGGCTGCTATTTCCAGCAGCTGCCAAGGAAGCCAGAGGTTAGCTCCTCTTCTGGCCTCAGCCTGACCTTCAAATAAGTAGGCCATGTGCTTCGGAGGGGTGTGGTTGTTTGTTAGCTAGCATTGCTTGTTCTTATCTGCAGGTCACTACTACAGTTAGTGAGGAGGGTTTGAGACACCAGATGTTGTTTTAATAAGAATTCAAGAACAATTCAGTAAAATAATTCTCAGTTGTATGTTTGAGTATGGAAGATGCAGAGGCTGGCTTCAGGCTAAGGGCCTTTACTGTGCAGGTGCAGAGGCTGCGCTTTGGGTTGATAGTGGCTGCCCAGGGGCCGGAGCATGGCCTCTGGACTTCGGTCCAGTGCTTTTTCTTTGGCATCCCCACCTTCTTATATAATGATAGAAAGCAACATGAGCAAGCATTTGTGTGCTATGTGTACTATGAAAAGAATGTGTCCCGTGCTGGCACTGGTTCCTCTGCTGGAGATACTTGCAACATTTTAAACAGCTTTCGTGTGTAGAGAGATTCAGTTGGTTGTGTCTCATCATCAGTCCTGATTCTGACTGGGAACCTCAGGCTGCTACTAATCCCCATGTCTCGAGGCCCAGAGTGCCGTGGTGTACTTACTGGGGTGGGGTTCTTGTTGCAAGTATAATGCCTTTAATGGTTTGCCTTTTTAGCCCAGAGTGAACTAATCAGACAGCCATGTGGGGACATAAATCAGAGCCCATTCCTGAGGAACCTTGGATGAAATAAATCAAAGAATTTTTTGACCCAATCAGCTCTTCAATCACTCTTTTAGTTACATGGAAAACATGGTCCGTGCTGTATTTACAGTTTGATGGTAAGGAGATGTTGAACATCAGTGTAGGAGATTAAAAATGACAAGTTATATGGTGAGGAGCGTGAGAAGGTGTTTACGCTGACATGCGATATCTAGGCTGATGTACAGCTCAGTAATAGGCCTCGTAAATCTGCTCTGCACCGATTAATCAGCAGGCCAGTGCGCAGCCCCAGGCCCAGGCACTGCACCGCAGACAGCGGCCAGCATGCGCTCCGGGTGCCGGGCTCTTCCTGCTGTCTGTGGCCACAGGCCCTCATGCCCCCACCCCTAGTTAATAGCTCAGATGTGCCTGTCACCCCTGCAGTCTCTCAGAGAATTGACGCATGTAAATAGTTGTTCTTTTCTCCTCTCCCTGCTCTGCTCTCTGCGACCTTCCTCTGAGTGAGGAAGTGTTCCCCTTCCTGATCCCCTTCCTTTTCCCCTTCTCCTTCCCCTTTCCTATCCTGGGGCTTGAACTCAGGGGCTGGTCTCTGTCCCTGAGCTTTTTTGCTCAAGGCTAGCACTCTTAACATTGAGCCACAGCTCTACTTCTTGGTGGTTAGTTGGAGATAAGAGTCTCATGGACCTTCCTGCCCAAGCTTACTTCAAACTGATCCTCAGATCTCAGCCTCCTGATGAACTAGAATTATAGGCATAAGCCACCATTGCCTGGCCTTTCTTCCTTCTTAATCAAATAAGCTTTATGTAAAGTGTAGCTAGCTGGTTATGGTAATATGTGCCTCTAAGCCCAGCATTCTGAAGTCTGACACAAGAGGATCATGAGTGTTATATACTTTACTAACTTATTTACTTCTAAAAGTTCATTTTAAAAATTAATTTTAACTATAACGAGAGCGGAATATATTTGTAGGGTACATTGTGATACTTTTCCTCTATGCTTGGATCATAGAAGAGTTTAAACTAACTGACATAGCCACCATCACTGACTTGTCTAGTTTTGGATAAGAATATTAATAATTTATCCTTTTAGCAATTTAAAAACCTATAGTACTTTGTTGATAACTGTGACAATGCGCTAGTTACTCAGAACTTATTTCTCTTGTCAATACTAGTCCTCCCCCCTCTTCCCTCTCTCCCTCCTTCCTCTTCCTCTTTTTGGTGGTTCTTGGGTTGACCTCCTCTCTGTCCTCCTCCTTCTCTTTCTGGTGGTACTTGGGTTCAAACTCAAGGCCTCACAGTTGCTTGGCAGGTGTTCTACCTTTTCTTTTTTTTAAAGTTTTTTTCATTTTTACTGAGGCATAATAATTATATTCATGGGCTACAGTGTGATATTTCAATGCATTAGTACAATCTAGAATGACTAAGTTCGGGTAGAGTAGCCTAAAGGTCACTTCAGACCTTTAGAGTTTCTTTGTAGTAATAATGCTGTACATTTGATTTTTATTATCTAGTGATCCACTGATGAACTCTGCCATGAGAACGGGATTTCAGAGCTGTCTGGCATATTGCTGGGTCGTTGGGAGTTCTCATGGTAGTTTTTCCATGCCATTTTCCAAAGTGGCTATAATTTCATTCCCACCAGCAGTGTGGGAATATAAATATTCCCTCCAGTATGTAGCTTTCATTTCTTTGTAATAGCCACCCTAACAGATAGGAGGTGATTGTAAAATATTAAGACAGGTAAAATTAAAGTTGTGATATCTGTTCAAGGAAAAGAGTTGAAAATGAGAGGCATTCAGAGGTACCTAGTGTGTTTATTTTATATTTTACATTTGCAAGACTATGGTACAGATCTCATATATGATAGTTGGAGACTAATTTTGTATTTTTGGAAAAGGTCAACTTTGATACTTTCCCCAGTGCATTATTTTAGATGAAGTAAATATGGGAAACTCAGAGTGTTACTGTACAGCTCCGCCGCCCCACTGGCTGCTTTTCACGTGCACTGCATGGTCCCCAGCGCCACAGTTCTGACCGTGCCATCGGGGCATCTCACCCCTGTCAGCGGTGGTTTGGGCATCATCATCTCTTGAACTGTTTCGGCAGGCAAGTGTCTGGATTATCAGCTCATTTGCAAAATGGAAGTAGTTTGGCAGGGATCCTCCTGGAGACAGAGACCATGTGGGAGGCTGTTCTGGATGGCAGCTTGGACTGAGGAATGGATTGTGAACAACTGGAAGTTACTCAGGAGTCTGTGGTTGGACATGGGGGTCTGGGAGAGAGGGGAGTGGCAGCTCTTTGCTAAGACTGGAGAGAACTGAGAGGGGGAGCCGGCTGAGGGAGAGTCCGTGCTGAGACTCTCACGCCCTGAGCGTGGAGGGGAGGCAGCAGGAGTCGTGTGTGTATTCCAGTTCCAGGATGGTCTTGCTGGGAGTGCGGATATTGGAGTGGAGGGTAGCATCGACTGAGCGGCGCACTTGAAAGGCTGGGCTCCTGTGGGGGCTGGTGGCCGTGGTGGAGGCTGCTTATGCCCCCGTGGCAGGGACTCCCAGTTGCCAAAGCAGATGTTGAGACTGTCACCTGAATATTCACTCAGGCAGCAGCCGAGCCGGCGGAAGCCCCTGGTGTGAGGCTGCTTCTCAAGGAGGCCGCGCGGGCATGTGGACTTCACCGTGCCGCTTCCGTCCAGAAGGAGCAGCATCGGTCATTGTGCTGATGGCCGCCAGTTCCAGACCTTGGCTTGTCTTCTCTGAGTAGAATGTAAGTTGACATTGCCATACTGTGTCTGCGGAAGGGATCTTATATTCGACATCACAGGACAGGAGGAATCCCTAGGAGCACGGCACACTTCCTGTCTGTCTGGGAGAGTTGCACACCTGCTGAGCACGTGCTGCAGAGCTCACAAAGGCTTGGTAGTTGACTAGACCAGCATGGAGTCAGAACTCTACGGGAATGTGGCCTGCGCCCAAATCAGGACTCACCTCATGCATGCATCCTGAAGGGGGTCAAGGCGTGTGGTGGAGGTGCAGCAGCCCCTGCCTCCCCGTGAGCAGCCCTGCTTCCTGTTTTTCTGTCTCCAGAAGCTACAGAGGCGTACAAAAACGAGGGCAAGGCACAGGTGGTCCCAGCCTGCCGTGGAGGCCGGGCGGTGCACAATGGGGTTCTCTCAGCATCCTCTGGGTGGACCCTCAGCTGGTTGTAGCTGCAGAAGGGAAGAGGTCTGCAGGGCAGGACTGTGAGCTGGAGTGGCTGCTGCATGGAGGCTTAGGGTGGACTTTGGAGAAGAAAGTGATTGGCTCCCAGTAACCTGCTGAGACCCCACCACAGGAGCTGAAACTCAGGAGGCAAGACCAGAGTCCTTGGGGAGAGCGCCTGGCCCACGTGGAGAGGCAGTGCTTGAGCAGTCCGGCCTGGGCCAGACCCGTGGGCCATCAGTGTCTCCCTTCCAGGACGCAGGCAGCATCCCTACCCCCAACTCCACCATACCCCGTGGACCAGCCGGTGGAGCTCTCAGAGCCCAGAGCCAGACCCCTCCTGCGCAGCTCCCAGCAGGGCTCAAGCTGCTCCTCAGCGTCTCTCTCCCAGTCTCCCACCCTTCCAGCTCCCCACTGACATCAGCTTCACGGCTGAGCCGGTTCACCAGCCTGGATGGTGGTTCAGGGTCTCTGAGCTATTGTGATAGCAGGAACTAGTTTGAAGATAGTAGGAAGGTTTATGGGCCGAATTTCAAACATTCCATTAAGGTACACTTTATCTGAAACCCTTAAGAACCTCATAGTGAAAGAGTCTTCTCTAAAGCAGAAGATCAGCTGAAGACAGTGAGGTCACTTCTGAAGCGAAGCCTGACCCCTGTTGGGCCCAATTGTTTTAGCCAAGGAAACCTCTCCAGAGAGACCCAGAGGCCCATGGGAGCCATAGAAGAGAGCTGTGTCCACCAGAGTTGCTTCACTTTTGGGCTTCTCCCAGCTGTGCAAGTACTTGATGTTGTCCACTCAGTAAGGTGAGAGCATGCTCCTCAGGAAGAGCTGACTCCAGGCAGGTGGACCATGGAAGTGTTAATTGAGGAGCGTTCTGAATGACTCCCATGACCAGGGAGGCGGCTCTTGTAGAATTTTCCAGAGTTCCACCACCTAGAAATAGTGCTGATACTGTCTTCACACCTGAAGAGGCACTGGCATGGGTGCCTGCATCAGATCCGCTGGGAGGTGCACAGGGGCCCGGGCGCCTGCGCTGCGCACCGCCCTGTATGAGAAGCTTCATGCCACTCGGCAGTTTAGACCACCTCCACACGAGGAACCTGAACAGACATTCCTTTTAAAGCTGTACCTTTCTTTTGGGAAGCTAAAAGCTCTTGTAGATTAGTTGCATTTGTATGTATAATCGTTATGAGGTGCGGTGTGATGACACGCTGTACCCATTTTGTAGCTCAGAAAATCAAGACATGGGGAACAAGATGGCACCTAGGTCCTCTGGGATCCTCCCAGTGTGGTGCTGTCTAGTCATGTGTTCAAAGCCCAGAGCCTCCAGAGCAAGAGGAGAAGAAAGCTGGGGCAGAGGGCGAGATGGGGTGCCCAGATAGAGGGTCCTTTCTCTCCAGGGGATTAGCACTCCCTGCTAACCAGGGGAATTCCAGTGGGGCTGAGAACCACTTTCATAACCCGCGCCTGTGTTGGGCCTCGTGTGGAGTCTTGTGCCCCTGCCAGAGCCTTTCTAGTGTGCTGCCAGCTCTAATGAAGCTAGCTGGGCTCCGAGGGCTTTGATGGCTGATGAACTTTCGATGGGACCCACAGCAAAGACATGCAGAAAGCCTGCAACCCAAAGGCTGGGGGAAACAGTATATGGTTCCTCGATGCGCCATGGTGTTTGCAGTGTATGTCTCTAGGTCGTGAGAGGTCTGTGCAGAGCTCACAGGAAAACCTGGAACCTGAACCTCACAGCTGTAGATATAACTCTTTTTCCCACTGGATAAACCAGAAGTTTTTCCTAGGGAGACTGATTTTGCCTTCAAGGGAGTAACTTCTTTCTACTTCTCTGTCATCCTGTTCATTTGATGTTTTTTTTTTAATGAGCTCACACTGACTCACAGTGCATTGGCTCTGATCCTCTGTGAGGAGAGTTCCAGCTTGGACGGTTTTGCAGATCACAGAGGGCTGAGCTCTGGCGGGGCGGGGCGGGGTGGGCAGGGGCTGCACAGTTGCCTGGCCGTACCTGGCTGCTGGGTTTCAGCTGCCATCCTCTACAGCACAGCCTTGTCCTCAGGAGGGTCCCCTGGGGGCGTGGGACCACCCCCATCACAGCGGCGTGGGTCAGGGAGGCAGGTGGCCCTGTTGGTGGCCTTGAGCGCTGGACTTGCCGCCATGCTGTGTGGCTTCCTGAGGTGGTGTGCAGACCTGGCAGGCCCTGCGGAGTACTGTGAATTCTGAGACCAGCTGGTGCGGTGTGTGTGTCACACCCAGGGCTAGACTTTTCATTCTCTTAGCATTTCAAGCCAATAAGACTTCAGTGAACCATGTTAATTTTAAATGTTGAAGCTCTGGCTTATTTGTGATAAAGTAACAAGAACATGGACTTGTTGAACTGTTTGATGGGCCATCTTCTTAATTTCCCTTATCATCATTGTCCAGTTAGCGTTCTGGAAGAAACAGAAAACAAATAACGAGACTTTAGGGCAGGAGTGATCTGTGGGCTGGGCGGTGTGGTTTAGGGAAAACAGTAGACAAACTGAGCTACCCAGAGGCCAGCAATCGAGGAGGCTCTAACCCTCATAGTCACAGACTGCCAGGGTGACCAGTGTAATAGATCACTCTGTGGTGCTAGGCTGGTGCACTGCCACTTGAGCCAGGCCTCCAGCCTAACAGGAGCCTTGGTAATGGTCAAATTGGTGGCATGAGGTACCATTGTCTCGCATTGCTGTTCTGGCTAATACTTAACAAGAATTTGACTTTAGTTTATAAATCAGAGGTTGTAAGAGCAGCAGATGGAAGTCTTGGTTTGGGATCCCCCACTAGGGAGGTGGAAAGAGGAAGAGGAGGCTGAGCAAGTGTCTGGGTGAGACTGCAGACGTTCAGTGCTCTACTCAGCCTGACAGAACCTTTGCAAGCCCCAGACCCAGAAGGAAATGGGACACCATTTCCTTCTTTCTGTCCCTCCCTCCCTGCCTCCACCCATCTCCCCTCTCTCCTTCCTCTCAGCCCCACTTGGCATTGAGCCTGTCTTTATACATTCTTGGTAAGAGCTGTACCACTTGAGCTATACTCCCAGCCCTTTTCTTTGTATGTTCTTTTGAGATGAGACCTTGGGACCTTCGTCCAGCCAGGCAGGAACTCTCCCTTCCTGTCCAGTGTGCTGCCGCACGTGGCTGTCTCTCTGTGCTCTTAAAGAACTCCTCCTGATGCTTACGTTTTATGTCAGTCATTCACTCTTTTTAAGCTTTTGTGAGTGCAAACCATGAGTGAGTCTCACATTTGTGGGTGGTGCTCACGTGATTATGTCAGTTTGCATGTCTGTCTTTCTTACTGGCCTCGGGGCAATCCCAAGGCTCCACATGCTCTTCAGGAATGGTTGCAATGCTCTCTTACAGATGGTTGAGGCCATTCCGTGAGAGGGTGAAGGTGAACTGTTTAGCCCAGCACCTTGCACATAGCAAGTGCTCAGAAGTTATGCGCTGTTTTGGGTGTTAATGTGCAAGTGATTCACGTAGCATCTTTAGAACTTCAGCAAATGCCTGTGGCTTTGCATTGGCCTGAGAGAGGCCATATACCAAATGTAAAATGCAGACCCACACTGGCATGGCAAGAAAGATACTCAAGGAGGTGGTGTCCCCACAGACAGATCTGAGCACTAGTCCTCAGCCACGATTGCTCCTGGCTTCTGGTTCTTCCTCATAACAGAAAAGGAGCGGATGAATGGGTCTACATATTTTCTTCCCAACATTAAGCATGTACTGTAGGATGCCCAATGGGAAAGTGCACGGCCAGGTACATTTTGGGGAACACTGAGCATTTCCCCTCTGTCCTGGAGAGTCACAGGGTCTGTGAATGCCCAGAAGTAGAGAAACCTGCTGGATGCTCAGAGGTTTCCCACACCTCTTCTGAATGTGTGATCAGTACTCTCACATCTCTCCCAAACGCTCCAAGAACCCATCGACCAGGCACTTCTGCAAGTCCTTGGAAAGCTGTTGTTAGGTATTCTGCAAGGTTATCACTTTCCTCTGGTATCCTTCAGACCCCCTTTCCTGGCTTTCTCCGACACTGAATACCCTGCTCCCTGCCCTCATCACCGCCTCCGGTCAAGCTGTGTGTTTTGTTGAGAATGCAAAAGTGTTATGACATCACACTTTCTAGTATGTAATGAAACAGAGTTATAATACGATCCTGCTAATCCATGGATTAATATTTCCTGAAGGAGATAAAATTGGCACCACAAAATTAGAATTGGAGAACAGCCTGTGAGCTGAAAATATACATGACAATTTGGATCAACAATGAGTAATGATTATAGTAACATATATCTTGTTTCCAGGACTCAGAATTTCAAAGGGGAAAATCAGCGGAGCTTGTTTTTTAATAACTTCCTTTAGCTGGAGACTTTTTAATATTAATATTTTACTAGTGTGCTTATTTAATTACCTTTAAAAATTGGTATGCTCTATGAGTTTACTGGAGCATGGTGAACAGAAATGAGTGGGCACGGAGAGCGTCTGCGCTCACTCCTTCTGCTGGTTGTCTGTGGGTCGCCAGTTTCGTTGTGTGTGTGTGTGTGTGTGTGTGTGTGTGTGTGTGCGCGTGCATGTGCGCGCACCATTCCTGGGGCTTGAACTCAAGGCCTGGGTGCTGCCCCTGAGCTGGGACTCTACCACTTGATCCAGACCTCCACTTTTGGCTTTTAGGTGGTTAATTCGAGATAGAGTCCCACAGACTTTCCTGCCCAGTCTGGCTTTGAACTATTATCCTCAGATCTCAGCCTTCTGAGTAGCTAGGATTACAGGCCTAAGCTACTGTCTCTTGTTCTTAGTAAATAGTTGTACAGAGGGGTTACAATTCCATAAATCAAGTTGTAAGTACAATGCTTCGTGGTCAATATCACCCCTTCCTTTTTCCTCTCGTTTCCCCCTCCCGTCCCTACCTTCAAGTTACATAGTTCAGTTTTTACATAATGTCCATGAAATACGATTATATTTGCTCACCTTTCCTCCCTCTATTTCTGCCCCCTCTTTCCCTACCCTCAGGTGCCCAGCTCCTACATTTTTAAAATTTAATCCTTCTTGGTTGTAAAGGTCTTTTGACAATGTGAACCCTAGTGTTTTTGTTAACAGGAGCAAATAGCCAGTAAAAAAAGCTATCTTAAGTGACAAGGAACCTTGCAGTGTGGCTGGGTTAGGCTCAGCAGGGTAGATATGCCATGAGTCTAGATTGGCTATACCTGGGCAGTCTGGCTGGAGTGCAGGGAGGAGCCTCCGCGGCCCACTGGCCAGCCTGGGGGAGGAGGCCGCCTGAATGCAGATACCTGACAGCACTGGGCGCATGAGGCCCTGATGCACTTGGAAAATGTTCGTAATTATCACTATTAAGAACTCAGATACCAGAATGAATTAACATGCAACATATGTCACGACGTGGCTAAGTTGAGACTTACCTTTTTCTAGTGAAAATAGAAACCTCCAAGATTTGCTTCATTAAAATATGTGCCTCTTTGTTTCATGCTGTTCTCCACAGAAGAAATGAGTGTCACCTCAGCCTTTAAAAGGATGAATAAAAAGAACACGTTTTAGCTGAGAAATATGAACTGAGGTGTGACTGTGTGGACGTGTCCTGTGAAGCACAGAAAATACCGTAAAGCAT
The DNA here is from genome assembly GCF_019054845.1 of Dipodomys spectabilis. Classification (NCBI taxonomy): domain Eukaryota; kingdom Metazoa; phylum Chordata; class Mammalia; order Rodentia; family Heteromyidae; genus Dipodomys; species Dipodomys spectabilis. The sequence goes on along the minus strand of NW_024871323.1, from coordinate 70,021 downwards.
TCTCTTTCCTGCTTGTGCATGCTCTGGCGAGTGTCAGACAATAGCTTACTCTACTGTGGGTGACAGTCTGCTGCCCCAATCTGTGTGTTGAAACCCCATGTCCTACTTCAGACTGAGCCCTTATTTTGGAAAAGGGCTTGTTGTGCAGGGTTAGGGTATCCCTAGTATGGTGAGGATGTGCTTATGAAAAGAGGACCCAGGTACACAGGCAGAGATGCACGGGCTGGGTGCTGTGTTGATAAGACAGGACAGAGGCCTCAGAAGGAACACATTTCTGGCCCATTACCACCATTACCACCATTCTGGTGTGTAAGCCTCAGGTTGCGGTACTTTGTTGCCAGCCGCCTTAGAAAACTCATACACTTAGGTTTGAATTTCTTTCTACCTTGAATTTGATTTCAGTTGTCAGAGTGTCCTGATAGGTATCACCTTTCCTATTTTTTCCCTGTGGTTGCTGAAAGCATTTTTGTTATTATAACTTTTCTCTTGATATTTCCATAGGATCTCCCTAGCTTTTTGTTTTTGAATCAGTTCTAGAGCCACCATCTTTGCTTAGATTTTCTTCAGTCTCTCTCTCTCTCTGTGGCTCTTTCCCTTCTTACTCATTTTTTACAGACTACATAATACAGATAGGTTTCCGACAAGGTATAGACTCAGCCCTTGTTCTCTATCATTTGTCATTCCCCTGAAAGCTTTGCCTTGAAGATGAGTTATGGTGACTCAGGCTGCGAGGCTCTTGTCCAGGTGGTTGAATTTAAGTGAGACCAGTGCTCTACAGATTATGACCACCATTGCCAGTGTCACTCACACAATGGTGTTGTTGCTCTCTCTTTCTGTAATGCTGCTGTTATTGATGGCTCCCTCTCTTGGGAATTTTTTTCCCCACATTTAGATTGCTGGTTGAGCAGGCTGCTCCTCCTTCATTTCCCGCCTTTTATTTCAGGAAATAGCACTCTGCAAGGAGACAGACAGTGGGATCCTGTGCTTAATACATTTGCAGAGGGTTTACCAAGCAAAGAATCCCATGGTTTCTAACCTTTGGCTTGGAGCTTGGGTCCCATCTTGCGACTCTTGTTTTATCCTTGGGTGGTTTTTCCTTGTCTTTCCATTTTTGAGAGGAAGCTCAGGCTTCCTACTTTCTCTTTCATCAGATTTGCATCTTTCTCCTTTCTCTCTGATTTGCTCAAGTTAATTAGTCCTGAGTACATTGTGAGCATGTTGCAGGCACTATCCTAAGGTCTTGGAAGGCTTTTAAGACTATTGGCGAATAAGCTGGAGCAGGACAAATATAAATGAACTCATTAGTGAAAAAAGTATATGGTGCTAGCTAATCAATTTCTAGGAATTGTGCACTGTCATCACCAGCAAAACTGGGAAGCATTTACAGATGCTAACAGAAATAAAATACTTATTGGATCTGGAGTTTGGGTTTTGGGAGAAAAGTAAAAGTTACAGCTTGACATTCAACATTTAGTGGGGAGTTAAAAATCCAGAAGATGGGGCTGGAAGGGTTCCTCAGTGGTAGAGCACTTGCCTTGCATGCCTGAGGCCCTGGGTTCAATTCCTCAGCACCACATAAGCAAAAAAGAAAAAAGCCGGAAGTGGCGCTGTGGCTCAAGTGGTAGAGCACTAGCCTTGAGCTGAAGAGCTGAGGGACAGCGTCCAGGCCCAGAGTTCAGGCCCCACGACTGGAACCCCCCCCCCCAAAAAAAATCCAGAAGATGCCTTTCAGGGTCTGATTGAAACTGTGTCCGCTGCACATTGACGCATCAGTCTTTGAGTGCCGTGTCTAGTCCAGGATGTGTTCTCTATGCAGTGAGGTTTTTGCAGGTTTGCCTAATGCACAGTTACAAGTCATGATGTCAGAAAATACTAGCGGGAGGAGTGGGACCTGCTTGCTCACACCTGTCTCAAAGGTAATTATTTCTTGTTTTCTTAGGCCTGTTAGGTTTCCCTCCTTACAATGAGGGCTTGAGCGTGTAAACCTCACAGCTCATGCATAGACAATGCAATCCATAGTTTAAAATCTCTATGTTGGCCTTGTATCACTTGACCTTTTTCAGTTTACCCTGTCTGTTCAAAGGTGGCATTTTTATTACAGAAGCCCTCACAGGTCACCTGACACAGGGAGCCCCTGTTTCTTGCCGGGGAGAGCCTTTTGTGATATTTGCCGTGTTGGTTTTGTGATTTTTCAACTCTGGTATTTGGAAATAACTTTCACTTTCACATTATGAATGCCTGGTAGATAAAGACATCAGAAAATTTGGCTAGAAGGATGAAGCATACCAAGGTCAAAGAGGTCATTTGAGCAAGAGGTTTATTGGAAAAAAAATAGATCACTTGAGAATCAAGTGAGACAACACATTAGAAGGCATTGTCATTTTCAAGAAATATGCAAGTAATATTAGGCACATTCTAGGTGTTGTATAATACTGTAAGCATTCTAGATATTCTGTAGTTTAAGGTGTATTAGTACAATTACCATCTATGAAACGGAAGCACATTGAAAAGGAAAAAGTAAACCACTGCAAGGAACAAATTTTATTAGGAATTCTAATTTTCTATAAACATAATTATGAGGAGCAAGTAGTCATGCTTATTTCTATCAGGACTTAATAAATATGTGGGGGACTTAATTTTGTTATATTTATTGTAATCAATATTTTACATATTAGTGATTTCATACAACTTACACTTTCTTGCTCTTTGTTGCATGTTGAACAACAACAACAAAAACTGAAAAGGATTGACTTGTTCTTTCTTTGACAATGCGTGCTGCTGAAGGGTGAAGCGTGCTGTTTGATGTCATGCTGGGGATATGGGGGGATGTCAGTAGATACGCACACGAAGGGCCCTACAGGCTTTCTTGAAAACTGTAGTTGACCTCCTCCTTGGTGAGCTGTCTTGAATGAATAGAGCAATTAATAGCACAAAGAGTGGAATTTGACTGCCTAGTCCATTGAATTACTGGTGTCAACATACTTCAGAAGGGTGCAGGAGTACTTTTATTTATAACCTTATCATTGGGAAGACAATAAATACTTACGATATATTTCAGTTACTAGACTGATATTTTTATTTTTAACTAGGATAGAAAAAGAGAGTTTTTCTAAAGGCAAGACTCTCTTAACCTTCATCTTTGCATTTTCCTCCAGTGTTTGGTTGCTATTTGATGTTTAGTTACTTCATGTCTGATATTTGGCTTTTCCTTAGTGACACTATTTGGCTGATAATCAGGGAAAACTCTGCTATGATTTTTCTTTAAGCTACTATAATGAAGATTTTGGTTTTAAACTAAAGGTCAAAAGATTTCAAGAAGATATCTCCAATTTAAACATAAGTAAATCAATAGTACCTGTCAACTGAAAAGACTCCAGTAGTGGAAAAATGAATAGGTCTGCAGAGGCATAAGATTAAAAAATGTGGGACTGGGATGTAGCTTGGTGAGGAAGCACTTGCCTAGCAAGTGCACCGTCCTGGGTTTGATCTCCAGTACTTCCCCCCCACCCCAAAAGATTAAAAAGTGTTAATGTGAATGGATCGAATTTTAGGCAGTTTAAAGTACTAATGAGGAGGGCAAGGGAAAGGAGAATAGAAAGATACATTTGCACTTAAAATTAAAGCGAGGAGGAGGTGGTGCAAGGCTGCAGGCCCCTCTTCTTTCAGATGGTCCAGCCTTCTCAGCATCCTCATCCCGCTGCCTGACCCATCACGGCCTCCAGAGGTCGGATGGAGTGGTCCCACACACAGCCTCCGTATTTGAAAGTCAGCCCCATGAAGGGGCACGCAAGGGTTAGGAGGACTTAAACACAAGTTTACTCCTGCCCTGGCCATCTCTGGCCTCATCTTGGACGGGACTGTTCCTTCCCTGACTGTCCTGCAGGCGGCGTCCTGCGGTGTGGAGAGGCCCGTGAAGGCAGCCAGTCCGCCAGTGCCCGATCGCTGTCCGTTTGCGTGACTCTTGTTTCCCTTCCTGTTTTCCAGCCATACTCCTGGTTGCCTAAACTCCTCACTGTGCCACCCAGGTCTTTACTGTGACATCCTCTCAAGTCCTCCTCAATTTTTCCTGACCCAAGACGTTCATGAGTGTCACTCTCATGAATTCCTCAGGATTCCTCCCAGGAATCCTCAGGGTCTTGTGAACTGGTGCTTTCATTTCTCTGATTGACAAAGTACAGCATTTTTCAAACTGTGCTCCACGGTAGGAGTGTGTATGATAGACACATGTTTTGTGAATATAGTTCTGCAAATAAGATTATTAAAATATCAGAAAAAATACTTTTTCTAATTACTATTCAGTAATGTAGTTATGAGTTGTGAACAAAACCATAGAAACCCAGATGAACCAAACAGAGGCCAGCTCCTGTGTAAGGATGCCAGGGATCTGGAGTGAGACAAGGTGCTGGACTGGAAGCTGCCTCTGTTTGACTCCTTGACTGAGAAGAGCCAGGATGACACGCGAGACCAGAGGTTATAGGGCAGCTGCAAAGCACAGGTAAATAAAAAGGTGACAGGATAAAAAGAAAAGACTCCGCAGCTCCAGCCCTGGCCCTCGGTGGGAAAGGTGAAGCCAAAGGCAGAGCCCCAGGCAGGGCGGGCGTCTTGGTGACAGGCGCGGCCCTGGCCCAGGACAAGCCATACTCCCTGCATTTCTTAAAACTGTGGGCAGCGTGGCGTGGAGTGGCTCTTCCAGTGTGTCAGGAGAGCACTGGAGAAGAAAGACACTTCCTGACACCCGTGTCTCACAAGGCTGTCCCGGCTGCCACCCCAAAAGGGAGCCTGTTGTTTGAGCTATTCTGGGGACCTGAAAACAAGGAGCAATCGTGGGACCTAGGGACATCCACCTCCAGTGTTTGGGTGGAAGATGGGCAGGGAAGAGGACGTGGAGGGGGAGTGGAGGGGAAGCAGCGGGAGCTGGAGAAGCCATGGGCACAGTGGTCAGCGGTGCTGTCTTCTCTGTGAGCGTAAGCCGCATACCTGTTTATCACTGGGAAACAGAGCTCCAAAGTTCTCACTGGTGCATCGCTCAGCCTCTTGTCTTCTGGGCACCTGGGGGGTTTGCTGCTTGGTGGGACCCAGAACGCTGAGGCCAGGCTCTGCAGAGCACACCCTTTCCCTCCCTCCCTGCCTCCTCCTGCAGCAGGTGAGCGGCTGGGCGGGGTCTGAACTCTCTGAGAGGGCCTGCTTCCCGAATTAGACTCCTCCAGTCCAGAGTTCAGTGTCCTTCTGGTTTCCCACCCTCCAACACAGTTGAAGGTCGCCCCTAGACTTAGAAGCTGATGCAGACCTCCGACCCTTGGTGGGCCCCACCCTCAACCCACATACAGCACCAACCTGCATACTAGGAGTTAGGAGAGACCCCAGTAGTCTTCTGCTCTACGAGTGGTGCTGGAGATGGAGACCTGACCTGAGTCTGTAGGCGACTGTTCTGCTGCTGAGTTATTCGCAGATCCCAATGCAGAAAGCTAAGATGCATGAAAGGAGCAGAGCAACCTAACTCCCCTCAGAGGCAACAGTGGTGCCAGAGACAGGGAAGTAGATGCCAATCCCGACCAAGAATTCAGAAGAGTGCTGGTACGAATGACCAGTCAAACTAAAGAGGACACAAAACATCTGAACTAACTCAGAGAGAACACAACTGAGCAGCTGAATGACATAAGAAAGACAACATGGAATACGAAGAGTAAGTCCATATAGATATAGAGCTGGAAAAAACGTGAATTGAAATTTTGGAAATTTTTATACAATAATAAATAAAAAAATCAAAAATCTCAGGTGAAAGCCTCAGCAATAGACTGAACCAAGTTGAAGACAGGATATTAGGCTTTAAGACAGGCAGCTAAATTAGAAGAAGCAGGCAATGATAAAGAAACTACACAAGAAAATAATATTGGTACACACAAGATCTTTGGGACACCATTAATACACAAAACCTTTGAATTAGAGCAAGAAGAACAAGAAAAGGCATCTAAAACACATTCAATAAATAGCAAAAAAACCCCCCAAACTTTGAGAACGAGATAGTAATCAAACAGACAAGACCAGAAAAGAACCTCTCCACCTCATATTGTAGTTAGTACATTGAGTAGAAAGAACAGGGAAAGAATATGGAAAGCTGTGAGAGAGAAACATCAAGTCACCTATAAGTGAAACATGTCAAAATGATGGACTGTAGAAACAAGAGGGAGGGAGTGGTACATTTTAAGCTCTGAAGGAAGAGAGCCACCAGTCTAGATGGCTGTATTACGCAAAGCTTCATAATCGGATGAGAAAAACCTACGATAAATAAACATGAAAGGAACGCAGGACTTGTAAGCCAGTATGCAGAAGATGCTTAAAGGAGTTTTACCCACAGATGAGGACTGTAAAGACAGCCATGGAAATATGGGAAAGAATACGTGTTAACTGGGGAAGTGGATTAGCAAATGAAGATTAGGAAAGGGTCAGACATTCTAACAACGTTATAAAAATAGGAATTGCTGCATTCCTTTCAGTAGTCACTCTGATTTGAGCCTTGTCTGCTCAGGGCAGTTTGGTGGCATTGTGCTTGGAAGAAAAGAGGATGGTGGCCAATCCCAAGGCCTTTATCCACAAAGCTGAGTGTTGACGCAGGACGTACTCAGCGAAGGGCCAGGGGCGCCCCTGCTGCCCTTTGACACGCGACAAGTCACAGGAGAACATAGTGACAGAGAGGAACACTTGCTTATTTTGTTCACAAATCTACGTGTGGATAGGTGTTTCAGGTAAGACTTGGTCTCCATCCCACACAGTGGTGGTTCCTTGTGGAGTTGGGGCATCACCTGGAGACTGGGATCCCCCCAGTCAACGTCAAGAAGAAAGTCTTGTTGAAATCACCTTCCCATGCAGCTCTGCTTATCCAGTTGCTCTAGTCTGAGCAGCAGAATCTCAGGAAAACCACGGAGGAAGGGTGGCTAGTGTGGCCCCTGTCAGTGGCCATACTTGGAGACGTTCATGTGGGGTGCCACGCAGGTGTCACAGATGAGCACCGATGAGTGCATGGACCCCAGAAGGAGGCAGCAGGGCTCTGCGGGGAGCAGGTGGTATGCCAGGTGCGTTCGCGCGCACTACCAGCACCCAGGGACAGTGGTGACAATTATCTTTATTTCTTAGAGGGAAACTGAGTCAGACGGGTAGGCTCTCCATGCACCGTGTTCCTCTGTGCCCGCCTGCCCCGGAGACCTCACGTGTCTTCTGAACTTGCTTCAGCAGCTCTGTTTTCGCTTGAAGCCTGTGCTGGGGGTTGTGAGGGCCGCGCGTGAGAGCTCTGTTCCATGGCCAGGAACCATAATTTGGTTAGAAGCAGAAAATCCTTGTGTCTGAAATATTAAAGTGTGTGCAAACAGCAGAGACAGTGTAACTGCCTTGGACTTTGAGGGGATGGAGCGTCCTAATGGAAGGAGGTATTGATCGGGACCGTGGCAGACGGGAACGGCTCGGCTAATGAGGGAGGAGGCCGGTGGACATTCCAGGAAAAGAGAGGGCAAGGAGCGGTCTGAGGACACCTGGAAGCCCACTGTCCTCCCGGGGCAGTGGGGCACTTCTTCCAGGACAGGGGATGCGGATGACCAGTGCCACCGCTGATTTGCAAAACCTCATGGAGACCAGTGTCCTCTGGGGGCGTGCGGCTGGGACAGTGCCCTTGGAATGTCCTGGTGAGGGATGGGAACCCCTCAGCATGCACGCCCTGCCAGAGGAGGGGTGCGCAGGCAGGAAAAGCTCCAGCAAGGACAGCAGGGGTCGGAACGCAGGAGACCAGGGATGAGGAGTGGGAAGTGGTCGAGAAAGAGTGGAGAGTGGAACGAAAGAGACAGAGCCGGCTCTGGGAGGCTGCTGGAGCTTCCGTGTGTAGGGTGGTGGGGTACGTAGCTAGATCAGAAGAGACGAATGAGACCTGGAGCCAGCATGGTGGTGCAGGGCTTTAATCCCATCAGCTGGGAGGCTGAAGCAGAAGGATCATGAGTTCAAGGTCAGACTAGGCAACATAGTAAAAACCCTTCTCAAAAACCAAAACATAAACATGTACAGAGTTATCTATATGGATACACACAACACACACACACACACACACACACACACATACACATTGCACGTTTGTGAGTCTGGACGGTTCTAAGGGATCACGGGGAGGGGCGGGAGAAGCAGTACTGAAATGCATTGTATCTGTGCACCAAGGTGGCAGTGAGAAGCTTAGTGGAAGTTCCTGGGAGAGTCGCTGTAGCTGTAGTTTGAGTAGTGAGGATGGAGGCGGCAAGAGTAAGTAGAAGTGAGTGCAAGTGTGAGAGCCCACAGTGAATCCCCTTCGGACAGTTGCACTCTTACAGACTGGTTGGAATGTAAAGCTGGTCCTGCAGGGGTGTGGGGTATAGTACCAGTGGGAGACAGGAGCAGGGAGGGTGAACAGAGGAAGAGGGTGAAGCCATCAGAGAACTGTATATACACAAGAGAAATGAACGGGGGAAACTGTTGAGATTGTTTTGGGAAGGGGAAAGCGAATGAGGGAGAGGGATGGAGGAACCGAGTCTAATCAAGGTGCACTGTACACCTACTCGGGCATCAAGGCAAGGCCCCGGCACAACCAACAATGCTAACACAAAACAAACGTCGGAGAGATGCGGATGTGATAACTGAGAGGACATAGTGAAAGATAATGAAGGGTACGCAGGCCGGAACGATCAGAGGGCTCTCAGTTCAGCGTGTGTCGCCAAATAAGCAATAGGGGACCATACAGACCCATAGACACACACAGACACACACATGCTCACAGATACACATGCACAGACATGCATACACAGATACACACACACACACACACACACTATTGATGTGTACACCACCTGAAATACATTTTCTGCTAGTTGAACTTTGGTAAATGTGGTCATGCGCGCGTCGCATTGCCACAGTAAGACTTCCGAGTACTTCCGTCGCCCTTAAATCCCTTCTGACCCATTGCTCACTCCGCCCCCCGCTGCCCCCCACTGCCCCTCGCCAGCCTCTAGCATCCACCGTCCGCCCGCTTTCGTTCCTTCCTGCACTTTCATGCAGACAGAAGCAAAGCTGGGGCCTTTGCATCTGGCTTCCGCAGGAGCGTAATGAGATGGCGAGAGAGCTGTCACCGGGCGACGGACTCAGCGTTCATTTGTTTTTGTGCTGAGTCATATTTCATTGCATGAGTCAACGGCATTTGTGTCTTCATCAGTTGATGGGCATTTGGGCTCTTTCCAGTTTGGAGCTATTATGGAAAATGCTGTTATGAGCAGTCGCATAAAAGTTTTCACATGGATATATTTCTTTATTTTTCTTGGGTAGATGCCTGGGAGTGAGGTCGAGGCGTCCTTTGTTTAAGTGTATGTTCAGCTTAGGAAGAAATTAGCCCCGCCGCCTCCGTTTCCTAACACAGCAAGAATGTATTATTTCCTCAGCCTACCTTAAGGTTTATACATATTCTTGATCTTTCAAAGAATCGTCTCTTGGAATCATTGTTATTGCTGATTGATGCTTGCTCATTTCTTTGGTTCCTGCCCTGTCTTCATGATTTCTTTCCTTCTTGTTTTGGGCTAAGTGGTTTTTCTTTTTCTCGCATCTTACAGTGTAAGTTGAGGCATTCATTATAGACGCTCCTCTTTCCTCATCCAAGTGTTTAATGATGAATCTCCTCAAGCACCACCTTAGCTGAATCTCATAAATCTTGATAGCTTGTGTTTTTATTTTCATTTTGTCCAAGATTTTTTCCTCATAATCTGATCCTTTTCTTCTTGGTAATTTATAAGTACATTGTACAGTGTTCGCATATTTACCAGAACTTTACCTGGATAGAAATTTGATTGCACTGTGGCCAATAATACTTTTTTCATGATTTCAGTTTTCTAAAATTTATTGAGACTGCCTCATGGCTCAGCATATACTTTCTCTTGTTGAGTGAACATTCCATGTGTGTTTGAAAATAGTGTAGATTTTCCTGTTGCTGAGCAGAGCGTCTTCTTGATGCCAGCTTGTTGACGGTGGGTGGTTTTGTGAGAGATGCCTGGACTCCGGCTCAAGGCCTTCTTGTGCCAGGCAGCTGCTCCACCCGCTGGATGGCACTCAGGCCTGGCGGTGACATCTTCTACATGTATCATACTGCTTCTTTGCCTGCCTGGTCTGTGAATTAGGAAGAGAGGAGTAGTAAAATATCTACCTACAGTTATTTGCCTATTTCTTCTTTTAGCTTTGTCAGTTTTGCTTTATATATTTGGAGCTCTGTTGTTGGATGCATGTGTGCCTAATTTCTTACACATGCTAACAGTGATATCTATTCCATTTGATTTTCTGTGTGCTATTTCAAGCGTTCTATCATTAAATGTGCGTCTTTGTCGGGAGTGGTGTTCAGTTTGAGCCTGTCTGTCAGCACTAACGCAGCCCTCAGCTCGCTGCATGTCCCTTCACTTGAGTCATCTGACTTTGTGTGCTTGCATTTGAAGTGCGTGTGATGTGGACAGGGTGCAGTGAGGTCTGACAAGCTCTGCCTTGTGACTGGAGTGGGTAGTAAAGCTATATTTAATATAATTATCAATATGGTTGAATTCATGTCTGCCATTTTGCTCTCCTATTCTTCCTTCTTTGGTGTTAAATATTTAAGCAACGCATTTTAATATTGATTTCTTCGCTGCATTTCTTTGTGTCTAAATATGTTGTGGTTGCTATAAGGCTTACCTTATAGCTTACCTTATAGGCTTACTTTTTTAGCTTATCGCAATTTCAAGTTAGCATTGACTTTCTTCTGATAAAATACAGGCACTTTGCATTGGTATAGCTCCACTCGGTGCTATCTTATACAGGTACACAGTTGCACATTCATATGTATGTACACAAGCACACTCTTACACATGTCTTCTATGTATGTGACATTAGAATGGAAGTACGTATCCATACTCACATGCACACCTAGGCACCCACAAACATTCTGTATTCTAAAATGCAGTAACACACTATTGGCTTGAAATACTGTTTTAAAGAAATGAAGTATGTTTATCTATATCTGTGCACATTTTTAACATTTCTAGTTATTTTGTTCTTTCTGGTGGCTCTGAGTTACCCTGGGTGTCATTTTACCTCTGCTGAGGAATTCCTTTGCCACTTTTTTTTGTGGTGAAATCCAAGTAGCTGCAAATTCTATCTGCTTTTGTACATCTAGAAATGTTTAGTTTTACTACCACATCTGAGTTATTGATTAAGAGCTGGTAGAGTTCTTGGTTGAGTGTTTTATTCTTTTTGCCTGTTGACTTCTCATTCTAAAGTCTTCTGGGTGCCACTGTCTCGGGGGAGAAACCTGCGCCGTGCGGCTCCTCTTGTCTGTGTGTGATGTGCAGCTCCTCGTGTCTGTGTGTGTGTGATGTGCGGCTCCTCGTGTCTGTGTGTGATGTGCGGCTCCTCGTGTCTGTGTGTGTGTGTGATGTGCGGCTCCTCGTGTCTGTCTGTGTGTGATGTGCGGCTCCTCGTGTCTGTGTGTGATGTGCGGCTCCTCGTGTCTGTCTGTGTGTGATGTGCGGCTCCTCGTGTCTGTGTGTGTGTGATGTGCGGCTCCTCGTGTCTGTGTGTGTGTGATGTGCGGCTCCTCGTGTCTGTGTGTGTGTGATGTGCGGCTCCTCGTGTCTGTGTGTGTGTGATGTGCGGCTCCTCGTGTCTGTGTGTGTGTGATGTGCGGCTCCTCGTGTCTGTGTGTGATGTGCGGCTCCTCGTGTCTGTGTGTGTGTGTGATGTGCGGCTCCTCGTGTCTGTGTGTGTGTGTGATGTGCGGCTCCTCGTGTCTGTGTGTGTGTGATGTGCGGCTCCTCGTGTCTGTGTGTGTGTGATGTGCGGCTCCTCGTGTCTGTGTGTGTGTGATGTGCGGCTCCTCGTGTCTGTGTGTGTGTGATGTGCGGCTCCTCGTGTCTGTGTGTGTGTGATGTGCGGCTCCTCGTGTCTGTGTGTGTGTGTGATGTGCGGCTCCTCGTGTCTGTGTGTGTGTGATGTGCGGCTCCTCGTGTCTGTGTGTGTGTGTGATGTGCGGCTCCTCGTGTCTGTGTGTGTGTGTGATGTGCGGCTCCTCGTGTCTGTGTGTGTGTGATGTGCGGCTCCTCGTGTCTGTGTGTGTGTGATGTGCGGCTCCTCGTGTCTGTGTGTGTGTGATGTGCGGCTCCTCGTGTCTGTGTGTGTGTGATGTGCGGCTCCTCGTGTCTGTGTGTGTGTGATGTGCGGCTCCTCGTGTCTGTGTGTCTATGTGTGATGTGCGGCTCCTCGTGTCTGTGTGTGTGTGATGTGCGGCTCCTCGTGTCTGTGTGTGTGTGATGTGCGGCTCCTCGTGTCTGTGTGTGATGTGCGGCTCCTCGTGTCTGTGTGTGTGTGATGTGCGGCTCCTCGTGTCTGTGTGTGATGTGATGTGCGGCTCCTCGTGTCTGTGTGTGTGTGATGTGCGGCTCCTCGTGTCTGTGTGTGTGTGATGTGCGGCTCCTCGTGTCTGTGTGTGTGTGATGTGTGGCTCCTCGTGTCTGTGTGTGTGTGATGTGTGGCTCCTCGTGTCTGTGTGTGTGTGATGTGCGGCTCCTCGTGTCTGTGTGTGATGTGGGGCTCCTCGTGTCTGTGTGTGGTGCGATGTGCAGCTTCTGTCTGAGCTGAGCTGAGATGAGATGACTTCCTTCAAAGTCACAAGCTGGTGGCAAAGGTTCAGTTCCTGCGACCCCCATTCTATGTTGGAGTCACCTTATTCTGCCTCCTGCTTCTCACATCTGCCATGACGTTGAGTTCATGTCATCACTAATATCCTACTCAGAACTCGGTATAAAGAGAGGTGTGCACCGGCCCTCCTCTTTCTGGTAGGCTCTTGCCTCGGGGCAGGATGCTCACTGGACCTGCTGCGTTTGCAGAGCCCGGGGCAGGATGATTGGCGTGAGGGTGTGCAGAAGGGGCAGGATGAATGCTCACACCAGCTGCTCTGGTCCTGGAGTTCTCCCTTAAGACGGCATTCTATGGGTAAGATTCACTTCAAAACCTCAGCACTTCTAGCCAATGCTGCAGATGTAAACCATGCCCTGTGGATGGATGGATTTACCCCTCACCCTTGGTTCTTGTAGGCAGTACCTCCACCATGGTGCAGCGGGAAGGGAGGGACCCGAGGACAGGAACTCTGCCCACCCTGGAGCCGTGGCACTGCTGGCTCAGCTGCAGATGCTCCTGCCTCCACCCTGCTGTCTGTACTTACTAGGTACAGTCCTTTCAGTTATGAAAACCAGAAACGCCTTTAAGCTACCTTAATTTAAATGGAGAGGAAGAACCAGAGAACTCATGAGAACCAAAGACAGGAAATGAAGTCTGAAATGGGGCAGATGGTCAGGAGTCAAAGCAACATCCTGCCTTTCCATGTTTGCTGCATTTTCTTGTTTGATGGATTGGCTTCCTTTGCTTAAAGATGAACCTCATCTCTGAGCTCAGCTCCACGGCCATCATAGTAATTGGCTTACATCTCCAAGAGAAGTATTCAGCCTAGTCTGGACTGTCAACTATCTGTGCCCAAAGAAGAGGGCACAGAGTCTACAGCGTGAAGCAGGGCTGACATCGTCTCTAAAGCACACTGGAACTGTTCTGAGATGGGCACAAATTGCCAGAAAAAGTTAAAAAAATATTTGTGCCCTTCAGTCTTGCATGCTGCTTCTGCTGGCCCCCTCTACTCTGCCACACAGCCGGCTCTTGGCCGCTCCTGTTACAGTCCACCCATACCTGGCTGGATGTGCTCGGAGCGCGTCCCCTCCAGCTACCTGTCCATCCTGTTCCTTCCCTCCTTCTGGTCTGTGCTCAAAGCCATCTCAGGGGCATCTTCTCAGGAGCACTGCGTGTGTGAGCATGGTGAGGGAAGGGGCAGGGCCCTCAGGAGCTTCTCTGGAAGCACAGCCGCAGCTGGACATTTGCCGCTGTCAGAGCCGCCCAGGTAAGGAGAGTGTGGGGGAGGCAGCCCGGCTCTGGCAGGGGCCTGGCAAGGCGGTTACAGGACGTGGCCTCCAGCAAGCTGGGAAAGTCTGAAGTGAGTTCAGAGCTCATTCCCGGGCTCTAGGAGCACATGTGGAGTGAGGGACCTTCAGGACCACAGGCAGACATTTTATTCTGAAAAGCATACTTAGCCGGGCGGCAGCAGCTCACGCCTGTCATCCTAGCTACTGGAAAGGCTGAGATCTGAGGACTGTGGTTCAAAGCCAGCCTAGGCAGGAAAGTCCATGAGACGCTTATCTTCAATTAATTACCAGAAAACCAGAAGTGGCGCTGTGGCTCACATGGTCCAGCGCTCACCTTGAGCTGAAGAGTGCAGGGACTGGGAAGCCCTTTCCAAGTCTTCTCCACCTGACCCTGCTGGAACGTAACTTGTATGGGGCAGGCATGGTGAGTGCGGGGACCCCGGATGGGGCTGGACTGGCAAGGCCACATGGGTGGCAAGTCAGCTGGCACCATGGCTGTCAGCAGCCCCAGCCCCGGGAGCCAGCTCCAGCTCTGTGACTGTTGGGTGCCTCTCAGCCGCTGCCTGTGGGTGCTCACGGCCCTGCTGTTACCAGCAGTGCGGTGACATGGTGGCACGGGCGGCTGCTGTTGCACAGCTGGGGCTGAACGTGGACTGACTTCAAGGGTCTTTCCTGCTTGTTGGCACTTGTGTGGCTTTGGGGTAGTGAGGACAAAGGACTGGCCATCAAGTGTCCTGGATGGTCAGGATGGTCATCAGTGTCCTGGATGGTCAGGATGGTCATCAGTGTCCTGGATGGTCAGGATGGTCATCAGTGTCCTGGATGGTCAGGATGGTCATCAAGTGTCCTGGATGGTCAGGATGGTCATCAGTGTCCTGGATGGTCAGGATGGTCATCAGTGTCCTGGATGGTCAGGATGGTCATCAAGTGTCCTGGATGGTCAGGATGGTCATCAAGTGTCCTGGATGGTCAGGATGGTCATCAGTGTCCTGGATGGTCAGGATGGTCATCAGTGTCCTGGATGACTGGGACGTTCAGAGTTACAAATAGCTGAAAACGGAAGAGCTGGAAAAGCGTTTTCAAGGTGGGAAGTGTGTCATGAGGAGGGCCAGTGGAGGGGGAGCTGTGGGAGCGGGGCCTGCCGGTTACCCAGTGTGACTGTTTTCTGGAGGATGAGGAGGCCACAGTGTGATGCGCGCTCTCAGAGCGGCCCTGCGGGCCATGGCCTCTACCCTGCAAGGAGACTCCAGACTCAGCTGTGGAGGGGATCAGAGAGGGTAAAAAGCAAAGGCCTTGGTGCTTAAGTTCAGGCATGTCTCACACAAGTGTGCGTTTGGGACAGTATTTCCCCAAAAAATGGAAAGTGAGGCCATCAGTTAAAACGACACATCAAGAATTAGTATGGACCCGGCAGGGTCTGTGACTCACACCTGTGATCCTAGTCACTTGAGAGACCGAGATCTCTGCGAGTGCTCTGTGAAACGGCCTGGGCAAAACGTGTGAGAGATCCCACCACAAGAGTAAAAATCTGGCTTGGCGTTCATGCCTGTCCTCCTAGGAACTCAGGAGCATCCATGGAAGGACAGCAGTTCAGGCTGGCCCCTGGAAAAAAGTAAACGCTATTAAAAATAACTAAAGCAAAAAGAGCTAGAGGTGGGCTTCCCACGTACAGTGTCTGCCTAGCCAGTGCAAGGCCTTCAGTTCCAAGATCAAACCCCAATAAAGTGAAAAAGAGAGAAAATTAGTGTAAATGGGTTATAGATGCTGCAGAGTGTGTGCATGTGTTCGCTATATCTCTGTACATCTGTGTGTGTTGCTGTGTGCATCTGGGCATGTGTGTGTGTATTTGTGTCTGGTCTGTGTGCATGTGTTTTATGAGTATATTTGTGTGTCTGTGTATCTCTGCATCTGAGTGTGTGAGTATTTGTGTCTGGTCTGTGTATGTGTGTGTCTGCAGATCTCTGTGCATCTGGGCATGTGTGTATGTGTATTTGTGTCTGGTCTGTGTACATGTTTTCTGTGTGCGTGTCTGCATATGGCTGTGTGTCTGTGTACCTGTGTGTGTTTGTATTTGCCTCTGGTCTGTGTACACGTGTTCTCTGAGTGTATGTGTGCATGTGTGGACGCGCATCTGGTGTGTGTGTGTCTGTGTACTCCTGTGCCCTCCACGCCTTTGCAGTGCTCTCTGGGAGGGGCCCCGTGAGGGCAGACCTGCAGCTGTAGCAGGAGTTTCCCCCTACTGCCGGGGTCTTGGGGCAGTGAGTCCGCTCATCGCTGCTTCTCTTAGTTTTCCTGATGATTCAAAGAAGTCTTCACCTGTTTCCGCCTGGCTTTCATCTTTGCAGACAGAGCCAACGGGCTGGGCCTTTACGGGCAGCCTGCCTAGGGCCCGGCCTTAAAGGAGCAGGGTCACCCTCCGCCTTTTAAGGGTTGGGGGTTAAACTGATGAGCATGTATAACATACCGAAGCTTTGTTGTTTGGCAGAGCTTGTTTTTGTTTTTGTTACCTTTGTGCTAAGAGACTGGGTGGGGCGAGGCACCCAGGAGCCCCAGCATCTGTCCCGGACGGGGATGAGCACTGAGGCTTATGCTTGCTCTGTTATGTTTCTGGTTTGTGTTTGCCAGTCCTGGGCATGAACTCAGGGCCTGGGCGCTGTCTCTGGAGCCTCTCTGTGCTCGAGGCTAGCACTCTACCACTTGAGCCACAGCGCCACTTCCAACTCTTTCTGTGCATGTGGTGCTGGGGAATGGAACCCAGGGCTTCACGCACGCTAGGCAAGCGCTCTACCATGGAGCCACCTTCCCTGCCATGTGTCTGTTGTTAGTCCCAGTACCCCAAGTGTCTGGGTCTCTAGAATTTAAAGACCCAGCAGAGACCAGGCGGGCCTAGAACTTGTAGTGTGCGGCTCTCATTGTGAGATGACCAGGGCAGTGATCCTGCTCCTCCCTCCTGATAGTGCTCCTCCTCCTGACAGTGCTCCTCCTCCTGACAGTGCTCCTCCTGACAGTGCTCCTCCTGACAGTGCTCTCCTCCTGACAGTGCTCCTCCTCCTGACAGTGCTCCTTCTGACAGTGCCCCTCCTGACAGTGCTCCTCCTCCTGACAGTGCTCCTCCTGACAGTGCTCCTCCTCCTGACAGTGCCCCTCCTGACAGTGCCCCTCCTCCTGACAGTGCTCCTCCTGACAGTGCTCCTCCTCCTGACAGTGCTCCTCCTCCTGACAGTGCTCCTCCTGACAGTGCTCCTCCTGACAGTGCTCCTCCTGACAGTGCCCCTCCTCCTGACAGTGCCCTCCTCCTGACAGTGCTCCTCCTGACAGTGCCCTCCTCCTGACAGTGCTCCTCCTGACAGTGCTCCTCCTCCTGACAGTGCTCCTCCTCCTGACAGTGCTCCTCCTGACAGTGCTCCTCCTGACAGTGCTCCTCCTGACAGTGCCCCTCCTCCTGACAGTGCTCCTCCTCCTGACAGTGCTCCTCCTCCTGACAGTGCTCCTCCTCCTGACAGTGCTCCTCCTGACAGTGCCCCTCCTCCTGACAGTGCTCCTCCTCCTGACAGTGCCCTCCTCCTGACAGTGCCCCTCCTCCTGACAGTGCCCCTCCTCCTGACAGTGCCCCTCCTCCTGACAGTGCTCCTCCTCCTGACAGTGCCCCTCCTCCTGACAGTGCTCCTCCTCCTGACAGTGCTCCTCCTCCTGACAGTGCCCCTCCTCCTGACAGTGCCCCTCCTCCTGACAGTGCTCCTCCTCCTGACAGTGCCCCCCCTCCTGACAGTGCTCCTCCTCCTGACAGTGCCCTCCTCCTGACAGTGCTCCTCCTGACAGTGCTCCTCCTGACAGTGCTCCTCCTCCTAACAGTGCCCCTCCTCCTGACAGTGCTCCTCCTCCTGACAGTGCTCCTCCTGACAGTGCCCCTCCTCCTGACAGTGCTCCTCCTCCTGACAGTGCTCCTCCTCCTGACAGTGCCCCTCCTGACAGTGCCCCTCCTGACAGTGCTTCTCCTCCTGACAGTGCCCCTCCTCCTGACAGTGCTCCTCCTCCTGACAGTGCTCCTCCTCCTGACAGTGCCCCTCCTGACAGTGCCCCTCCTGACAGTGCCCCTCCTCCTGACAGTGCCCCCCCTCCTGACAGTGCTCCTCCTCCTGACAGTGCTCCCGTTTTCCAGTAGCTTTCTTTGTTAGCTGGTGCCTTGAAAGGCACTGTGTTCGCTGCAGAAATTATTGGATACACTGAGTCCACGCTGTTCTTTGGACCTTCCCTCTCTGTAGACACCCCATGTCAGGAAGGCTTCACGTGTGCGATCCTTTCACCCTCCAAACCCACCCAAACCAGTGTCCCGCACGCGGACGAGCAGCGTACAAATCTGCTCTGTGTGGAAGGGAGGCACTAAATGATATTTAATGCTCCTGGGACATGCAGGACATGAAGTGACAGGTGTGTGTGTGTGTGTGTGTGTGTGAGAGAGAGAGAGATGGGTGCCATGGTCACACCAATGTGTTCACGTTAGGGTGGGAGGAAGGGAGCTTTATCGAGTGCTTCCCTTTCCGGTTCACTCCCTGGGTCCAGTCTCAGTGCATGGACAGTCGCAGGCCGCCCAGGAGGGTTGTGTGCCCTCTGTGCTTGGCCTTTGCTCCTCTTCTTGGGTGCAAGTCCTCGGCCCTGCCTGTGCTTGCTAGCATGCTCCTCTCAGTTGAATTCTTTGCACACTGCGTCTTGCTGCCCGCCCCCAACGCTGACTCCTGCAGCTCCATTCACACTCCACATCCCTTGAAATGGTATGAGCAAGCTATGCTGTATTACTCCATCTGCCTTAATAAGTCTGGGTGCTTTCCAAGCATGAGCATTAATCACACTCACAGCCAGGCCTTGATAGCCCACTCTCCACAGCATTTGTGTCACAGACACACAACACTGCTCCATTGTGTGCTGGCCTCTTTCAGCTGAGGGCTTGGCTTGTGGGAACGAAACCGGCTCTGCGCTGAGCTAGGACCGGGACTTTACATTGTATACGATGTCTCAGGGGTGACTTTTCCTTCCCTATGCTTGGTTTGCTGGTGCCAAGGTTTGAGTTCAGGGTTCAAATTCATACTTGCTCAGTTTTTCCTGCTTTGCTTACTTAGCCAGAGCTCTACCACTTGAGCCATACCTCCAGCCTAGCTTTTTGCTGATTGGTTGCTGATGGACTATTTCGGCTTCTTTGTCTAGGCCGGCTTCAAACCATGATCTTCCATCCCTCAGCCTCCTGAGTTGCTAAGATTTTAAGTATGAGCTACTGGCGCCCACCTCCCTGTCTATATTTTTAAAGCCCAGTTTTAAAGCGTTCCAAGGTATGTGAATGTGTTATGCAATCAGGTAATCTTGGAACACGGAAGGATTAATCACTCGTTGGCAGCATTCAGCCAGAATGGAGGAGACTGTGGCATGTGCCCCTCTCCGGAGGGTGAGACGCAGAGATAAGACGCTCTCTCTTCTTCACCCGCAACGGCCCGTCTGCACTTTACAGTGCTGCTGGCTCCTTAATGGCTTCCTTTTCTCCACCCAGGAACAGAAGCCTTCTAGAACATTTTCTTTGTTTTCATTTGGTATGAACACCTTCTTGTAGCAGAGTTATTTTAGGACTTAATGAGAATGATGAGTTTTCACTTGTTAGTGTTTAGCTAAAGAGTCTACCTTGTCACGAAGAGGGATTGCTCAGGCTCACACAGTGGGAGAACAGACCCGTGCAGCTGTGCTGCCATCTTGGGCCTGGGTGCTGCCGTCTCTGGGCTGGGTGCTGCCATCTTGGGGCTAGGTGCTGCCGTCTCTGGGCTGGGTGCTGCCATCTTGGGCCTGGGTGCTGCCGTCTCTGGACTGGGTGCTGCCGTCTCTGGACTGGGTGCTGCCGTCTCTGGACTGGGTGCTGCCATCTCTGGACTGGGTGCTGCCATCTCTGGACTGGGTGCTGACATCCCTGGACTGGGTGCTGCCATCCCTGTGCTGGGTGCTGGCATCCTCAGCGTGGGTGCTGCCATCCCTGGACTGGGTGCTGGCGTCCTCAGCGTGGGTGCTGCCATCCCCAGCATGGGTGCTGGCATCTGTGGACTGGGTGCTGCCATTCCCGGACTGAGTGCTGCCATCCTCAGCATGGGTGCTGCCATCTCCGGACTGGGTGCTGCCATCTCCAGACTGGGTGCTGCCATCCCCGGACTGGGTGCTGGCATCCTCAGCGTGGGTGCTGGCGTCCTCAGCATGGGTGCTGCTGCCATCCCTGGACTGGGTGCTGCCATTCCCGGACTGGGTGCTGCCATCCCTGGACTGGGTGCTGCCATTCCCAGACTGGGTGCTACCATTCCTGGACTGGGTGCTGGCGTCCTCAGCATGGGTGATGGCATCCCTGGACTGGGTGCTGCCATCCCTGGACTGGGTGCTACCATTCCCGGACTGGGTGCTGGCGTCCTCAGCATGGGTGATGGCATCCCCAGACTGGGTGCTGCCATCCCCGGACTGGGTGCTGGCATCCTCAGCGTGGGTGCTGCCATCCTCAGCATGGGTGCTGCCATCCCTGGACTGGGTGCTGCCATCCACAGGCTGGGTGCTGGCGTCCTCAGCATGGGTGCTGGCCGCTGGTTGCCCTCGGCATCACAGGTCTCTGTGGTTGCTGCCAGCACCAGCTAGGCTGGGGCTGACTGCTACGGCGCTCAGCGCCATGTGCTCTGGAGCCCTGGGGTGCCATGCACCCTCTGTCCTGCCGGGGAAGGTTCGGGCTCCGAGGGCAGGGTAGGAGCCATGCCAGTGGTGGCCACGGCGGCACAGCGGGGTGGTCCACACGGCAAAGCCCAAGCCTCTCTGAGGAAGGCCCGGCTGAGCTGGGGAGTCAGCTCCGGGGCGTGAGGGAGAGCCTCTGGGAAGCCTGCTCCCACGCCCGACTCCTTTTTGTTCCTCTTCTGTGACGGGCACCGAACCGGAGTCTTGTTAGAAAACGTGGCTCAGGTACTGTGGACCTCACTGGCGTTGGCCGTGGAACATCTTGCTACTGCGGTTGGGCATGTAGAATACAAGCCCTGGCCCTGCCTTCATCTGCTGGTCCTCATTGTGCATTTACAAAGCCAGTGCCGACTTGGGACGGGCGTGCGGCTCCACAGGGGTGCAGGGCGGGCTTTATTTCCGAGGATGTCTATGATTTTGCATGGTTACAGCGTGCTTGTGGAAGTTCTTCAATTCGCGTATGGTCAGATTGTGGGGTAAGCAGGCGCTTCTTCCGTGCCACCCCCTCGCCCAGGACTGGGGGTAGAGCGCAGAGCTGCGTGCTCGCTAGGCAGGTGCTGTGACTCGCGAGCCTCACCTCCTGAACAAAGCGTCCCCCACTGCCTGCGGCGAGGGGGCAGCGGGGCACTGACGTGGGCGCAAGGGCGTGCCTGTGCCACAGACCACGCATTGCACAGCGGGGAGGGAGGGCGCCAGGCAAGGAGAGGCAGGAGGCTGGTACGTCGCCTGCTTCCCTTTCGTGAAGGCGAGGCCCGTTAGATAAGCAGGAAGTCCAACAGACACCAGAACACAGTGAGCAAGCGCATCCCTAAGAACAACCAGGGAGTGTGCGCAAGGTACTCAGGAAAATGGATGGTTTTCTTCCAGCATATGTCACCTATATAAATACACATATGCACACATGTATTGTACAGTGATGAGGTTTGAACTCAGGGCCTGTGCTTGCTGAGCAGGCGCTTTACAACTGGAGGCACTCCGTCTGTACACTGATTATTTTCACAATAGGTTGTTGGGGCATGCCTGACTGACCCGACTGCCACCCTGCCGTGTGTGCTTCCTCTCATGGCCTTTCTGGGGTGCAGGGTAGCATGTGCATCCCTGGATGAGCCGAGTCTTGTGAACATTTCTCTTCCCTGCCTGATCTCAAATCAGGACCCCAAGTAGCTATGATTACAGTATTGAGTCACTGTACCCAACCATGTGAATATATTCCTAATGAACCAAACACTTCAACTATAACTAAAGTACTTTCTCTGCCAAACTTATAACCATGTGAGAACTGGAACTGTACAGAGATATATCTTTTATCTTCATAATGCTTACTATCTACTGACCATACTGATGCAGGTGAAATGCAGTGGATCCAATGACTTGAAATATTACGTTGATACAAGCTGTTGTAATGTAGTGGCTATGTAGCTGGCATAGGACATTACCCAAGGAAAAGCGCTCCAGCCAGCACTGCCTTTCAACTGACTTTCCACCAAGATTTTATGTACTCTCATCAGTCTCAGATTAATAATTGAGCACCAGCCCAGGAAATGATCTGACACTGGATGTTTAATAGAACTTTTCTAACTATAGAACGTCCAGAAGATAAAAGTCCTCTCCTCTGAGGTTCTACAGTTAAATATAATCGAATGGGCTACTTTAGCTTCCTGATGGAACACAGTGCCACAAAATAAGCATTTTAGAAGTTAATTTAGAGTTTATTGTCATTTTTATTATTCATCTCACAATGGAAACATATATTAAAAAATTGCACTGTGCACCTTGAATTATCGGTGCAGTTTTTATTTGTCCACTGTATTTCAGTGCAGCTGGAGGCCTTTGAACCACACGTGTGCTGTGCACCTTAAATCTGTGCAGTTTTTATTTGTCTGTTGTGTCTTGGTGTAGCTGGGGTCGGGGGGAAGGCTTTGTCACATGGTGTGCTGTGGAGAGGGCGCTGTGTTCACCGAAGGGACGACATGCCTTTCTGGTATATTTTGGGAGCATGAGAGACTTGTGGTGAGTCAATATGGAAAGGCCAGCTTGTTAATGAAGATGCACCCTGGTGGTTGTGTGACTGTCACTGTGCAGTGGAGTGTGGAGGGTGTGGGTGTGTGGTGGTTGTGTGACTGTCATTGTATAGTGGAGTGTGGAGGGTGTGGGTGTGTGGTGGTTGTGTGACTGTCACTGTGCAGTGGAGTGTGGAGGGTGTGGGTGTGTGGTGGTTGTGTGACTGTCATTGTATAGTGGAGTGTGGAGGGTGTGGGTGTGTGGTGGTTGTGTGACTGTCATTGTGTAGTGGAGTGTGGAGGGTGTGGGTCTGTGGTGGTTGTGTGTGTGGAGCGTGGAGGGTGTGGGTGTGTGGTGGTTGTGTGACTGTCACTGTGTAGTGGAGTGTGGAGGGTGTGGGTCTGTGGTGGTTGTGTGTGTGGAGCGTGGAGGGTGTGGGTGTGTGGTGGTTGTGTGACTGTCATTGTGCAGTGGAGTGTGGAGGGTGTGGGTTTGTGGTGGTTGTGTGACTGTCACTGTGCAGTGGAGTGTGGAGGGTGTGGGTGTGTGGTGGTTGTGTCACTGTGTAGTGGAGTGTGGAGGGTGTGGGTCTGTGGTGGTTGTGTGTGTGGAGCGTGGAGGGTGTGGGTGTGTGGTGGTTGTGTGTGTGGAGCGTGGAGGGTGTGGGTGTGTGGTGGTTGTGTGACTGTCATTGTGCAGTGGAGTGTGGAGGGTGTGGGTGTGTGGTGGTTGTGTGACTGTCACTGTGCAGTGGAGTGTGGAGGGTGTGGGTGTGTGGTGGTTGTGTCATTGTGTAGTGGAGTGTGGAGGGTGTGGGTGTGTGGTGGTTGTGTGACTGTCACTGTGCAGTGGAGTGTGGAGGGTGTGGGTGTGTGGTGGTTGTGTGACTGTCATTGTGCAGTGGAGTGTGGAGGGTGTGGGTGTGTGGTGGTTGTGTGACTGTCATTGTGCAGTGGAGTGTGGAGGGTGTGGGTGTGTGGTGGTTGTGTCATTGTGTAGTGGAGTGTGGAGGGTGTGGGTGTGTGGTGGTTGTGTGACTGTCACTGTGCAGTGGAGTGTGGAGGGTGTGGGTGTGTGGTGGTTGTGTCATTGTGTAGTGGAGTGTGGAGGG
Source organism: Dipodomys spectabilis (assembly GCF_019054845.1). NCBI lineage: Eukaryota > Metazoa > Chordata > Mammalia > Rodentia > Heteromyidae > Dipodomys > Dipodomys spectabilis. The sequence goes on along the minus strand of NW_024871323.1, from coordinate 46,192 downwards.
TGTGGGTGTGTGGTGGTTGTGTGACTGTCACTGTGCAGTGGAGTGTGGAGGGTGTGGGTGTGTGGTGGTTGTGTGACTGTCATTGTGCAGTGGAGCGTGGAGGGTGTGGGTGTGTGGTGGTTGTGTGACTGTCATTGTGTAGTGGAGTGTGGAGGGTGTGGGTCTGTGGTGGTTGTGTGTGTGGAGCGTGGAGGGTGTGGGTGTGTGGTGGTTGTGTGACTGTCATTGTGCAGTGGAGTGTGGAGGGTGTGGGTCTGTGGTGGTTGTGTGTGTGGAGCGTGGAGGGTGTGGGTGTGTGGTGGTTGTGTGACTGTCATTGTGCAGTGGAGTGTGGAGGGTGTGGGTCTGTGGTGGTTGTGTGTGTGGAGTGTGGAGGGTGTGGGTGTGTGGTGGTTGTGTGACTGTCACTGTGCAGTGGAGTGTGGAGGGTGTGGGTGTGTGGTGGTTGTGTGACTGTCACTGTGTAGTGGAGTGTGGAGGGTGTGGGTGTGTGGTGGTTGTGTCACTGTGTAGTGGAGTGTGGAGGGTGTGGGTGTTTGGTGGTTGTGTCACTGTGCAGTGGAGTGTGGAGGGTGTGGGTGTGTGGTGGTTGTGTAACTGTCATTGTGTAGTGGAGTGTGGAGGGTGTGGGTGTGTGGTGGTTGTGTCACTGTGTAGTGGAGTGTGGAGGGTGTGGGTGTGTGGTGGTTGTGTCACTGTGTAGTGGAGTGTGGAGGGTGTGGGTGTGTGGTGGTTGTGTCACTGTGTAGTGGAGTGTGGAGGGTGTGGGTGTGTGGTGGTTGTGTCACTGTGTAGTGGAGTGTGGAGGGTGTGGGTGTGTGGTGGTTGTGTCACTGTGTAGTGGAGTGTGGAGGGTGTGGGTGTGTGGTGGTTGTGTGACTGTCACTGTGTAGTGGAGTGTGGAGGGTGTGGGTGTGTGGTGGTTGTGTCACTGTGTAGTGGAGTGTGGAGGGTGTGGGTGTGTGGTGGTTGTGTCATTGTGTAGTGGAGTGTGGAGGGTGTGGGTGTGTGGTGGTTGTGTCATTGTGTAGTGGAGTGTGGAGGGTGTGGGTGTGTGGTGGTTGTGTCACTGTGTAGTGGAGTGTGGAGGGTGTGGGTGTGTGGTGGTTGTGTGACTGTCACTGTGTAGTGGAGTGTGGAGGGTGTGGTTGTGTGACTATCATTGTGTAGTGGAGTGTGGAGGGTGTGGGTGTGTGGTGGTTGTGTCACTGTGTAGTGGAGTGTGGAGGGTGTGGGTGTGTGGTGGTTGTGTGACTGTCATTGTATAGTGGAGTGTGGAGGGTGTGGGTCTGTGGTGGTTGTGTCACTGTGTAGTGGAGTGTGGAGGGTGTGGGTGTGTGGTGGTTGTGTCACTGTGTAGTGGAGTGTGGAGGGTGTGGGTGTGTGGTGGTTGTGTGACTGTCATTGTGTAGTGGAGTGTGGAGGGTGTGGGTGTGTGGTGGTTGTGTGACTGTCACTGTGTAGTGGAGTGTGGAGGGTGTGGGTGTGTGGTGGTTGTGTCACTGTGTAGTGGAGTGTGGAGGGTGTGGGTGTGTGGTGGTTGTGTGACTGTCACTGTGTAGTGGAGTGTGGAGGGTGTGGGTCTGTGGTGGTTGTGTGTGTGGAGTGTGGAGGGTGGAGCTCGCAGTGGGCCAGTGCTGGGGCTGGGGAGCTATGTGAGGTGGTATCTGTGCCTACCCTGTGCGGTGGCTCTGGGCGCATGGCCTCTGTTCAGGTAGGCTGGGCTGGAGGTGATGGGAAGGACAAAGTCTGAGTCATGGGGCTGAGCCCGCTGTGACATGCTGTGACATTCCCAAGCCGAAGTAGGCGGGCACCTGCACCAGGAGAGGGAAGGCGGGGGGGGGGGGGGGGGGGGGAAGGAGGGGTAGTGTCTGAGTCTGAGTTTTTCAAGTGTGTCCGCTGAGGCCAGAGCTGGGCTGGCAGCCATGTATGGGAGAGTGCCCTGCAACCTGTGGGAGAAGAGAGGCCAGGCAGGGCCAGCCCGACGCAAGACACAGGCTTTTGGTCAGAAATGGCCAGCAATTGCAGGACAGTGGCACTGAGCATTGAACCGGGTGTGGGGTCTGCATTCCTGGGACGGCAAAGGCCTGAGCCAGGCCTGCCCCCAAGTTGTGCACTGGAGTAGGTGTCTGCTATAGGCCCTGGGGAAGGCCCGGGGGTGCCGTGCACGGGGCATAGAGGACATGCCTCTGGGGCATTTATGCACAGCTCCCCGCACATACCCCTCCTCCTCCCCCGGCCCCCTCCCTCCCCCCCCCCCCCCCACCTTGGCTGAGGCATTTCTGTTGGGCCCTGTGTGTGTAGGCTGAGGAGGCTCCGGAAACTAGAGAACATTCCAGACAGACAGACAGGGCCTCTTGCTGTCTGAGGACTGTCTGTGATGACTGTCAGGGTAGACTGAGGCACCAGTTTAGCCAGCCCCTTGGAAGAAGCCCCTTGAGCACAGGATGCATGGCCACAAAACTCATCTCTTGTTCCTTTCCTAGCTGTGCCATCAGGCCGGGCACGGGTGATCATGACATAGCACCAGTGGGTATGGGCATCGTGGAGTTCCTTGGACATTAGTCTGAGGAGATCCTTTGTAGCCTGGCATCCAGAGGGCCCGCAGAAAGCCGGGCTGGCTTTGAACCTCGATCCTCAGATCTCTGCTTCCTGAATAGGATTACAGGCATGAGCCATCAGTGCCTGGCCTAGTGTTTTATTTTTTTTATTTAAAAAAAAATTTTTTTTTGGTGGGGGTCCGGTTGTGGGGCCTGAACTCTGGGCCTGGGCACTGTCCCTCAGCTCTTCAGCTCAAGGCTAGTGCTCTACCACTTGAGCCACAGCACCACTTCAGGCTTTTTTTTCTTATGGGGTGCTGAGGAATCGAACCCAGGGCGTCATGCATACAAGGCAAGCGCTCTACCACTGAGCCACCTTCCCAGCCAGAGGCCTAGTGTTTTAAAATGAAGTTAATCTGCAAAGCTGCTTTGTTCAGTATTAATTTAAAACTGTGTACTATACTTAACAAAATAGTGTCTTCGAGACAACCCTGCTTATGAAGGAAGGCCTCAGTAGGACTCAAAGGGTAGAGGGCTTGCATAAGCCCTAAGTTCAATCCCTTGTACCATAAAAATTAATGGAAAATCAGAAAGGAGATACCCTCACTTAGACAGTCAGGCTTCCTGGCTCGTGTGCACTTTCTCTCTGGGAGGAAGGTATCTGGCGGTACCTTAGTGACTCTGAGTAGAGTAGAGTGGCTGATGTGCTAGGAGAACATCATCCCGATCAGAGGCGCCTCCTTATCACACTGCTTTAGCTACCCCTGGAGGAGCTGGGAGCTGGAAGTTGCCTTTGGAGAGGAGATGGCGGGGAAAGGGACAGCGGAAGGTAGTCCCCTGCATCCTGGCTCTTCCTGGAGCCAGGCAGCTTTGAGAGAGCTACTGTACTATCTTGACTTGTCACAAATGTTCCTTGCCAAGTGGCACTAGAATAACCAGCATTGGAGGCCACTTAGATTTTTTTCTTTTTGATTTTTAAAATATGTCTAGGTCACTTTCTCTCTTGGAATTCTATTCTTTCCTAATTTCTAGTTTTAACTGTAAAACATAGATTGCTTTAACTAATAGAAAAAAAATCTGTCAAGGATCTTTCAAGACATTTCATAGAATTTATGTATTGACCATCAACCTTTGACTCAATAGACAGAAATTGTTAATTGGACAATTTGAATGATTTTAGTATTGATTTAAGCTTTTAAATGCTTTGTTAGATGTTTCATCCTAATGCCATCATAAGAATCAGGAAGGTGAAAATGATTTTATCATTTATCAAATTCCTAGATCAAATAGTGCAAACCAGTGCTGAGACAGGCCCCTGTTATCTCTAGCTTGCGTGTTAGCATTTGTACAAACTGTGCTGTCTCTGTTTGCTGCTAACGAAGGTCCTGCATTCACACTCCTACAGCGGTGGCAAGGACCTGGCTTCGCAAACTCTGTGAGCATGGTCTCAACCCCAGCCCTCCTGTTTGGTGGTTTTCCTTTGGCATTTAGATGGGTGACAGCCAACATTTCTGTTCATTTCTATTTTTCTTGGCTTCCTTTTATGTGGAATCTACCGGATCATACAATATAAGAAGGAATTAAAGTTCTGCCGAGGTAACACCACCCTCCACACAGCTATCTACATCATACTTTCCTGGCACAGAATTAGTGCCAGGAAGTCACTGAGCATTCACTGAGCATTGTCTCTGCAGAGACAAGGTGCTGTGGACAGCAGCAAGAGTCAGGAAAACAGTCTTTCCCCAGCCACATGCCTAGAAAACTCCAGTTGAAGCTGCTCTATAATGCGGTGGAAGGCAATGTGGGAAGTCAGCTCAGGGAAGTGCTACTCCTTCGTACCACCTCCTGCTTCCATTTTTTTTTTTTTGTCAGTCGTGGGGCTTGAACTCTGGGCCTGGGCACTGTCCCTCAGCTCTTCAGCTCAAGGCGAGCACTCTACCACTTGAGCTACAGCGCCACTTCCGGTTTTCTGGTGGTTTATTAGAGATAGGAGTCTCACAGTCTCTCCTGCCTGGGCTGGCTTTGAACTGTGATCCTCCGATCTCAGCCTCCTGAGTAGCTAGGATTACAGGCGTGAGCCACCAGCGCCCAGCTCCTGCTTCCATTTTTTAAGATGGAGAAAGCTCTGTGAGCCAAGCTGTATGAATCCAGCCTCAAAGAAGATTCTGTGCATAATTATGCGTTTACATTGTGCCCATAAGGCCAGTAAAAGAAGCAGCCATGTGTAATTTACACCTGCATTTTCAATAGTGTCCACTGATAGCATTGTTCAGAATGGCTGCTCCATGCCCTCCCTTCTTGTCCTAAGGACTGATAGAACTCTACCTTCATCTGAGCAGTGTAAGCATATCAAATATGACTGATAGGAGGTATATTCACACCAAATTTTGTGTTCAATTTCGTATTATGTATGGCTCTACCAACCATCATTTGTCCATCAACCATTTGACTATCCACTCATCCATTTGTCTATTCTCCTATAATATGTCCACAATCTACCCACCATTCATCCATCCATTCATCTACCATTCATTCATGACTCAACCACCATCCATCCATCCACCTAGCCACCAACATCCATCCGTATACCCAGCTACACATCCATTTATCCACCACCTATCTACTAATACACCATCTATCCATCCATGAAAACATCAAGGTATACAGAGTGAACGTTCATCCGTCTCCCAGTCTTTACTATTTATATACATTTTTCCTGTGTTGGTTGATTTTGGTTTTGTGTTTATATAGATGAAGACCATCTGAATCCCATTTATATAGAGAGTTTATTAATGGCAACTGTTGAAAATTGAAAATGGTGTCATATGTTAATAAACTCTCTGAAGATATATTTGCATTTCAGTATTAATTCAACTACATGACTAATATAGAGAATTCTGACCCCTGGCAGTAAGTGGTACAGGTTTCAGAAGTGCATGGAGGGATTTCTCTTTTCATTTTTTCAGGCAAGTCGAGGTCTGGTTATTTCTGGGCTGGGTTTGAGTTTGGCTAACCAGATGTAACTAGAGAGGGAAAATAGCCCCTTCACACAAAGTACTGGGTACCTATTCAGAGTGCTCAAGTTGCACCTGCAAATCCCCAGTGGTTAGCTCTGTGAGTCCGTGGAGCTCTGCCCCATCGATTTGACTACCAATGAAGACAAAAGGCTCATCACTCATTTTTATTGAAACAACACAGAATGGAATGAGACAAGATTGTGGGGAACACCGGTACTGAAGGCAGAGATACGGGGACAAAGGCTTTTTTCTGACCTTACCCCTGGTGCAGAGCCCAGTAATTAAGATGAAATGTCACTGATTTTCACGCAGAGGACATGGAGCACTCTGAGGAGCACGGGATTCTTCCCAGCCTTCAGAACCAGATGAATCATGCCTGGAAAGGGAGGTACGGGTAGAACAGCAAGGTCTTCCCAGTCTGCGTGGAGCACAGAGGATTTTCTGGCAGTGGGGAGCGCAGGCATGTTCCCTCTCCAGTCTGAGGGTGGAGCCCTGGCACCTTCACCGCCGCAGGGCAGGGACGCACAGGTGTCCTCCTGTCTGAGGGCTCCTGGGGCCTGGTGGACACTTGGTGCCTGTGTCGCGACCTGGAGACTTTATGTAAGTCGGTGCTGGATTTAAGAGCAGCCAGGAAGCTAGGACCATGTCCAGCTGCGAGTCTGCTGGGAGCTGCCATAATCCACTCTACCTGCTCGTTCTCTCATGCCTGCGCCCAGAGCTCACTCTCCACCTACAGAGACCTCGCAACTCTGTAATCCTACCCATTGAACACAACCTCTTCCTTTCTGGGTTGTTTCCCTTCACATAACTGAGTGGGGGGGGGATGGTGGAGGGGGGGCACTGGTCGGGACGCAGTGTACTCATAAATGGACACACCAAGTTGAAATTTCTTTGTACAGATATTTAAAGATAATCAAAAAGGAGAAAAGTACTTAAGTAGAAAATATAGTCAGTGACAAAATGAAATTCACATCGTAACTGCAGTACCGGTGATGAGTGCTTTTAGCAGACAGCTGTAGTACTAACCTCCCAGGCCGGAGTCTTTCACCTATCACTACATGATAAAAGTATATTTGTGTGCATACTGACATTCACGCATATATGACCATGTACATTTACATAGACATTTATACACTGTAAATACATTTTGTAAATGTTGCTCATTAATATCTTTTAGCATCTGTCAATATTAGTAAGTGGTTTTCCAACATCATACTTTGCTTTTAAATTTTTATTATTTTTTTAAACTTAAAGTGTATATTTAATATTAAATATACACAAAGTATTTTTATTGTTATATTTTATTTATATTCATATTTCATTGTTATATTTCATATAATGTACTTTGATCATATTTACCTCCTGTTTACTCACCATCCTTTTAAAATAATTTGAATAGGCTTCATTATTCTATTTTCATAAATGCATATAATATATACATACATGTGTATATATACATATGTATATATATATGTATACACACAATAATACATTAAGCCAAATGCCAGTGGCTCATGCCTATAATTCTTTCTAGCTATTCATGAGGCTGGGATCTAAGGCTAGCAGTTCAAAGCCAGCCTGGGCAGGAAAGTCCATGAGACTCATCTCCAGTTCACCTCAAAAAGTTGGAAGAATAGCTATAGCTCAAGAGGGAAAGCACTAGCATTGAGCACAAAAGCTCTGGGACAAGGCCCAGGACTAGAACAAAAAAATGTATGTATGTACACACATACACACACTTTCATAATCACCCACTCTTACCCATCTCCTTTGACCATTGTTTTCCACTGTGTAGTCCTCCTCTTAGACTCATGACTTGCTTGGATTTTAGATTATACATATGAGAATAAACTCGTGCTTGTTATCTTTCTGAGTCTAACCTGTTTCACTTTCAATTCCATCCATTTTCCTGAAAACAACCTAGTTGTGTTCTTTTTTACGACTTGGAAATACCTCATTGTGTATTTATGCTGTATTTCTTCGTCCATTCATTGGTTGATTCCTTCAGTGTTTCATAGTTTGTATTGTGGAGGTCTTTTCACTTCCTTTGTTAAGTTTATTTCCTAAATATTTTGAGGCTGTTCTGAATGGATACTTTTCTTGATTATGTCATCAGCTTATTGATATATTCAAAACATGCTGATTTTTGTATATTAATTTTGATCTGCTACTTTCCAGAATGTTTATCAGATCAAAGAATTTTGTGGCTGAGTTTTTAGTATTAGATTATATCATCTGCAAATAAGGATAAATGGACTTCTTTCTTTCCTATTTGTATCGCTGTTCTTTCTTTCTCGTTTTATTGGCCGAACTCTTAGCCATTACTGCACTATATTGTTCAAACACTGTACTGAGTAATAGCGGAGGGAATGAACACCCCTATCTTGTTCCTAAATTTAGAGAAATGTTTTCAGTTTTACCCATTTAGTACAGTGTTAGCTATATGTTTGTCATATGTTGGCCTTTATTATGTTCTGTTGGTAGTTACTGCAGAACCTTGATCATAAAGGGATGTTGAATTTGTCCAAGGATTTTTCTGCATTTATTAAGAAGGTTATATGATTTTTTTCCTTTATTGTGTTTATATTCCATATTATTTGTTGATTTGAACGTAGGGATGCATCCTTGCATCCCTAGAATGAAATGAGCTTAGTCATGGTGTATGATCTTTAATGTGTATTAAATTCAGACTACAAATATTTTAATGAGAATTTTTGTATCTGTGTTCATCAGTGGCCTATAATTTTTTTCCATTTTGTCCTTATCTGAGTTTGGAATGAGAATAATTACTACTGGCTACGTAAGATGAGTTTAGAAACATTCCTTCCCTTTCTGTTTTATAGAGCCATCAGAAGAGCATTGCCATTCTTTTTCCCCCTTTATTTATTGGGAATCTCTTACTGCTTCAATCTTGTGGCTCATTTTTGATCAAAATCCTCTTGGTTCAGTTTTGATAGGTAATATGCATCTAAAAATCTACCCATTTCTCCAATGTATTGTAACCCAAATTTTTGAAATATTCGCTAGTAATCCTCCGATTTCATTGGTATTTGTTTTGGCATTCCCCTTTAGCTTGAATTATATTAATCTGTACCTTTTATTTTCTCCTATTAAAAGAAATAACTATTTTACTGATTGTGTGTGTGTGTGTGTGTGTGTGTATGCGTGTGTATTTTAAGTCCTTATCTCATTCATTTATGTCCTGATCTTTATTAATTCTTTCCATCTACTGCTTCTGGTTTTGGCTTGTTCTTGCTTTTCAGACCTTGGGGTCTGATATTTATTTGAGATCTTTCTGAATTTATCATGTAGGCACCATAGTTACAAACAAAACACTGCTTTTACTGTCTCCCAAAAAGTTTTGGTAAGTAGTGCTTTCATTTTCATGTGAGTCTAGGAATTTTCTGATTTTTCCACTAGATTTTTTTTAAAGTGCTGTGTAGTCTTCATGTATGTATACATTTTCTATGGTTTTTCTCAAAATTTATTTCTAGTTTTATTCAATTATGGTCTGATAACATATTGGAAGTTATTTCAATTTCCTTGTATTTGTTAAGACTTATTTCATATCCTAAAATACCTGTTTTAGAGAAATTTGATGGCCTGTGGAGATGAATATATGTTCTGTGGCTGTTGAGTGGAATTTTCTGTAGGTGTCTGTTCAGTGTACTTGATCTGTAGTGTAGTTTAATTCTAAAGCTTCCATGTTGATTTTTTTATTTTTATTGTGATTAAGTAGTTGTAGCTAGAGGTTTCAAGTTCATAAGTAATGAGTGTAATGCATCTTGATCAAATGCCTCCTCTTCGGTTATTCTCCCCTATTTCCCTGCCTCTCATCTATTGAACCCTCAAGTTACATAGTTCAGTTTTAACATAATACACAGTGAATATAATGGCTGTATTTGTTTATTCCTGTTGATTCTTTTTGTCTAAATGACCTGTCTCTATCGGCAAGTCTCCCACTGCTGTTGTGCTGGGGTCTATTTGTGATTTTATATCCTATACTATCTGTTTTATAAATGTACTCATGCCAGAGTACATTGTGTATATGTTTGTAACTACTACATCTTTTTGATTGATTATTCTCTTTATCAATAAGAAATGGCCTTCTTCGTTTCTTTTGACTAATTTTGAAATCTGTGTGGTCAGATAGCATATAGGGTCTCCTGCCTGCTTTTGGGTTCTATTTGTTTGGGGTGTCTCTTTTCATCTTTTTACTTTAACCCATGGTTTTCTTTGCCAGTGAGGTGACTTTTTGTTCAGTATACATGATTGGCTCTTTTCTTTTAAAATCCAATATTCCAGTGTGTATTGTATCTTTGATTGGAGAATCGAGACCATTTACACTCACAGTTATTATTGAAAGGTGTATAGTCATTCCTGCTATTTTGTTGTTTTTATAATGTTTGATTCTTTCTTAATACTCATTGTCTTATCTACTCATCTAGTAACATTTATTCTTTCCCATATCCTTTTATGATTGTGTTTATCTTCCCATGTAGGACTCCTTTAAGTATCTTCTGCAACATTGGTTTACTAATCATGAATTCCTGTAGTTTTTGTTTATTGTGGAAGAATTTTGGTTCTTCTTCAATTATGGAGGCTAGATTTCCCGACAAAAGTAATGTATGTTGGCAATTATTTTCTTTCTAGGCTTGAAATACATTAGTCCATTCCCTCCTTGCTTTCATATTTTTCTGTTAAGAAATCTGTTCTCATTCTGATGACTTTGCTTTATATATAACTTTGAATTTCCCTCTTTTTGGATTTAAAATTCTTTCCCTGTTTTTTTTTTCTTCATGTTCTAATTGTAATGTGATGTTGGTTCTTTCCTGATCTTGTCTGTTTTTTCTAAAATTTTGGATGAACAGCTCTTTCCCAAGATTTAGACATTTTCTGTTATTATTCTATTGAATATGTCTTCTATGCATTTAGCTTGAACCTCTTCTCTTTTTTATGACCAATGTTTCAAAGGTTTGTTGTTTTAATCATGTCCCAGAGGTCTTGTTCATCGTACTTCCTTATTTTTTCTCTGATCATTGTCTGAATGTTGTAATCAACCTACTGTCTCCAAGCCCTCTTATTCTGTCTTTATCTTCATCCATTACATTGATGATGCTTTCATCAACGGGAGCTTTCTTTTTTCCTTGCTTCTTTGCTTGCTTGCTTGTTTCCTTCCTCCTTCCCTCACTCCCTCCATCTCTCTCTCTTTCTCTCTCTCTCTCTCTCCCTCCTCCTTTCTCTTTCTTGAGCTTTTCATTTCTAGAATTTCAATTTGACTTTTTTCAGTATTCCTATAACTTTGTTGAATTCTTTGTGTCTTGTGTTGTGTTTCCTACTTGATTGAGCTGTTTATCTTTGCATTCATTCATAATTAAAATCATTAAAAATTATTGTTGTCAGGTACTAGTGGCTCATGCCTATGATCCTAGCTACTCAAGAAGCTGAGATTTGAGGATCATGGTTCAAAGCCTGGTCAGGAAAGTCCATGAGACTCTTGTCTCCAATCAATTACCCAAAAGCTGGAAGTAGAGCTGTGTCTTACGTGATAGTGTGCTAGCCTTGAGCAGGCTAAAGGCAGCTTTCAGACCCTGAGTTCAAGCCCCAGGACCAGCACACACAACAGAAATTGTTGTCTGAGATTCCATCCATTTCACTATCATTATTGTGGAGTTGTTGGCTTTTGGAGACATCATACTGTGTTGTATTTTCATGTTTCTACATTTTCTGTGTATCTGCACTTTATGTGTCTGAGGCCCCTTGATTGATTGGGGATTTTAATCATCTATAATATCTCAGGTGAGGTATCCTCAGTGTTCATGCAGGCAAGGAAATGGCCACACTAAAGTGCAGTTTCTCCCAACCGGACTCGGTGTTGAGTTCAGCAGCCAAACACAACTGAGGTGCTCAGGTGAACCGCTCAGAAAGAAGGAAACTAGCTGAAGTCTCTTACAGCTTGGTGGCGGACCTGGGCTGCGGGCGGGCCTGTCAGTTGTCTGCTACCTGGTGGATTTTCTCCACAAGCTTTGCTTCTTTGTGTTCTGGAATCTGTGCTGACTGCAGAGAGCTTGCAGGTTCCCAGCAAGCACCCAGCCACAGGGTGTCCCCCAAATCCACTGGGCACTGCGGGAGTGGAGCAGCACTGATGGCCGTGGGGGGAGCGGAGAGCGATGGGGAGCAGGCCCTCGCCCAGGGTGTGGGCAGAAAGGGGCGTGGGAAACCACGTGGCTCATGGGCATAGAAATCTCAGTCCATCTCAGTAACAGCTCCCACAGCTGGGAGGGGGAGGCCCCGCAGTACCAGCCTGACCTGAGTTCTGTTCCCAAAGTGATCTCAGTATGATACGGCTTCTCCTTGTCAGAGGATGCGGCCACTAGCCACCTCTCCCTCCCCTCCAGAGATCAAGTCCACTAGCTGCCTCCCCCTCCCCTCCAGAGATCAAGTCCACTAGCTGCCTCCCCCTCCCCTCCAGAGATCAAGTCCACTAGCTGCCTCCCCCTCCCCTCCAGAGATCAAGTCCACTAGCCACCTCCCCCTCCCCTCCGGAGATCAAGTCCACTAGCCACCTCCCCCTCCCCTCTGGAGATCAAGTCCACTAGCTACTCCTCCCTCCCCTCCAGAGATCAAGTCCACTAGCCACCCCTCCCTCCCCTCCAGAGATCAAGTCCACTAGCTGCCTCTTCCTCCCCTCCAGAGATCAAGTCCACTAGCCACCTCCCCCTCCCCTCCAGAGATCAAGTCCACTAGCCACCTCCCCCTCCCCTCCCCTCCAGAGATCAAGTCCACTAGCCACCCCTCCCTCCCCTCCAGAGATCAAGTCCACTAGCTGCCTCTTCCTCCCCTCCAGAGATCAAGTCCATTAGCCACCTCCCCCTCCCCTCCAGAGATCAAGTGCACTAACCACCTCCCCCTTCCCTCCAGAGATCAAGTCCACTAGCCACCTCCCCCTCCCCTCCAGAGATCAAGTCCATTAGCTGCCTCTTCCACCCCTCCAGAGATCAAGTCCACTAGCCACCCCTCCCTCCCCTCCAGAGATCAAGTCCATTAGCTGCCTCTTCCTCCCCTCCAGAGATCAAGTCCACTAGCCACCTCCCCCTCCCCTCCAGAGATCAAGTCCACTAGCCACCTCCCCCTCCCCTCCCCTCCAGAGATCAAGTCCACTAGCCGCCTCTCCCTCCCCTCCAGAGATCAAGTCCACTAGCCACCTCTCCCTCTCCTCCAGAGATCAAGTCCACTAGCCACTCCTCCCTCCCCTCCAGAGATCAAGTCCACTAGCCACCTCCCCCTCCCCTCCAGAGATCAAGTCCACTAGCCACCTCCCCCTCCCCTCCAGAGATCAAGTCCACTAGCCACCCCTCCCTGCCCTCCAGAGATCAAGTCCACTAGCCACCTCCCCCTCCCCTCCAGAGATCAAGTCCACTAGCCACCTCCCCCTCCCTCCCCTCCAGAGATCAAGTCCACTAGCCACCTCCCCTCCCCTCCAGAGATCAAGTCCACTAGCTGCCTCTTCCTCCCCTCCAGAGATCAAGTCCACTAGCTGCCTCTTCCTCCCCTCCAGAGATCAAGTCCACTAGCTGCCTCTTCCTCCCCTCCAGAGATGGGACCTCTGGCCCACCCCACTGTGCTCCTTGCTGGTTAAACGTCTTAGTGTGTCCACACCAGGCCCTTCCTTCCTACAACCCCTCTGGGGATGGGTCCCATGCCCACTCCAGGAGCTGGTTGTTCCTTGTTTTCAATTCCCCGGAGCAGCTCTTAACTTTCCCTTGGCCATAGCCAGTAGGACCCCTCTTGCGATGGTGCCTTCCTATACCACTCCAGATAGAGGGAAGAGTCAAGTACCTTTCTTCCTCAGTGTTTTCCTGCTGCACAGGAGCTCCTGTCATACTGCGTACTCACCTTGGTTTGTGGATTATTCCAGTCAGTTTTGCCAGTCTGTCTTCAGGTTTGTGCTATTAACTTCTGTCCCTCCTGCAGCTCCCCAGGGGGAAGCTGTGGCTGGAGCTACTGACCTTTCCTACTTTTCTTCGTTGCTCTTCTTTCTTTCTTTTGTGAGTCCTGATTCTTTCCCCACCTTTCTCTCTCAGAATTGCATCTCTCTTTTTTTACTCTGACTCTTTACAAAGCCAAATGGAAGAATCTTCTCACCTGCCATCTCGCTCTACCTCTCAAGCGTGCTGTTGTTATTAGTAGTAGTAGTAGTAGTAGTAGAAGTAGTACCTATGGAAAAGTTTCAGAAGATTCACAAGATTTAAGAAGTCTGTAAGTCAACGAATTTTCTTAACTGGAACTAGATATAAAGTATTGATGGAAGATTTGAAATTGAACTGAAATGAGATTTCTGGACTACCCGTGGACTCCCATTACCTGGGCCGTCTTCTCTCTGTGTGGCAAGTAGGCTGTGATTTTATATAATAAAGCTTCTTTTTGAAATGTACTTGACCTAGAGAAAAATGGCAAAAGGAATAGCAGACTAGTGAATTTGGGAGAGTATTTTTTTCAGGTTAAAATATAATTTAGAACGTTGTTAAAATAAAATTTTGAACATTTTATCATTTTCATTCTATCCTTCTCATTTCAAACCTTAGTTTAGAGGACAAGCTTTAAAAATTACAAATTTTAGGCTTGAAAAAGAAGCTGTATGAGACAGAACAGTGATTAATAAGTAGGAACTAAAATAGCCTGAGGGGGAAATCAGCAATGTGGCAGTGAATTTGGAAGTGGTGGTCTGTGTCATAAAAGTAATTCTGGAATCCACAGAGGATACTCTGTCCACGTTTCTTACCCTGGCATGCCTCCCGCACTGAGGTGCTCTGGGAGGCCCTGGGAGTCTTCAGCCAGCGTGCCCCGGGTGCTGACTGCTGCCGGCTTCATGCCCGCTCCATGACCCTTGTGTCTTCATAGGCCCTGGGGTTGCCTGGGCCTCTGATGTTGGGTGTGTTGGAGGGAATCCAGCCGTGGAGCCTTTGTACCTGTGTCCCCTGCTCTACATGCCCAGCGTCTCCACTCCTCCTTCCTCCTCCCTCCTGGGCTCGGCGGTCAGCACCAACCCACCAGGGAAGCCCAGACGCATCTTTGGCATGCCCTATACCAGACATCTAGCTGTGCCCTCATCTCTTACTCCACCTCTCTCCTAGCTGCCTTGGTCTGGCCGTTGCTCAGTTTAGACTCTCTCCCTCTTGTGCGGTTTCCTTCTTGTGGCATTGCTTCCATCTTTTTTGGATGACAGGACTCTGTTTACTGCAGCTGCTTGTTTTCCACAGAGGTCATGCATGGGAAGCCCGTGTGGCTCAGGGCCGTTTGCGTTGCACACCTGGGTACCTGACGCACCTTTGTCCTGCAGCCATAGCAGGTGCAGAGTGGTGTCTAGTGTGTCCAGGTGAGGGGGAACGGGTGTCCCCGTTCTGTCTTCAGCCCGCCTTGGCTGCCCTCCTTCAGTTGCAGGTCTTTGGCGGGTCTCCTGTCCTTCCTGTACTGGTTCCATGCCAGTGTCTGTGCTGCAGGTCGCATCCCGGTCTGCACAGAGTGGGAGAGGATTTGTCAGGGTTGCCATGGAGGAAGACATCCATATGTTTCGCCTGATAGAAGAACGTTTGCTCTTTCCCCAGCTTGAGTGACGCTCGATTTTATGGTCCGTGCAGCCACACGATACTCTTTAAAGGGTTGCTTTGACGAATGGAGTTTGTGGACTTCCAAATATTAAAGCATTTGCCAAGTTCTGCCAGACATTGAACATGGTCATGGCCTCTTAAGCTTTCTTGCTTGCTACTGAGTTGGATTTGCTACCCCTTACTTAGGATCTTGATGCGTTTTTGATGTGTGCCTGTCCTATGGCACACAGGGTGAAGGTCTGAAATCACAGCAGCTGACTTAGCACTCAACGTGAGGGATTTGGGGACATGGGGAGCAGAGTGCCCCCTCCAGAGGCTGAGGCTGAGGCTGGTCCTGAGAAAGTGTCCTGTCCCTCCTGCTCTGAGCCTTGAAGACCCAGGCCGGCGGTGTGCTGTGCCACACCTAGCTATCTTCTTTCCTTCGCAGGTTGGCACTCACCAGGCACAGTCTCTAGTTTTACTCCAGGAGGGTTTTTGCTACGACTTCCACTCCCAGACCCACGCCGATAGCTCATCATTTCCAAAGCCTGGGGCTTTGACCTGTGTGCCCAGAGTCTAAGCTTGGAGCCTGTGAAAACGAACTTCTGTGAAAATCCCCTGTCTGTGTTAGGAAACTTTGGAAACCCCAACAAACCACAGGGAGTGATAGACTGAGTGATGGTACACCTCCAAGCACCCGTGGACCCGCAGTCAGGCCACTGGGACCCCTCACTAGGAAGTCTTTCGAGGTTCCGGAAGGACAGGGTGACGGAGTGGAGGAGGACACGCCAGCAGAGCCCCCCCCCCCCCACTGCAGAGCACATGCGACCTAAAACAGGGCCGTTCCCATGGAGCAGTCCTGTGTCTGTGCATTTTCAACAAGATGCACCCCAGACAGCCCAGTGCCCACTCACAACCACTCTCGTAGTAGCTATACATATAACCAGCATGCACCTGCACACCACGGCGATGCTGCAAGGCTCAACATTTGGCCACGTGCACGAGGAATGTGCTGTCGGGGCACCTCTGCCCTTCCACCAACAGCCTTTCGCCTCCTGTTTCCCTTCCCTCTGTCTCCACTGGAGACAGCCAGCCACTCTGCAGACAGCCCCATTTAAAAGGTTGTCGGTGATGGCTGACAGTATTGCTCAATTGTGGGTGATATTGCTAAATCGTTTCTTCAAGGAAAATGTTAACTGATGTTGTAATGCTAATGATACAGGCCTGGCTCTCTTAAAAATAATTATAGATCAATAAATTATAGGGTGAATTATAAAACAATTATATAAAATAATTTACTACAGTGTTCCTTTAACTACTGATATGATAATTGATTTAATCAAAACAACTTTGCTTTTTCCTCTTCTTGCCATTACTGGCAGATGAAGAGCAAGTCTGAGTCATAGTCAAGAGCTCCCCTTTTTCCGTGACATGGTGGACAGTCTGTCCGCCGTCTGCCTGGCGCCCTTCTGTTGAACGGACATCTTGGGGGTTGTAGCAGTTTTCACTGTACTTGTCATCCTAGTTTGAGTCTGGCCAATGCCTGTAGACCATGGGAAAGCACAGACAGGACAGTAGAAGAGCTAGCACAGCCAAGTCACAGGGTACCAGGTGTCACAGAGCACCCGTGGGTACAGTGCCACCACCCACCCATCTACCAATAGGAAGAAATCCAGGCATGCGCACGGGGGAGGCATGGCTTCCTAGCTAGGCCTTAGCCCAGAGTGGGCTCTGGTAGAGCCTCCTGTGACAGCCTCCTCCTCCTCCTCTCCCCACTCACACCCTAGGACTTGTGAAGAGGGGCTTCCTTCCCCTCCAAGGTGAGGTCGACACTGGGGCTTTTGTGGTGCCATGGTCCAAGGAAGTGTTTCTGCATTTTGTGCAAGTGTTAGACACGACAGCCCGGGTGAAGTAGCAGATCTGCCTGCCTGCTCAGCATGAGTAATGTATGGTGACTGGTGCAGTCTGCTGTGTATGGGGGGCATGTGATGCCTAAGGAGGCCACATGGCTCTACAGAGACCACGTGACATGTACAGAGACCACGTGACATGTACAGAGACCACGTGACATGTACAGAGGCCAAGTGACACGTACAGAGACCACGTGACATGTACAGAGACCACGTGACATGTACAGAGGCCATGTGACATGTACAGAGACCACGTGACGTCTAGAGGCCACGTGACTTATACAGAGACCACGTGACATCTAAGGAGGTGAGGGTGGCTGATCCGCAGTAGGCATTCTTGATTTGATCACACAACTTTATTCTAAAATAAGTTTGGCAAGAAGAAATGTTAATTATGTTTAGCTTTGATGCATTAAAAAAATACAATGTTTTCTTTTTTGAAGTGAAATATACCTAAAGGTAACTGAACATTTAATAACGAACAGTTATTAAACATTTGAAGTGACAAGTTCAAGGGTATTTAGTACATTCCCACTGGTATAACTACCAACTCTCCTTCCAAAGCAATTTCTTTACCTCAAAGGAAACTCCTTACCCCGCCATAAGTTGCTCTCCTGCTTCATCCCAGCTCCTGGTAACCAGCAATTACGTCTGTCTCTACAGCCTTACCTATTCTGGGCATTGTATAGAAATGAAATTATGCAATATGCGGCCTTTTATATCCAGATGCTTTTCCTCAGTGTAATGTTTTCAAGATTTATCTACATGCTAATAGCTTGTAGCCATATAACATTATTTTTTACTGGTTAAATACTGTTCAGTCGCATGGATGTAGCCCATGTTCTTGATCCATGAATCCTTTGATGGACATTTGGGTTGTTTCTATCATAATGCTGCTGTAAACTTTTGTTACAGTTTTCATTTGAACCTGTTTTCATTTATTCTGTATATGTAGTTAGTTGTGGAATTGGTGAGTGGGTATGATTACTCTATGCTTAACTTTTTGAGGGAATGCCAAATTGTTTTCTGTACCACATTACTGCCAGCAGTGTACAAGGACTCAGACTTCCCATTTTTTTTCATTATTGCATTCTAATGGTGTGAAGTGTTATCTTACCATCATTATAATTTACATATCCCTAAGGATAATGAGCATCTTTTTTATTCATGTACTATATATAAATTTGAATATCAAAATTAGTAAGGAATGTAGATTCAGCTTCCTAGGCCACAGAGGTATCTCTGTTTGTCTTCTTATCAACCTATTTCTGTTTGCTTTTCTTTCTTTCTTTCTTTCTTTTCTTTTCTTTCTTTTTTACTTCTTATCAATCTATTTCTGCTTGCCTGCCTGCCTGCCTGCCTGCCTTCCTGCCTTCCTTCCTTCCTTCCTTCCCTCTTTTCTTCTTTCCCAACCCCCTCCCCCCTCCCTCCCTCCCTCCCTCCCTCCCTTCCTTCCTTCCTTCCTTTCCTTCCTTCCTTTGTTTCTTTCTTTGTTGTGGGGCTTGAACTCAGGGCCTGGATGCTGTCCCTCAGCTTTTGTGCTCAAGGCTAGTGTTCTATCACTTTGAGCTACAGCTCCACTTCTGGTTTTTTGGTGGTTAACTGGGATAAGGGTCTCATGGACTTTCCTGCTTGGGCTGGTTTTGAACCACTATCCTTAGATCTCAGCCTTCTGGGTAGCTAGGATTATGGCATGGGCCACCAGTGTTCTTTCTGCTTCCACATGCATGCATACATAGCTAAACATACACACACAGATGTACAGACATACATTGAAACATGCACACAATTATATACATGCATGCACACACATGCACATGCATACACCCTCAGGTCTTAATCTTTGGCTGAAGAGCTGCATGGGAAGTGTTCCACCCACACCTCCATGTGTGATGGTGACAGTTCAATACCTGTTGGATGCTGGGCACTGCAGTGACTTGGAGACAGGGAAACATGGCTGCATCTTCATAGTGCCCCTACCTGTGCGTGGAGTCTGACGTCGGACAGAGTCACACAGTAGGGAGCCCTGACACCAAAGTGCAGGCCAGATTGTCAAGGGAGAGCCTGGGCACCAGGAGGGAAGCGGTTTGAGCCTTAGCAGAGCTGGCTCATGAGGGACTTCCTGCTTGGGTTGCTGGTGTATGGGACAGGAGTGCCAGCCAGCATTGAGTGTGGGACGCACTGAAGGCCTGCGGAGCCCAGGCCGGACGCCACTGGCTGCGGAGGGAGGCCTGCGGAGCCCAGGCTGGAATGCCATTGGCTGCGGAGGGAGGCCTGCGGAGCCCAGGCCGGGACGCCACTGGCTGCGGAGGGAGGCCTGCGGAGCCCAGGCTGGAATGCCATTGGCTGCGGAGGGAGGCCTGCGGAGCCCAGGCCGGGACGCCATTGGCTGCGGAGGGAGGCCTGCGGAGCCCAGGCTGGCATGCCATTGGCTGCGGAGGGAGGCCTGTGGAGCCCAGGCTGGCATGCCATTGGCTGTGGAGGGAGGCCTGCGGAGCCCAGGCCGGGACGCCACTGGCTGCGGAGGGAGGCCTGAGGAGCCCAGGCCGGGACGCCATTGGCTGCGGAGGGAGGCCTGCGGAGCCCAGGCTGGCATGCCATTGGCTGCGGAGGGAGGCCTGCGGAGCCCAGGCTGGGATGCCATTGGCTGCGGAGGGAGGCCTGCGGAGCCCAGGCCGGGACGCCACTGGCTGCGGAGGGAGGCCTGCGGAGCCCAGGCCGGGACGCCATTGGCTGTGGAGGGAGGCCTGCGGAGCCCAGGCTGGGATGCCATTGGCTGCGGAGGGAGGCCTGCGGAGCCCAGGCCGGGACGCCACTGGCTGCTGAGGGAGGCCTGCGGAGCCCAGGCCGGGATGCCATTGGCTGCGGAGGGAGGCCTGCCCAGGCCGGGACGCCACTGGCTGCGGAGGGAGGCCTGCGGAGCCCAGGCCGGGACGCCACTGGCTGCGGAGGGAGGCCTGCGGAGCCCAGGCTGGCATGCCATTGGCTGCGGAGGGAGGCCTGCGGAGCCCAGGCCGGGACGCCATTGGCTGCGGAGGGAGGCCTGCCCAGGCCGGGACGCCACTGGCTGCGGAGGGAGGCCTGCGGAGCCCAGGCTGGAATGCCATTGGCTGTGGAGGGAGGTCTGCCCAGGCCGGGACGCCACTGGCTGCGGAGGGAGGTCTGCCCAGGCCGGGACGCCATTGGCTGCGGAGGGAGGCCTGTGGAGCCCAGGCTGGCATGCCATTGGCTGTGGAGGCCTGTGGAGCCCAGGCAGGGATGCCATTGGCTGCGGAGGGAGGCCTGTGGAGCCCAGGCTGGAATGCCATTGGCTGCGGAGGGAGGCCTGCAGAGCCCAGGCTGGGATGCCATTGGCTGCGGAGGGAGGCCTGTGGAGCCCAGGCTGGAATGCCATTGGCTGCGGAGGGAGGCCTGCGGAGCCCAGGCCGGGACGCCATTGGCTGCGGAGGGAGGCCTGCAGAGCCCAGGCTGGGATGCCATTGGTTGCGGAGGGAGGCCTGCAGAGCCCAGGCTGGAATGCCATTGGCTGCGGAGGGAGGCCTGTGGAGCCCAGGCTGGGATGCCATTGGCTGCGGAGGGAGGCCTGTGGAGCCCAGGCTGGGATGCCATTGGCTGCGGAGGGAGGCCTGCGGAGCCCAGGCTGGGATGCCATTGGCTGCGGAGGGAGGCCTGGACATTACCCCATAGGCCAAATAAAGCTTAGACTCAGAAAAGTCACCCGGGCAGTTTGCATGCTAGACTGAAGTCAGGAAGAAATGAGAAACACCAGCCAGGCAATCCTCTGAGGTTATGCGTGCTTCGTGCCTCCGTGGTGCTGGTGTGGACGGACACAGGCAGCCAGGACCACCTCCACGCCTGGGGGCCCCGGCCAGCAGGCTGGCCATTCACACTCATGGGCAGCAGACACGCGGACGGGGGAGGAAAAGCTCATTCAGCTCTGAGATCTTTGCAGTTTTGTTTCCCTAATTCTTTGAACTGATAAAAAGTTTTATGTTTCAGTGAAATGGGGCTGAGGGAGGGCAGCATGGGGTGGTCTCTAGGGAAAACGCCCCCCTGCGCTGAGGGAAGTTCAGGGGCATTCCCACCTGGAAACGCTTTCACCCATAGGAAGAGCTGGGGGACGCTGCCGGGCTCGCCAGTGGCAGAGTGTAACCCTTCTCGCTCAGACTAAGATCCTTGTTGGCCAGGCAATGAATAATTTCCAAGTTTATTTTCAGACTGGATTTGTTTTGAGTAGCACTTTAATGCGATGAAAGGCTACTGTGGTGTGTTTTCAAATGCTAGCTTCAGCTAACAAAGAGAACTAAGTCCACGCTGAGCCAGCCATGTCTATCCCGGCACCAGAGGGCGCCACGCTGCAAGCTCTTAGAACACGAATCCGCTCATTTATTTTAGAAAGGAGCTTGAGAACGCTGCCATTCTAGGCTCACTGAGACTTGTGTCTGCTTCGGTTTGTGGATGAGAGATTCAAAGGCTGTATGTACCATCCTTCTTTGCTAGTCTTCATTTTTGTCAGTCACTAGTTGAAATGCTACTCTTTCCTAAACTTTGACCAGAACAGGATAACTTTCCACCCGGGCTGGGCTAGGCCAACTTAAATGCCTTTGCCCCCTTTCCATTTTGTTTTGTTCGTCTTCCCTTCAACCTTAGAGAAGTAATTAACTAAGTATAGTGTAGACTAAAGTGCTAGTGAGTTATTTCGCTAGAGTAATACATACAAAATAATGTTTGATACAGATGATTGGATTACTAATGGATCCTTAGCTTCCAATGACAAATGGGTTCAGAAAATATGTTTAACATTTACATTTACTTTTTAACCTCTGACCCTACCAATGGTTTTGCCTAAATCTAAATAAAAATTAAAAAATAATCTGTCTTAGTGTGATGAATATTTTTTTATCAAGACAAATTTGGTTTTTATTGTTCTTATAAGAATATTAAAATTTAGAATGGCCATCATGAGCATACAATTAACAAAAATAATTTTGGAGCTTTGGTTTGAACTCTGAGCTGTGTAAAGAACGGGACAGGAAAAGACATCGGAACATCAAGGAAAGCTGTAATTGATGTATTTGAGTCTTAAAACACTGTTTATCACTGCAGGTGATGCGGATAAAATACCCCATAGATGCTTCAAGCGATCAGGCTAAATTCCATTGTTGAAATTACAGCTTGTATTATACGTTCTTTCAGGTTATCCTTTATTTTTACAAAAATATCTCTCCTACTGAACATAAATTTAGAGATTAAGAAGTGTCTTTTCTTTCTTAGAGGATACTGCTTCTTACCTCTGTTCTTTAGCTAAAGCATGTCCTAGGAACATGACTGGGTAGCAGCATGTGGGACAGAATGAGGAAGAGAACCCATTGGAGCTCAGGATCCTTCCATTCATTCTGCTGCCCTGAACTCTGGTTAGTGAGCACGGTGACCAGCTAGCCCTTGCACTGGGCAGGGAGACCCAGGGACCTGTAGGTGATGATGACGAACCCTGCGCTTAGAGGTGCTGCGGCCTTGGAGGGGAGCCAGCACAGGGCCCGCCAGCCCTCGGACGTGGGGCCAGCGCAGGGCCCGCCAGCCCTCGGACGTGGGATTGGCAGAACACGATCTTTCGCCATGAGAGCACAGGGTTCTGTCGAGCCCATGATGTCCTATGGGTTTCTCTGTTTCCCAGGGTTTAACCCTAGAGAACAGGCTCGGCCAGGAGCTTGTGAGGAGTGCCCTTACTGTGGGCCTTCTGATTTCCTTTCTTCACGTTTCCCACCTCTGCTTTTGATGCCATTGCTGTGAGAAGTGCCCGCAAATGCCTGAAGCCAGCCTCCCCATCCGTTGGTTTGTGTGTTGTACAGGACTGTGGTGGTAGCCGGCTTTGGACTCAGGTCCTCATGTGCTTGGCTCACTTCCTTTGCTGGCACTCCTCCTTGAGCTGTGCCTGTAGTTTGGCTTTTTGCTTGTTATTTCGGAGATGGGGTTGTGGATTTTTGTCTTGGACTGGTTTCACCCTCTGGACCTCAGCCTCGAGAGTAGCTGGGATTATACTCCAGGAGTCAGCCACTGGTTGAGGCCTAGAGCAGGCGAGCATTATTACAGGTTTTATGTTGTAGCGCTACTGGGATGAACAGGGAGGAGAGGCAAGCTCTACTCTGCACAGAGGCAGTGAGCGCCTCTGATGGGAATGCTTATGTAGATGCTCTTGGTTCTAGGGCTTAAAAGTCATGTCTTTATCTTGACAAAGCCTTGAGCAGTTAATATCTGTCTCCTTGCTGCCACTGATCTAGCATAATGGCCTGCACATTTCATAGTGTGGAAAGAGAAATGCGTGCTTTATTATGTCCTCTGACGTTTACAGACAGCACCTGTCGCCCAGGAGCGTTACATGTGTTCTAGGCCTTTCCTGGACTGGCTCTCTTGTTCCATCACACCGCTCCTGCCTTCACGAGTCCTGCCAGGCCATGCCTCCTGCCAGCTCTGTGGCCCTGGGCATTCCTGGGGGCCTTCACAGGTAGAACCCCCAGGGAGGATCGGTGTGTGCCGTTCAGAAGCAGCCAGTAGATACATGGACAAAGGGAAGACACACACAGGAAGACAGCCCCTGGAGTGGAGTTCTGTCAGACTTGAGCATCATTTCTGATTTGTACTTTCCTTGGGCCTCTTAGGACTTGGCATTGTTTGGAAAGCATCTCGCCAGGAGCCAAATGGCTTGTCCACACTCTCTGGGACAGAGAGGCTGTGGGATTGCCAAAGAGGACAGCCTTCCTCCACAGGAGCTGGGGTGAGGATGGAAGCCAAGGTCTGTGCGGCAAAGGAGGAATGTGTTCAGCGAATGGCTGTATTCTTGCTGCTTTCTTGTGTGGAGAGGAGGTGGGGCAGACGGAAGCACCATGGCAGCTCCCGCCTCTTCTCTGTGTCCTGTGGTCCCTGAAACCTTGTCGCCAGTCACCAAGTTCAGGTGTTGGCAATGAGTTGCAAGGACTGTATTGCGGATGACTCCCATTTCCAGCATGGGCTCCGGTGCCCTTGGGGGTGAGCCGGGCGGGCTCTGGCCCAGGGGTGGTGGAGCTCTGCCAAAGGGCTGACTCCATGCTGCAAGCAGCGTGAACAGGGTGCAGATGGTTGGGGGCCGTCTCACCAGACCCCATCTGCCTTCAAGACAAAGAAACCAGACCACACCAGCCAAGGCAGCAAGTGCAGGCAGAGGGACAGGAATGGTGGACACGGGGAGGAGCCTGGGAGCAGTGGGAAGGCGCACCTGCATTGATGTTGGGCTGGCCCTTCACATGTCTGCTGAGCTGTGGGCGGTGGCCGGTGGCTTCCTGGGTCCCATTCGTGATGCCAAAAGCCTTCTTACTGTGGCCACTCCCATCCCGGGCCCGCTCAGCGGCACCCCACACGGATTCTGGAGTGAGTAGGCCCAGTGAGCCATGTGCCCCAGCCACCCCCGGGGCCTCCACTGCTCGCAGCTGGCCCTTGGGTCTTGTCCTTGTGTTGCACCGTCCCACTGCCCCCTCCCAGAGGAGGGTCTTACCCGGTGCCAGGCCCTTCATCTCCGAGAGAGTCTGCAGTGGAAAAGGCCTCTTCTGGCTCAGAGGACGCCTCCTTCTCCACAGTAACTGTGCAGCCTCGGTCAGCCAGCAGTGGGCCACAGAGCTGACCAACTGATTGTTGCTGATGCTGGCAGCTTTCCTGTCCTGCCATCAGTGACTCCTGACACTAGCCCTCCTCCACTTCACAAATTCCAGCCATTCCAGGGAGGAAAACCACTTCAACGCCTAAGTGACAAATGACACACTGTACGCAAAGCTGCCCTGGACTCCGAAGGAAGAGTCGGGGCGCCAGTCTTTTCTCCTCCCACACAAAGATCCGTGCTAATTACTCTTTTATTCTAGCAGCCCCCTCCCTCTTTGTCTTTAGAGCAGGAATGTGGTCTTTAGCAGTTTATTTGCCATGCTAAATCCATTACAAGAGAGGCTGTGGAGTTTTATTTTCTGTTTCATACAGGGGGGTTTAGTCCATGTAACAAGTCTCTTTCTAGGTTTAGTCCATGTAACAAGTCTCTTTCTAAGTGAGCTCAGATAACACAGCATAGTCAAAGCTTTTGTCTCAGAGACTGGAGGAATAAGAAAACGCAGTCGCTACTAAATTATGTCCTGCACTGAAGCAGATTTTTACCATTAATTGGATCTAGGCCCTCTGACCTTTTTGCAGGAAGCAAACTAAAGGTATAATAATTTTTATAAAGACGAGCTTTCTGTACTTCCAGTAATTTTTTTAGAACACTGAAATAATTTCTGGACATTGGAAGAGCTCTGACTTGACTTTCTGAGATCAATAGAACTAACTCCCAAGGTCATTGTTCCCCCCCACCTCCTCACACTGGGGTCCTCCCCACGGGGAGGCTAGCCCACACCGCCAGCCACTCACAGCCAGGAACTAAAACCGAATGGAATCTACCCATAAAGTTTCAAAATGACCTTATTCAGTCGACTTCCCAAAGTATAATAAAAAAATTACAAATAGAAGCAAATTGCAACATTTGGCAAATCTGAGTATATAGATTCGGTGGGTATTTTCTTCTTCTGAGAGTCAATGCTTTATTTAAGCTATTTCGCATACACTTTGCTCTGAACGCTCTGCAAGCAACTCTTGGCATAGTTCACACTTCTGGATATCATCAGTTGGCTCCAGATTTTGTACAATCATTTTCCACATGGCATTCATAAGTTAATTGATAGCACTGAGCAGGCACAGCGGGTTGGCTCATGCACTGTCACTATCAGGATAAAAGACCAGGTCAGTTTTTCTGGGCTTATTGCTATGATGCAATAGTCAGGTGCAGGTTGGGGTCAAGTGTGGAGAGAGCTGCTGGAGGCGTGGGTCAGTGGCAGGTGCCCACAGGATGCTGGCCACAGGACCCCATCAACACGGCACACTCCGTCAAGAAGAAAGGGCCTAGACCCCATTGAACACCTTGAACAGAACAGCGCAGGTCATTGTTGGGCTACCCTTTTATATTTCTAAATCCAAACCAGGTCACAAAATCACACAAGTCTTACTTAGGTGTAAACTCAAGAGCGAGATGCCAGCACAAACCTCTGCTTTTAAATAATGTTCGAAGGTATGTATGTCTGTATGTACATGTGTTTCCACGGAGTCATTTCAAAGGCACAAACACCTCTTCTTCGATGCCTCTTTAGGCAGCTGTGGAAAGATAATTAGCAACATGTATGAAGGATTTTGAAAGTAAAGATGCGATGTCTGCTGAACCGTCAGAGGTTGTGAGTGAGGTCCGCATGGCGTGGGCCACACGGTCGGACGCTTTGTTTGAAGTAAGGACCTGTGATCTCTGAATGAAGTTATTAACGACGTGACAGAGATCTTGGAGAGCACTCACTTCAGTGACAAACTAGAGTGAAAGCTGGTGCTAACAAGTCGGCTGACAAGACGCAGCTTTGGAGAGCACATAATGCACATGGGGTTTTGCTGCCACCGTACCACACGGAACCCTAGCTCTGTTGATCTTCTTCGTAAAGGACTTTAGTGTACCGCTGTGCCACGCAGCTCTGCTTTCCTGATAAAGGTAGAACCTCCTCTCTACCCCAGAGTTCCTTCAGAGAAGACCTGGCCTGTGCTGGGGAGGTTTCCAGGCCTTCATCTCGCTCTGCGCCTCCCCCCACTCAGCACACAGGTGTGATGGAAGACACTGTCACGGTAGCGTACGGCGCAGGTAAAGGAAGCAGATGGCACATAGAGCGGCACACAGAGCAAATAAAACTTGTTAAAATCCTTGTTTTCTTATTTAAAAAAAGCACTTCCACCTCAACTCCCTGTGGAGTGAGGGTCCCTCTGCCGCTCAGTGACTGGGTAGCATCCCTCGGGGACGTTCCTTTCGGTAAATGGACACTGTAATCTTGAGGTTAAATTTATTTGTGAAATGCTACCTTTTTAAAAATAAGAAATGAAATAAAATTATTGTATGTGAAAAAAAATCCTGTTCTTCTTAAAGAGTACTCAATTTCCTGCTTCCCCCAAATAAATCAATTTCAGGTAGGCCAAAACTAAGGGGCTCACTGACTTTTGGCTTGCGGTGCCGATGGAGAGGGACTGTTCTTAGTTCTCACATGATCACATTTTCTAGGTAATAGGAGCTCTGGTTTTTTGAAAATAATTTGAGAGAAACGTTTTTAGTAAAGGATTGGAACAAACTCTTCTATTCCTCCTAGCTTATGGTACACAGCCATTTCAGACCTTAATGAAGCCCAGCCGATCTGGGGCCATGGCTGAGAGTAACTGTCCTTATTGTCTGCTTCTGAGTTTGTTCCAGTTTCTTGGTGTTCACCTGTGCTCCTCAAAACTAGAAGCTCATTTTTCATTTCTATCATTAGGAAATGCCTTCTGGAGGAACCCCATCTTTCATTCCTCCCACAGGTCGCTAGAAAGGGGCTCACTGCCAGACTGAGGGCGCTGTTCTTGTGCCTTTAATTTTTTTTTCTGTGCTCTCTGAAGCTGCAAGTGATTTCTCTTGATTGTTACCTGATAGCGATATCTGTGTCTTAGGGGGTGGTTAATTGTGCAGATTCCATACAATCTTTAAAACTGGAGTGACATTTCCAAGGCTAGGAACGAGGGAGACATCATGGATTGTTTGCTATGCTCTGTTTCAGACTGTTAACATTATAAAAACAACAGTGTTGGTTTGAAGGGAGAGAATCGGAGCTTATTCTGATTAAAAGGAAGCAAAGTATTTTAAGTGGCTGATGGGTGAGGGGAAGGCAGGTAAGCCTGGCATCTGATAGGTGGGATCTTAGCTGGTGTTGACAGCTGAGGTTTAGAGAAAATGCTGGGAGCAAAGAATGTGTTCTCTTCCAAAACATCCAGCCATTTGTTTGAATATTATCGGCATTTTCAAGAGGGGTTTTCAAACCTGTATAGAACTTCAAACATGCAGGTCTTCAGCTCAACTTTTTGAAGCCTTATGAAATCTCTGCTAGTGGCTGGAACTGGTTATTTTATTACAAAAATACCATACAGGTAAGATGTGAGGATGCTGGTCTTACCAACTTTCCCAGGAACATGTTAATGTGTTTGTTAAAGATTGTAACATATGCACACTTATTTGCTTATGGGTTTGTAATCTAGAAATAATGAGCTAATAATTTATAAGTAAATGTGGTAACTAGGGACTGTGTTGTTATGAAATGCCCCTTTCTGCCTACTTGTTTGATTTTCTGTGTTCTATACACACATACATACAATACAGACTTTTTAAAACAACACTAGCTGCTTGTTATAAGGATAGATCAGTACAAAAGGATTTAGCTTTAGAAAAAGCTAATTCTTTGATGAAGATACTTTTCTTTTAGCGGATCAAGGTACATTTGTCCCCCTCCCCCGTTCTCTGCTTTCCACAGGCCCTCCCTTCCTCCTTCACAGCTCTGGGAGGTTGAAAGGTTGGTATCAGCCATCTTCTGCAGGTCAGGCCTGGCTCCAGGTGCTTGGGTTAGGTTAAGATGTCTGGCTTTAATTGAGTTGGCTCTCTCATTTGAGGAGATGGATAATGAAGAAACAAACAAAAACAATACCAAGAAGTCAGGTGGCCAAGCAGTGAGACGCAGCAACCGTGGACCTGGCCGTCTGGGCTGCGCGTGAGGCTGTCTGTCTCTCTGCACGCGGCTGCTGCAGGGCCTGCTGCCAGGGAGGCCTGCGAGCCTCTCTGTGGAGGCCAGCCAGAGGGGAGGGCAGCTGTGCCTGCCTCCCAAGGCAGCAAGGAGAGACATGTAGAGCCCCGGTCACAGTCTGGAGCGCTGTGGGCTCTTGGGGAGGAAGGACAGGGTCTGAGCTGCCTCCCAGGATACACAGCCTCGTGCTTATGTAGTCGCTTTGCCTTTGTGTTGTTGTTGTTGATGGTGCTGGTCCTGAGGCTTTCACTCAAGGCCTGGGCACCGCGCCTGAGCCTTTGTGCTCAAGGTTTGCACTCTACCACTGGAGTCATAGCTCCACTTCTGGCTTTTGGTGGTTAACTGAGGAGACGGGTCTCATGGACTTTCTTGTTTGAGCTGGCTTTGAACTGCCACTGAAGTAGCTAAGATTACAGACGTGAGCTGCTGGCCCCCAGCTCGCGTTGCCATCTCCAAGTGCCCCATTCAGTGTCACTAAGCACATTTTCATACTTGGATGAGCATGACGATCATCCCATCTCCAGAATGTTCTCCTCTCCCTGAACCTGAAGAAGAAGCAGGTCCTCCCCAGATCCCCCCCGGCTCCGGGCCTTCCCCTTGTGCTCCCTGTCTCTTCAGAACCTCGCTGCTCTGGAGGGTCTCACAGAAGCAGGGGCTTCTGTGTGTCTTTTTGTGCCGCGTCCTTGCCGTGTGTGCGTGGCAGCACACGCTGGGAGCGGCTGCTCCAGCTGCAGAACACGCTTCGAGCAGCCAATGTGCTCTCAGAGGCTCTTCACCCACCAGCACCTTCCATGGGCCCTGGCCTCTGAAGAGAAAACAATTCCCGGAGTCCTTTTCGAGGGCACGGCGCAGCAAGCACGGCTTCTTTTCCTACATGAAATACGGTCCCAGACTCGAGTGCAAATGAGGGCTGACACACAAGTTCACACCCCGAGAGCCTTAACGACCAAAATAAGCACACACACGGCTGTGACCTCAAGTGAGATAAAATGGGTGGTTGCTGCCTTCTCTGCAGCCTGGGAGATTTTGTTATTAGAAAGCCCTCATCCTGGAAATGCCACATGCTCCAGGTCAGGGTCTGGTGGCTGGTGCGCGTTCGGGTCAGCCGTTCCCCCGAGTGGTAGGAGAGGGCATTGTGGGTATGAGTGCCACCCTCTGTGATGGGCTTGCAACCTCAGGCCACGCGGGCGTGACCTCCTCCTGTGGACACATCATCCCAACAGTGATGCCAGGCTGTGCTCTGTCCACTGATGTACCTTGGACCACACCTCTCCCAGCTAGGCGTGCGGGAAACCCTCTCCTGACTTGGTAGCTCTAGGTGGGCTAATTTTTCTTGTAGAAAAAGTTGTATTCTTTTCCTAATTTCTAAAGACAATCTCAAATTTCAGTTCAAATCGCTCTTGGTGAAGTCAGCCATCTTTCTGAAGCTCTTTGTCCCTTTCCTATGAGTCCATTCCTATGTGAATGTATGGTCTGAGGTGGGAGCACTCTTGTGGTGTGAGTGCACTGTCTGAGGTGGGAGCACTCCCATGGTGTGAGTGTACTGCCTGAGGTGGGAGCATTCCTGTGGTGTGAGTGCACTCTCTGAGGTGGAGCATTCCCCTGGTGTGAGTACAATGCCTGAGGTGGGAGCACTCCTGTGGTGAGTATACTGTCTGAGGTGGGAGCACTCCCATGGTGTGAGTGTACTATCTGAGGTGGGAGCACTCCCATGGTGTGAGTGTACTGTCTGAGGTGGAGCACTCCTGTGGTGTGAGTGTACTGTCTGAGGTGGGAGCACTCCCATGGTGTGAATATACTGTCTGAGGTGGAGCACCCCTGTGGTGTGAGTGCACTGTCTGAGGTGGGAGCACTCCTGTGGTGTGAGTGTACTCTCTGAGGTAGAGCATTCCCATGGTGTGAGTGCAATGCCTGAGGTGGGAGCACTCCCATGGTGAGTATACTGTTGGAGGTGGTAGCACTCCTGTGGTGTGAGTGCACTGAGGTGGAGCACTCCCGTGGTGTGAGTGTACTGTCTGAGGTGGTAGCATTCCTGGTGGTGTGAGTGCACTGAGGTGGAGCACTCCTGTGGTGTGAGTGCACTGAGGTGGAGCACCCCTGTGGTGTGAGTGCAATGCAGGAGGTGGAGCACTCCTGTGGTGTGAGTGCACTGAGGTGGAGCACCCCTGTGGTGTGAGTGTACTGTCTGAGGTGGTAGCATTCCTGGTGGTGTGAGTGCACTGAGGTGGAGCACTCCTGTGGTGTGAGTGCACTGAGGTGGAGCACCCCTGTGGTGTGAGTGCACTGAGGTGGAGCACTCCCGTGGTGTGAGTGTACTGTCTGAGGTGGTAGCATTCCTGGTGGTGTGAGTGCACTGAGGTGGAACACTCCTGTGGTGTGAGTGCACTGAGGTGGAGCACTCCTGTGGTGTGAGTGCACTGAGGTGGAGCACTCCCGTGGTGTGAGTACACTGAGGTGGAGCACTCCTGTGGTGTGAGTGCACTGAGGTGGAGCACTCCCGTGGTGTGAGTACACTGAGGTGGAGCACTCCCGTGGTGTGAGTGCACTGAGGTGGTAGCATTCCTGGTGGTGTGAGTTGCACTGAGGTGGAGCACTCCTGTGGTGTGAGTGCACTGAGGTGGAGCACCCCTGTGGTGTGAGTGCAATGCAGGAGGTGGAGCACTCCTGTGGTGAGTGTACTGTCTGAGGTGGAGCACCCCTGTGGTGTGAGTGCACTGTGGTGGAGCACTCCTGTGGTGTGAGTGCAATGCCTGAGGTGGAGCACCCCTGTGGTGTGAGTGCACTGAGGTGGAGCACTCCTGTGGTGTGAGTGCACTGAGGTGGAGCACTCCTGTGGTGTGAGTGTACTGTCTGAGGTGGGAGCTCTCCTGGTGGTGTGAGTGCACTGAGGTGGAGCACTCCTGTGGTGTGAGTGCAATGCCTGAGGTGGAGCACTCCTGTGGTGTGAGTGCACTGAGGTGGAGCACTCCCGTGGTGTGAGTACACTGAGGTGGAGCACTCCTGTGGTGAGTGCACTGAGGTGGAGCACTCCCGTGGTGTGAGTGCACTCTCTGAGGTGGAGCACTCCTGTGGTGTGAGTGCACTGAGGTGGAGCACTGCTGTGGTGTGAGTGCAATGCAGGAGGTGGAGCACTCCTGTGGTGAGTGTACTGTCTGAGGTGGAGCACCCCTGTGGTGTGAGTGCACTGAGGTGGAGCACTCCTGTGGTGTGAGTGCAATGCCTGAGGTGGAGCACCCCTGTGGTGTGAGTGCACTGAGGTGGAGCACTCCTGTGGTGTGAGTGTACTGTCTGAGGTGGGAGCACTCCTGGTGGTGTGAGTGCACTGAGGTGGAGCACTCCTGTGGTGTGAGTGCAATGCCTGAGGTGGGAGCGCTCTCATGGTGTGAGTACGTTCTGTCAGGTGGTTTGGTATAAGAACACTGAGCACACTCTTTCCTACCTGCCTTTGTGTCCAGCTTCAGGAGCAAATGGGGCTCACTGAGTCTGACAGAAGGGGCAGTTGGCTCTGCCAGGAGGACCTGAGATGGCAGCTCGGGGGCCTGGGGGGGGGCAGGAGGCAGCTCAGGGGGCTGGGGGGTCTGGAGGCAGCTCAGGGGGCTGGGGGTGGGCAGGAGGCAGCTCAGGGGGCTGGGGGGGCAGGAGGCAGCTTAGGGGGCTGGGGGTGGGCAGGAGGCAGCTCAGGGGGCTGGGGGGTCTGGAGGCAGCTCAGGGGGCTGGGGGTGGGCAGGAGGCAGCTCAGGGGGCTGGGGGGGCAGGAGGCAGCTCAGGGGGCTGGGGGTGGGCAGGAGGCAGCTCAGGGGGCTGGGGGGGCAGGAGGCAGCTCGCAGCAGCGGGGGGCTGGGGGTGTGTAGGAGGTGGGCAGCACAGTCAGTTATCAGGAGAAGGCCGTGGAGCCTCACACTGATGGCTCAAGGTAGCTCAAGGATAGTAGCTAACAGATGATTTGGGCTTTTTAAACCTTTTCTTTTTGGCTGTTAGAAACCAGCACTTCAGTGTCCAGGAAAAGGGCAGAGGGTAACAACATCAGTGTGTGGGTACCCAGGACCTACAGACAGCCACAGCCAACAGCTTTGGCATGTGGCTTGTTGGATCTGGGCAGGGGGGAAGGAGTCCTGGGTTGGGTTTCGGCTGGTGAGCCACCAGATCATTATTTTCATCACGTTCTGATTTTTCTGTTTCTTAATCTGGTAATTTCAATCCTAATGACCTCAGCTTCGATCTCTTTCGCAGTAATTAAGAGCTTTGAAAGTCACGGGTCCTCAGATTGAAATCTCAGGGCAGCAGAGGCGTGCTCTGTGTGCTGTACCTCCTCCCTTTTGTTCCAGGGCTACCAGACCACAGCCCAATGGGTGACTGGGGTCTCAGGGGCTCTGCCACACCCCCTGCATGGCCGTGTACCCCAACACAGCCAGGCCCAGCGGCCATCAGCACCCCTCACTCATGCCAGGGATGGAGGCCTCAGGAAGACAGGTGTCATGATCTCTCAGCTACTTCTGGACGCGGGCTGGCTCCCCACTCCTCGGGTGCACCTTCTCCTCTACCCTTCTCCATTTGGCCTCCAGAGTTCCAATTCTTTTCTCTCCAGTCCCTGTTTTGACCTTCCCTACTAGAATGTCTCCGACCCCTCACCCCAGGGAATGTCGTCATCATCCCCACCACACTTCTAGCTATTCTCAAACCCTCTGGTCATATCAACACCTTTTCTAGGGCACGGGTCATACTTTTGGGGGGCGGTTTGCCTTCTCTCTTCCTTCAGTTGAAGCCTAATTCATGAAGCTAAAGATGGCCACGGAGCATTCTCTGTCCAGTAGAACATTGCAATTTCTGACTTCCTGACCGCATTGGTGATCTGCATGGTGAAGCAGGAACTCCTCTGTTTAAGAGGCTGCAGTCCTTTTGGCCATGAACTTTAATGTGCCAGTGTACTGTGCTTTGTTCTCGCAGCCTCTGTCTGTACAACAGCTCCCTTTGAAGACTCGCTTGCCTTCCCTGTGCCCGTGCTGCCCAGGCAGCGCTAAGCAAGCGTTCCCTCTTCCTTTCCTGGCAACCTCTGTGGCTCCTCATCTGACCATCCACATCGTGTGTGCCTTTACTGCCGAATGTGAGGTGGATTTGTGACATGGGAGAGACAGAGCTGAGATCACGAGGCCATGCAGGCTAATAATCCATGGCACCCGAGTGCCTTGCCATTCGCTCATGAACTTGTCAGTTTGCAGACTGGAGCCCTACACTGGAGCCGAACGCTCAGAAAGAATGTGAGTCCCTCGGACTTGTCAGTGCTTTGGGTCTGAAAGAAAAGTTTTAGATGTGAACTCATCCTAGCTGGCAGCAATATTGATCTTACCCCGATTCTGTGTGTGGAACCCGGGGCCTCATGCATGCGAGGCAAGCGCTCTACCACTGAGCCACCTTCCCAGCTCCTTTCATACTTTTTATTTTTGCCAGTCCCGGGCCTTGAACTCAGGGCCTGAGCACTGTCTCTGAGCTTCTTTTTGCTCAAGGCTAGCACTCTTCCACTTGAGCCACTTCTGGCTTTTTCTGAGTATGTGTTACTGAGGAATTGAACTCAGGGCTTCATGCGTGCTAGGCAAGCACTCTGCCACTAAGCCACCTTCCCAGCTTTTACACTTTTTTGGAGGAAGAGTTTACACAGTTTTGTACGCTGTAATTGCTTTTAGTAACTTAACTATTCTTGAGTTAGATGCTAGACTAGTCAGTTTCCCCAAATAAATTTTTTAAGGGACATCCCAACTCCAAATGTGGTTCACTCAATTACACAGCACTTTAATGTGACCAGAAGTAGAAGAGATCAAAGCACCAGGCTCTCTCCCTTCATGTTTATTTGATAATTGTGGGCCATTATAAAGATGGATCTGTTTTAAGCCTCTGAGCCCATAAACATTTCACCAGCCTGGTAACAGGAGCAGTGTCCCGAGTACCAGTGGGCTACAGGTTGAGTGTAATGAGATGCTTCACTGTTTCCCTGGGTGAGCTTCACCTTGGCAAGCAGGGAGCACAGGCCAGCGAGCTGGGCAGCCTGCTTCTCCCCAGAGCACTGCCATCGGCCAGCTCTCTGCCTTTGGGGAAGGGTGCGCAACCCCTCGGAGCCTCAATTTCCTCCTCTGTGAGATAGCGATCAGAGGCTCTGTGGGAGTCAGAAGATAATGCATTTAATAGCATTGGGGAAAGTGTAAGGCAGTCAGCAAATGTGCGGATTACCATGACATCACATCACATTACATTTACATTTGACTTGTGTAAAAGCAACCAGACACTTGGGAAAGAGAGACGCAGTCCAGTGCCAGGGCCGCTTGCCCGTGCTCCGGGCTGCTCTGGAACGGAGTCTGCGTCTGGAGGGGTGGCCCATGAGGGCTCCAGAGCCTAAGTGACCTCTTCCCATGTTCAACAGCATCTTGTTGGGCCAAGTGTGACAAAGACGTTCTCTGCACGGCACAGCCTTCCACACCCCACGAACCCCAACCAACAAGCACAGCCTTCCACACCCCACGAACCCCACCTCCTACACAGCACAGCCTTCCACACCCCACAAACCCCACCTCCTACACAGCACAGCCTTCCACACCCCACGAACCCCACCTCCTACACAGCACAGCCTTCCACACCCCACGAACCCCAACCAACAAGCACAGCCTTCCACACCCCACGAACCCCACCTCCTACACAGCACAGACTTCCACACCCCACGAACCCCAACCAACAAGCACAGCCTTCTACACCCCACAAACCCCACCTCCTACACAGCACAGCCTTCTACACCCCACAAACCCCAACCAACAAGCACAGCCTTCCACACCCCACGAACCCCAACCAACAAGCACAGCCTTCCACACCCCACGAACCCCACCTCCTACACAGCACAGCCTTCCACACCCCATGAACCCCACCTCCTACACAGCAGAGCCTTCCACACCCCACGAACCCCACCTCCTACATAGCACAGCCTTCTACACCCCATGAACCCCACCTCCTACACAGCCTTCTGTACCCCATTAACCCCACCTCCTACACAGCCTTCTACACCCCAGGAACCCCACCTCCTACACAGCACAGCTTTCCACACCCCACGAACCCCAACCAACAAGCACAGCCTTCCACACCCCACGAACCCCAACCAACAAGCACAGCCTTCCACAACCCACGAACCCCACCTCCTACACAGCACAGCCTTCTACACCCCATGAACCCCACCTCCTACACAGCACAGCCTTCTACACCCCACGAACCCCTACCAACAAGCACAGCCTTCCACACCCCATGAACCCCACCTCCTACACAGCACAGCCTTCTACACCCCATGAACCCCACCTCCTACACAGCCTTCTACACCCCACGAACCCCACCTCCTACACAGCACAGCCTTCCACACCCCACGAACCCCAACCAACAAGCACAGCCTTCCACACCCCACGAACCCCACCTCCTACACAGCACAGCCTTCTATACCCCATGAACCCCACCTCCTACACAGCCTTCTACACCCCAGGAACCCCACCTCCTACACAGCACAGCCTTCCACACCCCACGAACCCCAACCAACAAGCACAGCCTTCCACACCCCACGAACCCCAACCAACAAGCACAGCCTTCCACACCCTACGAACCCCACCTCCTACACAGCACAGCCTTCTACACCCCATGAACCCCACCTCCTACACAGCCTTCTACACCCCATGAACTCCACCTCCTACACAGCACAGCCTTCTACACCCCACGAACCCCACCTCCTACATAGCACAGCCTTCTACACCCCATGAACCCCACCTCCTACATAGCCTTCTACACCCCACGAACCCCACCTCCTACACAGCACAGCCTTCTACACCCCATGAACCCCACCTCCTACACAGCACAGCCTTCCACACCCCACGAACCCCAACCAACAAGCAGAGCCTTCCACACCCCACGAACCCCAACCAACAAGCACAGCCTTCCACACCCCACGAACCCCACCTCCTACACAGCACAGCCTTCCACACCCCACGAACCCCAACCAACAAGCACAGCCTTCTACACCTCACAAACCCCACCTCCTACACAGCACAGCCTTCTACACCCCATGAACCCCACCTCCTACACAGCACAGCCTTCCACACCCCATGAACCCCACCTCCTACACAGCACAGCCTTCTACACCCCATAAACCCCACCTCCTACACAGCCTTCAACACCCCATGAACCCCACCTCCTGCACAGCACAGCCTTCCACACCCCACGAACCCCAACCAACAAGCACAGCCTTCTATACCCCACAAACCCCACCTCCTACACAGCACAGCCTTCTACACCCCATGAACCCCACCTCCTACACAGCCTTCTACACCCCACGAACCCCACCTCCTACACAGCACAGCCTTCTACACCCCACGAACCCCACCTCCTACACAGCACAGCCTTCCACACCCCACGAACCCCACCTCCTACACAGCACAGCCTTCTACACCCCATGAACCCCACCTCCTACACAGCCTTCTACACCCCACGAACCCCACCTCCTACACAGCCTTCTACACCCCACGAACCCCACTTCCTGCACAGCACAGCCTTCTACACCCCACGAACCCCACCTCCTGCACAGCCTTCTACACGCCATGAACCCCACCTCCTGCACAGCACAGCCTTCTACACCCCATGAACCCCACCTCCTACACAGCCTTCTACACCCCACGAACCCCACCTCCTGCACAGCCTTCTACACCCCACGAACCCCACCTCCTACACAGCCTTCTACACCCCATGAACCCCACCTCCTGCACAGCACAGCCTTCTACACCCCCATGAACCCCACCTCCTGCACAGCACAGCCTTCTACAACCCATGAACCCCACCTCCTGCACAGCACAGCCTTCTACACCCCACAAACCCCACCTCCTACACAGCACAGCCTTCCACACCCCACGAACCCCAACCAACAAGCACAGCCTTCCACACCCCACGAACCCCACCTCCTATATAGCCTTCTACACCCCACGAACCCCACCTCCTACACAGCACAGCCTTCCACACCCCACGAACCCCACCTCCTGCACAGCCTTCTACACCCCACGAACCCCACCTCCTACACAGCACAGCCTTCCACACCCCACGAACCCCACCTCCTACATAGCCTTCTACACCCCACGAACCCCACCTCCTACACAGCACAGCCTTCCACACCCCACGAACCCCACCTCCTACACAGCACAGCCTTCCACACCCCACGAACCCCACCTCCTACACAGCACAGCCTTCCACACCCCACGAACCCCACCTCCTACACAGCCTTCAACACCCCACGAACTCCACCTCCTACACAGCCTTCTACACCCCATGAACCCCACCTCCTACACAGCCTTCTACACCCCAGGAACCCCACCTCCTACACAGCACAGCCTTCTACACCCCACGAACTCCACCTCCTACATAGCACAGCCTTCTACACCCCATGAACCCCACCTCCTTCACAGCCTTCTACACCCCACGAACCCCACCTCCTGCACAGCCTTCTACACCCCATGAACCTCACCTCCTACACAGCACAGCCTCTACACCCCACGAACCCCACCTCCTACACAGCACAGCCTTCTACACCCCACGAACCCCACTTCCTGCACAGCACAGCCTTCTACACCCCAGGAACCCCACCTCCTACACAGCACAGCCTTCCACACCCCACGAACCCCAACCAACAAGCACAGCCTTCTACACCCCATGAACCCCAACCAACAAGCACAGCCTTCCACACCCCACGAACCCCAACCAACAAGCACAGCCTTCCACACCCCACGAACCCCACCTCCTACACAGCACAGCCTTCTACACCCCATGAACCCCACCTCCTACACAGCCTTCTACACCCCAGGAACCCCACCTCCTACACAGCACAGCCTTCCACACCCCACGAACCCCAACCAACAAGCACAGCCTTCCACACCCCACGAACCCCAACCAACAAGCACAGCCTTCTACACCCCACGAACCCCACCTCCTGCACAGCACAGCCTTCCACACCCCACGAATCCCACCTCCTGCACAGCCTTCCACACCCCAGCAGTACTCTGTAGGACTTTAGAAGGCGATGGCTCGTCACAGCCTTGCTCCACTCTGTTTTTGTGTGTACTAGTCCGGGCCGGCGGATGTGTGCAGACCCCGAGACTGGCAGGTTCCCGTGGACCCTTTCCGAAGTTCCAAAATGAGTTGGTTTGATGAAGAGCTCCAAACCATGAGCAGTGTGTGCTTCCCTGGAAGAAGCCCGAGCTCAGACGGAGCGCCCGAGGTCGCCGGGAAGCCACCCTTACAGCTCCCTCACGTGGTCCCTGAAGATCCTCACAGCGCATAAGAAGTTTCACCAGCCTGGGTCACATGCAGGACCTGGGACATTTTATTGGTCAAGATGGCATCTTAGGAAGTTTTTGTCAGGCTGGCCATGAGCACTGATCCTCCTAATTCTGCCTCCCAAGTATCTAGAATTACACAGCAGCCTAAGAATCAGATTTTTTGGAGCTCCCATCATAGAAATTCCCAGAGCCATC
This sequence comes from Dipodomys spectabilis, assembly GCF_019054845.1. Taxonomy (NCBI): domain Eukaryota; kingdom Metazoa; phylum Chordata; class Mammalia; order Rodentia; family Heteromyidae; genus Dipodomys; species Dipodomys spectabilis. The sequence continues at coordinate 6,934 of NW_024871323.1, read as the reverse complement.
TTGGGGAAAGTTTAGGCTCAACAGTTGGTACTGAGGCTTGATTTTATACCACACGTGGAAGTCAATGTATGAGATGGTGTCTGCAGATTCAAGACCCGAGGGACAGAACTTTAGGAACAGTCGTATGGAATGGACTGTGGGGTGGCTCTCGCGCTGCCAGCAGCACGGGGCGTGGGATGCTGAGGAGCTGCAAGCAGGACAGCGGAAGGCGAGCCGCAGAGGGGAGGCGCAGCCGCCACGCCCGCCCCGCTTCCCCTGCGAGCAAGGAGGCGAGGGGCCTTCTGCGTGCCCCCCACGGGTTAACTGAGGACACGCGTGGGGCAAGCAAGGACGCAGCGGAGCTCTTACCCCGAACGCTGGTCGTGCGTCCCAGAGCCACAAGAAGTTGTAGAGCTAAAAAAAATGGTCCCATCTGCTGCTAAATACACAAATAACGCAGCCCGAGCCAGAAGGCCGGCCGTGGTGCACCGGAGCGGACGGAGAAATCACTCATGCTCATATGGTTTAAAGGCTACCAGCACTTCCACAGCGTCTTGGCGCCTGTGGGAAGCACAAATCTGGGAAAGTGAGACATTTTTCTGGTAGTGCCAGGCAAGTCTGTAACGAAGTCTGTGCGAGTGTCTGAGCTCTGCCAACTCATGGGGCCGGCTTTGAACCTGGAAACCACACTTGGATGCAGGGCCCAGGGAACGGGGGTACCACTGCCGCTTCCCCCAGGGCGGGGGCTAAGCCAGTCCCACCGTCCCTCGGAGAGCGGACCCTTCTCTCCAGCGTTGGACGAAAGTCCCTATCAGGAACGACCTGATTAAACTGGCTTTCAGCCCCTATGGGGTCATCCAGACAAGGTGCGCGTATTGGCAATGGATTTTGCACAATGGATTCCACTTGGAATCTCTTTGTCTACTCTGAGCTGGGCTCCTGATCTAGGCATAGGAGATAAGACTAAGAATCTTTGTAGGATCTCAGGAAAAAATAAAAATAAACATCTAAGCTTCAATAAGAACACACACACATACACATGCAATATTCACACACACACACACACACACACATGCAGTATCCTAATGGAACACTTATTTGCTAAGAACAATAGTGTACTGAAGGTATAACTGCTCAGCATGGTTTCTCTTGAGAAAACAGCAATGTTTTACCATTGGGAATCTCTCTAAACAGTTCTCCCTGTCAGTAGACTAAAGGAGAGTTACACTACCTCATTAGAGGCAGGAAAGTACTTGATGAAGCTCAGTGTTTATGGATGAGGAAACTGCTCAGAAACCAGGAGTAGGGAGTCCTGGTTGTTGGCGGCTCACACCTGCAATCCTAGCGATTGGGGAGACTGGGATCTGAGGACTGCGGCTGAAGCCAGCCTGGGAAGGAAACCCGCAAGACTCTTACCTTTAACTACCAAAAAGCTGGAACTAGATCTGTGGCTGAAGTGGTAGGGTGCTAACCTTGAGCACCATGCTCAGGGACACACCAAAGTCCTGAGTTTAAGCCGCAGGACTGGCACCAACCTTTTTTGTAAGGTTTGTATAAACAAAAGTAAACAATAAGCAATAGCTTATGAAGAAATAGCAGGTCATTCATATATGATTGGATCAAGACATAAATGCTAGCTCTCTGCTAATGTTCAACATATGTCCTGATCAAAAATAGGCCAAGAAAAATAGATGTAAGAATATGAAATAAAGATACAAAACTGTCACATTCATATGACAGGTTTCCTATATAGTCCCATATTTCTATATAGGCATAACAAACCAACAGATAAACATCTAAAGCTATTAACAAAGTCTAACAAAGTAGCTAGATTTAAAATTAACCTATGATGATCAGTAGTTATTTTTTTTTCACCAACAGAAAATAACTAGCTCACATAATATAAATAAGACACCAACCCAAATAGTAACATAGCTATGCAATAACTAAAACCTAACTCAAAAAGAATGTAAAAGACCTTTGTAAGAAATTTTTTAAGCTCTGTCATGGAACATGACAATGATTTTAATTAATGGAAAGATATACCAGGTTCATGGAGAGGACGTTGTAACACTGTCACACTAAGTTAGCCAGTGATTTCCACACATTTCTACAACAAATTCCAGTGGGATTTATTTTCAGGAACCTAAGAAGCTGTTTTACTTACAAGAACAAATCTCCAGAATTGCATGTAAATTTTTGCAAAGGCAGATCAAAACATTTTCTATTGCATTCTAAAAGGTGTTAAGAAGTAATAATGAACACTGAGCCAAACCAAAAAGGTGGTCCTGGTGCAGAGACTAGTGCAGCTCAGTGGAGCAGGAGGAGAGAAAGAAAAGAACAGATCATGCTTGCGGGAACTGCAAGTCTGACCGGGCCGGGCCCGGAGGACTCACTGCAGAGGCGAGGATGGAAATTGAACCACCAGGTAGGAAGTAGGATTGGGCTCTCACCTTGAATGCTGTTTAGAGTTAACTTAGCACCGATTTCAAAAGAAACCTCCAAGCACATTAACAATGAAAAATGTAGCTGAATACCTTTGGTGATGGGGTAGAAGACTTGTAAAACAATCCAGACTTCAGGATGGAGCCAGCTGCCTTGGTGTCGCTACCTTCTAGCTCAGGATTTTTCTTTGGGATGGGCACCCTTAGTCGAGCTAACAGGGGACCCTTAAACTAGATGCTGGGCAGCGTGCAGTGCCCACACTGCTCTGTGCGAAGCACTCCTACATGCAAACAAGAAAACCACGGAACCCACATAGAAAACTAGGCAAAAAGTAGGTCTCGACATTTTGTAGAAGAGGAAGCACACATGGTGAAGGAGAAGTCTGCAAGGTAAGACCTGGACTCCGTGGGGAGGCTTAGCACTTTTCTGGGTGAATGGGAGGAGGGGCCCCAGCCCATCTGGGCCATGTGTTACACCCCTCCCCCCAGGACCTGCAGGGTGCCCTCCAGCAACCCCTGGTCCAGGACATGCCCCCCCCCTCGGGGGGTAAGAGGGCAGCTCCCGGGACGCCTCCCTCACCGTCCTGCATCTTAAGAGGTGTTTAGACACCTAGGGGCCACCTGGCTCCCAAGGCGCCCATGAAGTTGGGTGGCGCCTTGCCTTGTTGGCTGGCTTATTTCTCTCCCGAGTTCTACCTTCTCCCTGTCCTCACAGAGCATCCCCGACAGCATCCCTGTTAGTATTCCCCAGAGAAACAGAACGAGCCTTGAGAATTATGATGGCGACCTCCATGCGAGAGCAGCTGTGGAGGGTACCAGGGTGAGTGCCAGGGCTGGAGACCACAGCCAGGGCAGTGAGGCCCTGCCACACCCCAGCAGGCCGCCTGCAAGTGCAAGGAGCAGACCTGGATCTCCACGGGCTTGTCCTGCGGCGGCTCCCGCTCCCAGGACGGAGGGCGTCCCTGCACGGAGGCGCTGCCGACCCCCCACAGACACCTGCTCCCCTCACTGCTGACCCCACCACAGACACCCGCTCCGCTCACTGCTGACCCCATCCACAGACACCCGCTCCCCTCACTGCTGACCCACAGACACCCGCTCCCCTCACTGCCCACCCACAGACACCCGCTCCCCTCACTGCCCACCCACAGACACCCGCTCCCCTCACTGCCCACCCACAGACACGCGCTCCCCTCACTGCCCACCCACAGACACCCGCTCCCCTCACTGCCCACCCACCCACAGACACCCGCTCCCCTCCCTGCCCACCCACAGACACCCGCTCCCCTCACTGCCCACCCACCCACAGACACCCGCTCCCCTCCCTGCCCACCACAGACACCTGCTCCCCTCACTGCCCACCTACCCACAGACACCCGCTCCGCTCACTGCTGACCCCATCCACAGACACCCGCTCCCCTCACTGCCCACCTACCCACAGACACCCGCTCCCCTCACTGCCCACCACAGACACCTGCTCCCCTCACTGCCCACCTACCCACAGACACCCGCTCCCCTCACTGCCCACCCACAGACACCCGCTCCCCTCACTGCCCACCCACAGACACCCGCTCCCCTCACTGCCCACCCACCCACAGACACCCGCTCCCCTCACTGCTGACCCCATCCACAGACACCTGCTCCCCTCACTGCCCACCTACCCACAGACACCCGCTCCCCTCACTGGACCTCACGTGGCCAAGTTAATCAGCATCGAGGTACATCGGGACCCAGAGCTCTTCGGCCCAGGCTTTCCCATCCCCACACGGCTCCCAGGCGGCCAGTCTTAAGTCTGGCGGTGATAGCAAAGTGTAGCCCTAGTAGATTGTAAGCGGTCAGCACTTCTCATCGCTCTGGGCTGGTGTCTGAGACGTGGGTGCTGCCTGGCAGCTCTGGTCCGGGCCTTCATCCAGGCTGCAGGTGGCCAACTTCCTGCTGGGTCTGCACAGGAGAAAAGAGGGCGGGGCGCTGCCTGGGCCACTTGTGCAGGAGCGGTCAGTCCATCAGGAGC